>NC_066881.1:17184119-17791619 GCF_022985175.1 Labeo rohita | reverse complement strand
ATTTTTAAAAGTTTTTAATTTACCTTTAACAAAAACCCTTTGGATTTTGGCTTCTCCAGTTTGTAACAGAACAAATGTTCACAAAAGCAATGTTGCATGCATACTTGTTTCTGTTTGCACAGACAGAGCCCTCAGCATAGGCATAAACGAGATGTGTAAGTGCTCCTCAGAGAGCCGTGTGACCTTGCAGTTGTCCCTGTGTGAGGAGGTGGGCCAAGGTGCCCTTTGTTGTATTGGATTGTCTCCGTGAACTCTCCCTGCTCTCTGATGGAAGCACCAGCGCAATTATGGACTCTATTTGTCATCATTCATTCTCATCTCCTAAAACCTTAATCCTATTTGTGCCTCATCATACTCTCCATTATATCAAGCTTAGCCATGTTTGCTCCACTTGGAGGAGGAACATGTATTTTTCTTTTTCTTTCAGTTGTGTTGTAATGCTAAGATTTACTGATATAGAAGCTTCAAAAGCTCTAGCCGTATGTGGGTTCAAATGAATTAATGTTAAAAAAATAACTCGAACCAGATGATGCACGAGGTTTGACTATCATTTTTATTTCTTCTGAAGGGGTTCTTCCTGACCGTATCCTTGGAGTCGATCCTGAAGGTAGCCAAACATGCTTCTGAAAACAACAAGATCTTCTGCTTAAATCTGTCAGCTCCATTCATCTGTGAGTTCTTCAAGGAGGCCCTGATGAAGGTTATGCCCTACGTGGACATCCTTTTTGGTAACGAGACGGTGAGTATGTTTATGTTGACACACTTGGCATGAAAGTATGCGAAAGAGCACAGTTGCTCTTATCAGCCCGTCTCATCATTATAACATGTCACTGTTGTTTCGTTCTTACTGTATACTTGATGTGGTCATTTCCTTGCAACACTGTAGATGAGAGGTTTCACATAGGCTTAAATAGAGAAGGAGTCCAAATGGGCAAAATAAATTGCAAATTTTATATTTTTGTATTTATACAAATAGAATAGGCATCATGCTTCAAATGCATTGTCGTCCGGTACTGTCTGTACTCATTGTGAGAGTAACACCACTCAGACCGCCTGCAGTCTAGGCCATAAACAGCCTCTTACCTCAGCGTTTGAGACGCAGACACTGGAGTAATGTTCTGAGTCATTGTGGTCTCAGGGCCACGCTCTGTTCTGTACAGGCGGTGGGGGACGTGCTACAGACTGGCAGTGTAGGGGAAAGGTGTTTGACTTATGCTGAGAATAAGGCCTAACAAGTTAAAGCTTTACTGCTATAGCTAAATATCTTTTCAGCATTTCACATATATATTTTGCATGGTTGTTTTTCCACACTACCAATAAGATTTTATTCAATAGGATTTTTCAGTAAGATCAGTTGTTCTAATAACTTAAAAAGAAATGATAGTAATGACAGAATGACTGCTGCTATTGTTTTTTTTTTTTTTTAAAGTGTATTTATCAAAGAATTCTATGGGAAATAAATGTGATTCATGATTTTAAATTAGTTTCCACACATACATTAAGCAACACAACTTTCAATAGTTGCACGTTTTATTTCTGGAGCACCAAATCAGCATATCAAAATGATTTCTGGAGGATGACACCAAAAACTGGAGTAATAATGCTGAAAATTTAGTTTTGCATGACCGAAATAAATTACATTTTAACACTTATTTAAGTAGAAAACAATTGTTTTGAATTCCTATAATATTTTATTATGAATATACATGCTTTTATTAATGTTTTACTATATTTGTATTAAATAAAAGCTTTTGGTGAGACTTTTGGGAGAATTTTTGTAAAGAAAATTTGGTCCCACTTTATATTAGGTGTCCTTAACTACTATGTTCTTAAATCAAAGAATAAGTGCAATGTACTTATTGAGTTAATATTGTATTGCAAAACACTTTTTATGCTTTTGAAATGGGATATAGGAAAGGTTAGGGACAGGTTTGGTTGGATGAGTAGGTATAAAGGTGGGTTAAGGTGTAAGAGATGGGTCAGCAGTGTAATAATAAATGTAATTGCAGAAATTAATTACGGATGTAATTACAGGTATTTTTTAAAATATAAGTGCAATGTAAAAACATGTATGTACGTAATAAGTGCATTGTATCAAATGATTAAATGTAAGTACATAGTGAGATAAGGGATGGGTGAGCAGCAGTGTTGGGCATGTTACTTTAAAAAAAATAATTAGTTATAGTTGCTAGTTACTTCTCACGAATAGTTACATAATTATAAAAGTAACTAATTACCAGGGAAAGTAACTAGTACGTTACTTAAAAACAAAAAAAAAAAGGTTAAATATGTCAAATAGCTTGGATGCCCCTTATATTAAATATGTTAAAATGAATAAAATTTTTAGTTAAACAATATAAAATGCACTAAGGATTAATGAGCTGCTGGGTTCGTGAATATTAATCACGTTGTCTGCGTTCACTCGAACTAAGGGGTGATGATAGGTGAGCGCCAGCCAATTAGATTGCCGTATGCGCATTAGTTCCGTCCACTACTGGAGAAACAATTCTTAAAAGTTGAAGAATTCCAAAGGAACTCTGTTATTTAGACAGGAAAATACAGCAAAGAATATTGTTTACATGTAGCTTGTCAATTCTGCATGGTATATAAGACTTTCTCACTCTCTTCTTAATCTTTCTAATCGTGTGCCTTCACACTAGAGTTTACGGTTCGTCAAAAATAGGTACGCTGCGTATCCATTCAGATGAACTGAAAAATAAAATTATAATAAATTATAACACATTTTACGCCACATTTTATTGTCAGTAATGGTAACAGCGTTGTAACAGAGGAAACAGTAAGTTGTTTGATTACTCGTTACTGAAGAAAAATAATAACACTGTTAGTAGCGACGTTTATTTATAACGCCAATATTCTGGTCAACAGTGCAACTATGAATGTAAATAAAGAAATTAATTACAGATGGAATAACAGGTTTTTTTTTTTTTAAAGTACAATGTAAAAAAACATATGTACGCAGTAAGTGCATTGTATCAAATGATTAATTTAAATGTAAGTACATAGTAGTTAATGCCACCTAATATAAAATAGGACAGAAAAATATGAATGGTAGTGTATGAAATAATAGTAGTAATAATAGCTGATCTGTTATGTAGCATTTGCGTTAGAAATTGCACGAAAAGTGACTCCACACAATTGTGCAAAGTAAAGTCATGTGACAGATTGAGAATTCTGATTGGATGAATCATTTTTGAAACTCTTTTAAAATAGGCGCTATGTTCTGCACACACACGTTTTGAATTTAACAGTGTGAAGTTATTCCTCATTTTAAGACATGTTGGCACTGTATTTTCACGTTTCTTTTGTGTATAAATGACATAAAGCAGTCCTGCCCACTGATAGGCGCATAAACGTCTGCTGCAATATAAATCTCGACCGATTTCTAGTGTTGCGTTATACTGTATACTGTCAAACAGCCAAGCCAGGAAATTAAACACTGATGCTGGTCAGATTCAGATTCTCTTCACCCAAACTATTTATAGAGCAGCTGTAGTTCCTGTTAAACTGACAGCCACAATTTAGCTTTTTCTCGAGCTAATTAAATAGCGTATATGTGGCGAGTAGCTGCAGGCTTTGTTGGGCAGTATTAGTGCATGTTAGTCTTTATGTATGCCTAGCTCTCTGCTGGTTGGTATGAAGTGTTTTGGCAGCTGGAGCTTGTCTGAATGCGTGTGTGTGGGCGGGATCTAACGCAGACAGGCAGGCCTTTATCTGTGCTGACAGGGTAGGCGCAGCGAGAGACGTCCAGGCCCTGCACCAGCCTCACGCCCCCTTAACTGGCACACACCAAGTGTGTAATATCCAGGGAGCGGCGTTGGTCTAATTGAGTCCTTCCCTGCTCCCCTCCTGCCTGCCTGCATGACATGAACCAGAGAAAGTGAAACATTTCAGGAAATGTAATGGCCTCCAGTTAATTAAGTGAGAGAGCCGTGCAGTAAAGAGCCAAAACCAGATGGCGCTGAATTTACGCTCGCCGAAATCGACACACGGCGGCGCGGACGCAAGCGCGTACGTAATCTCCAGCAATTTGCCTGCCGTTTGCCACATACATGATAAAATTCAACAATGTGAATTGTCTGTGTCATTACAGATGAATTTGTTGAGCAGAAGGCTCAGACAATGTAGATAAATGGCATGATTAATTGGAACAGAATGAATAACCCTGACTGATGTTGTATAAGCAGTGATTAACTCGCGCTCAGAGCTCAGATTGTTTTAAATAACAGGGGAGTTAAAGCCATGATTGCTGGGAGGTTACGAAATGATTGAAATCGCTCCGCTGCTGCTTATGGGGGAGAGAGAGAGAGAGAGAGAAGAGAATCGAGGGAGGGAGGGAGGGAGGAGGAAGACAAGAACTTGGAAGAGTTGACTCATTGTCAAGATCTACCCAAAGGCCTAATGCTGACTTTTAAATAACGTTTTTCATGTCTCAAAAGACGGACAAGGAAATTGGAGGCTTTTGACATGCCCCAGAACAAATCATCTTGGACTTTGCATCAGAAGCCTCCTTGTTTGCCTGTGTGTGGCATGTTAATCATTCTTCTAAAACATTTAGTACCAGTCCTCCTGACTGATTGGCTGAGCGGCGTTTTAAGAGCACTGAGTTTCAGTCGACAGCACGGAAGTTTCACTTATTGTATGACGGCTCATTGTTTGCTCATTCCTGTTTGTACAGTTGATTTTAGCTTCACTTGGAATTATTTTGATTAGGTATGCAGGATATATTAGTACCATAGAGGTTTTTTTTTTAACGATATCAACCAATATTTGATGTTTAATTGTTCATGCTCATTTCTGCTATTTTACATTTCTGTCACTTGTGCAAACATCACGCTTGCTTGAAGTTAATCTTTAAAAATACAACAGTTTAATAACACTGTTAAATGTAATCTTTAGCAAATCTCAAAATAAATATACAGTTTTCACACTGTACATATTAATTTTGAGATGCCTAAATTCACTTGTAGCTTTCTTTTTCTTTTTTTCTTTCTTTCTTACTTCATTTTACTTTTATTTTACTTTTTTTTTAACTTTTTTTTTTATTATTTTTTTTTATTTTATTTTTTTTTTTTTTATTGTAGAGCCCTATGAAATCAGTTTTTTATTGTAGGGCCCCAAAAAAATCATTTTTTCCATTTAATTTTTCTGCACTCTGTTTAAATAAAAAAAAATTAATAAAAAATAGCATGCTTAATTAATTCAAATAATGAAACTTACACAATTTAACATCAATGTATTAAAAGTTTAAAAAATTATATTTTTAAGGCCCTGTGAATTTTTTTTTCTTCATTAAATTTTCATTAAATTTGAATAATCAAAAACAAATCTAATTAATTGATTTTATAGAATTATTTTTTTATTATTTTATGTATTTCTTTTTTTCAGAAATACTGTTGCGTATTTACGTGTTTCTGGTAAATATTTCTGGAAAAAAATGTAATAGTTGTAGTAGTAGTAGTAGTAGTAGTATCATTACATTAAGTAATATATTTCTGTCAGTTTCTTCAAGTTAAACTGAACTTTTATTTTGATGTGTTGCTGTGAAGACCTTTAAGTTTCTGTTTGTATATGATGTGACAATAGTTTTTCTCAAAAGAAACAGTAAAATGCACATGTAGTGTTTTATTTTCTTTTTACTATATTTTACTTTTATTTTACTTTATTTTATTTTACAATGCATAATAGCTTAGTGCATATCATTAAAAACAGTTGTTTATGTGGATCATTATATTGGCTTCGTTTTATGTAGGGCTGCAAAACGGTTAGTCATGATTAATCTATTTAAAATAAAAGTTTGTTTACATACTATGTGTGTACTGTGTATATTTATTATGTATACATTAATACACGTATATATTTTTAAAATATTTGTATGTATTGTATGCATTTGTATGTAAACACATTTTATATATAAATCTAACATATTTTTTCTTGATATATGTATGTTTGCGTGTGTATTTATATAAACATAAATATGCACAGTACACACACATATAGCGTGTAAACAAACTTTTATTTGAGTTGATTAATCGCAACAAATCGTTTTGCAGCCCTACTTTTGTTAATCCATCAAAAACAAGAATATCACTCCTTGCTTATGACTGAATAACTTTTGTATCTTTCATAAGGATCACTCTAGTTTTAATGAAAACTGTGCAATTTTATTTTACATTTGGTTGTTCAGTTTTTGCATATGATCATTTACAAACCTGCTTTTTGTGCTATTGCTTGCAGTTTGTCGTCATAAGCCTCTTCATTACAATACAAAATAACAAGGGTCTATAGAAAAATATTATGAAAACACAATCTTTTTTTTTTTTATGGTGGGGTCAGATCAAGAACATGAACAGATGTGTTATCTGGCTCTTTTGCCTTAAGGCTCCCCATGTTGGCTTTCTCAAGCCAACATCAAAGTTTGTTCACAAACTTTAGTCTCTAGTTTTATTTATGAATCCCTTATTTTCATTGGCTGAGAAAAAATAGACAAAGTATCCTCCCAAATTTTATCTAAAATCTAAGTTACTCAATATCACCTTCTTGTTTATTGCACTGTTGTATTCATTATACAAGCAGAGTTCTACAAAATTCCCAAGAAGTCATTATTTTAGCTAATGTGATTATACAACCAATAAAACTGCAGTGCTCTCAGGTCCATTTAACACCTTTTACAACATTTAAGTAAAGTATGTAAATCTGTCCCACAGATTTTCTTCCATAATCAGGGCAGAAAATGCAGAAATCGTCCAGAATCCGTCTGGGCCTAATTATGACTCTGTCTGGTGCTCTACATCTCGACTCATCCGTTGACAATAACCACTGTGCTTTCTTTGTGAAAGGATACGTGCATGTTTGCATATCCACAGTGATATTTTCTTGTGCTGGAGTGTGTGTCCTCCCCCGCTGATTGCGTGTAGGTGACGGACAGTTCATGCAGGAAGCCTGAGGCGATGAGGGATATGCCTGACATTGGGCCCCCATCTCCCAGCTGATTCAGACAGCTGCACGCACACGCGCACGCACACACAAACATTGAGAGACAGATGTCAAGTTCTAAAAATCTTGTTGACAATCAAACACGGACATTTCCAGAGCTCTGAGCCGTGGCAGGCCCCCTCTGAGATGCTTAGAAGTCTTCCTGAGACATTTGGCGATGTTTTACATGGTTAGCAAAAAATGTTTTAAAGTAGTTTGGAAGCAGCTGTCTGAATTCAGAGCAGAAGGAAAAAAGGACAGGCAGAGAGAGAGATGCAAGGTGAGGTAATTAAAACAATGCCAGAGCTGGATGCTGTCAGGGAGACTCACGCGATGCACACTCTACACGAGTGCTTTACTGCATCACTCACTGCACTCAATTACAGCCGTCTGTCTGCTCTCAACCCCTATACAATGACCTGCAAGACATTGCTGTGTGGAGAGACAGTTAGGACTGCTAGGACAAGTGATTTGCTCTTAGGGAGCAAGAGACGCTAACAAAACAGTACCAAAGTTCTTGGGGTTTTTTTCTTTTTTTTGGTTCCTCCAAAACCATATTGCCATCAGGGGAGGCAAGGGAGTCACAGCCTACCTAATATTTTGGAAGTGAAAATGGAGAAGGATGATTTAATGTTAATAAAACAAACATGAAAAATCAAATAAATAAAAAAAATATTGTTACTGTTCTTAGTATTCATATTATTAGTAATAATCAGTATAATGTTTTCCAATCCTGAGAAAGTTGATATATTGTTAAAAATCATGGAACCGTCATAACTATAAATAATAATAATGTAAATGTAAATAGCATTAACAAATTTGCCATTATAGCTCTTTGTTTTTGCTTTTTTAATAATGATTTATTAGGGAATTGAACTGAATTAAATTGATTTTTAAAAGTTCTTTACACAGTAGCCACAAAATACTGGAAAGGTCATGAAAATTCATAATTTATATTTAAAAGCCTCAGTTAAGCATGTTAAGGTATATTGCTTGGAGAAAGGTTGTTTATTTGTTTATTGTTTGTATTATTTATGCATGTTATATTATGTATAAAAATTACTGTTATAAATTACAATCGTAATGTATGAACTCAGTTTTATGAACTCAGTTTTATTTTTTTCCAGATTTTTTTTTTTTTGATTCTGTTTGTTTGTTTGTTTGTTTAATTTTTCTAGACTCTGTTTTAATTTTTAAATTAATTAAATAAATAAAAAAATAGCTTGTCTAATCAAATAGCATAGTTTAATTAACTCAAATCATGAAACTTTTAATGTAACAATTTAACAGCGATTTATTAAAAGTTACATTTAAAATTAAATTTTTAAGGCCCTATGAAATCAGTTAATTTTTTTTTGGTCAAATTCAGTTTTATTTTTACCAAATTTTTCTGGATTCAATTTGAATGGTTTCATTAAATTTTAATAATCAAAAGTATGTCTAATTAATTGATTTTATAAACAGTTAATTTTTTATTATTATTTTCTTTCTTTCTTTATTTTATTTTTCATAAATACTTTGTGTATTTACATGTTTCTGGTAAAAATAATGCTCATGAAGTGACTCTCGGAGCAGTTCTAGAGATTGTTTATCTGTTCATATACTCATATTTATAATGATGGTTGTGTTGTTGTTGTTGTTGTTGTTGTTGTAAGAACTTATTTTAGTAATATTATTAATATTGCTGTTTATTATTGTTATTATATAGAAAAAGACCTGTAAATGACTGTTTAGTGTATGCCCTTTACACAAAAAACAAATACCTCTGTAGATTTATAGTCCATCCTAGTGCGTTTTTATGTCTCAGAGATGATAGTTGTGGGCTTGTGTGTGTCGCTGCTGGATCAGATAGGTTCACAATAGGGAAGTTCAGCTAACAACTATAATCGGAGGACTCAGGAGGCTTTCCCCAGAATATCCCTCACATTGAGCCACAGAGGCCATTTTCAGCTTGATGGGGAGTTCCATAACACAGATTTGAGGGTGAGAGTGAACCCGGGCCGGCGCTGCCTTTAATAGGTAGAGCGGCAGAGGCGCCTGGCTCTCTCTTTAGAGACGCAGAGTGATGATGGATGGAAGAGACGGTATTGTGTTGAGGGCCGATCAATAGCTGCCACCGAGCCCAGTGTATTTCTGTCACTGTGGAGTTGAGTGTAGGATGTCAGCTGGTTGTTGCCAGGATGATTTGGGAAAGTTTAACACCAACCCGCTCTGACGCCCCACACATCAGTCATTTTGGTTAACAGAAGGGTTTCACGGTCATTTGTGCCACACACACACACACACACACACACATCTGTGAATGTATGTCTCATATTGATTATCTCCTGTATGGGGTACTTATGTTGTCTGCAGTGAAGTACCTCTCATTAGTGACACTACAATTATCGTTCACCATTTATTTCGACTGACACCAGTATACAAGGCTGTTGAAAGCCAATTCGTAAAACAGATAGTTAAGATTCTAAATGTTATTGGGTGAGCCATGATTGAAGGTGTATGTGTGTGTGTGTGTGTGTGTGTGTGTGTGTATATATATATATGTATGTATGTATATATATATGTATGTATGTATATATATATGTATGTATATATATGTGTATGTATGTATCTTGGTTTTTACAATTTTCAAAAATCCTGTTTTTTCATTGTGCATTCCGATTAAGCAGTTGGATTATTTTGATGAAGTAAAAATAACAAAAAATAATACACAATAAAAACATGTTAACATTATTAAAAAAAAAAACATTATTTTTAAAAAACTGAGTTATTCGTTTTTTTAAGTAAACTCTGCGTTTTTTTTTTTGTTTGTTTGTTTGTTTTCAAATTCAGTTTTATTTTTTACCAAATTTTTTATTAATTTATTATTATTTTTATAATAATATAATAACACGTTAATATAATAACACACATTTTACATATATATATATATATATATATATATATATATATATATAATAAATTAAAATATATACTGTATGTGTGTATTTATATATACAAAATAAATATAAATGGTAGACATACATATATTACGTAAACAAGAATTTTTTGGATGCAATTAATTGTGATTTAATCATTTGACAGCACTATATACAGTAT
This sequence comes from Labeo rohita, assembly GCF_022985175.1. NCBI lineage: Eukaryota > Metazoa > Chordata > Actinopteri > Cypriniformes > Cyprinidae > Labeo > Labeo rohita. The sequence goes on along the minus strand of NC_066881.1, from coordinate 17,781,527 downwards.
ATGTGGCTTATTGCTTAAAAAATAATGTGTAAAAAAATTGAAATAAATAAAAAAAGAGCAGGGTGTCCGGTGGTACATGATACAGATTAATGTATATAAAATGAGATTTGGCGAGTTTAATTGAATGTATTTAATTTAAATAAAAATAAGCATTTTTAAATATTTTATTAATTTATTTTATTTTAGTTTATTTTTTTCTTACTGAATATTTCCTTAAGGCTGTTGGTGGAATTTGTATACATCTAAATCTGTTCATCTGCTAATGCTAATCATTTTAAATTTAAATTAATTGGTCTTTCACTAATTTAGTTTTTACTCCTTTTGAAAGCTTGTATAAGTAAAAACATTCATTTTCAAGACTTTTTAACACAAGGAAAGGAGGTTCCTTCCTTTTTTTAATGACTAAGTATTGAGTAATAGTCCTGATGTAAGAATAGCAATGATTTATGATGTAACCTGTCTAAATTTAGCAAGGAATGTAATGTTTTTGAGCTGTTTCAGCTCCTCCAGTAGGGTTTGTTGTCCTGTTTGTGGATGTTCCCCTGAGGATGACTACATTGAACAAGCACCGTTGACTCATCTTGAGCAGCACGTCATTCCTCATCTGTACGTGCATGTCAGACCAGTCTGTAACTCTGTGGCCCTGCTTATGAATGTGTGTGTGTACGATCTCTATATTTACCGTTAGCCTGTATTAATCACACAAAAGCTTGAGCTACTGTCAGAATCCCACAACCTTGTTTATGTGCTTACTTGCATTCCTGCAATGAAGTGCGGACAATGGCAGGCTTTGAAAGTGATCGGAACGTACTCGGATTGCGCTAATAAGGCTGTCATTGAGAGACATCATGTGCCCAGGGTGGGGGTGTTTTGGGGTTTTTTGTCGTTGTTGTTGTTTCTCCACCTCTCTAACAGGCCATGCTGTACAGGCCAGGAGAGACGGCAGTCAGCACTCATGATTCTGGTAATGATATCATTACAGCTAGTCATTGCTTCTCATGCATTGTTTAACAAAGACATGTTTGAAGTGCTCAGCAGAGAGCTCAGGCAGAGCTTTCTTAGCTTGCAAGCTGAATCAAAAGGCAGAGAGCAGATCAAGAGCAGGAGACACCTTTTTAAGCTCTCCACTTGCCAGAAAGAAGAAAGTTGAATTAACATCCCAAAATGACAGCATTTTTTTTTTTTTCCTTTTTTTTTTAATTCAACACTCTCCTCACTATCCACATGCAGTATAGTCACCCAAATCATATTTGGATCCTTAACTTATTAGCATTATTTCATTACAATATGCTACTTTCAAAAATGTGTTCTTGTTTTTTAAGTTTCTTATGCTCACCAAGGCTGCATTTATTTGATGAAAACCAAAGTAATATTGTGAATTAGCAATACAAATAATTTTAATTTAAAATAAATGTTTTCTGTGTTAATATATGTTAAAATGTAATTTATTTCTGTTCTGGCAAAGCTGAATTTTCAGCATCATTACTCCAGTCTTCAGTGTCACGTGATCATTCAGAAAGCTTTCTAATATACTGATTTGGTGCTTTTTCATATTATTAGCAATGCTGCTTAATTTAAGGGCACTGTATATGCAAATAGAATGTTGATGATCTTGTTATGGCTGCAGTTTGGGTTTTTTTTTTTTTTTTTATATGATGTACCCTGTGGATATTTTCATTCTCCTCTGAATTGTCACATGCTCGTTGTACTTATGCCAGCGGGAGTGGAGCAGTTAGCAGAGGTGAGCCGCAGGAAAAGCAGGCCCAGTTCCCTATCCCCCCCCTCCACACTGTCTCTGCAGTCTGCAGTCCACCTGGACGCCCGCCATCTGCAGCCACATCAACATCCATCATCCCACACGCTCTAAACAGCATCAACACACGCTCACATCCAGGATACCAGAACACATCTCACGCCGAATTACAGAACATGCCCGTAGCATTTCTCAACCTCTCAGATCTCTGTGGTATCTAAAATGAAGCATCATAAACCCAAGTGTGACAGTGATACAGAGTGCAGTATTTTTTTTTTTTTCTTCAGGCGTGGTGAAGCCAGTAGTTATTTTTTGTTTGCCCTGCCAGCATTTTCAGACGGCTGCAAAATTTAGTTGTTTAGCAGCTTATATCGTATTTTTCTTGAGATTATTTGTTTTTAAAGGGGTCATATGATGCGGTTTCATGTTTTCCTTTTTCTTCGGAGTGTTACAAGCTGTGATGCATATATAAGATCTGTAAAGTTGCAAAGATTAAAGTCGCAAACCCAAAAAGATTCTTTATAAAAGTTAAGACTCAGCCACGCCTTCCTAAAACAGCTCATTCAAACACACCCCCACATCTATGCCATTGTGTGGGAAGATTTGCGTAACACCGCCCAAATGTATACGCAAAGAAAGAAGGCATAACTGTAGTATTTTTGTTGCTGTCGCCATGTTGTGGAGACGCTGTGTGTTTCATTGCGAAAGCAAAAGTACTTTGTTTACACTTCCAAATGAGTTCACAACTGGAAATCAGTGGTTAAGTTGTATTTGCAACACTGTTCCAGAACAGTTCAACACAAATATTCTAGAGTGTCCAGCACATTTTATGGAGGATTGTTTCCTGAACCTGAGAGAGTAATTTTAGCCTACAATGATGGCTGTGCACACTATAAAGTGGGGCAATTCTAACTTTGCAAGGGTAGTCTGGCACTTCTGATTCACAGCCTGTAAGTACGTTTTCATATTCAAAGAATCTGCTACTGGCTATTCAAACACAAGTTTTGAGCGGTGTAGAGTAGTTCTGCTTGTTTGGCGTTTTTATGATCAAAAATGAAGACAAATGCAATGGTGTTATGTTTATGCAGCGCGACGCGATGCAATGTGACGCAATACGTAAAAAGACAGTATAAGTCATTATAATCAGTACTTATGTCCTCACTGGATCAATCAAATCCCTCATTTATAGTGGGTTTTATTGTTTTAGTCTCGTCACGCCGGAACACGGCATCACAACATGCTAAGGGGCTTAACATTTCACCCGCACACTTGAGGTATTTAGCCAATCACAACGCACTAAATAGCTGGCTAATTGCATCGACTTGTTTCAGAAAGACGGGGCAGAGGAAAACAAAAATAATGTGCAGTATGTGGAAAATAATGTGCTTTTTGAACCTCAAACCACGTAAACATTACACCAAATATGCAAAATAATGTTTTTAGCAACATCATATGACCCCTTTAATTTTCAAAAAATAAAACAAGCTGAAACTGTTTGTATCCACTAGCTTTGAGGATGCATGCATGGATGGATGGTTATTTCTAGAATGCAGTGTCATATAATGAAATGCTTTGTAAATGGTTTTAGAACCAGTGATGCCTTGCCCTTTAAAGGGACAGTTCACCCAAAAATGAAAATTACCCCCTAGGTGTATATGACTTCCTTCTTTCATATGAATACAAAGTTATTTTGGCTCTTACAAACTTTATAATGCCAGTAAATGGGTGTTGTGATTTTGAAGCAAAATAAACTGCATCCATCCATCATAAAAAGTACTCCACTTGGCTCCGGTGGTTAATAAATGCCTTCTGAAGTGAATCAGTCCATTTGTGTACAAAAAAATCCATATTTAAAACTTCATAGACCGTAATCTCTTAGTTCACAAGAGAGTGGCATTCCAGCGGATGAAGTAGGCAAATGATGTGACAAATGCGGAAGCAGAGGAGAGAGCAAAACAAAACACAGAATTAGAAGTACAAAGCAAGAATTTAAGAAAGATGTCGGATGATTTCAATATGAGCAAACAGGAGACTGGTTTTCCTTTGCTGTAAACAAAACTTGCATGTTCTCACTGGAGCTTAGGCTACATCTGCTTGAACGCCACTCTCGCATGAACATAAAGTAAATCTGAAGTTAAATATGAATATTTTTCTTCCACAAAGCATCGTTTCACTTCAGAAGGCTTTTATTAACACTCCAGAGCTGTGTGGAGCACTTTTTATGATGGATGGATGCACTTTTTTGGGCTTCAAAATCTTAACAGCCATTCACTGCCATTATAAAGCTTGGAAGAGCCAGGACATTTGTCTGATTTCATTTGTCTGAAAGAAGAAAGTCATATACACCTAGGATGGCTTGTGGGTGAGTGAATCATGGGGTAATTTTTATTTTTGGGTAAACTATCCCTTTAGTCCCTATCCCTAACTTCCTGTTTCAACAGGAAATGTATCGAGACAGGAGAGAAAAAACATGTTCTTTAAATGTCTTTCTCAAGGTCACAGTGATCGGAGGTGGTCTCAGTAACTTTATGCATCGCTCCTTTTACCGTTTCAACCTCAGACTGTGACCTTTGGGTTTGCAGCCTAGCTATGCTGTGTCATTCCCTGCCGATCAGCTATTTCCTGATGTAATTTTAAGCTTTGTTTGCGGCTATATCTGGGCGACATGTCATCAGTAATGGAAGTGGTGTCTAGGACAGGCTTCGCTTACTCCCAGCTCTTTAGCAGTAATTGCATCTGGTGGTGGTAAGTATAGGATTAGTGGCTTTAGATAAATTTCCACCAAAAGGGCCTGTCTTCTGTGGCTTGTTTGTCGCTCTCTCAGCGTCTCTCTTTCTCCGTCCGTCCGTCTCTCTGTCTGTCTCTCTCTATTGGTTTGTTGTCGGTGGCGCGTCACGCTCCAGTTGGCCTGCTGCATTCTCAGGGGAGTACCTTTAACACCTCAGCAGTGCTGGCTTTCTTCTCTTTAATCTTCCCCTTCCCCTGCACAGATTACTGTATCAATAACCATCTGCCGGCCCCCTCAGACAGCACTGCCCCTGGTACAGTCACAGCCCGTGGCCATACAGTCCTGCCTCATGCAGGATTATGTGGGACGTTTGAGACGGCGTAATGAAATTGCACTGTGATTGGCCTGTGAGTAACCAACAGTTGCATCTTTGTTTTTCTTTCTGTCTGGGCCGCCACTGGTTCACCAGTGTTTATGTCACCAGCGCAAAAACAATGTGGGAAAAATAACATCTTATGACCATGTGGTCAAGTTGGTTCTCATTTTTTGTGTTTCTGTGTGTGTGCGTACGTTTTTGCTGCTGTTATTTTCTTCTTCGTTTAGCTAGCTGATGATTTCAGAGCTCAGCCCGTCCCTCCGGCTGTGCGTTTTGTTGAACTCTCTTTTTTCGGTCCCTTCCTCTTGCAGCTGGCATGGCTAACCCACTGGCCCGATTCACAAAGAGAAATACTCTCTTCATTTTCTGCTTTGAGCTTCATCACAACATGAATAACAGCACAGGATGGAGATGAAAGTGGGCGCTGAAGTAAATAACTAGTGAGGTTGGCCCTCGCGAGCTCCCCGGCCCGGTCTGTCAGGGCCACATTTCTAACCTAGACCAGATGTCAGTGTGCACTCACCATGACACTCCTCACCTCCTCTATGCCACCTTTATTCTTCTCCGTCCATCTTCTTTCATGAGCTATTTTTGTGCAATTCATGAGACTGTCGAGTGTAAGGATTCTTTTTAGACAAGTTAAAGTGTATCCAGTATACAAGATACTTTACACATTTAATTTGTAGACACAACAAGTTAGCATTTTGTAGGTTTAATTCATGAACGGCATAAACACTGTGGCTCTGTGGAGCCTTCAAAACATTTCAACACATTTGTTTCAATTGCTTGACATGACAGCTTCTGACTCAGCCAATGCTGTGCAGGGTTGCACAACCACTTTTTTTTTTAGCTGCCTTGGTTCTGGAAATATTTTTCCAATTCATTTTTTCCATAGGGATTTTTCAAATCATTTTCTTTGTTAAAGGATTAGTTCACTTCCTGAATAACATTTCTTGATAATTTACTTATCACATGTCATACAAGATGCTTTTGTCTTTCTTTGTTCACTTGAAAAGAAATTAAGTTTTTCGAGGAGAGCGTTCCAGAATTTTTCTCCTTATAGTGGATGTCAATGGTGGCTAACGGGTTGAAGGTCCAAATGCATTTTCAAAGGGCTCCACCCAATCCCAGCTGGAATCAGGGTTTTATCTAGTGAAACAAACTGTCATTTTCTGAAAAAATCAAAATGTATATACTTTTTAACCACAAACGCTCATCTTGCATTAGCACTTGCACTTTGTTTCACTAGGTAAGACCCTTATTCCTCAGCTAAGATTGTGTAGAGCTGTTTGAATCTGCATTTAAACTGCAATTTTGACCTTCAACCTGTTGATCCCCATTGAAGTCCACTATATGGAGAAACATTCCAGGATTCTTTCCTCAAAAAACATAATTTCTTTTGGACTGAAGAAAGAAAGACGTGAACACCTTGTATGACATGGGGTGAAATTTAGAATTCTGAAGTGAATTAATCCTTTAAAGTGTTGTAAAGCATGAACCATATCATATACTTTACTTTGATGTGAAGCAAAAAAGTTTGGACTATGTTCGTAACAGCCTTAATGAGGTAAAAGTAATGAGGTGAGGTAATGTATGTAAATATTTGGTGGTTTCAATTCTCTGATTGGTGGAGATTTCTCTGCAGAATTATAGGCGATGTAGTTTTTCCACCAGGAATCTGTAGGTTTAAAAGTTATCATTAAAAATATTTTTTTTTCTTCAGAAATCTGACTGCTGCACTCTACCTATCTAGCTGATCAAAAAATGGGAAAATATATTAGGAAACAGTCATTAATTTGGTAATTGCCTTTAGATGTGCAGAAATCAATTAATCGACCTTTAAAAAAGATTTGAGAAGATTTATGGGTGTATTTGTAGCAATAGTCAAAAATACATTGTATGGGTCAAAATGATACATTTTTCTATTATCCCAAAATTGGTCATGTTCCATGAAGATATTTTGTAAATTTCCTATTGTAAATGTATCAAAACTTAATTTCTGATTAATAATATGCATTGCTAAGAACTTCATTTGTTTTTTGTTTGTTTTTTTTTGTTTTTTGTTTTGTTTTGGTTTTTTTGCACACCCTCAAATTCCAGATTTTCATCAGATACATCAATAGGAAACTTATTTATTTAGCCTTCAGGTATAAAAGTATGATTTATAAATCTCAGTTTTAAAAAACTGACCCTTATGACTTGTTTTGTGCTCCAGGGTCACGTTTTTCACTCTTTGAGCATGTGAAATGTTTTTGAACCTACCACAAACATATTACGATTTGTTTATTGCCTGATTTTAGCAAATAATACATTTGCATAATCCAGATTAATTTTGAATAATGTTAAATTTGTGTTTGCATACATATGAATGGAAGTCAGTGGAGCACAAAGTCTGTGATCGCAGCCTTTACATGTATTTAATCCTTTATTCTCCTTACAGAATATGATGAGACTCGTTCTGTCATTTTATATGTCTCTGTATCCTCTTCGGAATTATAAAACACAAAGCCTTGGATATGGGTTCTGGTTAGTCTGTTGTGCTAATAGAGTGACTTTTAAAGTGTAGATTTATTACAAGTCCGATATTTCCATAGTCTTGCATAGTGAAGAGGGTCTATTACAGTTTTCCAGTGGGGTTGCATTAACTCTAATTCCTGGAGCTAATCTTGAAATAATGCTGCTTAATCACTCTTAATAAAAGAGTGCCTCACCTTGGCTGCTGGATGGCTGCATTATCAGATCGTTGAGCTGTAATTGGTGTCATGAAACCTAGTGGTGGGTTATCTCCATGGGGACTGGAGTTTTTCCCCAACTTTATGGCGCAAAGATTAACCTTGGAGTGTTTGACCTCTGTGCGGTGAGCACAAACGTAGGTGTAGCTGCAGCTCTCTGACCCGGAAAAGGGAAATTCTTCTGACTGGAACCAAATACAAACAGCTAAATGCCAGGTTGGAGTGTTTGGAGTGATGTCAGACGGTCTATTATAGATTAATGTACATGTCTCGGCTCTATTATGCAGTGCCTGTGACAGACAGACAGACTGCAGGTGGTCTCGGCCCCTTACATCCGCGAAGCACTGGTTCTTTCCACCCCCTCTTCCTCTCTAAAGGCCGAGGTTGTCACAACTGGTCCCTAGAGCCGTTCACTCGAGCAAAGGGCGAAACCCAGCACACATAATTGGAACCTTTTAACCCTCACAGAGCCCTTTTATTATAGGAAATAAAGCTGTTTTATTCATACATATTGCTTGAGCTTGAGTTTCAGGTCATGTTGTGGTATTTTATGTATCATAGACTTTTTAACTAGTAGCCTCTTTGTGAATTTACACACAATTCAGAGTAAAGGCCCACTGACACCAAGGATAAGTTTATGTTTCTATACCACAAACATAACTGTAACGTAACAAAAGGAGCGATGTCATTGGAATCCCTTTCAGAACATTTTGTTTAGGCAATGAATGGTAAAAACTTTGACAGCCAATCAGAATCAACCTGGCTTTTAAGGGATAGTTTTCCCAAAAATGAAACTTCTGTCATTAATTATATACCCTCATGTCGTTCCAAAACCGTAAGACCTTCGTTCATCTTCGGAACACAAATTAATATATTTTTGATGAAATCCGAGAGCTTTCTGACCCTGCATAGACAGCAAAACTACCATGTTCAACGTCCAGAAAGATAGTATCGATATCAATAAAAGAGTCCATGTGACATCAGTGGTATAACCATAACGAGAATATTTTTGTGCACAAAGAAAACACAAAAAAAGAGACAATTCTGAATTATATTAGATGGAACTAGCTTACCATATCATAAACATACATTGAATACTAGAGCTGCCCTCCACTAAAGATTTTTCTGGTCAGCTAGTAGTTGTTCATTTTAAGCATTAGTTGACTTAATCGCACATTTATTAATAAACCATATAAAACATAATAATGATCCTTAATTGCCTACATAGCCTAATAAGCTCAAGTGCACGCAAAAAAAGCTTGCCACAGCACAGTTACAATAATTATGAAAGTGTCACTGAAAAACAGCAAGAAGACTGCATTAACGTTTTAATAATCTGTTGATAAACTAATGCTTCACTTAAGCATAAACTTGTCACTTGTCATCTCCGTAGTGGCGATGCACCTGTGGCATGTTTCATACATATGAGATAATGATACTGAGGGAATGCTCCTACACACATTATGCATCCATCAAATACTTTTACTTCAAACTCGCTAAATTCCAGCCTCAGCCCAATCAGAATTACCAGTACTTGCATAGAAACCTATACAAAGTAGCCAGAAAAAAATGCTAATTTTAAAGAAATACGTTAGATGGATTTAGAGGCTTTTGCATCTGAACTCTTCATATATGTTTTTCATGTCTGTAAGGCAAGTATACACAGAGTTTCAAAGTTTCGCACTCAAGTTCACAGAGACCGAAAAAGCACATCCTGTTTGCTTTCATTTTGCTTCATTTTACAAAAGCACAATATTTTGTTGTCCTGCCCGATATACTGTATTACCACATAGACCAGCCGTTAACAATCTGTGTGACTTTGCAACTTCCTGTGGATGTTTTTTCTGAGACTAATAATATTTTGGTCAACCAAGACGTTGACTAACGGTTAGTCGACTGTTAGGGGGCAGCCCTACTGAATACATTATGATACATCAGAATACTTACAATATTATAATTTGCAATTTAAACTATACCAAATACATGAGAGCGACCCCAGGTGGTTGTGTCTTTTTTAGGTGCTTGGCTTCATTAATTGAACTGCAGACCTTGATATGAATATTGTATAAAGATGTGTTGCAATTCATAGATATATAATTGTATCAAGATGCTTGTTTAATTTTGTATCTGATGTATTAGGACAACCAGACAATGGTTTTGAAAAAAAGAACTGAAGGTTACATAATGTATATCTTGTGCTACATACTCTAACATAGCTTTGAAATGGAATAATATCATTGCTACACTAAGCTCTCATTAATTAAGGCCGCATGTGTGCTTTGTTTTGCAGGAGGCCGCCGCGTTTGCGCGAGAACAAGGCTTTGAGGTGAGTGGATGGAGGATCACACACTAAACAGATCCTAAAGGATTATTTTTCAGCTGATAATGAAGTTCTTTTTCGGACAGTGATTGATGTGCTATTATACTCTCTTGGCCCCCTTGCAGTGGTCGCCATAGCAACCTGGCAGTCGTCATGGTTTCTTTGTTCAGCCAGCACTCCGGCTCACACACTCTCTCTCTTTCTCACACACACACACACACACTTACACACACACACAAACACATTTTCTCCCCTACTCTCACACATTCTCTTCTCCTCTCTCTCTCTCTCGTCCCCCTCCTTTTCTGTTATGACGCATTCCTCCCAGGTCTGCACCCAACATCGCCTACAGATGTTATTTATTGAATTTTGAGAATGCTCTTGGGAGGAGAAAAAGAAATCCTCAGGGGCTGCTTTCAATTCTGTCTGTGTACTGGGCAGGGCTGGCAGGTGCCTTTGTCGAGGAACCCACCTTGTTAGCTTCATTAGACCGCGCGAGGATCCGCCGCGGCATTACGCTCAATTATACCGCGCCGCATCCGCTCATAAATACTGGATCACCTTCCCCTCCAGCCTCAGAATGTGGAAACACTGATTGGCCTTGTTTGCACATAACACGTCAAAACAATATGAGTTATCTCTCTGAATAGCATGGAAATGCAAATGTAATAGTAGTGTTTCTCGTCTCATATTCACAAGTGTACATGGGTGGGGGGGGGGGTTAAATGTGAATTCATAAGCAAAGTAAATGTGAGTTTAGGAACAGCACGCTTAAATAATTGAAGTGGCTTATCTTTTTTCAAATGCAGTGCTATCCGCCTGAATGTGTTTCGTCTCAGTATGAATAATTGTCTTCCAGGATCACTCAAGGTGCGATCGACGTGACTGGAATGCAAAGCAGATTCTGGCAGCAGAGTAAGTTAGAGAGAGAGAGAGAGGGAGGGAGAGATAGAGAGCATGCAGGGGCGAGAGAGAGAGAGAGGAGGAGCAGTTCGTGAGCCAGGGAGTGATAGAGGAGGGGGCGAGAGCTTGCATCGCACAGAGTAAATATATAAATGGCAAGCACTGTCACACACTGTGAGTACCTCTTCACTGATTTCACACACGTCATGTTGATTTAGGGCTCAGAGAAAAGGGAATCTTTGACATACGAGTCTTTACCCTCTGATTTTGCTTCAGAAATAAACATCTCAACAGAGTATGGCAGCTGAAATGTAAGCATTTAGTGACAGGACGGAGAGAAATCGAGAAAACGTTCTACTTTCAGGCCCCGAACGTGCTGAGAAGCATGTCATCGTTTGTCTTTCGATGGCGGCGTTTTTCGATCTTATTCACACACGCCTCCGCACATCAGCTGACTTTCCACATCTGTGTGTCTGCAGACCGATTCTCGGTTTTATGTGGTTCGTAACATCACAGGCGTGCTCCCCCTCGTTTATCGGCAATAAACTTTGTACCCCACTCATACCTAGAGCGAAAATTGAGGTTTTGTTTTATTGGGTAATAAAGCAATAAAGCCACAAAAGCTGTTTCCATCCACGTTGGGAATTTAATTTATTCTAAAAATCATAATATTGGGAAAACTGTTTGCAAATAAACCAATTTCCAGTGTTTAGGAAGACAAAATCATTACTTGACGCAAAATAGAAATATTGTTTAATGACTTTTTAAATGCACATCTAGGAATTTATTTGTTAAATGAGTTTTTATTGAAGTTTACTTGCATGTCTTGTAATTTGCATGCATGTCATCTTACTGTTTTTAAATATATAACATTTACAGTGGCATGCAAAATCTTGGGAACCCCTTGCAGAATCTGTGAAAATGTACGAGAGATCATACAAAATGCATGTTGGTTTTTAGTACTGTCCTGAGTAAGATATTTTACATAAGATATGTTTACATATAGTCCACAAGGCAAAAAAAAATAGCTGAAATTATAAAAATAACCCCTTTCAAAAGTCTGGGAACCCTTGGTTTTTAATACTGTGTGTGGTTACTTGGATGATCTACGACTGTTTATTTTGTTTTGTGATGGTTGTTCATGAGCCCCTTGTTTGTTCTCAACAGTTAAACTGAGCACTGTTCTTCAGAAAAACCTTCCAGGTCCTGCAGATTCTTCAGTTTTCTGGCGTCTTTTGCATATTTGAACTCTTTCCAGCAGTGACTGTCATTTTAAGATCCATCTTTTCACACTAAGGACAACTGAGGGACTCAAACACAACTATTAAAAATGGTTCAAACATTTACTGATGCTCCAGAAGGAAACACAATGCATTAAGAGCCAAGGGGTGATAACTTTTTGAATTTGAAGATCAAGGTAAATTGTATTTAGTTTGTGTTCAGAGATACATGCAAGTATCTTCTGTTGCTTCCGAAGGGCAGTACTAAATGAAAAATAAGAAAAATTTGGACATCTTAATCCTGTTCAAAAGTTTTCACCCCCCAGCTCTTAATGCATTGTTTCCTCAATTGTGTGAAAAGATGGATCTTACAATCATACAGTCACTGCTGAAAAGGGTTCAAATATGCAAAAGATGATGGAAAACTGAAGAATTTGCAGAATCCGTATGAAGAATAGTGCTCAATTTAACTGTTTAGAACAAACAAGGGACTCATGAACAACCATCACAAAACAAAAAAAAAAAAAAAAGTGTCGTAGATCATCCAGGTAACCACATACCGTATTAAGAACCAAGGGTTCCCAAACTTTTGAAGGGGGTTATTTTAAAAATTTCAGGTTTTTTATTGTCTTGTGGACTAGATCTTTTATGTAAAATATCTTACTCAGGACAGTACTAAATAAAACATAACATGCATTTTGTATAATCTCTCTTATTTTAAAATTATTCACATTTTCACAGATTCTGCAAGGGGTTCCCAAACTTTCGCATACTGCTGTGTTAATTATATTTTATAAAAAAAAAAAAAAAAAGTAAGCATCTTTAAGCCTTTTGGATTTATAAAATTTTATTTTATTGTAATGAGTTTCATTATATTGATATATCCTCCCAGCATTTTTATGCAATATCACAGAATTTGCATAGAGAACTTGGAAAAATCCCAGATAATGATATGCATTATTGTGGTTGTAGGCACTCAGGAAGCCTGTTCTTCAATACAAACTTCCAATAAGCTGTGTGATTATCCAAAGAACTCCCTAGCAGACACTGCTAGACATGCTGTACCTTTGTAAAGATAATATTTTTCTCACGTCTTAAACAATGTGGCAACATTCAGAAGTGTGAAAGAAGAGTGTTTTTACAATACAGCTCTACATCTCGTGAAAATCTACAAGCTTTATGAAAGTGAAAATCAAACACGTCTGCTTAGCATCAATCCATTTCCCTTGCTTCAAAGAGATGCCTTGTTAATAAATCAATTTACATCTCAAGAAGGTAGATAAGAGTGTGTTATTTTCTCTCTGTATTGAGCCGGCATTAGATCTGGCTCGCAGTGTGATCCGATCCTCATCTGTTTTACTTAAATACCCTTAGATGTTGAATCCGCCGCAGGGTAATTGATGTTCTATTGGCTGCTGTTCCTCCTACAGATTACAATGAAGGAGCTGTTTTATTAGCTTTAATATGGACACAGAATTGGACACCCTAATAAGGCAGGGTTTTTTTTTTCCGACTGCTTTCATCATTATTAAAGAAGAACATCTCTTATGATAATCACTGACAGCTACATTATGGCTTTCATGAACTGATGGTTACCAGTGAATGGAGAGATATTATGGTTAAGCTTAATTAAGCTTGTGCTTATTATGTTTTTTACGCTTAAAACCTTCATTACACACCCCTCTGATCAAACACAGTTATTGAGTAGCAAGTAGTCAATGGCATGAATATGCTAATGTGTGTCTGAGACCTTAGCAGGGGACTGTGCAGTCTGGTCTTTTACATTGAAGGGTTAGTTTGCTTAAAAAGTCAGAATTTACCCACCCTTGTGTCATTCCAAACTTGACTGGCTGACTTTCTTCTGTAGAACACAAATAAAAATAATATGAAGAATGCTTCAACTGTTTTTATCCAGACAATGAAAGTTAATGGGCTCCAAAACTAACATTGGCAAAGACATTGTTCAAAATTACACAGAAGACAAGTCATGGGCAAATTGCACAATTGTATCCACTGTGGTCATTTTTTAGTTAAAGAATTATTTCAGAACAATTCAAAATACAAAGCCAATTATACAGTCACATGCCTTGTTGAGGCAAAGTCACCTGCAGTTTACCTGCTTAATTTTTGGTAATTGTTTAATTGCAGTTCATTCTTTCATCTTATTACCAAAGATTGTATTTCCATATATAATGTTTGGTTCTACTTTATATTAGGTGGCCTTAACTACTATGTACTTTTAAATTACAATCCACTTATTGTGTACATACATGTGTTTACATTGTACTTATATTTAAAAAAAAAAATACCTGTATGTAATTACATTTATATTACGCTGTTGACCCATCTGTACACCTTAATTCACCCTTAAACCTACCCACACCAGCAAACTGTACCTGTATCTCACGTCAATAGCACCAAAAATGTTTTGCAATATGGTATGAATACAGTAAGTACATTGTACTTATTTTTTTGATGCAGGTATATAGTAGTTAAGGTCACCTGATATAAAGTGGGACCCAATATGTGACCCTGAAATTAAGTTTTGAGACGCAAAAATTACGTTTTGATATATTTGCGGTAGGAATTTACAAAATATCTTCATGGAACATGATCTTTACTTAATATCCTAATGATGGCATAAAAGAAAAATGTATAATTTTGACCTATACAATGTATTGCTGGCCATTGCTACAAATTAAGAGTTTATTTGCAAAAACATTTTCCTTTTTTTTTTTTCTCTGATGTCATCATATTTTTATTGCTTTATTATGTTAGTTAGCTGTATTTTTTGTTCTTTTTACTTAATCAAAATAACCCAACTGCAGTTTGATTGAGATTAATTGAAATGCAAAAACATGATTTTTGAAAATTATTGAAAAACTGAATTTTGGCAAATAAACTCTTTAAATATGCTTGTGCTACTTATGACTGGTTTTGAGGTCCAGGGTCGCATATTTAATATAAAAGTTTCAATTGAACATAAATACACCTCAAGCAACAAGTGTATACCTTTAAGGCTCATTTTTCTCCTACATATTTGATATGATTTGAAGGTGGGTGAATGATGACAGAATTTTAATATTGGGGTGAACTGTCCCTTTAAGACAATAAAGAAACAAGGGGTTGACAAAGCCGGCCAACACTCCTAACTCAACTCGTCTCACTTTATACATTTAGTCTCAGTGACAAATTGCCTTCAACAAGCTCTGGAATCCAGTATCACAGTATTAACCTCTCCATTAGCACCTCTGTAGACTCCCACAACGCCTCTCCCTTCTCTCCTCCTTGGGAACGATCAACCTTTTAGTGGTGATTAGAGGCTGTGTTTGGGGAAGTGATTAAAAGCCCCCTACGCAATTTAGCTGGAGCAAGTTAGCGCCAGTGGGGGAAACGGCAACATGGGAGCGCGCATCCCACGGCAGCTGCTCCTAACAGTCTCCGCAGCCCTCTGCCCCCCAAACCGCAGCACCTGTCTGCAGGAGAGATGCGCACAGAAAGCCTCTTTATTCCCAGAAGGGCTCTTGCCTTTCTCTGTCTGGTCTGAAGGATCCAGTTGTGATGTGTCTTGATGGGTTAATTATGAGAATAGCTCTGACAGTTGATATTCAGATCAAAGCGAACAGGCGTTCGGTCCCTCTCGGTCCCTCAGGCATATATGTATTCACACCAGCAGATAGCTATGCAGAGATAAGTGCCTGAGAGTGAGACGGGAAGGCTAATTTATACCCCACACCTCCCAAGTCCTCACTCACTCTCTCTCCGAACTCTTCCGCATCCAGCTCGCTCCCCCCGAAAATCATGCTTCTAAAAATTAAACGACTCTTTAGAAGTGAATGATTAATCTAATGAAGCTGCAGAGGTGTTCTACTTCTGCTAATGAAGCCTTGCATTCTAATAAGTCACAGGCATACACTGTAATCTCAATTGAAATGCCAAGCAGGGTTAAAGACAAACTGTGATCGCAGATGTTGCAGCGCCAAGATATATATGTAGAAAGCGAACGAGTAGGCAGCGGCTGCTGGGGGCTTTTATTCAGAGCTCAGGGTCCTCGGATTCCAGCTAAACATCTGTTTTTCAATGGGCAATCGCTGTATCCTGAATACATATAACAGACTTCTTGGCTTTTACAAGCGCCTTGCAAGTTTCTATGCGTGCAGACTCCCCTATGTCTGAAATGAAACACCTCCTCGCTCTTCGAGGAGTAAAAAAAAAAGCTGGTTTGACACGAAGAGTTTGCATTTCTGATTCGCATTGTTTGAGGCCAAGAAAAGAGAGTAAATTATGAATGAGTAATGCTATTCAGACATTTAATCTGCGCAGTTGAATGGAGCTCCATATGAATATATGACTCCATAGGTGACTGTACATTCCCCTCTGGGTCTCCTGGCGATTAAGTGTTCATGAGCATGTGTAGCTACACTCTCTCATGGCTATCATGTGTTTGATAGTTATAATGACGGGATAATGGCAGGCTTGTAGGCAGCCACTTCTCGTCACAGGATACCTATAGACCCGCAGCCCCTGACAGATTTACAGTGCGCAGTCAGCTGATACTGTAAAACAGTAAGGTTTTTATAGAGCCCTGGGCTCTGCTTAAAACAAGCCACCACATTCGTACTCCCCTCGCTTGCTGGGTCTAGCCTTGGGCCTGTACTGTCTGTGGTTGAGTTTTCCAGAGAAGTCGTAATTATCTAGTTAGTTTTGCATTCCGGTGTCGGTTCCGATCGGAATGCTTTGTTAACCTTCCCCAAAGCGTGCCGTATTAATGATTTCATCCATATTTATGTGGCTTTATACTTGTTGGGGGACAAAAAAACTTTTATTGTATTTCTATTCAAATGTGGGTCATTAGTAAATTTTAACCTGATGTTTCACAGTAAATTTGGTCTTGAGGTCCAGTCACATTTATCGTTGTTTGGTCAATTTCCTGTGGGCGAATTCCAGATGTTTATTTATATTTAAAAATTTGTTTTTGCATGTTTTCTTTTATTCAGATAGTACAGTTGAGGAAAGGACAGAAAGTGAGATGGTTGAGAGAGACGGTGGTGGGATTGGGAAATTACCTTGCGTCGATCAAAGCACAGTTGCGCTGCATGTCGGAGTGCTGCCCATGAGGCAGTGGCATTTCCTCCGAGGAGGCAAGGGAGGCAATGCCTCCTTAAAATATTACTAAAAAAAAGGAAACAAAGCCAGTGTTACAAAATATAACTTTAAAAAGTGTATCACTCGTTTTAAAGAAAACCATGTCCAACAACGTCACCAGAAGGTAAAGCTTCTCTCTCGTCTCCCCCGAGCCCATTGAGTTTTAACAGACCCCTAAAATGTGTGGTGAGTTTGGTGGGGGGGTGTAATTGAAAACGAATGGGAGAAAGTCACATTAGAGGAGGGGATATGATTGGTTATGTTTGATCGGATTGGTTCATGTGATAAATTGCGAATCAGTCTAAATGAACAATATTATGGCGTTAATGGGAAGAGTGATTTTTAAAAAAGGAAGTAAAAACTCACACACTTTGCTATAACCACTTTGTTACATCAAAAGACTTAAAATGGCCTGAAAACATGATCTGTGGGCGTTTTTAATTATCTTGGTGAAATTTAAAGTAAATCTAAAGTAAAACTATGACCAGTATTTAGAGAGCTTTAATGACTGATGCTCCAAAAAAATCAAAAATAGTTCAAATATAATTAAAAAATATTATTAAAATACTATTAAAAAAGAAAATGTTCTTTAAATTGTTACTGCCTCAAACTATAATTTTGAAATAAATGTAAAATGCTTAAACTCTAACTTAATGAGATTCACACTTTGCTTTAATACGTAGAATGTTGATAATATTGTGAATGTATCCAATCATTTCAATAGGAATCTAAACGATTGGGAATTCCCCATGCAGATTTCGCATTGGGTTCAGTTGGTCGCAAAAATTTGACCAACAGAAAGCAGCTTTATAATTGACTTCTATGTGAGCTGAGTTTCTTATAGTGCTACACTATTGACAATAGAAAATGGACCTTTTTTGCCTGCTTCTTTAGTGTTGTGTTATTGAAAAACGTGAATCACTGAGCCAATTTCACTTGCAATACAAATGCAAACGAAAACAACTGTCTGGCAGTGTAAACTCACACCGAAGTCAATATCTTGAACAGCAAGCGCTGCAGTAAGCTGATTGAATCCGTTCGGCGCTCTGCTGATTGGCCAGACTGCAGGAAAGCGGACCCTTTTAGTCGAGTGTGGAGGGAGACAGAGGTGATGAGGCAGCTGGGCCTGCCTGGGACACCACACTACCTCGCCATTAACAAAACTGTCAAGGGCTGGTGACTGCCGTGGCCAAGCAGCCTCTCTAGCCTGCTTTTGGCAAGGGGACGAGTGGACATGTGACAGACTCAAAGCTTTGGCAGAGTCGCACTGCCTCAGACCCTCTTACTGGGGCTTTGTGTGATTGGGGGTGGGGGGATGGTATCGAACCACCAGCACTCAACCCTTTAGACCAATCCACCCCCCCCAAACCAGCACCGGCACCACCCATTCCACACTCCCCCCCACCCCACCCCACGTCCCAGCCCAGCTCCTTCTGTCCAGTGCCAGCTGGGAGGTGTGAGGACTAGGAAATGCAGATGATCTCACTCGATTCCCTAAACATCAAGCACTCCGATTATTTTTATTTATCACATTAAAATTATTCATAAATATATATATGCCATTTAATGTAATGTATAAAGACAACATATGTTGACTTATATTAAGACAACAAAATATTTGGACACTTTTTGGTTGTCAGATGTTAGTGAACTGACATCATCCATGAAAAATCACTTTAGGATTAGTTGCCAAAAAGTAATTGCAAAGTTAGTTCTGAGAGACGTTATAGCAGTATTTGCAGGTGCTATTTGAATGAATATTTTCTTATTCGATGCAATGAAATTTATACATTTTGGTTTCCAAAATACTTTTGGACCTACTGTAGGTGTGGACAGTGCTCTGATCTGCATGTCTTACAGAGCCCACTCCCACTTGGTCAAAACTGGCACCCCAATCAGGATCTTGTTCTTTGACTTCTTCAGTGCCCTCAACATGCCTCTTCGACTTGGTAACAAGCTCAGCGCGATACCGGTGAACGCCTCCACAATCTCCTAAATCATAGACTATTTTACCAGCAGGCAGAAGTTTGCGAGGCTCCAGGGAGAGAGCGTGGAGGTGGTGTAGTTCTACAGGTTGCTTGGAGTCCACTTAAACAGCAGACTGTACTGGACAAACAAGTAAGCTGTGCAATACAAGAAAGGTCAGATCAGGAGGCACAGGTTTTTTAAACTTGTACTACACCCTGCTACAGGTAGGTATTTTACTATTTTATTTAGTGCTTTTATAGACCAAAATGTTCTGTTAGTGGCATCTCTATTACTGGACTCATTAGAAGTCATTAGAGTCAAATTCAATAAACAAGTCTGTTCTTCCTCATAAACATGCTGGAGGTATTGTGGTAGTAGTACAGACTTGTTCCACAAGAGTATTATGAAAGAGTTCCTATAAAAAACAGAGCCAAATGATGTTTGAATGTGTTAATGGTTCTTGTATCAGCATTCCGTACATGGCATACAAAAATACTCTTGAGAGAATTTTCTATTTTTACTATTTGGCAACACAACTTAAGAATCTACAACGTGACTAGTGTGTAGACAGATTTATAAATAAATAGCCGGTTCTTTTTTTAATCAAAAATTTAGTGTGACCAGTGTTGTCCGATTCCCAAACTAATGACTCTTATGAGCTGGTTCTAAGTGAATCAGAAACATACAGTGTGACTAGTGTAGTCAGATTCCCAAATGAATGATTCCTATGAGCTGGCTTTTAGTGAATCAAAAATGTACAGTGCGACACGTGTTGTCTGATTCCCAAATTAATGATTCTTATGAGCCGGCTCTTTATCAGTGAATCAGAAACCTACAGTGAGACCAGTTTTGGCTGTTTTTCAGATGAATGATTCTTATGAGCTGGTTCTTGGAATATCAAAAAATATGCAGTGCAAGTGTTGTCCGATTCCCAAATGAATGATTCTTATGAGCCAGTTCTTAGTGAATCAAAAATATACAGTGCGACATGTGTTGTCTGATTCCCAAATGAATGATTCTTATGAAGTTCTTAGTGAATCAAAAATATACAGTGCGACATGTGTTGTCTGATTCCCAAATGAATGATTCTTATGAGCTGGTTCTTGGTGAATCAAAAATAAACATTGTGACTAGTGTGGTCAAATTCACAAACGAATGACTGTTTGAGCTGTTTTTTAATCAAAAACTTATGGTGTGACCAGTGTTGTCTGATCCCCAAACGAATTACTCTTATGAGGCAGTTCTAAATGAACGTAAAACATACTGTGTGACTAGTGTAGTTTGATTATAAGTCTTATTCTTTGAAATGAATCAAACCCATACTGCTCTGTCAGTTCCCGAATGATTGATTCTTTTGAATGATTCTTTTTAGGGAATCAAACACGTCCAATTATGTTGTATGACTTTATTAACTAGTAAGCCACAGAAATACATTTTTAATATACAGAGATAGTTCTATGTTTGTTTTTATGTCTTAGTTATGTCTTTAGTAAATCTATTTGCCTTTTCTCCAGAACATCTGTTTTACTAAATTGTGAATTTCTGAATGACTGCCTGCCTCATTTAGTCCTGAAGAAGCATTTGAATGCTAAAGAGACCTTACATTGGTATCACGTCTGTAGCTCTCATTTCCTCTAGCAGAACTTATTTTCAAAATATCATTTATGACATTTCTTCTGTTTTTGTTCACAGTCAGTTACATTTCAACTTGTTTATTCAAGCATTTGTTCTCTCCCATTATTTTAAACAACTGTCCAACTTTTGTCCACCTTTGTTCTTGAAAGAAATTCTGTGCATTGCAAATGTAGCCAATTGAAATATATCAGCAGATCGCTTTAAAGCCACAGAGCGATACATGCGTCATTTTAGTATCTTGTTAGCATTTAAACATTTCATTGGAATGAATACGTGAGTCATGAGTGATGTGATTACACATGACATTTAGCATTTCAGCACAACAGCCGTTCTGAGTGAGATGTAGCTGGCAATTGCAGTCACTAAACGCACTCAGAGTAGGTATGACGATGACTCAGGTGCGTGTTTTACAAGGTGCAATATTAAAGTAAATCTAATCTGATCTGGAATAACTTAATATTTGCTTCTTACCCTCAAGTATGTGTTTTATTTTTTTCTCTGGCACAGACCGAAGACATTGAGGAGATTGCAAAGAAGGCCCAAAGCTTACCTAAAGAGAACAAGAAAAGGCAGAGGATCGCCGTCTTCACCCAAGGCAAAGAAGGAACCGTAATGACCAAAGGTGCGTGGGTCAGATTTCATCTGTTCAGAATTAGGTTTTCATAATCACGCTTTTAGATCGGGACCGCCTCGTGTTAAAAAGAAATAACACAACCCCCAGAAACACTTTTAGTTATTTACAGTTGGAATGATGTTGATAGATTTCCTCTGTAAACATTAGTGAATAGCCTCAAACAAGGTCATCTTAAGAATAGAATGCCGTTCTCTCTGGCGGCTTTCGATGTTGCTCAGTGTGAAATGAATTCGCCCTTGGCAATGACCTCCTATCTCTCAGATGCAGAATTTGAATCCAAAGGGCTGTTGCAGTCACATTGCTATGGTAACTGAGTGGTGGGGGATCTTTCTGTGGAGTGGATAAGTTTAACCGAATAGTGGGGAAAGCATAACAGTTGTAGCTGATTAAACCAGCGGGGTTTGAAGTAGAAAGCGGGGAGGCGGCAGGAATGTAAAGGGGACAGGCTGAGCTGTTTATGCTCTTCTTCTCCTGCTCTTCATTTCTTCTCCTTTTGCACCTGCCAGAACGGCATTCCTCGCTTTACAGTCCGCCAGTGCCCAGTCTCGGCTAAATTCCATTTGTTCAGGATAATTCGCCTTTTATTGCCTTTTGTATTTTGATTCATTGAATTTCACAGTGTTCTTACAATGAATTCCGTCGAGGTTGGACATTATTTAAATCTCTCGGGAACACAATGAGCGGCTGCCCTTGCAACGCTCTGGAGACCCTGGAAAAACAATGAGGTAAACATGGTACATGACCTTTAGTGTGTGCCTAGACGCAAAAACCATCAAGAGGTTTGGCCTAGCAGCTGGCATACTGTATATGCGCCAGCTAGTTCAGTCTTGGTGCTCATGCAAGAAACACAAATTTGACTGCGGCCTGTGTCCATAATTTTTTATGGTTTTGAAAAGTCACTTATGCTCACCAACAGTGAGGGGAATAACAGCGTTATAACTATGCGGCATTACTAATGGCATTATTTTTTTCAGTAAAGGGTAATCAAATTAATTATAGTTTCCCCCGTTACAACATTTTAACCATTAGTGACAATAAAATGCGGCGTTACTATAATTAACATTATTATAATTTTATTTTTCAGTTTATCTGAATGGATTTCCAGCGTACCTGTACTTGATGAACCATAAACTCTAGTGTAAAGGCACACGACAAGCCGTCACTTTGTCTCACACACACGCAAAGAAAAATACAAAGCGAGAGAGTCTTGTATACCATGCAGAATTGATACACTACATGTAAACGATTTTCTTTGTTGTATTTTCCTCTCAAAACAAAAGTTTCTTTTGGAGTTCTTCAGCTTTTAAGAACTGACGGTTTCTCTGGTAGTAGCGGAACTAATGCGCAAGCGGCAATCTTATTGGCTGGCGCTCACCTGCTGTCACCCCTGCTTTGATTTCAGCAAATCAGCTTGAGTGAATGCAGACTTGATTAATATTCATGAATCCAGAAGCTCATTAACCCTTAGTGCATTTTATATTGTTATTAGTAGTAGAATTCGAATCTTATCAGTATTAATTTTATTTTTTTCCCTTCTTTATAGAAACACTAAATGACAATCTCTTAAGCATCACCACCAGTCCTAAATTTAGTCAACATGACAAATATGCAAATATTTGATAGGAGTCTCTCACATTGTCCCACAGCAACATTAAAATAGTGTAGATTAGTGTACAATGTTTTATAATAATAATTTATTCTATTTAGGGTCCATTTAATTTATTTAACATATTTAATATTGGGGACATCCCAGTTATTTGACATTTTAATTTTTTTTTTAAAAAAGTAATGCAGTTGTTACTTTCCCTGGTAATTAGTTACTTATGTAATTATGTAACTCAGTTACTACCACAGTTACTATTTGTGAGAAGTAACTAGTAACGATTACTATTTACTTCTTTAAAGTAACATGCCCAACACTGCTCACCAAGACTGCGTTTATTTGGTCAAAATACTGTAAAAAAGTAATATTCTGAAATATTATTACAACTTTAAATAACCGTTCTCCACTTTAATATCTATTAAAATGTAATTTATTCCTGTAATGCCAAAGCTTTTTATCAGCCATTACTTCTCTCTTTAAGGTCAAATAATCCTTCGGAAATCATTCTAATATACTGAGTTTGATGCTTAAAAACATTTCTTATTATAAATGTTATAAATAGTTGTGCTGTTTAATATTTTTGTGGAATTGTGGTGTTTTTATTTCAGGATTCTTGAAATAGAAAGTTCAAAAGAACAGCCTTTATTCAAAATGGAACAACATATAACATTTCATAGCTTTATAAATAGCTTTACTGTCACTTCATCAATTTAATCCATCCTTGTTGAATACAAGTATTATTTCTTTGAAGAGAAATATTTTGAATGGCAGTTTTTAATAACTTTAAAGCATTTTTATTTCCTCTGACAGTGTTTAATTAATGGTTTAATTAGAGTTAATGTTTATTTTCTTGTCAAAGCTTATTTTTACGCTGTTAAAATAAATCATGGGTATTGTAATATTCATTTAAAAATGAAGGTGAAAATTAAAAATAGTGTGTATTTCATTGAAAAAATTGTGGTTCAAATGTCTTTTTTTGAGTAAATGGAAACTATTAATTTTTAATATTCAGTAATGTTGAACATTCGAAAGAGTTTCTGTTATGTTATGCAGGAAAGTAGAGATTATGGTTATGGATAACTGCATATACTACCACTATGAGGCATGATGCTTTGTTCAATGAGCAGTAGTTTTTTCCTACTTGAGCTGCATACAGTATTTTGAGTGTACAAAATAACTCAGTCAAATACAAAATCACAGACTTTTGAGAGTCAACTTTAAAAAATGAGCACATTTCACTAATAATATTAAATTTATTGTGTCATAGATTAAATCAATCAGGGGATCTGACATGATTTATTCAGGTAGATTCCATTAAAAATCAAGTCTTAAAAACTACTCCAAAATATTTTGTAATATTGTTATCATTTTTGTCACCATTTTCACTTGTTTGCCACTGGTGGCTTGCCTGCCTGAGGTTGCTGACCTCTGATCCAGACAATAAAATACTATGTTAAGGTTGTTCTGATTTTATACACCTCACTCTAAGATCACTTGTGACTTTGACACGACATCCGGATGACACCCCAGGCCTCTCTCCGAGTCCCTCGCCCCTGTTAGCTTATAGGTCTAATCCTATTCACAAGTCTGCTCTACAGGATTGAAGTGTTGTTAAACAGAGCTGTCGCAGAGCTCTGTATTATACAATTTACACAACATGTTACCAGAGTAACGCGGCAAAGCTGGCTGTATTGGTTCCACTGCGCTGCGTTTATCACACAAACGCTAATAGCATTAGTCCCCCTGGGTTGATAAGGCTGCTCAGGCAATTGCTACTCCTGTAAAGCCTCATCAGAGGAAAGCGCTACAAGACAATCCTTCCCTTTTGCTACAGAACCGCCTCGCTCCCACTTGTTCCTAGCTAACTTTCACAGCCTAAGCGTCGGCTTTAGAGAAAATACTCTCCTGGAGGCATTTTACACTGAGCTGAGGAAAAAGGCGGGTTCGGCTAACCTCCCGCAGCCCTTTCATAAGGAGCCGCGGGGTCGGCGGCAACCCCCGGCAAACCTGTGCGAAGTGAGCGAGGACGCCGCGTACGAGGTAGTCGGCCGTAAAAAATGTCAGGCGTCGCACGAGCGCCGAATAAGTGGGTTCAAATAGCAGGGGCGACGGAGAAGGAGAGGGACGTTATTGCTCCCCGCTGCCTCCGCCAATAAACATCAATATAAAAGAGAATTGAAGATTTGCTCAACCTCCCAGAGGCTGTGCTCTGATGCCGTCTGATCTCTACATTTCATTTGCAATTTGCTCTCTATGTGGGGATGTGATCATTCAGCAGGCTCTGAATGTCACAATGAAGTTGTTTTAATGGTGATTAAGAAGGCTGGGATGATAGGCCCTGGGGGCGACGCTCCAAAGAGATGCAGATTTGTTATTGTGTAGTTCCTCTTTGTGCACGCCGGCTTTCTCTCGCGGCATAAACGCAGGCTGTCCTCACCCCTCCACATTAATTTCCTTAATGAAAGCTGCCAGAAGAGGAGCCCTTAATGAAGCACCTTTGTGACATCGCTGAACAGAGCGCGGCCCTGCTGGCGCACCTATTACAGGCTCGTATGAAGAGCGCGGCGCCCACGGTCTTTGATCTAATGATGGCTGAGTGTGCAGGGTCGCCCAGGGGCTCCGGCAGGGACGACAGCGTCACGGGGAGGAAGAGAGTCTGTGATGTTCTATTAGTACTTTCCCTCCTCCGTGAGTTCACGTATTAAGCTAACTTAATCGCGCTCTTCGTGACCGCCTTGCGAAATAGACGGTCCCGTTTAATCCCAGACTACTTGATGGGTAGGAATGTAGCCCAACGAGGGCAGGCTGACAGTTTCAGGCTGAGTCTCTGCTGTTTGCACTGAGTCATAACTCATAAGTGTTGTACTTTACTCTAACTTCCTGGAACTGAGGTTACAGAGAGATAACCTTTGTTGTGTTCCTTTTAATATCACAAGAAGTGAAACTAACACCACAACAGGAGGGGTCTCTTTGCATTTCTGCAGAGAGTGTGAAAGAGAGCAAAGCTGCTGCAGTTTTATTTCCATTCGACCTGTAACCTCCACTGTTCAGTGAGATCTGGACGTGACCATATCCTTATCTTATCTAGACTGGAATGCACTGGGCTTAGATGTGGTTGCCCTAACTCAAGCGCATGATGTGATTTAAAGGGATAGTCCAGCCAAAAATGACAAATGTCATCATTTACTCACCCCTTATGTCAATGGGTCACCAAACTTGATCCTGGAGGACCGGTGTCCTGCAGAGTTTAGCTCCAACTTGCCTCATCACACCTGCCTGAAAGTTTCAAGTATACCTATTAAAACCTTGATTAGCTGGTTCAGGTGTGTTTGATTAAGTTTGGAGCTAAACTCTGTAGGACACCGGTCCTCCAGGACCGAGTGTGGTGACCCCTGCCTTATGTCATTCGAGTGTGGTGACCCCTGCCTTATGGCATTCCAAACCAGTATGACTGACTTGTATGAATGTATGACTAAATATGCAATGTTCTTTCCATGATGTTTTGCAGGTGCCTTTGTCACATAAATGCGTACTACCTCAACGCATCGATTTTGAAACATGGATTTTTGAATCGTGAATCATTGATTTCGGAGAGTAATTGATTTAAAACGCTTAGAATTGAATGAATTGCGATATCTATAGCGTTTCAATGCTTTCAAAATATATACACATTAAATTACTACAATCCCGAATCAATGGAGACCTTGAATAGCATTTTTTGTGCTCTCAAATCTGTCCTTCATATGCTCCACTATTTACTGCCTGTCACAGGATTGTGTTTGTGCACCGTATAGCTCTCACATATTATTGAGCAGCCAATGTGTGATCACTCCTTACTAATCGTGGCTAGTAATGCTAAAGTAAAGAAGTTTTAATTTTCAGTAGTTTTTCAATGGCTCTCTCGGCCATACCATCAACATTACCTGAGCAGTTGAAGGCTGCACATTTATTGCATGGATGGAGTGAAAACAATCTAAGTGTCTAAAGCTGTGGTTCTCAATTTTGGTCCTGCGGGCCCCCTGCTCTGCACATTTTGCATGTCTCCCTTATTTAAAATACCTGATTGAGATCCTCAGCTTGTTAGTTCAGTTCATGGATCTTTCTCCTAATGAGCTGATGATCTCAATCAGGTGTGTTAAATAATGGAGACATGCAAAATGTGCAGAGTAGGGGCCCCCCAGGACCAAAACTGAGAACCACTGATATACTCTAGAATACTCACAGTTCCACTAAATGATAAATGACTTTTAACGTTGTCGTTAAACCGCATGTACGAAGGAAGCTGTTAAAACAACCACAGCATTAACAGCTACCTTGAAGTAAGCGCGCAAGGTTTATGTCAATCAGACACATGAAAGCTGCGTTCATTTACTGTAGCAAACAGACATTGGGCATTTTTTCTTTCAGAATCATCATTCGCCGATAGATAGGAAAATTTTATCACTGTATCATTTTATTTTATGAAAATAAAAGGAAGTTCTCGCACTGAAAGAGAAGTAACCTCCCGCAAAGAACTTATGACACTCCCGGAAATCGCTAATATGGACAGACATCCATCCATCGCTGTATCTAAGCTGAATAAAAAACAGAATAAACTGATGAAACGATAAGACAGTAAACACAATAAATCAATAAAGCATATCAATGATGCAGTGCTAATTGACATTAGTATATTTTCTACCTTATTCTGTCATGAAAATAGAAAAAAAGTTTTGCAGTAGGCCTATGTAAACCAATCATAAAATTGTCATTAGGAAAAAATATGCAAAAAATATAGATATAAATTATTGATTGATTATTGTCCAGTAGTGTGTTTGATTTCTTAGCCAATTCAAAGAAATATATAAGAATTTATATATATATTCTGTCACTTCTGAAATAATGGTGAGACATGTCTTTCCTGGTGAGACAAAAATGTTAGCATAAACACTATGCTAAACAATAGTTAACATTAAATAATAATACTTTTAAAGCCCCTTTTTTAAAAAAAAAAAAAAAAAAAAATCTTGGCTTACATAAATTTCTACATACGTCGTGTCATGCCTAAGCATCATTAAACTAACATCTAACAGTGGACAAAAGTGTTTTTTCCTCTCCCCCTCACTAAGCATTTAAAGATTTTAGGGAAACATTTATATAATCCTGTGAATGCACTTAAAGAATGCAGAATGGAATCATTAATCGAATCGAATTCAATTGTGAATCGTCTTGAATAAAATTGTTCTGAATTTGCAAAAACCTATGAATTGTGAATTGAATTGATGTCTATCCAAAGATTCACAGCGCTAATATTACCTTATTGCGCTAATTTACAAAACAGCTCGGTCTCCTTATTTAAATATATTTCTAGCGAATGGGCGTGGTTTCAGTGCCGACAGTGGACACACCCCCAGCGTTTAAGAGCAGAGTATACTGCCTATTTTTTTCAACTTGACCGGATGTGTTGTCATTCAAATTTGGCTGGGTGGTAACACATTTTTCTGTGGTGTGACAAACTCAGAACACATTTGCTATTCCTTTACACAGACTTTAAAATAAAAAATAACTTTTTGAGCTCATTATTTTAATCAAAATGTCATTACTCAATTAGACTTTTCCTTGGTGATATATGCAGGACTTCTCCAGTGATTTAGTGTGCATAAACCATGCCACTTTTTACAAGCATCTGTAAGCTTGCATTCAGATCTGCTTCCATTCAAATTAACAACTAGTGTATACAACCAAGTCCTGCCCTACATTTTTTTTTTTTTTTTTTTTTTTAATAATCTGTTCACTCAGATGTTACTTTACAGTATGGAAGAAAAGTTCCAACATAGGCTTATTGGAAATACGTGCCTCTATATACATATCTACAAAACTGAAAAAAACATACCTGTATGTATGAATCACTGTAGTTTCCAGTTGAAATGAATACTAGAGGCAGTAAAACTCCAACAGCTTTTATTCCTTTTCACATAGTGTATGAGTTCCATCTACAGAGTTTTTATTAACAAAGCTTAATAATAAAGTTCAAAACAATTTTATCCTGTGTGATTTGAAAACTGACATCTTTGAACGATGTTGTCACATATACAGCTTCATATGAGTACGTTTTCTAGTTCAGTAGGTTTGCTCGGTAGCTCACGAGATACAGCGTTGCACTTAGCTCATTGGTACAAAGCCCGTCAAACTACGGTTCAACAAACATAAGAAAGTCAAAATAGCACGTCTGCCTCAACAGGTGTGTTTTTATATCGCTTTTGCATTTGTTAACACTGTTGGGTAGGTTTAGGGTTGGGTTTGGTGTAGAGGATATTTCCAACATGATAGAGCATTAACCTTTAGCGACTCTACCTGGATATTTGAATTCTGAACAGCCACAATATGTATTTCAAGCCGCGTAATAACAGCGCAGCAATACATGCCTGTACCAATGTAATAAAAACGTGCCACGGTTACGTATTAAATGCGTGTTTTGGCGCTACTCTCTGGACATTTTACTTTTGAAACTCCCACAAAATGTGCAGTAAAGTACGTAATTACGGTGTTGCGGAAATTAATATAGAGGCACGTATTTCCAATGAGCCTGGGTTGCAAAGTTCTGTTGCTACTTCTGGGTCATTGTGACTCACAGTGAGAGAAATAAATTGCTTTAACTTCAGTTGCGAATAATTCTAAAGTCGCTCCATGTAATCCGTTTTGTTTTTGTCGTCCTACTAAAGAGGTACATTTTCATTCCTGCTCCTGGAGAGGAGCCGCTCGTCTTGAAACTTATTCGGGAGGAATGTGTCTAATGCGCTGTCAGATTTACCTGCACCTAATGAACTCCCTAGAGGAGCCTTTTCGTTTCAGTCTGTTTTCCTCCATCTCTGTGAGCCCTTAGCAAAGGTTATTATGTGCTCATAAACGCACACGCTCTTCCTGTGTGTGTGTGTGTGCATATGTGTGCGCGAGAGTTTACGCTCTCTCTCACATTTTTCTTGTGTTATGTTAGGGCTATTATTCTGTAATGTTTGCCCGTCCTTGTTTGTGTCTCATTAATGCAATGCACCTTCGACGCAGCTGAGCTAAAACAGAAACGCTGTAAACAGTCAGTTAGTGGCTGCTTGTTTTGATGGGCTTTAAAAGCAAAAGAAATTGCTTGGAGTTATAAGACGTAACATTGATTGATTACATAAACGGCCTCTGTGATGCCTTTACTGACACAAGGTGGACTGAACTTTCCTGTTCAGCCACCATAGTTTGGATGTCAGCGTTAAAAATTAATAAGTAAACTTATAATTAGTTATAATTTCGTATCTAATTTGTGACTTTGTCTCACAACTACAATATTGTTTCGTAACTGAAACTATTTTTTTCACAGTTGAGACTTATTTCTCAACATTTTTCTTGACGTATTTTGTGATGTCATTGTGAGTTGAGTAATTGTTTTATCTTTTTATCATCTCTCTGTCTCATAACTGCAACTTTATATTATTTTGCCTCTGTTTTGATTTCAAACCTCACAAATTTCCAGCAGTTTCAACTTAATATCTTACAGTAACAAATTTGTCTGCTATTTACTGCTTATCATATGACTGTATATCTCACAATTGAAACTTTGCATCTCCCAGTTGCATCTTTAATTCTCATAATTGTAACTTTAGATCTCAAAAGTGTGACTTTTTACACTAGCAGTCAAAAGTTTTTGAACAGTAAGATTTTAATGTTTTTAAAGACGTCTTTTCTGCTCACCAGGCCTGCATTTGTCTGATCCAAAGTACAGCAAAAACAATAAAATTTTGAAACATTTTAATATGCTGATTTGCTGTTCAAGAAACACTATTTGTTTATCAATAATTAGAACAGTTGAGTACATAGAAGTGATAGAAATGAATGCTTTTATTTAGAAAGGATGTTTTCAATTGATTAAAATGATCAATGATAATAAATACATAAATGCTGTTCCTCTGAACTTTCTATTCATCAAAGAAACCTGTAAAAATTCTACTCAGCTATCATCAACATAATAATAATAATAATAATAATAAATATTTTTTTCTGCAAATCAGAATATTAGAATGATTTCTGAAGGATCATGTCACTGGAGCAATGATGCTTAAAATTCAGCTTTAAAATCACAGGAATAAATTACATTTTAAAATATATTCAAATAGAAAACAGCTAATTTAAACAGTAAAAATATTTCACATTTTTAATGTTTTTGCTATACTTTGGATCAAATAAATGCAGGCTTGGTGAGCAGAAGAGACTTTTTATATACATTAAAAACATTAAAAAACTGTTGACTGGTAGTGTATATTTAATGTTTTTTTTTTTTGTTGTTGTTGTTTTTTTTTTAACTCATAATTACCATTTTTACTTGGTGGAAACAAGCTGACTTTCTCAGAGTTGTATTTTCATATTTTAATTGTGACTTTATCTCACAGCAGTAGTACTGTTTTTCAGAACTAAGACTTTATTTCTCACAACTGTAAGCTTATTTCTCATTATATACGTCTGAAAATGTGAATTTTTATTTCTGTGTGTTTATTTTTTTATTTTTTTCCAACTATTAACTTTATATTTTTATTGTACCTCTTCATGTACCTTTGAACTATTCTTCATAATTGTGAATATCCATCTTATATGTACAACTTTATATCTCACAGTTGTGGCTTTTTATATTTTAATGATTTTTTATTTCATTTTAAACTCACAATTAACTTTATTTTTACTCTGATGTAGAAACAAGCTGACTTTCTCACAGTTGCGATTTCATATTTTAAGTGTGACTTTATTTCTCACAACTGCAAGCTTATTTCTCAAAATGTGACATTTTATTTTTATTTATTGTTTTTTTTTGCACTGCTAACTTTTTATTGTATCTCAATTTTGAACTGTTTTTCATAATTGTGACTATACATCTGATATGTACAACTAACTATCAGATATCTCACAATTGACTTTTTTTTATTATTCTAATTATTTTAAACTCACAATTACCTTTATTTTTACTCTGAGCCAGAAACCAGCTGTAATGTATTTAGTCTATTTCTGAACAGAGATTTCGAATTCACCTCATGAAACGCGAGCTTATGCGTCGCATTCATTCAGTATCTCACTCGTGATGGGAAGGGCAACGGATGAAGACCTCCTCACGTCCGCCAAATCGATCGTGACATCATCACCGCTCGTCTTCAGCTAATTAGCATGGCTCAGAGGCGAGGGGATCTGATCAATGTCTCGCTTTGAAAAGGGCAAAACTGCCTCTTAAAGCTCTCTCCGTCCCAGACTCCTCTGATTATTTGTGCTGGTTATCTCCCGCCACTCTCGGCATGGTGGGTGCCCTTTATTAGCGGCTAAATGTGTTTGTCACGCTCATGTTTCTCTGACCAGCCCTAGCGTGGAGATAGTGGATCAGAGAAAAGAAGGCAAGTGAGGGCAGTTTCCTCAGTCTGTTTGCCAAGAGGACGGCCATCCTTGTTTACTCCTTGGAGCTTTTGTTTGGCTCCGGAGCCGACGAGAAGTGGATTTGAGAGGAATAATCTCTCACCGTTCCGCAGCTGTCTGAAGGCCTTGAATCTCTCTCTCCCGCTCATTGGTTTTGTGTCATGTCTCATTGTGTGGCGAATAGCTTGTCATTCAGTAGCTCAGGTATCTATTGGAGACGTGAAACATTTCTGTTGCTGTCTGAACAGCCGAATAATAATCCACCACGCCATCACTTTTGGAAAGTCGCAGTGATATATTGGAAACGACAATGCCTAAGATACAGTAAAAGAGTAATTATCGCGTGACCCGAGGCGTTCATGGTTTTGGCTTGTCACATTACGAGCATAATCATATTACGCCGCACATAACCAGTGATAACAAGAGAATTTATTACACATAATTGGCGTGACTCCACAGAGCTGTAAATGTTGCGATGGCTTTTTCTGATGCTCGGGCTCTATAAATAGTCGTCACACGTGCATGTTTTGTCTTCGCCGGCCTGTTTTATTTTGAGCCGGTCCGATACGTGTTTACAGTGCTACTTGTTCCTGGAGAGCCTTTTGCGAGCAGAGCTGCGGTTTCCTCTTCCTCCTGAGAGGCCCGTGCCAAAGGGATACAAAACCCTGAAAGCAACATCTCACTTCTGATCTGCGCACACAAGTGTCAAACGCAGCACCAAAAAGAAACAGCTGTACAAGAGCTATTAATATAACCTCACAGCTCGGGAGGTGTAACTTTGTTGCCCCTTTTTTTCCGCTCCCTGGATAGTCACGCAGAGCGAAGCATTTTCACTTTCTGCATGAACATGTAAAGCGAAGAATGGCGAAACCACAAAAGCGATGGAACTCCCTGTGAACTGCCCGGAGACTGTGTTTACAGGGACGACCACAAGCCAGTAACAACAAAGACAGGTTTTGGCAGCAAAGTTTTAATTGCCATGCCTATTAAAGAGCGCTGCCAATGGCCTCTTTTGTGTTATACATTAACATGAAATTGGTCCTGGAACGCTCTCAGACTAACCAAAGCAGCATGTTGAGAGCCAAGTTCAATAATATGTTTTGAATAAAGATGTGATGTGTTCTCTCCGGTTTGATGAAATGGAAGGAGATGTCCATCAAGGATGGTTTTGGGGGGAACGAGAGCAGATTGTAGCGCTTTAGGAATTTAATTTCTCTGTTTTTATTTGCCCTAGTTTGCTCTCGCGTGCTTATATAAATTGTCCTCGTTCACATTGGAGCAGAACCTCTTGTAAAACCTTAATTCAGAAATGATTCATTTTTACTCTTTAAATTATTTAATTTCCTTTGTTCAGCAGAATTGTCTTTTTCGACATACTGTTTTGCCACTCAGGAATTGGGTTAGTATTTTGGCTATTCCTTTAAAAAAAAATTGATTGATTCTGTTATTGGTTCCTTGTGTTTATTCTTAAGTGTTTCCTGCACAACAGTTAGGAACACTACTAAATCTACTGCGCCAAACAGCGTGATTCACAAACAAATAACTCTAATGTGCAGGCTCTGTTTGATTGTGTAACAGTTTGATTCCCATGTGAATGGCTCTAATAAACTGGTTCATAGTGAATCAAAATATACGGTGCAACCAGTGTAGTGTGATTCTCAAATGAGTCCACACAGCTTTAGTATACTTCAACCGCAGATTCTAATGAATCACATCTGAATCAAAAATCATGCGGCTTACAACTTTATGCTGTACTCAAGACTTGCAATTCACTTGGGATTTTTATTACACATTGAGTTGTCAATACAGTTTTATGCAAAAGCTTGGGAACCCCTTAAATTTTTTAACAAAATAAGAGAGATCATTCAAAATGCATGTTATTTTTTATTTAGTAGTGTCCTGAGTAAGATATTCTACATGAAATATGTTTACAGAAAGTCCACAAGACAAAAAAAAATAGATGAAATTATTAAAATAACCCCCTGCAAAAGTTTGGGAACCCTTGGCTCTTAATACTGTTTGTGGTTACCTGGATGATCTACGATAGTTTTTTGTTTTGTTTTGTTTTGTTTTGTTTTGTGATGGTTGTTCATGAGTCCCTTGTTTGTTGAAAACAGTTAAACTGAGCACTGTTCTTCAGAAAAATCCTTCAGATCTTGCAGATTCTTCCGTTTTCCTGCATCTTTTGCATATTTAAACCCTTTTCAGCAGTGACTCTATGATTTTGAGATCCATCTTTCCACACTGAGGACAATTGAGAAACTCAAACACAACTATTAAAAAAGGTTCAAACATTCACTGATGCTCCAAAAGGAAACATGATGCATTAAGAGACTTTTAAGAAAACATTTGAACAGGATGAAGATATCCAATTTTTTCTTATTTCATTGAAATATCTTTTTTTTCCATTTACTACTTTTCTTCAGAAGCAACAGAAGATACTTGCATGTTTCCCAGAAGACAAATCAAGTACAATTTACCTTGATCTTCAAATCTCTCTTAATGCATTGTGTTTCCTTCTGGAGCATCAGTGAATGTTTGAACCTTTTTTAATAGATTCTGCAAGGGGTTCCCAAACTTTTGCATAGAACTGTGTTTTTGTTTTTTGTATGTACTTTAAAAGTCCCATTATTGCATTGCATTTAAACAACTAAAAAGACTAAAAAGTCTTTGTTACACCTTTTGCAAAAATTCTTTTATGTTATCTGAAATTGCATCTCCGTTTTCCAAATATCTCTTTCACCGAACTACTAAAAAACTGTTAATGGAACCAATAAAGAATTGGATTCCCATCCCTTCTTATGAGTTTCGGAGTACTTGAAGACAGTACTCAATTATTATAATATTTTTGCTGTGCGTGTCGGTTAACGATGACACACATGGGCAGTAATGAAAACATCCTATTGGACCAATTAGTAGTGTGAATCTTTCTTTTTTCTAAGCATCTGCCTCTTGCCTCCATTCCTTGAAACTCTTGTCATTGTCCCCATTGAGAGCCGAGAGAGGCTCCTGGACACCATTTGGCATCCAAGTGGTTGGACGCCTCGTCCTCCAGCGCAGCCCCTCTCATTTCACACGTCCTCCCCCCATTATCATATCAATTGATGCAGCTTGTAGGAGACAAAGTGAGGTTATGGGAACCACCTAGAGCAACATGCACCATTAAACATCAATGCAAGGGGACTAGCACATATGCAAGTTCAGCCTTGTTTACCAAGATGGAAGACTGGCACTGTATGTTTCTCGAGCTCTAAGAGCTCACGGCCCTCCCTCTGAGCCCTAAATCAAGTATAAATCTGTTTTACACACCAAGGTTTTATTGTATTGACATTTGTTCCGTGCAGCAATTTACATGGACTTAATAGGCAGCGTGCGCTTGCGTTTTAAGATATTTTTTATTGTAGCATATTTTTTTTATTGTGGACTCTGACCCTTGGATATGACCTAATGTTGTACCATGTACTTCCAAGAACCACCTCATAATTTTTTTTCCAGATGACTCACCACGACTGGGATGTTTGGACATTTCCCAGCATGCCTCTGGTGCGTGACCTGTCATCAAAGGGCAGAGGGGTTAGCCTGTGCTAGTACCTGCATTCTCACCATGCTGAATTGCATTGTCTCTGCTTGCTCCCTCACAAATCTGAAGAGAAGAGTGTCGTTGCTTCACACGAGCCTTAATCGTCAGTTTGATGTCCATTATTGTCTAGAGCCTCTTCAGTTCAGTCATGGGTATCAAAGGGAGGAACAGTTAATGGCTATTTTTTTCTCTCGCTCTCAGGCTGCGCTGTCTCTGAGTCATAAAAGGAAGTAGAATCAGGTCAGCCTCATACAGGAAGGAAGGAACCACATACAGTTTCATTTTGAACACATTCATTTGCGTCTGGTCATTTTTTTTCCGCCCCTTCAGTCATATGTCTGTTCAAACAAAACTGCAGATTTAGGCTGCGCGTGAACGTGCGTGCTTGCTTCCTTGTGTAGTTTGTCATGAGGGAGATGACATGCTATGATGGCAGTGGAAATATTGTAATCTTTAATTGCAAAATAATAGATAGATCATGAGTTTCTGTTAACTTAATTCACACGGAAGATCCTCTAGTTAATCATTTCAAGAGGAAGGCGGGCGAGCATGCTTCATTGCCTGCATTAATTAAGCAAAGTCGTTTTGCTGCTAATTAGCTGATTCTAAAAGGATCTGCTTTTTGTGTAATTAATTATCAAAGACACAATCGGCTGCCTCGTTTAGGGAAAAACCGCTCACACACGCAGCAGACGTGTCTTGAGTGCTCATTGTTGCGTCAGTTGAAAGCCTTTTCTTGCGTTCTGTGTTGTTTACTGTCTGCGTCTGAAGGTTTCCTCTGAAGTTCTCCACACAAAGTGATGGTCTTTGACACCTACTGACTACAATTAGCAGGTGTATACTTTAAAGCCCTCTGTTGTTGCAGATTACAGGCTGTTTTGCTGAAAGAATCATCGCAAGGGCTAGCTAAGACTGGTTTCTGCTGCTTCTTAGTGTCAGGAAATGTAAAGTTCATATGTTAAAGGGATAGTTCACCCAGAAATGAAAATTCTGTCATTTATTACTCACCCTAATGTCGTTCCAAACCCATAAGACCTTCGTTCATCTTCAAAACACAAATGAAGATATGTTTGATGAAATCCAAGAGCTTTCTGACCCTGCATAGACAGCAATGCAACTATCACGTTCAAGGCCCAGAAAGGCAGTAAGGAGATCATTGAAATAGTCCATGTGACATCAGTGGTTCGACCTTACGTTTTATGAAGATATGAAAATACTTTTTGGGCACAAAGAAATAAAAAATAATTACTTTATTCAACAACGGATGGCAGAAGGAAACTCAAATTCAGGTGTTAAAACTGTATAGCTTAAAGTAGCGATTAAAGAGGGGTAGGGACAAATCTTTTCTTTTGTGTTGTGATGTACATCAGAGTGTAACTGTATCGAAAAAGAGAAAATGTGTGAGTTCAGTTCATCGATTTGTTGATTAGATCTTGACATGTGGGCGTTACACAAAAATAAAATGCATTTGATTCTTGAGAAGCAAGGCTTAAAAAAAGTGAGAAACCTGCAATAGGCACGAGAAGTCTATTTCAAAACTGAGATGCAGTTAGAAAAGTTTGCATTAGTGCTGTCAAACGATTAATTGTGATTAATCGCATCCAAAATAAGTTTTTGTTTACATAACGTGTGTGTGTACTGTGTATATTTATTATGTATATATAAATACACACACATACACGTGTATATTTTGAAAATATTTACATGTGTATGTTTATATTCATATAATTGATATTATATCTAAATATTTTTAATATATAAGCATAAAATTTTTCTTAAATATATACATGCATGTGTGCGTATTTATATGTACGTAATAAATATACACAGTACACACACACACATATTACGTAAACAAAATCTTTCATTTTGGATGCGATTAATCGTGATTAATCATTTGACAGCACTAGTTTGCAATGTTCAAAGAAACAATTTAAAAATAAATTGCTTTTAAATAAATGCATAAGTATGTATGAATATTAAAGTTTTAGTTCAAATTCAGAATAAAAATCTCCCTAATTTACTTAAGTAGTTCATTTAATTAATGTCATCCCAGATGTTCATGTCTTTCTTTCTTCAGTCGAAAAAAATTAAGGTTTTTGAGGAAAACATTCCTTTTTTTTTCCATATAGCAGACTTCAGTGGTTATCGGTGGGGTTGAAGGTCGAAATTGCAGTTTCAATGCAGCTCAAAGAGCTCTACATGATCCCAGCCGACGAATATCTTATCATCTATCATCTTTTTTTTTTTTTTTTTTTTAATTAAAACAAGAAAAAATTATTAAGCCTCATAAGATTGATGAACCTAATAATGAATGCATAAGTCATGTTGTGTAAAAGTCATCCAGTGTCCTGGTATATTCAGTTATGCTTATCTAATGATATAGCAGAAGTGACAGCAATTGTCATCTATTGATGTTTTGACTACTTCCCACTTTTTTTTTCTCCCTAGACTTGAATGAGTATCGTGTCGTAATAGCAGTTGCCTAACTCTGTCGTAGAGGCTTACCAGGTGCACTTGAAGGCAGCAGTAGCTTAATTCAAATGCTAAATCGCAGCACAGGATTGGGTTGCCAGACTTGCCACATGTGAAATTTTCTGAAGGTCCTCAAGAATCTAATATTGGGTTCTCTGGAGTGCTCTTCTTACTGCAAAGCAAAGTTATATCAGCCTCATTCAACCCTAATGGAGGCTAATGCCATGAATAAAACACAAGCGTACAGCAGAAGGCATTCGAGAGCGAACCAGCGTGGGACAGTTAATGCATTATTTTAGCCCGAATGGGGACAGATCATTCAAACTGAATGCTGAAAATAGACTGACGCTGTCTTTCAAATGCTATTTTAGAGAGCAGATCCATTTCTGTGCAAGAATTGTCATGCTGAAGAACCAGCAAATGATATAATTGCCTCTCCTTGAGTTCAAGGCCCAAGCAGGGCTCTTACAGCTCATCAAGTGAAAATGGCACATCCTTCTGTTCCCTTCTGCATGTCTTGTGGGAACTTCTCCATCTTTTTACGGTACCAAGTTTATTCCTGTTTCTGCTGTGTCATGGATGATTAGCATCATGCTAACTAGATTTGTTTGCGAGGAAGAAAAAGCAGCGGGAAAAGGTGTGCGGGTGACAAAAAGATGACTGGCTTTTATTTTCGCAGCTTTAAATCTACGCTTGACACTATTGTTAAATGAAAAAGTACTTTGAGCTTCTATGGGGAAAATATACAGTCTTTCATCAAAAAAAACGACCATTTTTGACAGCAGAAAGTCTCGCACGTCTGCCAAACAGCCGGTCTGTGAATGAGCCTCATTTTTCAGTTCAACAATAGTTTAACAAGGCTGGAGACGTTCCCTGTCCTGGAGATCGAACGTGAACCGTCTTTTCCACAGGTGACAAGGTGGAGACGTTCCTTTGTCCTGGAGGTACTGTGCTACTAAGCGAGAAAGGTGGACACCAACTTCTAGTGCTGTCAAAACTTGTGCCTTTGTTGGAGGTACTGTGCTACTAAGCCATAAAGGTCTTCTTTAATAACTTCTAGTGCTGTCAATTTAGTCATTTATTTAGTCGCAGGACGTCTTTATGACCACATCAAACGGGAGATTTTTCAGATACAGATATGTGGGTATTCGTGTCAAATTTAATTATATTATTAATGTAGACATGTAATAAATGTATTGAAAGAGGAGTAATGGAATATAATTGCAGTATTTTTTGTGATTAAGCTATATCATTTGCATTTATACCAAATGTATTTAGACTACTGTTTTTCATACAAATACATAAACATATTACATTTTTACCATGGTATTGAGGTGCTATATTTGTGGTTTTAACTGTGATTATCGTGATCTA
Organism: Labeo rohita; assembly: GCF_022985175.1. Classification (NCBI taxonomy): domain Eukaryota; kingdom Metazoa; phylum Chordata; class Actinopteri; order Cypriniformes; family Cyprinidae; genus Labeo; species Labeo rohita. The sequence continues at coordinate 17,741,670 of NC_066881.1, read as the reverse complement.
AATGTATGCTACTATGGAAGACCAGTGGTTAACTAAAAAAAAAAAAAAAAAAAAAAAAAACACTCAAACAGTCAGAATAATTACATTTCACCATATAAAAATGAGGTTGCTACAATTTTTACCGATATTACTGATTTTGATAACCTGTTTTTTGATTTGAAACAATATTACTTATTAGAACGTAGAATTAGGATTTTTTTCTTATTATTTTTTTTTTATTTATTTTGTTAAGGAAAAATGTGTTTGTCATGTTCTGACCATAAAGAATATTTTAAAACCACAATTAACCGTGGTTTTTACAACTTTCACATTGGAGCAAAAATCTGGTTTTAAACTTGGAAAAAAAAGTGACATTTATCGTGATAACTATCAATATCGACTGATATGGAAAAAATATATATATTTGCCATTCAGTTAATTTTTTTTAATTGATTGACAGCACTGAAAACTTCATAAGTCAATCATAAGTCATCAATCATAAGCAATAGTTCACCCAAAAATTACAATTTTGTTATTATTTACTTATCCTCATGTTGTTGCAAAACTGTATGACTTTTCTAGTTCCTGTGAAACTGATGATTATGGTGATGATTTCGTCAATACAGTGAAAGTCAGTGGTGTCTAGAACGGCATTTGGACCCCATTGACTTCCATTTACTATATGGACAATGTAAAAAGCACTGAGACATTTTTCAAAATATAACCTACTAAATTAATTAACCTGATCATTAATGTGTAAATCACAGAAAAGGAAACTCCAGTCAGCACACAAATGAACTGAATTGTTGAAACAGGTGTCGTAGACTCAGACTAGTCCTAGACGAAAGTATGTTCAATGGAAAAATCACTATTGACAGGACAATTTAATCCAGGATTAGGTTTGATCTGTAACCTCTGGGAAAGCGGACCGTGATGCAAGAGCTCTGACACGCAATGCTTATTTATTTCCTGTGCAGCTGCTTTGGAATGACAATTTGCAGATGAATTGTAGTTATACTTCATTCATTTGGCTTCGTTTAGCCACACGAAGCCGCCAATGCGCTATCGTACTATTTAACCTCAGATAACACAGTTACAGGCAAATAGATCACTTTCATGATGGATTAGTGGAGTTTCCAGACTCCCCACAGCCGCTATCTTTAATCGGCGGGTTTCGCTAATAACCGCGCGTTCAGATAGCCGCTGCACGTCTACTCCGATCTGAACTGTGAAGCCATCCATCAAAAGCGTAAAGCGCAACGCTGTTTGCCTCCCCATGAAAAACAGAAATATCGATGTTGATCACGCCGTTCGCACGGGGCTTTCGGGTCCGCGTAATTTATCTTCATACGACGCTCTTACGCGGGCCCTCTGCTTTTCAAAGGCCACGAGCCTGATTTGCTAACATGTCTTCCTGTAGCTCTTCCAGGACAACCTTGCGACTAATAGAGCTGTGAGCGTGTTTGCTCAAACGTCGTATTGATTTTTTTAACTCCTTTATCCGTTCCAACAAGAGGTTGGAGGCCAGCGCTCTGCCGTGTTGGAAAATGAATTTGCCAGCTGTTTTTCAATGCGCTCCGGCACTGCTGCAGAGAGCAGAGATCTAGGTGGGAGGGTTCAGAGCCCGAGGGCAGCTGGAGGATTTCTGTATCGCACATCACTAAAGGGGGCCTTTTGAATCACCTTTACCCCTTAAGCCTGATTTCCTTAATTTTTTAAAAGAAAGAACATGCAACAAAATCGATACTCTGAGCTAGCGTTCGCCGGCGTGTTTTCAGATGTGCGTGCATGTGTGTGTTCATTAAACATGTGTTTGCACATGCTTTTTGATTAGGATCTGTTCACTCTTTTGCACACGGCCGATTTGATTTGTCTTTTTCTCAATGTCTGTTTGCATGTGTGTGCAGGTTTCCTGTCCCAGCTGGTACAGGATAAGACCTTTGAGCAGTGCATCCGCGCTGGACACTACGCTGCTAACGTCATTATTCGCCACGCGGGTTGCACATTCCCAGAAAAGCCAGACTTCCACTGATGGGCCGCTGAGAGACCGGAAGATACGGCCGCCCGAGTGTTTTATAGGACTAATGCCTTTTTTTAATTGACTTTTTATCTTCTGTTCCTCTTTCCTCTCTTGTTCACTGCCTGCCTTCTGCTGTGCCTCTGTTTTCTCTGTCTCACAGCCTAATGCGATCACAGAGACATATTTCACGTTTTAAAACTGTTTACAAAAGAGGCAAAAGAGGAATTTCTGTTGAAAATGTTGAATTGTTTTTACTAAAGCCATTTTAGAATCACGGTAAAAAGTGATGATCATAACCAGCATCTTTTCAGATGTGGTGTTTGCTAACATTGCAATGATTTTAGTTTAGTGATTAGTGGTAAAAACGGAAGCCAGATGAACTTTATTGAGGCTCATTTTATTTCAAAGAATTTTTGTTGGCCAGTCTTGCTGTTGTAAACCAAATGTATTTGTGGGAAACACTTAAATGTGTCACAAACTGCCAAAATAAACAAAAAAAAGGCTGTATTACAGCTCTCACTTGTATTCTCTTCCTAACCTTATAATTATTTATCCAAAATGCGTGTTTATTACTTGAAATATGTTTGGATTTTGCATAATCTGTGTTTTTGTTCAACAGAGAGCCTGGGCTCGGCCTGTTTTAGTGTCTCAGCTGTGTCCTTTTGGATGGTTAGAAAGCCTCCAGCTTCTACCTGTCCTCTTGATGACAGTGGCAGGGTCTGCATCGGTTCATCTCTGTGATATGGGATGAGGAGTAGCTATTTGTGAGCATCATTAGAGAGACTCAAGGTACAGCTGACCCTTTGTCCCCATGTGTGACAGCAATCATAGCAGATTCAGGTTCTGTCACTGACAAACCTGTTCGGGCCCTGGCATCACCGTGCACATGGTTTTAAACAACCCATGTGAAATCCTTAATGACAGCGAAGGACAAAGTCCTTGAGCACTACTTCACATTTTCAGCTCACACACACACGGTCACGCTTACCCTTGCGTTTTTTTTCCACGTCTCTAATCCTCCCGCTGTGTGTTTTACAATGATGCTGGGTGTTTTTAAGACCTGCGAAAGTTGCCTGTGAGGTTTATAAAACATAAGTTGATTCACAGGTGCGTTACTTTTGGACAGCATTTCAGTCAGTGGATTTAGAAGACGTTATGGAAGTCAAACTTGAAAAACAACACTTCTGATATAGTTGAAATGTTGGTTTCTCTTTATGTTAGGTGTCTTTAACTATATACAGTACATAAAGATTAACTATGATGTACAACGTAGGGTAATGATTAAGGTTAAGGACAGGTTTAGTGGTATGAGTAGATTTGAGGGTGAGTTGTATTGCATAAAGCAATAGTTCTCAACTCCAGTCCTCGAGGCCCACTGCTCAGCACATTTTGTATGTTTTTGAATCTGACACACTCAGTTCAGTTCATGGATCGTTCTCCTAACCAGCTGATGATCTGAATCAGGTGTGGTAAATGAGGGAGACATACAAAATGTGCAGAGCAGTGTGCCCAGACGACTGGAGTTGAGAACCACTGGCATAAAGCACTATATAAAGAATTTTGACTTGACTTCTAAGGGGTATGTTGAGGTCAACAGACGTATTACCAGAAACTAATTACATGCAGGTATGATTTAAATACAAGTACAGTGTAAGTGTATATAGTAGTTAAATACACTTAATAAAGAGGGTCTGAAATCATTATGTAGGTAAATAACTTAAAATTGTATATTTATAATCTCATACACAAATTAAAATGAGAGTTGGAAAGCAACAGGATCAGTTTATTTAAAACAATGGATCAGCCCAGCGACTGTGTGACCTCATTTAAAGTTTATTCATTTCATAATGATTGATGTTTAATATGCTTAGACTTATTTGGTTTGGTTTGGTCCACTATATTAGCAAATACTGTTATATTAAATTATTTAAAAGAGGAAAACCATCTAGTCAGCAATCTAGGAAATGCTCATCTTTGCTTAGTTAGAATTCAGTATTCATAGTCATTCAAAATTGTTGTAGTTAGTAACGTTCACCAGTATCTGGAAGGTCATCAGTTTGAGCTAATCTACTTACCCTAGTGCTGTTATACCCGTGTGCAGAGCGTTTATCCTGCTTCTGTCTGCATGTGAATATGAATGTGCCAGTGGTTGGAATATGCAAACATGAATAATTCCAATGTATCTGCGTAAACTGTAAACAAAGTACCTTCCCTTTTGGCATACAAATAAGTAACACCTACTCGCAGTCGCCACACACATTACAGTGCTACAAAAAGGGCTTCGGGCTGAAAATAATGCCAGTTATCACTTGAGAATTGACAGGTATTGTTATAATGCAGATGATTAAAAACAACAATGCTTAGTAGTAACTTTAAAGAGGTTGTGAAATGGAATTAATATCATTATTATTATTATTATTATTATTTTAAAATTTTATTTGAGGTCTACTTATAATGTTAATAAAGTTTTTTGCAAAAAATGGAAAAATTCAACCCTCATTCTGACCCTCTGTCTAAAATGGCCTGTTTTAAGGGGCGGGTCAGTAATCGACCACTGTTAATCAACAGTATCAAAAAGCATAATGAGATAATTTACTTACCATTTGTGATGCAGCTGCAGTCAGATCTAGTATTGCTTCATCTTGCAACAAATCTTGCAAAAAATGTTTCCGTTACAGATTTGTGCAAACTTTTGCGATGTTTTATAAATGTTGATAAAAAAAACAGGTGCGAAATGACACCATTTCCATTAACCAATGTTATGTGAAATCATAATTTTTTCCTCTCATGATAAGTCATGGCAATGGATGTTGGTAGGTTTACGTATGTCGCAGTCACCGCACTAGCCAGTAATTTTAATCGTAGGAGACGTAGGCAACTATGTTTACAGAAGTAGTGCTGAGAGCCGCTTCTGAAACTGAGCCATGGTGCTCCTGGTATAAACACAAGCGTGTTGCAGACTTGTGCAGTGTAAATAAGGTTATGCAAGCTTTAATGGCATTGTGTAATCAATGCTTGTTTAAACAGCCACATATGAGGTGTTTTTTTGAGGTTATAGTACATTAAAGAATGATCATGTGACTTATGTACGCAACTTGACGTGTAAATGCGAAAAAGCCGTTTCCATTGCAGTTTTGCAAAATATTCCTTTTTTGAATGGCCTGAAAGACTTGATCCAAGCATAAAAACTTTTTTTCGATATATGATCGTTTTTGCAAAATTGATGTTTCCATCAGATGTATTTTCAATTCACAATTTCAGTATGTGCAGTTTGAAGGGTAACGGAAACGCAGCTACTGTGCCTCGTTTAAAAAAACAACATGCTCCGAAGTCCGAACAATCCTTTTACGTGATCTGGGATGCCATTTAAAAATAAACTATCCACTTGTTCCTTATGCTGGGATCTTTCTGATATCTGTACAAAGATCATATAATGAACTTCAATTGTGCCCCCCGATTTTGAACTTCTAAAATGTAGTTTAAATGCAGCTTCAAAAGGCTCTAAACGATCCCAGCCTAAAGAAGGGTCTTATATAGTGAAACGATCTGTCATTTTTTTCGAAAAATAAAAATTTGTATACTTTTTAAGCATAAAACCTTGTGTAGCACAGGCTCTGGGATGCGCATTCTTGAATGATTCGTTCATTTTAAATGGACCTTTAATGTGACCGGGGAAGAACGAGTCATCTCGGGGGAGTGATTCGTTCAGTCACGCATGCGCAACATCCTATTAGGTTCTGTACTGGAATTAGTTCACCTGTTTCAAGTCTTCAGGTTTTTCGAGTCGTTCGTTCATGTTATGGGGCTGTCACATGATGAATGAATGACTCAAACCTGAAAACTTGTCAGATAAGAGGTGAGGTGAGCTAATCATAGACCAAAGACCCTGGTAAACAATGAATTAATCTTTTCTGTTTCTTATAGCATTACCGTTTGGTCTTGTTTGTAGTGTGATCAACATTTGTGTAAGCAGTAGATGTGTTAGGGAAGTAACACGTAACATTTTAATTATATTTTGCTAAAATGAACTAAATGACTCGAAAAAAGATTTGTTCATTTCGCTGAACGAGACTCAAAGGTTCGAGTCGGTAAAATGACCCGAACTTCCCATCACTACTACGAATCACGTCTAAGTTCATCGTCTGTGTACTCAAAAAAGGTAGAGAACGGCTAAAAACTCCATCTTATTTTCTCCTACAATTTCAGAATTGTCCGACATCGTTGTAGCTTTTTGTTTGTAAACAGTGTTTGACTTACTTGCACTTTGTTAGTCTTTGGGCATTCGCTTTGTAAACACTGGGTCTGTAGTTCCACGTGACCTTTCGATGTGATTCAATAGTGTCGTGAACGCGCATCCCAGAGCCTGTGCTACACAAACTTTTGTGCTTAAAAAGTATACAGATTTTTTTTTTTTTTTTTTTTTTTTTTTTTTTTTTTTTTTCAGAAGAAAAAAATCGTTTCGCTAGATAAGACCGGCTGGGATCATTTAGAGCCTTTTGAAGCTACATTTAAACTACATTTTGGAAGTTCAAAATCGGTAACACAGCTGAAATCCATTATATGAAGTAAAATCCTGAAATGTTTTCCTCAAAAACCATAATTTCTTTACGACTGAAGACAGAAAGACATGAACATCTTGGATGACAAGGGGGTGAGTAAATTATTTGTAAATTGTTCTGGAAGTGTACTTCTCCTTTAAGCATACAAAGGACCTCTTCTATGTCAAAAGATCAAGGGAAATTTGGTTTCTCATGTCGTGACCCCTTTAAAATAGTAGAAAAAATGGATTCAACTGACGGCGGTGTAATTGTAAGTTAACACAATATTTAGTGTCGTGTTAGTACATCACACCCAGACCAGCTGCTGTAAGCAGCTCAGCCTGGTGTTTCAAAAAAAAAAAGACAACTGAAGACAACCCTTTGGTGTCAAATCACCTTGATCAGGCTTTGCTGGAAGCCAATATGAAGGCTTTTGCCAAACTGTAACCACATCCTGCACGGCTCAAGTTTTATTTAGTGTGCAATTTGTTTTCCTTTCAGGCGCCGTAAAAAGTAACATGTCCAGGTTCAGATTGCCCTGCGCTACACCAAATTTTCACCGCAGGGCGAACCCATGGGTTTTGAAAATTGTCAGTGGGTTTTGTTGCGGAACAGTTTAGGTTATCAAACTGGGGTGAAGCACATTCAACTGTATTTAATTGATGTTGGTATTTATATTGCAAACAAACATTAATTACATGTGCATCACCTTCTGAGCAATTATAAAGCCACGTGTAATTAAACAGTGTGGAACTTTTATTATAATTATGCATATATGCGTGTGTTGAGTTATATTAAAAGTTTTTCCCCATACGGTTTAAAATCTAGCATGATTGCATATGCCAACTCAAAGACGATTTTGTATGCATACGCTGATATTCCAATAAGTGATATTAAAAGTTTCCTCTTTACAGACAAGGCGCATTATGTCTCCTCTTTTCCCACCCATGCCATGTAGTCTGAAACAATGTACATTGTTTCCCAATGAGCGATGTGATGTCACATAGCGGTTACAGCGAGTTAGTCCTCCTCTGTGGCTGATGGAGTGCCGAAAGGGGAGGGTACTACTTTGTCACAGACTCCTATGTAGATTAACCTTTCAATTAGTTGTTATCAGGTTCCCTCTGCCTACGCGTGCGTTCATCTTCCGAATCAAACAGGACCCTATTGGATTTATCAGGCTACTTTACGCATATATCATCAGCTTGGCAAATAAGCGTGTTTTTATTGCTTATACGGGGAGCGTGGAGAGATCGTGCGAGGAACTTAAAGGTAAATGTTCGCTTTGCCAGCGTTGTCGGGCATTTATCTCGGCGGAGTCTTGAGTGGCTTGTTATCGGTGGCATGTTTTAATCGTTCAAGTTTAACTTGTCGTGAGTGATGTAACTTGACGCGAGCGGAGAAATTAATTCGGGCTATTAAGGTTATTGGGTTACGCGAACCGCGCAAGTATCGCAAGCTACTGCTTGACCCGCATAAATGGAATTTTCCAGATGCTATCTGTTCTCAGTTGCTTGAGCTTGCAATGCGAGTGCGTTTTGCATGCCTTGGACAGAAGCGCGTAAACAAACAGCAGGCTTCACTGCTGCCTATGAGCGTTTTACGGGAGGAATGATATGCCATCATCCGTTAAGGCATTCGCAGGAGGATATATAAATGTTGCCTATTTGCGTGCACGGTACCTTCGTGAGGATGTACGCGCGTTCGGTAGTTCACGGCCTCCCGTGTCTTTTGTAAAGTGCAAACTAATTAGAATATTGGATTACAGTGCACACAGGACGGGGAATGCCAGGGCTAACTCGAGCACTTGGTGGACTAATTATTCACCATTACATTATTCTCCAAAAAGTGTGACTAGGTCGATCTGCTCATATTGCAGTGTTGTGCGATGCTCATTAGGGGGGAGCCTTCTTAAAGGTGTAGAGCGACTTTCGCCTGATCCTACATTAAAGAGCCATCAAGTAGTTTTAAACTCATTATGTTACGTGATCATCAAATATTCTATCCGCTATTCCCGTTAACTGCTTTTCGGATGCGGATAGAATAGCAGGTATCGCATTCCATACGCAGTACGGACTAAAGAGCAGTTGACACCTTAAAGGGATAGTTTGTCAAAAAAAAAAAAAAAGAGAGAGAGAGAGAGAATATTGTCATTTACTCCATCTCGTGTTGTAATAATCCCGTGTGAGATGGTGCAACGACAGCCTTCAGTTATTAATCACTTTTATTGTTTGTTTAAAACAAACACTGAAAGTAGATAATCATTGAGCCTGTCAGTTCTTCGCTTTCTGCTAAATGTCTTATTTTGTGCGCCACGGGAGAAAGAAAAAAAAAGTCACAGAGGTTTGGAAAAACATGCGAGTGAGTAAATGATGACAGAATGTTCAGTGGTGTTGAACTGTCCCTTTAAGAGGCGGGTCAAGTGATTATTGACAGATTATGAAGCCAACCGATTCCTCGAGAGGCCGAGCTGTTTCCTTGTGATTGACACTTTGGTTATCAAACCAGGGATAAGTATTTGCCCTTTCTAACCAATATTAAAGTTTCTTGGGCGGGACCGTCTTTGTGAAGGTAAGGTTTAATGAGACTCCATTGGGTTGTAATCAGTGTCATGTCGGATTCATGTAAACTACAACATTGTAACAAAATGGCGTCTGTTTAGTAACGCGACCGGGCAAAGCGGCGAAGTCACCTGACCTGTCCACCGTATTAAAGCGTCCAGAAAACAAGGTTTGCGAGACCGTGGGTTAATTGACGTGTTGACTTTGTCATCATAAATTATAGATAGTCATCTGTCGGAAGTAGTCATAAAGCATAACCTAATTTAGCCAGCTTTAGCTTAGCGTGCTAGACTTGAGCTCCGGGGCTGTTTAGAAGCCGATGCTGGAGATAAGAAGCCGAATGCTTTTGAGATTCGCCTGACTTTACCTCTCTATCTCGGCTTTAATCAGAGGACTCGGGCTGAAGTACGAACGTCAGTATGCGTGTGTGATACTGTATTTTATTTTAGCTGTCAACCTTAGAGATGATGTTGCTAGACTCTTAATGTGAAATGTCATGGCCAAGTCGTAGTTTGTGACCAGTGCTGGAAGAGTGTAGACTAGATTTAAAAGAAGTGTCAAAGCTTAAACAGCGCTGTGTGTTGTGTTTTTAAGTTTGAGTTGAACACCCACAACGAGACTTTGTTTTATCATCGCTTGTCTTGTTTTTATACGTTCTGCTAACACACTCTGTGTGTGCTGTCATGCCTCCCCAGTTAAACTCGAGTTATTTCTTGGTTATTTTGCTGGCTAACCGAGTTGCGTCGTTCAATTATTTACCGTAGCTTTTTTTGGATCTGTTTAGGCCGGATCTAATGTCTAAGAGGAATGGGTCAAGTGTTCCCCTCAGTTTGTGTGCGAGGCTTTTTATATAACAATATTATGGCAGATAAGTTGTGGTTGAGTTTACACGGCTGCTGTTGGCGAGCGGAGGAATTCTTGAGAAATTGTTCAATGCATGTCACCTGCTGGCTGCTCGCAGCACTGTTCTTCCTCTGCCTCTGCTGTTTGGGTTTTTACACTGTCATAAATCAATGAGCTTAATAAAATGTTGTGTTATGCACGGTGGACTGTGTTTTAGCTTGTAGCTAAATGTAAAAAAAAAAAAGTAATGTGCACAAAAAAAATGTTGCGTAGTTTTGGAGTAAATAAATGTCTCAATCTAGTGAGCTCCCTAGCTTGAGTGCATTTATAGGCATCGTAAACACGTGCAGAATTTTTGCTGTCTAAGTAGGTAGATAGGCAGGTAGGTTTGGAGTATCAGCTATAATTCCCATAAAGTGGCTCGCATTTTATCAAAATGTGAATTAACGTGTTCATCTTAATCTCATGGTTGTACTGGTCTGTCTGGTTTAGACTGGTGATTTTTCCTTTTATGGAATGTGTGCAACTTACACCTGAAGTCACATGTTCCATTTCTAAGGGCTGGGTAAAGAAATTTCAAAAGAAAATTAATGTGTAATGTTTAACTAAGCCGGTTTAAATATATGAATAAAATATGTGTGTAACTATTAAATATAAATAAACAAGTGTTAGTATATAGATTTACAATTTTGTGTGTATATCAGTGCTCAAGTTACAAAATTTATCAAACGATAAATTGTATCCAAAATAAGTTTTTGTTTACATAATATATATCTGTGTGCTGTGTATTTTTATTTATATATATATATATATATATATATAATAAAAAAAATAATTATATATATATATATATATATATATATATATATATATATATATATATATATATATATATATACATATACATACATATATATATATATATATATATATATATATATATATATATATATATATATATATATATATATATATATATATACACACACACTCACACTAAATATTTTTAATATAAAATATATATAATATAAAATATTAATTATATAAATACACGTATGCATGACTATATTTCAGAAAAATGTTATGTTTATATGTTAAAAAAAAATAATAATTATATATATATATATATATATAAAATATATTTTTATATTAAATATATCGTAATGCATATGTATATAAATACACATAAGAAATATACACAGTACACACACCACACATGCTATATAAACAAAAACTTTTGTTTTGGATGTGATTTTTATATATATATATATATATATATATATATATGTATATGTGTGTGTATATATATATATATATATATATATATATATATATATATATATATATATATATATATATATATATATGATTGGTTATGACAGTGTTTATATAACAATACTGTTTTTTGTTCATTTTTTACAAATTTTTTTGAAAACTCTCTCTTTTTAAACCTTGTGTGAAATAGTATGACTAATGCAGAAGTATGACTAATGTAAACGAGTGGTAGTGTTGGTTAGCCTAACCCCCTGGATCAAGTTGCCATGCCCATGTAACTACCTCTGGAGTGGCTCTGCAGAGAGTTTGTTTTGTTGCAAAGTAACATGTATTTTCTTTTTTTCTTCTCTTCACACCCACAGGTGCAACACGAAAGGATTTTCAGCAAGTCTTCTGACTTTGGAATTACAACCACAAGGGATTTTTTTTTTCTTTTTGACAGAAGGGAAAAGAAATGAATAGCCAGTCTGATCTTTGAGGAGTTACATCAGTCCCATATCCTGTTCGGCATAATGTACTAATGGCTGGCTTTTGTTTGTGGATGCGTATTGTTCGCTCTTAAAAGAAACGGAATGTATTCATGGATCACACCTTAATGAAACAACTTATTTCACCATGGTGAAACTGGCCAATCCCCTGTACACAGAGTGGATTCTTGAGGCTATTCAGAAGATCAAAAGGCAGAAGCAGCGGCCTTCGGAGGAGCGGATTTGCCATGCCGTCTCAACCTTACATGGACTAGACAAGGGCGTCGTACTCCAGCAGCTGGAGCTCTCTGTGAAGGATGGATCCATCCTTAAGGTTACCAGCAAAGGGTGCGCTTCGTACAAGGACCCGGATAACCCGGGAAGGATTGGGCCTTTCAAGCTGGGAGGCTCTGGCCCCGTCTCGCTTGGATCTGTGATACCTGCGGGAGATCTGCGTCATGTGGATTGGAATAAAATCCTTAGGAGGGCTATCGAAGGTCTGGGCGTCCCGGCTGGCTCCTCTCTAAGGAACATCGAAAGATTCCTTAGAAGCCAGGGCGACCTGGTGAATGTTGTGGCAAACCCCAGGTTTCAGCAGAGGCTGAGGCTAGCTGCTAAGCGGGCGGTTAACAACGGGCGGCTGCTCAAGGATGGGCCGCTCTACAGGATGAACAGTGGTGGGCTGGGAGGCAAAGCATGCTTCAGGAGCCTGGGGGTCTTTGGTGTCGACCTCCCACCTGTGACACTACTCCCTCACGAGAGAGACCAGGTACGTTTACAACTTTTTGCATCTGTACAGGCTCTGTGTGCTTTTTTTTTTATTGTTTCTGCAAATGCAAAGTCTCACAACTTCTTTGAAGCCAAGTTTTTACCCATGAACGAATTTACGGTCGTTTGAAACAGACAGTTTAGCTTGTTAGCATGGACTGCTGTTTTGAGACCTCAGCAGAGTTGTTGTGTATACAACAAGTGTCAGTAACAGAAATACTCCTTCCAGAAATACTCATGCGTCACCAGAGTCATTTAGAGGTTGTAACATCTAGGAAGTCAGTCATTAAAGGCCAGTGTTTGTAGCTTTTCAGGGCTTAACTATACAGAAGTGGCTTTGTTGTCCTAAATTGTTGAAATATCTTGAAACCATAGTCTAACTCATTGTTTAGGTAAAGGGTTTCTTCACCATTGGTCCCAAACCGCTTTGTCATCCACATGAGTGAAGTTGGGTTTGACTTGAACATTGTGTGATTGAAATGTTGTGTGAAAACTGAGCAGACCATGTTTTTATTCCTAAATCATCTTTGGTTTGCTCCAAGATAGTTTTCTAAATGAGGGCATGATACGCTACAGATGTTGGAGTAGCCGTGCTTTATTGAGCTGAGGAATTGTTTTTGAGTTACTGTGTTTGTCCTGAAGCTTCATCATCCAGACCGTGCTGGTGCGATTTCCATATTTAAAAACCTTAAGTCAACATGAAAGAGCATTTGCAACCCTTTCTACATCTGTAATGTAAAACATTTGAAGTGTATTTAATGACTCAAAATGTAGGCTGTGAACTAAACTTGTTGGATTGTGAAATGTGCCCATTACGTGGCCGAATGAAGCTGAAAGGAAGAGTTGTTTTGTGACGTCAGCAGTAAAGTTTCAGAGGCTGAGCGATAAAACATTACTAAGATAAACTTTTTTTTTTTTTTTTTCTTGGAATAATGTGCACTGAATAATTATTTAACAAGACCATGATTGTGTATTAATAAGTAAATGGGATTTTGTTTTTATGTTGACTACATTATGCTGGCTCTGTTGTGAACTCAACTATTTGAAGATGATGTGAAATGTTGACAGCCTATTATAACACAATTATTACTACAGGGATTATTAAGAATCCTACAGATTCCCCTTCTCTGGTGTCCTGTGTATTTGGTTGTTTTGAACTGTTTAAAAGATATAATAGCTTTTAAATTATTCCTAAACCAATCGTGGCATTTTAGATTGGCTTTTCCAGACTTAATATATAGCGTTTGTTCACTTTGAGCTACATATCTATCTTTCTAGACACAATGCAGCTATAGTCTACAGGCCAATGAAAATGTAAGAGTGTTTCATTGTCTATGACTTGCCGGTCACTTAAGGTCCATGCTAGGTGGCTCTTAATGCTCTCTTTTCCTACAGTGGTCAGCGAACAATCAGAGGCCATTTGGTAATCAAATCTTGAAGCACATTCCCTTGTCCACTCTTTATTGAGTTGCTCTTTGAAAGCTAAAGCTTTTGTTTTCCATGCACGGGGGCTTGACTGTTGCTAAGCAATGTGCTTCATTGACCCTAGGACATGATAGCATGGTGCCAGTCTTTTTTTCACAATCACGGAGACGGTCTGCCGTCTTGCAGATGGTTCAGGGGGACTGCAGTGGTGGGCTGGCTGCTGATTAGCTCAATGCGTTAAAAGGGCTCTTTTGTTGTTAATTGTGTGCTTGGGGACTGGTCAGTCTGCAGCTGCTCCAGGCCTCTTTATCATATTCTGTGAGGGGTTAAATTATGAGAAAAGAGAGGGCCAAATCCGTCTTTCTTTTGTCCCATTAGCTGGCAGGATTAGATTTTGCGTTGAAGGTGTATTAGATCACATGGCTGGCCTCTCTTTTTGACGTTCTTGAAACTCTTGCTTAGTTTAAAAGATAGTAATTCAATGAAGGTCTGTTAAAGCTTTGCTGATTACATCTGTTCTTCAGTAATGGTGTTGAAACGGTACTAGACCGCTGTTTACCAGCTGTGGCCGATGCAATTTGCTCACTTTCTAGAAATTTCATTACGCCATTATGGTCTTAGCAGTGCATTTTACTTTCGTCTCCCTAAGAAACTGCCGAATTTTGTCTTAAAAGTTTAGCTGCGACCAATAGTACACAAAAAACTTAATCAAATAGTCCAGTTGGTACCATAAAGTTGCTGGTCTTCTCCATGTTTCAGTTTTGATTTGACAAGCCTAAACATCAAGTTGTGTTATTTATTTTATTTTTTAATTAACATACATGCATGTAACTCAATACAGATTTGCAATAAATTTTAAATCTTGAATCAAAATGTTATGTTGCTAAAAGGATTGCATTTCTGATTGATGTCTAAGAGGTACATCACCAAAGACTTTGGCATTTTGCCGCTGGTTAGTTGCAAGTTGGCGTTCCTAGTTGTGGTTTCGCTAGTAATGGTTGCAAATGTCATCCCACTGTCTTCACACTCATTGGCATTTGCTGTGTGAAGTTGCTTTGCATTCGTATAAAGTTGCATATTGGGGTTTATTGATGCAGCCGTAGGAGTATAGAAGACCAAAAATGCAGTTGGAAAATGAATGAATGCTAACCCACACAGTTGAAATTGCTGTTCTTTTGAGTTTGAGACTGTTGGTTCAGCTTACTGAGAAGTTTGATGTCATCTCCATCCTCTGTGACTTCTGCTAAATGCTCCTTTCAAAGCAGTACCGCTTTCTTTCAGTGTATCTGGTATATTTTTAACTGTTCAATCAGCATTATTGTTTGCACAGCAGTCTCAAAGAGCCTGCGGCTTATGTGAAGAAACCCATACTCGCTAATGTTTTCTGAGATGCACATTAAGGTGCAAGTTGGACTAAGAGGAGAAGCAAACACACAAATGTTTTTGCTGGCCTAATCAGGCCAGTGGTTCGGTTTTTACTTGCTTGTTTGGGTTTAGTGGTTTCCTCAAAGTCACTATTGATGGGGCAAGATTGAGATCTCTGTAACTCTAGAGCTCCTGGATCAATTTTTGTTGCCATTGAACCTGTTTGCTTTGTGTTAACAACTCGAGTCCCTAAGCATTAAGCGACTGCCACCACATATATGCATAATTAGCAAGGGTCAGACACAGCCTGAAGTGGAGATGGCTTAATTAGTGCTGGAGTAATTGTCACTTAGCTAACCTGAGTCTCAGATACCTGAGCATGTGCCATGTTGCTGTTCCTCAGGCAGACTGACCTGAATGAAGTAATGGTAATGTAATAGCCCTGCCATCCTCGTTAAGTTCCAGGGCTTTAGAGGCCTGGATGAGCTAATAGAGCTGTTGGAAAATGTAATGGGACGAGTCACGGGTCAGAGTTAGAACAGATCTGCCCTACATTCCTCTTTCACACTGAAGCATGAGACGTCGTCAGGCTTAAATAAAGTTGTACTTCTCTCTCTCTGGCTCTATTTGGTCTCAAACCGCTTGAAAGATGATGCTGATGTGCATGTCACTGGATTGGATCACACAAGCCGAGCCAAGAGACACACAATTTACGTGTCAATTACTGTCAGTGTCTGGTTATGGGATGAGGGTAAGGCATAACCGCATGTACGCCGCCATTCAACAGCGATATGCCTGTACTTGTGGCTATCCAAGGTGCGATCTCAGGAAGCTTATGTAGATAAGAGGCGCAGCAATCACGTTTAATGTGGGATGAAGCTCATGTTTACTTTGCTTTAAGTGATTTTTACTGATCATCATTACTCCGTTTCACAGTGTTTGCAACAGATAATGGCTCACGTAGCCTTAAATGTTTTGCATCTGGCAGATGCTTTTATGCGAAGTGACTTACATTGCAGTTTGTCTTTCAGTTCATGCATTTCATGGGAATCAAACCCATGCTCTCCTTGCGGAGGTTGACTAATTGCCCAACAAGCTGATATATTGTCCAACTAGTTTAGCTAGTGTTTTTCCCAAGTTTCAGTCTGTTTTCATTTTGATTAATTAGCACAAAGTCCTTTAGCTGTTAGATAGTTTGCATGGAAAAGATAAATCCTAAATGATCCTCTTTATTTTAAACACTTTTTGCATATCCCTAGTTTTGAAATACATACTCATTAACTTCATAAGAAACACTGTGCTTGTTTTTCGCAACATTTGGCCTCATGCCGAAGTATGCATACTTAGCTTTTCTGCACCAGTAGAAACATAGTGGTGGGTGGTTGGATGGAGATACTATTGACTTTTATCTAAACCAAAGAGTAGTAGCCTGTGCTTCTTAAAGTTCTTTTATCTAGAGTTTCTGAAACAACTAGGTCACAGGTGTGTAATCATTGATCATATTTTATGACATTATTTATAAAACCACATGTATTGATGTTTAAACAATTCACTACACATGCAATTCGTAACATGTTGAAGGCCTATTGAATAAGAAATGTTGAAGGATTCAAGCCAGAGATTTAATTTATGTATTTATGTAATTATGTAGAACTCATTTACACACTTTTTGTTTGGTCTCATTAGTCTTGAGTTTAATAAAGTAAAGCCAAATGTAGTTTTAGAGTTATTTTTTTTTTTAATCTAATAAACTTTGTCATTTATTATGCCAAGTATGTTTTTTTTTATTATTATTATTATTATTATTATTATTATTATTTATTTACTTATTTTTACATATTTACTAATTTCTACATGTTTCTTGCTATATATGTATCTGTAGTAACTGGCATGGGGCTAAATTATAAACAACCATTACACTTGAGACTGGTTAGACTAGTGAATTTGCAGCATCACGTACCACAAATGGCAGTAACAGTTTTGTTTTTGTTTTGTTTTTTGACACATCTAATGGAAACATCAGAGAGAACCACATGTTCTTCCTCTAAGCATTTCACTTCTGCATTGTTTAAATAAAGACACATACGTGCCCCTGTGGTCGTCACAGCCACACGTTTCGCAGCATGTTTTGCACACTTGCACCTGTAGCGCTTGCTTGTTCACAGTGCAGCCGCTGTAGTCAGGATTCACTGGCCTTTAATTCAGAGCCAAACATGGCACAGAAGGTCCTGTCATCAGCCTGGTGTGGATGTGCGCTAGCTCCACTTAGTGGACAAAACAACTGAGAAAAGCATGTTTGTGGTGTTGCTTTGCGATGTTGCCTTAAATAGAAGGATATTGTTAATTAATGAGCTGAGTGTAAAAGGTAAAAGGACTCGTGTCCCTCAGTGAAATCTAGACTTGTCTGCTATTATTGCCCGTTTTAGATGGGAATGCTGTGTCATCTGTGGAATGTTCCTTTTGCAAACATTCCAGATCACATATTTGTCACAGTATTCAGCAGGGTGTAGTCATCAGCCAGCACATATTTGTGCTCACACTGACGTGGAGAATTTGTCCTGGTGTCCAATGTAGTTTTGTTGCTAGGTTGGGTACATTCAAATATGTGACCCTGGACCACAAAACCAGCCTTAAGTAGCACAGGTATATTTGTAGCAATAGCTACATTGTATGAGTAAAAAAATATCGATTTTCCTTTTATGCCAAAAATCATTAGGATATTAAGTAAAGATCATGTTCCATGAAGATATTTTGTAAATTTCTTACCGTAAATATATAAAAACTTAATTTTTCATTGGTAATATGCATTGCTAAGGGCTTCATTTGGACAACTTTAAAGGTGATTTTCTCAATATTTTGATATTTTTCCACCCCCAGATTCCAGATTTTCAAATAGTTGTATCTCGGCCAAATATTGTCCTATCATAACAAATCCATACATCAGTTGAAAGCCTGTTTATTCAGCTTTCATGTATAAATGTCAATTTCAAAAAATGGTTCCTTTATAACTGGTTTTGTGGTCCAGGGTAACATATGTAACCATGGCCAGGATTAGAATGGGATGCTACTTTTTTTTTTGTTGTTGTTGTTGTTTTTAACTGAATTTACTGTATAATGCAGAATGTCACAGAATTTGTCAGTTTGTATGAATTAATCTCAAGTGGGGCATTACACGTAAATAAAATCACAATACGGACTAGTATCTTTAAATATTGAGCAAAAAGACTATTTAAATATGAATCGTTCATGTTCTGCATGTTTCCATGTGTGAATGGTGCAGATGAAGTTTCTTCATGAGCATTTCTTTTAAGAGAAACTATTGTCAAATCATATACACACAATGTAAAGGTATTCACGGCAACCCGTCAAAATAAAAGTTTGGTTTAACTTGTAGACACATGCTATTGTTTAAGAGAATGTACTTAATACTACTACTATTATTATTACTAAAATTAAAACTTTATTTTATTAAGGAATAATCACACAATATTTCTTTCATGTTTTAATTTTAAAAGTAACTTTGTTTTCCAAAAAATAAAGTTTAATTTTCTTTTGATTTAAAGGATAAATTAAATTAATATTTTATGCCTACATTTGATAACCAGAAAAATGTAAATATTGTAAAAATATTTTTTTAAAAAGTTAAAGTTTTAAAAAGTAGAATTGTTTTTATGCATTTACATAATTAGACATGCTTAAAGAGAATTTGGTAACAATAAAACAGAAGGTGAGAAAAAAATGAAATATTTCATAGGGCCCTTAACATGCAATTTTGTTAAACTTTTGATAAACTGATGTCAAATTGTATAGGTTTCATCATTTGAATTAATTAGACTTGCTTTTTTGATTAATAAAATGTAATTTAACCATTAAAAAAAGAGTCCAGAAAAATTTAAATGGAACAAACGGAATCCAGAAAAATTAAAATGGAAAAAAAACTAAATTAAAATTTGGAAAAAAGTTGAATTTGGGGAAAAAAATACAACAGATTTTATAGGGCCCTATGCATAGTACATATTTCAAACAGTAGTGTGTGGCATTGTCACATGTCTAACAATCTCATCAGTCAGGAAAGATGTTAAATTTGTCACTGTCATAACTTTTGGTTAATCCAGCACACTGGAAATGGAAGGTCTAGCCCAGGGATGCCCAACCCTCTTCTTGAAGATCTACCTTCCTGCAGAGTTTAGTTCCAACCCTGATCAAACACGCCTGTCTGTAATTATTAAGTGCTCCTTCAGATCCTAATTAGTTGGTTCAGGTGTGTTTGATCAGGGTTGGAGATGAACTCTGCAGGAAGGTAGCTCTCCAGGAAAAGGGTTGAGCACCCCTCGTCTAGCCAATTAGAGTGCATTGTGGGTTACTGTATTTTCTTCATTAACTCTGTCTGTGTGTCAGTTTTGGCCAATTTAGTACTAAACACTGCAGCAATAGTAAAAGAAGTGTGCAGTTCTAAACTTAGTCTAAATGCTCATGGTTGTGAAAGTGGAACTGAAAAGAGATTTTTGGGAACCAAACAACACCGTACCTTTTTTTGGAACCTACTGACCTCCATTGTATATTTTTATGCTCTGCAGAAAAAAAGGTCACACAGGTTTGGAATGATATAAGGGTAAGGAATTTACAGAATTTTCATTTTTGGGTGAAACTGTCGCTTTAAGTAAAATTCAAGTGTCTGCCATTGAGAACCCCATGCTAATGTGCTATTTTTAATAGGCCTAAATGTCTATGGTGGTTACGGCTCTGCATTAAGTTAGCAGTAAATGCCCATGTATTTATGATTGCCACTCTCAGAGGTGTTAAATTTATACTGAAGGTTTGTTGTAAATTTGAGCCGTATAAATTGCAGCGGAGAGAACGCGTGATGGTACTTCTAGTTCTGATGGGTAAACAGTTTGGATTTGAGCGGGATTTATATGACGCTTAAATAGTGCATATAATCACCGCCATAATGATAGTTTGGCTGCACATTCACATCATATATTTAAGTCTGAGTGCTACGAAGAAATCATTTGAGAAACGGCCTGCGTGTTTATTTTTGTTTGGTTTTTCCTACATATCAAGTAGCTTACTTTCAGATCATATCTAACTCAATGTCAAGCATGCCAGGCTTTCAAGTAGCTATGCTTTTTTTATTTAATCATTGTGCGCATGAACACACTATGCGTGTGAAGTAAATGAGCGCGTTTCATGTGCTGCATAAATCCAACGAGAGGCAGTGGAATTCTGCCATTGAAATCAATTTAGCGCTAATGTTATTGAATGATGTGGTGTGCAGAGCTGCAGTAGAGGGTTTATTTGTATTTCTACGAGGCGGCGGTGCCTGTGCTTTTCCCCTCCTGTGCGTGAATACAGATGTATTGTTTGGAGGCAATTGAGGTCAAGCATTATGTGCATGGTGGGATTTTTGTTGTGTATCGTGATTACGTTGCCCTCGGGGAGAGAAGCCCTTTATAGGCAATGAGCGCACATTTATTTCTGAGCACTAACCGACTCGTCGTTCGTATGAAGAGCTGCGCGTATCATTCAGGGGCCATCGATTGGAGCCTTTCAATTGGCACTTAAATGAAAACTTGCAATGTTTATGAATAACCCATCTGCAAATTGATGGTCTGCCAAAATGATTAATAGGCTAGGGATTGATTGCCTGTTGCATAAAACAATTAGTCTGGCATTACTCTCAACAGGTTTCTCACCAGAACAGACACTCAATATTTATCAACACGGCACAGCGGGAGCTCAGCCTGAGTGGCTCTCTTGAGATGGTACAGAGAACATACCCACTAGATGTAGTTTTACTCCGTCTTCTAATGCCCCATCTGCATCTAATATACACCATCCCCCAACAGAACGCTCCGTCTCTTGCTGACAAGCCTTTTGGGAGAGAATTGAGCCGAATTGCTTGCTTGTTTACTCTCAAGTTCTACCGGTTCCTCTTCTCTGGAGGCCGGCGTGTTTTTGTGAGTGTCTGACGCTGATTCGAAGGGTTTGGGCTTGAATGGGCTTACGCAACCCGTGCCGAGATTTAGACGCAACTGTTTGGAGACACGAGGGTGTGGTGGCAGACTTTGCCGTTAGATTCTATGTAACCTTTTTCTGATCTCCACTACACGAGTCCTGCATGCCACAGGCTTTCGTGGGAGGAAAGATACAGTCTTATCTCGAGAGCTATTCGCTGAGCCTGTTCGGTTCCCTCTAATCTTCTTTTGGCATCAGCACCTTGCGTTGCCCTCGTTCAGAGGGCACTGGCTACACCTCTCGCAGTTGTATAACATCCCATTGCCAATATTTACACAGGCTCAGCGTTGTGTATCACAGCGCTCGGTGATACGGCAAGGCGGTGTGTGTGTGTGTGTGTGTGATGACGTGCACACACATCCTGCTGGGCATCCTTTATCTTTCATCAGTAGTACCAGATTTATTGCATGTATGTGCTTTTGATGTCTGTTGTTTTGGCTGCTGCCTTTTACACAAGAATGTGATCTTTACAGTAGTCAAATGCAGCATGCCTCCTAAATTCAAAGAGACATTTGGATTTAATTTCCTGTTTGTGGTATCATGTCTCATGCATTCTGCGTCTAGATTTGCATCTGATCTCTCTAGAGATCTTGGGATACCTGAACACACTACAATGTCCAGTGCTAGAATGTACTAGGGGTGGCACAATAACAACATACATTGTTATATTATGCTTTCCAAGGCTGCAAAAATACAGTAAAAACCGTAATGTTATGAAATACTATTACAATTTAAAATAAATATAAAATCTTAAATCTTAAAACCAGTCTTAAATAGCATCAGTATATTTGTAGAAATAGCCAAAAATACATTGTATGGGTCGAAATTATCGATTTTTCTTTTACGCCAAAGATATTATGTAAAGATCATGTTCCATGAAGATATTTCGTAAATTTCCTGCTGTAAATGTATCAACTTAATTTTTGATATAGGTCAAAATTATAGATTTTTCTTTTATACCAAAAATCTTTCGGATAATAAAATCATGTTCCGTAAGATATTGATTATTTCCTACTGTAGATATATCAAAACTTTATTTTTGATTAGTAATATGCATTGCTAAGAAATTCGTTTGGACAACTTTAAAGGCGATTTTTCTCAGTTTAATATTTTTTTTTTAAAAATAAGTAATTTTATTTTATTTTATTTATTTATTTATTTATTTATTTTTATTAATTAATTAATTAATTTATTTATTTATTTTATTTATTTTTTATTTTTTTGGCACCCTCGGATTCCAGATTTTCAAATAGTTGTGTCTTGGCCAAATATTTTCCTATTTAACAAACCACACATATGAAAAGCTTGTTTGTTCTTCTTTCAGATGATGTATAAATTTCTCAATAAAAAATCGACCCTTATGACTGGTTTTGTGGTCACAAATGTAATTTATTCCTGTAATGGCAAAGCTGATTTTTCAGCAGTCACATCATCCTTTAGAAATCATCATAATGCCAACCCTGAAAACATACAGCACTACCGAATTCTGCTACTAATTTATGGTGTTCTTTGTCTGTTTGATTACATCGTTAATTGATCTTTACCACACATCTCTGCCATATGTACATCAAGCTACTACTACATATATTGTAAAAATGTCAATTTTGTGTAAAGCTGCTTTGCAACGATATGTATCGTGAAAAGCGCTATACAAATAAATTTGAATTGAATTGAATTGAATCATAATCTGATTTGGTGCTCAAGAAACATTTCAAGATTTCCTGTTATTAAACCAAAAAAAGTAATGCTGCTTAAAATTTTTGTGGAAACTATGATAATTTTTAGGAGGTAAAAAAACCTCCTTGTGTTTTACAACTTTGCAAGTTTCTTCGTCACTTTTATACGTGCTGATTTTGGGGGAAAAAATCCTACTGACTCCAAACTTTTATAAATGTTATTTTTATTTTATTTTTTATTTTATTTTTTTCTGTTTTTTATTTAATTTTAATTCACAGGTCTGATCATTTGGATCAGCAGCCTGCAGAAAGGCTAGTATTGTTCTTAATAGTATCTTGGTACTAAAGTATCAGTACATCTAACATCCCTATGATGTGCGTTTTCGTTTAACGGAGCGATTTGAGATTGATTAGACTCGTGTTGGTGCTCTTTCTCTGCCAGGAACTGCTTTATATCTGGCACTGCGTATCTGTCCTCTATAATCACATGCTTAATAACTAGCCGGCTCCCTGGGTTTGTAACCACCTGTCTAGTTTGACACCCGATATTCAAACAAAGCTAATCAAAACACATGCCAGATCTTTTATCTTCCAATCTGTACTCATTGTCTATGCCACTCATGTGCCTTGTTTAATAATAGTCGTACTGCGTTTCAAATCTTGGCGTGTGCGTGTACGTAAAATGATTTACTGTACTTTTGATCTAAGAGGAATTTAAAGAAATGTTGCCAGTAAAGTTTACATCAATTAAATGCATGCTCTCCCCCCCCCTTCTCTCTCTCTCTCTCTGTAGCCACGTGCTGATCCCATACCCATATGCAGCTTCTGTTTGGGCACAAAGGAGTCCAATCGAGACAAGAGGCCTGAGGAGCTGCTGTCCTGTGCTGACTGTGGGAGTAGCGGTAAGACCCATGTTTGAACTCTCAGCCTGAGCAGTGCCTATATATGGACAGTGCATCATCTCAATGTCTTTGCCAAGTGGCAGAAAGCAAGTTATCATAGAACTGGTGTGAATCAAACTTTGTAACTAACCATTTAGCTGTAAGCAAACCAGCGATGTTTGTTTAGACACCTGCTCATAATTATCAGTTGTTTTGAAATGTTTCAGTAGTACAGTATTTCAATCATAAGCAGTGTCAGTTGATATCACATTATATGATTGTGATTGAGTCAAACATAGAGAGAGTAATGCACTAAAAGCATCACTTTGAAGGTAAACCAAAACTTTTGTAACATGTTAAAAACAACTACCAGTTATGTATTTTTTTGATTGATTTCTCTTAACCTACTTTAGTTGGTGTCTTCTTTTTTATAAAATTAAGGCTACTTATTAAAATGTTGTTTAAATAACTGTTTAAAACACAGATTCTATTAGCTGTGTGAAAAAATAGATCACAATTCCCTTGATATAACGATTTTTCATAATACAAGTGCATCTGTACCCTAGAGTATATTACATAAGTTGTTATTTAGTTTGTATGAGTGCATGGGGCAGATAAGTGCACATGTGTAGTCTGTTTAAGAACAGGAAATGCTCTTTATTAATCAACCAAGACCCAAAAGAAAAATGCAAAATCAAAATATGCCTTCTATTTTTTAAGTATTTGAATTGCTGGACGTAGTGCATGCACAATTAGGAAAACAAATCTGAACTCAATATGCAATGGAGTTTGAATTTTGACCGCAATGTGCTTTGACTGTCTTGTATGAGATTGATGTGCAGCAGTGTTTGTTGTCCATCCGCATTTCTCTGCATGCCTCTCATCTCACATCAGAGCGGGTGCGTGTGTCTCATCGACTATAAACACTATATTCTGACAAGATCTCATCCTCATTAGTCAGTGTTTGCATTAAATATGTTTAAACCTGGATCGTTTTACATGCAAACTGCTTCTCAGTGTCTAAATTGTGGTGTTTAATCTGCTGAATTTACGATTCATATTTTTAGCCCAGATTCAGTTTCTTCTTCTTTTTTTTTTTTTTTTTTTTTCTGGAAAACACTGTTTTTGGTGAACAACGTTTTGGTACATCACAAATCAGAGTGCAGTGAGATTGTATAAGTCTTTGAAACAGCCCAGGAAATGTCCAGCCTGATGATGAGGCAGGGAGAAAGATGGTCATAGATGAATATTGAACCTATCACTGTGTTAATAAATCTATTTTATTTTTAATTATTTAGTGATCCATTTTCACAATGGAGATATGACTGTACAATGACTGTATAACTGTGTTCACTAGTAAAAACCCCTTGTGTTCATTCCTGCTATGAGGAAGAATTAGTGGCAATAGTAGTTGGTGAATCCCCCATCTGATGAGTGCTATCCCAGGTCTCCATGATAATGTCCACATATGTGTGTTATGAAGGCTATTGATAGCTTGTACACTACCAGGCAAAAGTTTTTGAATAGTAAAATTTGTAATGTTTTTTTTTTTTTTGTGACTTAAAAACATCAATTTAAAATGACTGTTTTCTATTTAAATATTCTAAAATGTTATTTAGCTTTGATCACAGGAATAAATTACATTTTAAAATATATTCAAATAGAAATCAGTTATTTAAAATAGTAAAAACATTAAAAATCCAACTGTTCAAAAACGTTTGACTGGAAGTGTATGTTTTTTGTGAGGGTATTTGGTGATTAGTGTAGGGCTATATGTTTGAGAAGAGTGGTAAAATATCTCAAGATGCTTGAAGGCTAAAGAAGGCAGCTTTTTTAAACTATAAAAATTGTCTATTCTGTAGAAGTATTGGTAGAAGGGTTTTACACAATCACAGATGGATTCAAGCTGAAAGGTGTGCAGTTTATAAGATGTTTTTTTTCCCCCCCGCTTCAAGTTCGCTTGCTTGTTTCCTTTCGTCTAATTTATTTATTTTTTCCCTCCTCCAGACAGAATTGCCATGTTCCTGTTAAATTACCTGCTCTTATGTCGTAATTTGTTTTGAACAGTGATTTTGAAATGCCACAAGGAATTGTTCTCCCGGTGACATTTTTATGGCTGAGTTTGACTTAACAACGCAGAGGTGGTTTTCATTAAGTGTTCATGAAAGTATAGAAAATGCACTCCCACTGTAAACCGCAGCTGGTTCGCAGCCCTCAGGGACAGGAGTGCATGCTTTTACATGACTATAACGGATCGACTGCCATTACGGTGTACGCGCGTACCATTTCTGCCTCGTTAAGATCAAATTATCCTTAATTAGCTGCTCAGAAGTGTTTGATAATACAGTGCTTTTAGACACCGATTTTGGAAAGTCTTCACGCATGGCTTTTCGCATTGTTGATGCCACGTGTAAATATTTAACTGATCCACGGTCGGGGGAATCTTTCATTTGTTTCGTTTTGATGTTCTCTCTCCGCTTGATTAAGTCTCTGTTAACATTTATCCTGTAATGTTTCAGCAAGGGCTTTTGTGTTTCCTGCCAAAGTTAAAGGATTAGGTAATGTCGCTCTTTTAATTGAGCATGTTTGGAGACTCTCTCTCTTTTTCTCTCTCTCTAAAGCCCGTTTGTTTTATTCCGCATTTCTCCTCAAAGGCCATCCATCATGCCTGAAGTTCTCCGCTGATTTGACTGCAAATGTCAAGGCCCTGCGATGGCAATGCATCGAATGCAAAACATGCAGTTCCTGTCAGATTCAGGGGAAGAATGCTGTAAGTTCTTTTCAAATGCACTGATGGCCTTGGCCCAGTTCCTGCTGACGTCTTTTATAGTGTCAGAGCACTGCTTGTGTTCTGACACTTTTACTGCAGGATGTTGTTTACTTGTGTTGTGTAGATTGCGTCTTATTTTTTTGCGTGTCTGACACATTGTTTCTCTGTGTGTGTGCGTGCTTGTGGATCCAGGACGAGATGCTCTTCTGCGACTCCTGTGACAGGGGTTTCCATATGGAGTGTTGTGACCCACCGCTCTCCAGAATGCCAAAAGGTACATTAGGCTTTTGTTTGCCTCTGTGGATTTTTCCATTCTCAAGGTGAAGCTGTTAAATGTGCCATTACACAAAGGCTTCTGGTTACATAATAGTAAGATGATATGTACCTTGCGTCCTGAACTATTTAGTGGCTGTCTCTCTCTCTCTCTCTCACCCTCTCTTTCCAGTCTCTTTCTCGTTGTTAATGATTTCGCCTCTGGCTTGCAAATGACTGTGCTTGTCCTTTTCAGTTAATGGCAGTTTGTCTGAAATGGGCATGTAAGTGCCAAGATAAAAAGGGAGCAGCATCATAAAGTGTTTCAATAGAGCAGAACAGGTTCATTTCACTTAATTTTACAAGAGCCTTCAGTGCTGAATGTCTGAAACTGCTGGAGGGAGGTGACATTCTGCCATGCAAAATCCCATCAAATTTCATTTGGGTTCTGTTATGGGTGAAAGAAAATGCTTTAACTAAAACTTGCATGTTAAGGATGTCAATTTAACACATTAATTTAGTGTGATTAATTATGGCAAAAATAACTCTGCTAATCATAGTGTGAGAAGCTAACAGAACAGCGAGACCAAAGACGTCTGTCTGCATTTCTGCTTTAAGAATGCTTCCTGTGTGAATGGCCCTGTGGGACTATGTGAGTCTGCCACAGACAGAATGACAAACCTGTATTCATTTGACTAGAAAGTATATTCACATTGGTTATAGTTTATAGTTTTGACTAAGTTAGCAACAGGCTATGCATTTGATTGATTGTCTTGTTTTTTTTTTTTTGGGGTCAAGATTTTCATTCATGCTCAATGTCAAGATCAAAAGAATATAGAAAATTAATAATGCTTGTTATCTGTCTGCTTCTGTATCTGCACAAGATATCTGAGAGCTTCAGTTCTATATTAAACACCAATGCAAATTTAGCTGTAATTAGTTACACAAAATCTGATAAAGGTCTAATCATTTAATTTGTGTTCGTTTGTTGTTTTCCCTCTGTAAAGAGGATGAGAAGGCTGAAGCCATGTCAGTAGAAGAGCACCCCACACAACTTCAAAGCCATTTATTCAGTGCTTCCTTGTTGGTGTGTTACCTGTAGAAAGCTTGTTTTTCTTTTCTTCTCAAGACAGTGGAAATGAAGGGAAAAGCACAGCGGGTCATCTCTGCTCAGCACTACAAAGACATATCTGAAAAGTGTCACGGCTGCAGACATGATGAACCATCCTTGAAATGCTTCTCTCTTTTTGTCTCACCCTCTTTCTCTCTCTCTCTCTCTCTTTTTTTTTTTTTTTTTTTCCTTGGACCTCCCCCAGGAATGTGGATCTGCCAAGTATGCAGGCCAAAGGAGCAGGAGGGAAAACGGTTGCTACACAAGACAGCGGCCCAGATCAAAAGGCGATATGCAAAGCCAGGAAGGCCAAGAAAAAATCTAGCACATCCAACAATGTACGATAAGTCACTTCATCCATCTCGTTCGTTATGCTTCAGGCTTAAGGTTACAGGTCTCGCATCAGTATGTTGCCTGTAAACTGCAATGCTCTTTTTGATGGCCTACTCTGATTTTTGTCCTTCACAACCTTGCCTTGAGAGTACATGTAGGTTTTCATAGCCTTTCATCCGAATGGTTTAAAATTAGCATGGCTGCTACAATGTACTTTTAGCCTGGGGCATTCTTTGCCAGTCTATTTTTAACATATGGCTGTGTAGTAGGAACGCTGTCAGTCGGACTGGGCGAGTCTGGGTCGGCACGCTTTTAAATGTGCAAGACTTTAGGGATTACATCTCTCCTAAAGGCTTGATGAGCACTGATAGACACGGTGGAACGTGTTGTTGAAACTGTGAAATCAGGCTCTTGAACCGAGGCTCAGGCTTAGTCACAGTCGAGATGTGCACGCGTTCATTTGTGGCTCGTGTTCTAATCGCAACCATCGTCTCGTCTACTTTCACAGGTCTGACAGTGGTGGTCCGGGATCCGTTGAGCTGTCTGAAAAAGCACGGCATGGTAGGGGTTCCATAAGCACTTTCTGTACCCCACCCTCATCAAGCACCTTTATACCCACCACAGACGGCAGGAGTCTCACTGACCCCCTCACATCCACACCCACCCTCACTACGTTGCCCCCAATCAACAAGAAAACCAAAGGTCTCATTGACGGGCTTTCCAAATTTTTCACACCTTCGCCGCTGGGCCGCCGGTTGCGCGGTGAGGCGTCGGGCTCCTCGAATCAGCACAGGCAGAGGAAGCGGGGCTATCGGAAATGCCACGGCAGCGTGACGACGCCAGGTGTGAGGTTAAACGCCCCGTCTAGCGTTCTCCTTACCCCGTCCCCCTCGCAAGGACACAGCCCCATCTCGCTGAACCCCGCCCAGTCGTCCTCGCCCTTCTCCGCCCACTCACCCCACAGCTCCTCCTCCCAGTCTAGCGGCCCGTCCCTCAGTAGTCTCCCAGGCAACAACCAGCTGAAGGGACTGTTTGATGGACTGTCTCACATCTTTACCACTCAGGGACAGTCCCGGCAGAAGGGACTCCCCAGCTACGCACCGCCCAAGCGAGCGCGCCGCAGCCAGGACGTTTCCACCTCGCCCAAAACGTCCCTGCAGCTGCAAGGAAAGAAGTCCGTCAAGGGTTTCGGTAGTAAATTAGCATCCCTGTCCGGTTCAGCCTCAGGATGGCCGCCCAAGCGGGGCCGGCCGTTTAAGTCGGCGCTCCATTTCAAACGAACTCCCTTCTTGAGAAAGCACAAGCTGCTAGGCAGGTTTAGGTTTAAGGCCTCCCCGCAGAGGGAGAACCCCACACCAGGGAAGGGCAGATTGGCAGACGGAAGAGTAAAACCAGACCCAAACCATGGTAAGCACAGGGGCCTGAACCTCCAAACGGCCGACTGGCTTTTTCATCTTCAACCGTTTTAACTCATCTTCCTCATTTTTAGAAGCAAAATAACATGGATTTTTTTGTTTTTTGTTTTTCAACTAATACTGCATCTCTGCATTTTTGGTTTTAACCTTTTTCTTCAGTATTTTTTGTATTAATTCTGAAGCCACTAAAGCCTTAGATTTCTGCTCTCTGCTCACGTCCTCATGCTGCTCACACCTGCCTCTCAAACCCAAGTTGTTAATGCTTTTTCCCTTTAGTAACAAGCACTTTAATGTAAAGTGTTTGCATTTCAAATGACCCTTGCTCCTGGTTTGGTTCCCTCTCAACCTCTGCACAAATGGAGTATTTGTTTAGAGGTCACTGTTGCCTAGAAACAAACTGTGATGTGTGGTTAAAGGTTTGAGGTTAGTGTGTTGGCCAGCAATGTTGATATGAGCCTTTCCTATCAGCCTTCCTTTCCATGACTCTAGTGATTTGCATGCTAGCAGTTGTGATTTTGAATGCCGTGTTATCAAGTCCAAGTTAGTTAGTGCTTGTTTATATTAGCTTTGGGTTTTGTGTCAGCATCTTTTCAGTTCTTCTTACTATATTCTGCAAATATCGACTTCTAAAGATCTTTTTTTTTTTTCTGACCTCTCACAGCCTTTAATCCCGAGAGGTGCTCAAGAAGAGAGCCGCAGGAAGGAAGGATGACTTTACTCAATGACCATGTGGCTGAAGAGGATCTGAAATTGTTCAGACACGTCAAGGAGATCACAGCAAAGGTGTGGAGAGTAAACCACCCGTTGTCAACTGAAGAGAAGGTTTAAGAGCTCACTGCAGTTTTTCGACTACATAAAAGCTTAGTTGAAAACGTTGACCTAAATATTGCTAGTGTAAAATAAAATTAAAGGATTATTTCAATTCCAGAATTAAAATTAAATATAATTTACTCACCCCATGTCATCCAAGATGTTCATGTCTTTCTTTCTTCAGTCGAAAAGAAATTAGAGTTTTTGAAAAAAAAACATTCCAGGATTTTTCTCCATATAGTGGACTTCAATGGGAGCCAATCAGTGATAATTTTGTTGACGAATAATTTAAAAATCTGTCAACATTTTTATCAATGAATAAAAGTGAGACAAAAATGTTAGGGAGGGATGATTTGAGAAGAGATTCATTCAGAACGAACCTGTTGTGTGGTTAGGAAGTTAGATACGAAACGTTGCGTATGAACTGTATCATACCCTATTGATCTATCCAGCGGGACATAAGCTACCATACATTTGCTGCACGCCTCATAAAACGTTAATGTCAATATCTGGGAGTAAGAGAAGAGCAGACATATTAATAGATTTGATGACGCAAAAGAGTTCTCAATTCGGCCCGTTTTTTTGAGTGCACACCGAAGCAGTGCCTCTCACACAGCACACGTGTACTCTTTAGTGGCTCATAAACGGAGAAATACACACAAAATGATGTCATTGTCCATTTTGATGAGTATTTATGTAAACATGCTTGGTTACATCTTATGTGAACGTAAACAGTTGGGAGAATATTGGACGTGTTTCAATACTTTGCACCTGTGCGTTCGGTTTTAAAAAGACAGGAGCCTAATTTAGTTGCTGTTGTCTCTGGCATTGATGTTAATCAAGCAACAAAAGAAAGACAGAAAATCACTCATTGCTCTTGACTGAATCACTTTAGTAGTCCTAATAAAGATTAATCTAAATTTATTTATATGAATAATGGGTTAGTGGTTTTATCTAGCAAAACAATCGCTAAGTCAATTTCTTTCAAAAAAAAAAAATATGTTATATTTATGTTATATATGAAGAGTTCAGATGCAAAAGCCTCTAAATCCATCTGACATTTTTCTTTAAAATTAGCATTTCTTTCTGGCTACTTTGTATAGGTTTCTATGTAAGTACTGGTTCTTCTGATTGGGCTGAGGCTGGAATTTAGCGAGTTTGAAGTAAAAGTATTTGATGAACGTATAATATGTGTCAGGAGCATTCAGTCAGTATCATTATCTCATTTTTGACCGAGATGGCTTTTAGCTGGTTTTGCATCTGAACTATTCATACATACATACATACATGCATACATACATACATACATACATACATACATATATTTGGGGTTGTGTAAAGATGCTAAGCTGGGCTGCTGGTCTAAGGTGACTTATGCTGGACTCCCATTAAGAAAAATGCCTAAAACCTCTCTGAAAGTCCAGACTGGGAGACCAGTTAATCTCTCTCTCTCTCTCTCTCTCTCTCTATATATATATATAGAGAGAGAGAGAGAGAGAGAGAGAGAGAGAGATTAACTGGTCTCCCAGTCTGGACTTTCAGAGAGGTTTTAGGCATTTTTCTTAATGGGAGTCCAGCATAAGTCACCTTAGACCAGCAGCCCAGCTTAGCATCTTTACACAACCCTTAGCAAACACCTTACCGTTGTGGCTGAAATATATAAAAATCAAATTCTTGTAAGTATTTTAACTCTGTTCTAATGTGTGATCTATTTCAAAAACAGAAAACCGGTGGCGATCAAGGACAATCCCCTCCTTTGATTGAGTTTGGGAAATATGAAGTACAAACTTGGTATTCCTCACCATACCCTCCAGAATACTCAAGGTAAGTCTAAAATTAATTCAGAAACATTTTTACAGCATGTTTGCCAGATACAGCCTTAAGCAAATGTAAACTAGTACGTGATTTAGAGTTTCTCCCTGCTCTTGTAACTTATGCCACATTCTTCGTTATAATTAATTGCTGCTCACCTCCTCAGATTACCGAAGCTTTATCTCTGCGAGTTCTGCTTAAAGTACATGAAAAGCCAGGACATTCTGCAGAGGCATTCAAAGAAATGTGGGTGGTTTCACCCGCCAGCTAATGAGATCTACAGGAAGGATAACCTCTCTGTGTTTGAGGTCAGTACTTGCTCTTAAATCTCACACAGGGGGCACATGCACAACTTCATCCACATCCTAATTTATCATCTGCATTTGCAATTAAAACAAGAGGGGGTTATGTCCAGAGATTAAAAGGCTATGAGTGCCAAGCTTGTCGAAAGACACATGAATGAGAACTAGACTTGCATGAATTAATTATGTCAGATTAAGCCAATTCTTAGAGGACTCAATATCTTGATACCTATCTAGTTTGAGTTGTGATTTTCACATGTGCTCCAGCTGTCCTTGTATGGCCTACCTGACTCTAATTGTTTCCCATTTTGTCATCTTTGCTCAGGTTGATGGAAATATCAGCAAAATCTTCTGCCAAAACCTTTGTTTGCTTGCAAAACTTTTTCTGGACCACAAGACGTTGTATTACGACGTGGAGCCTTTTCTCTTCTATGTTCTAACACAAAATGATGAGAAGGGTTGTCATCTTGTTGGATACTTCTCAAAGGTATTACAACTCTGAGATATGTTATGAAGTATATATCCTATGACAGTGGAGTAAAATTAACAGCGGGTTATCTAGTGGGTTGCTAAAGATAGGATTTCTTGTACGGTGCTCGTTTTTGGATCTGAACCTTTTCTGCAATATGTTTGAAGGGTTTTTTGTGGTTGTTTAGTTCAGTTCAGGACAACAGCAGGTGCAGTGAATTGCATGCGTTGGCAGTGCGCTGACACACTCTATCTTTCTCTCTTTTTCTCCCACAGGAAAAGCTTTGCCAGCAGAAGTACAATGTCTCCTGCATAATGATCATGCCTCAGTACCAAAGGCAAGGATTTGGGAGGTTCCTCATTGATTTCAGTAAGTTATTCATTAACTGGTTTGAAAGTCTTGAGAGATGTGAGCATAAGATTGTTTGCAACAGGAACACATGCAATGCGTGGAAGCAAAAAGATGTTTCAGACTACACAGTCATGATGGAAAGAGTGCCTGTTTCATTGTACTGAGTACTGGGTTTGCATGTGTCTATATACAGTTGAATGTAGTGCATGATCTAATTTGCTTGCTTGTGAATGTTTTGATTTACTCTTTGTAGAATCAGAAGAGCATTTGCAATGCAAAAGACAAATGCTTGGAGTGTAAAAAAATAATCTAAATCTTACTTTGCTTAGCACAAGATCAGCTCACAATTTAACTAGTCAAAAGTAAGACCAAATATTTTCTTTATATGTAAATAACTCTTATTAGTCAGTTTAAAATTGAAATTACATAGTTGAAGTCAAAAGTTTACATAAAATGTTAATTAT
The DNA here is from genome assembly GCF_022985175.1 of Labeo rohita. Classification (NCBI taxonomy): domain Eukaryota; kingdom Metazoa; phylum Chordata; class Actinopteri; order Cypriniformes; family Cyprinidae; genus Labeo; species Labeo rohita. The sequence goes on along the minus strand of NC_066881.1, from coordinate 17,707,765 downwards.
TTTACCAAAATAAGAGAGATCATACAAAATGCATGTTAGTTTTTTTATTTAGTACTGACCTGAATAAGATATTTCACAAAAAAGACATTTACATATTGTCCAAAAAAGAAAATAATAGTTGAATTTATAAAAATGACCGTGTTCAAAAGTTTACATACACTTGATTCTCAATACTGTGTTGTTACCTGAATGATCCACAGCAGTGTTTTTTGTTGTTGTTGTTTAGTGATAGTTGTTCTTGAGTTCCTTGTTTGTCCTAAGCAGTTAAACTGCCTGCAGTTCTTCAGAAAAATAGTTCAGGTCTCACAGATTTTTTGTTTTTTCAGCGTTTTTGTGTATTTGAACCCATTGAACCCCCTGGCTCTTAATGCATCGTGTTTCCTTCTGGAGCATCAGTAAAGTGTTTGGACCTTCTGTAATAGCTGCATATGAGTCCGTCAGTTGTCCTCAGTGTGAAAAGATGCATCTCAAAATCATACAGTCATTGTTGGAAAGAGTTCAATTACTCAAAAATGCTGAAAAACCAAAGAATTTGTGGGACCTGAAAGATTTTTCTGAAGAACAGCGGGCAGTTTTATTTTCAACATAACACTGACATCACAAGAACTGAGACCAGTCTTTAGCCATTAGAATCAATAAACGTTAAATTCCTTACAAATAACTGTTCGGCTTTGAGAATCTTGCAGTTGTTTATATGTAAAATATCATTCAAGCCAAGTTAGTGAAATGTGCTGCAAGACCTTAAGAAGCTGCATGGAAGCATTACTCCATGTCTTCATAAATTGTGATTGAGTTGTTTTATGTTTTGTCACAGTGACACTGAAACCCTGTCTGACGACAGTACTCATAAACAGTCTTTTCTCATCTCCTCTCTTTGTCTCTCTTCCTGTCTTTCCAGGTTACTTACTTTCCAGGCTAGAGGGCCAGGCTGGCTCCCCAGAGAAGCCTCTATCTGATCTGGGTCGTCTGTCCTACTTGGCTTATTGGAAAAGTGTCATACTGGAGTACCTGCACAACCACCCAGATAAGAGTGTCAGCATCAGGGGAATGAGCCGAGCCACGGGCATGTGTCCACATGACATCGCTACCACACTTCAGCAGCTCAACATGATTGATTTCCAGGATGGCAGGTGGGTTTGACTGTGGTGGTATCTGTCAATCTGACAATTCACTCACATGCTTTCAGTACACTGCATCATCTCTAAAGACATTACCACATTCCAGAGTGAGGGGTGTGGACACAATTATAGCTATATTTGCATGTGCATTAATACCGAATTACAATTTCTGATTGTAAGTCTGTAATGTTTCCTATGTTTGTCTAGGTTTGTAATCATCCGAAGACATCAGCTGATTGAGGAGCACATGGATAGGCTGAGAATGAAGCCACGGCTTCATGAGGTTGATCCTGACTGCCTGAGCTGGACTCCAGCTTTAGTTTGCAGAAGCCCACCAGGAGAGCTGAAGAGTGCTATAGCACAGGTAGGCTTAAAGGTCTATTCATGATTTGATAAGAGACTGAACTCTCCTGATTTTAGTGAACCCAGTTTTTATGTTTTCTGTCCAAGTACACAGTACTCTAATACTTAAAGCTAAACTACCAAGGTTTTATTGTTCAATTTCCCATCAGAAACAAATTATAGAGCCAGTACAAATACATAAATAAATTTAATCTGTTTAAAACCCACATTTTTGCTTCACTCTGCAATCACTATGATAAGCCTTTAATAATGATTCATATTCAGAGCTTTCAGGTTTGATTTGGCAGAAAATCAGGCTTCTATCATTCTTCTTCTGTTGACTTCATGTCCACAAACAAAGAAAAGATCTATGACGGCAGATGAACTACTTGCTCAGATTACTTAATTTTTAAATACATGTCTTGTAAGACTTTCTGCTCGCTGTCAGTGATGTTGGTGTAGCTAATCATATCATGTTGTTGTGGTAATCACAGACACCCATAGGTATACCAATATTTTCAAAAAAGCCCCCATAAGTATTAAGGCTATCCAAAATAAAAGTTTGCCTAATATATATGTATGTGTACTGTGTGTAATTATTAGGTGTATATATAAATACAAACACATTCATGTAAATATTTAGAAGTATATGTATTTATTATAATTTTTATATAATTTATATTATATATATAAATAAAAATATTTTGTACATAACATTTCTCTTAAATATATACATTAATTTGTGTGTATTTATATATACATAATTACAGTACACACAAATTTATTAGGCAAACTATTAATATTAATAGCGATTAATCATTTGACAGCCCTAATAAGTATGCACTGTTCCTTTAAGGATTAGTTCACTTTCAGAATAAAATTTCCTGATCATTTACTCACCCCATGTCATCCGAGATGTTCATGTATTTCTTTCTTCAGTGAAAGAAAAAAAAAAAATCAAGGTTTTTGAAGCAAACATTCCAGGATTTTTCTGCATATAGGTGACTTCAATGATGGCCAACAGGTTGAAGGTACAAGCTGCAGTTTCAATGCAGCTTCAAAGAGATCTATACAATCCCAGCTGAAGAATAAGGGTCTTATCTAGCAAAACGATTGGCCATTGGCCAAAAAAAAACCTTGCACTAGCTCGACCTCACGCATTACTCAATCATGCATGTGTGGAAACGGGCGAAAGTACCGACCCAGTGTTTACAAAGCGAGCTTGCAAAGAAAGTCAAACGGCCTTTACAAAAAAAAGGTAAAACAAAGATGTCGGATGATTTTGCAGTTGGACCTTCAGCCCGCTTTTTCTCCAGTACATGGGGAAAAATCCTGGAATGTTTTACTCAAAAACTTTCATTTCTTTTCGACTGAAGAAAGACAGACATGAACATCTTGGATGACATGGGGGTGATTTAAATTATCAGGAATTTTTTATTGTGGAAGTGAACTAATCTTTTAATCATGTTGATTAATCCTTAGAGAGTAAACTTTCTGCAACAACCTTTATATAAATACACAACAAACATACAGGTCGTTTTCCTGGCATATACAGAGGCTTGATCAGTACGTTCCACAGGGTTACTTGAAGTCCAGTTTACAATTACAGCTGTCTCGCATCAAATTACTATGTTCTGTCTCCATTGTTAATGTCTGTTGCAGATATTGCAGTGGAAACAGCAGATTTTGTAAAATGCCCCTTTATTGTTTCCTTTTGGCCTCTGACACAGCCTGGCTCTTTTTGCATAATGCTGAACTCGACCATAATTGGTAAGATGATCAAAGGCTGTTCTGGTGGCAGCTCAGAGCTTATGTTTTTAATTCAAACTTACTCAGTAAGCATCACGATGAGCGCAGGTCACTCATTCCTTCCTTGGCTCTGCATTATTAGCTACAAGATGATGCTTGCATGAAAAGTGGGCTAAATTTATCCCATCGTTTGCCTTTCAGGAGTTCAGGGTGAGTTCACAGAGATAGCTGAAAGCACTTTCAACAGTAACCCAGCTTCCTGAGTGACCTAAATCAAAGCCCTGTATTATTAATGCCTCTGAATGTCCCATGAAATGTAATCTTCCACAGCCGCTTAAAAATAAATGTTGCTGAGATCAACGGCTAATCAAGAGACAATCTCTGCACTGCAGGGGCGCTGTGGAAGCAAAATGGATAACTGAGATGTTATTTGTCTGCTTGGCTTCAGCCTGTACAGAGCGGCTGAGACAAGCTCATGTTTGTGTTTTTGTGGCATAACAGGCAGGAGATCGTCGTGCAGGCTGTAGTGCGTCAACCAGGAATTTGACATCAGGGATGAGCTACAGTAGCGCAAGACCTCCACTAACCAAGTGCAAGAATTTCAGCAGAAGATACTCGGACTCAGTGTTTGCCAACAACGCTGGGAAAGATTTCGAAGTGAGCGAAGAAAGCACCAGTGATGATGATGATGATGATGACGACGACGAGGATGATGGTGAAGACAGTGCAATCAAGTCCCAGTCTGGGCAGGGGCTCAAGCGAAAGGTAAAGTTTAGAATCAGAGAATCAGTGATATTGTGCATTTCTTTAGTTCTATTTGTATCATCATTGTTCACATTGAATTTCCTTCATCATTTGGGAAGTGTACTTAGTTGGATGGAAAAAGGATCCAAAACTATCCATTAGTCAGAAATTTCCATCAGCCCTTAAGTCCATAACTAAGTAATATTGCTTTCATGATTTGTGTGGGAAATCTTGGTTCTGTATCACCAAGTAATGCTGCAGATTATTTGCATTGGGGTACTGCTATCCCAGAATGCCTGGGGGAGAGTATGTTGTGAGGAACTTGTGGTCAGCTTGATTCTGCACACTCTCATTTGGGGTTTTGGGCAGGCTAAGCTTTCCAAATGAATGGCCTGTGGTGTAGGCACTGTGGTCTAAATGATGGGCTTTTGCATTTAGATCATGAAGCAACCCATTCACAACGTAGCCACATTTCCCTATGTTTAGCATCACCCTTGACCGTATCTGTCTCCTCCAAACCTCTGCTTTTTGGATTAAAGGGCACTAGGGACAATTCGACAAAAAAGTGGCCAGCTCTTGCTATGACAGTTGTTAGGTCTAACAGTCTTTGACATCTCCCTATATTTATTCCATTCTCAAGCACAAGATGTTCTCAAGCATACAATATGCACTTCTCTGTTAAGTGAACAGCCCCCTTAAATGTATATTGTTGTTGGTTTTTTCTTAGCGGGCACCAACTCTGCGACGGAAGAGAGGGCGAAGGAGAACACGAATCAACAGCAGTGTCACTACCGAGACCATCTCTGAGAGAACAGAGGTGCTAGATGAGCCTTTCGAAAATTCTGATGTAGAAAGCCCTCTGCCGCAACCCAGCAGGAGGGTTGGCAGTGAGGATGAGGAAGAGGAGAAGAGCCAGAGATTATCTATGCGTCGACCTGGAAGACCAAGGAGATATGAAGATGACAATCACTCAAATCAATCTAAAGAAGAAGGGAATGTGGAAGGTAAAGCCATACTTGTTTATATTCACAGCACATACTGTTTTGTTGCGTATTTGAAGGATTAATATGGAACGTCTTTTTTGTGTTTCTGAAGCAGTGAAAAAGGACAATCCTCGACCGCTAAAACGGAAGAAAGGCTGGCCCAAAGGTGTCAAACGAGGTCCTCCCAAATGGAGACTAAAGGAGCGCAAAATGGGCTTTAAGCTCAACCTCTACACACCTCCTGAGACGCCGATGGTCACAGCGGAGCAGGAGCAAGAAGAGGAGCAGGACGCCAGCCCTGCCTCATTCTCAGAACCATGCGAGTCCATTAGAGAGCCCAGACCAGAGGACCCAGAGCTGGACCACTGCGACTCAGAGCCTCACACTCCAGAGCCACCCGAGTCTCACAAAGTAAATGAGAATGAGCCAACAGATAAATCTGAAACGGTGGAAAACTCTCCATGCGCTGAAGAGACTAATGAGACAAAATCAGGTCCAATAGATGATGCGGAAGAGCCAAGTCAAAATACAGAAGAAGTCAAAGACTTAAAGCCAGAGGGTGAAGCAGAAGGCAGGGTTGGTAAGGGCCCGGGTGAACGAGATGAAGAAGAGGATGAGGACGAAGAGCCAGAACCATCTCATGTGGACGATCATGATGCGGATGATGAAGATGACAGCCACGAGCAGAGAACGGACGACCCGGTGCCACTCCCAGAACGAGACCTCACGGAAGACCCAGAGCCAGTTCCAACTCCTAGTAATAACAATAAAACTTCTGAGGAGCAGCCGAGCCCTGCAGACCCACCGCCTCATTGCTCAGAGGAGCTTGCGTCTGAAAGCACTCTCGAGAGCTTGGGCATGCAACAGGGTGACACTGTGGACTCAGATCATCCTCCAGACTCTGAAACAGAGGAAGAGGATAACAGTCAACGGCCTGAAGAAAAGCACATGGGCCCGTTGACCCCGGCAATAAAAGAGGACCATAACATTTGTCCCGAGCTTGACATGGAGACGGCCCAAGCGGTGCAGTCTCTGACTCAAGAGTCTGAGCAGGAGAGGCACTTTCAGGATTGCGTGGAGACTCAAGAGGCCTGCCACAGCCTACAGCGGTATGTTCACGTTGAGCAGAGCCCTCAGATGACTCCTGTGGACGACTGCCAGCAGTCAGATCACAGCAGCCCTCTGTCTTCTGTCCATTCTCACCCGAGCCAATCTGTCCGTTCAGTCAACAGTCCAGCGGTGTCTATTTTAGAAAGCGGCTACACGCAGATCAGCCCCGATCAGGGCACCGTCTCGGTGCACTCGCTTCATAACAACATGGAGACGAGTCCAATAATGGATGTGCCCTCGGTGTCGGACCACTCTCAGCAGGTGGTGGACAGCGGCTTCAGTGACTTAGGCAGCATCGAGAGCACCACAGAGAATTACGAGAATCCCAGCAGTTACGACTCCACGCTGGGTAACAGCATTTGTGGCACAGGAGCAGGAACAGGCGCCTCCTCCCAGAGCAGCTGTTCCTATGGCAACCTCTCCTCCGGTGGCAGCCACAGTCAGAGCAGCTGTGCTGTGTCCCAGCAGATGGCCGGTCCTGTGGTGAACAATACTGGCGCTTGCAGTATGCTCCAGCAAACCAGCATGAGCTCCCCTCAGGGATGCAGTGTGAAGTCACCACAAGGCTGCGTGCCGGAGAGGCAGCCCAGTCACCCGCACGGACACGGACACGGGCACGGCCACGGGCACGGGCATAGCCATAGCCACCACCACAGCCATCACCAGCACCATCCGCACCATCAACATCACCAACACTCACAACACCAGTACCAGCAGCCTCTGTCGCACTGCTCCATGTCGGCCAGCTTCGCTCCACCCATGCAACTGCCCGACATCCCGGAATCTAACAATCCCTCCAGCAACCTGGGCCTGTATGACCGAATGGGCCAGGGAGAGTATGGAGGCGGACACTATGGTCAGCACTCAGCTACGTTCAGCCTGCATAAGCTACAACAGCTCACCAATACCATCATGGACCACACCTTGCCCTTCAGCCATTCTGCCTCGCACTCCATCTCATCCTATGCAAACAACAACGGCTCGTTGTCCACGCAGCTCGGCCCTCACAATCCCACTCTGGTGTCGCTGTCACAACCCGGCGGAGGTCCCCAGTCGCAGGCCACCGTGACTCCGCCGCCCAACATGACTCCGCCGCCCATGATGCTGCAGCGCAACATGGGTACACCCAACATGAACCTGGCCCAGTCTCAGAGGCTGCAAACTCAAATGGCCCCCAAGAACCACCACCACCACACCGTGTCCATCCGCTCCAAATCGGCCCCTCTGCCGCCCCACCACCAGCAGCAGATGTACGGTAGGGGTCCCCAGACCGTAGCCATGCAGGCTCCCGGGAGGACGCTGGCTATGCCGCCGCGGATGAACATGGGGGTGAACCTCATGCCCGCCCCGGCTTACAATGTCAACTCCATGAACGTTAACGTCAATATGGCGATGAACACTTACAGAGTGACGCAGCCCATGATGAACGGGGGCTACCATGGCAATCCTGCCTATATGAATCAATCTCCACAGTACTCTATGCAGATGGGCATGATGGGTACTCAGCCTTACCCGCAGCAGCCCATGCAGGCCCCTCCCCATGGCAATATGATGTACAGCCCCGCAGGCCATCATGGTTACGTGAATACCGGCATGTCCAAACAACCCTTAAACGGGCCTTATATGAGACGATAATCAACGACCTGAAAGCGAAAGGTCGTGATGTTGCAAAGTCAGCTAGTTGACTTGAGGTATTTAGTTTTCACGGTTAATGTTCGCTTTTATGGATCTTTGTGAAAGAACCAGCACTTGGTAAGAATGCAAAAAAGTTTTGTTTATCAGCTAAATTTTAGCTTTTTCCCCTGTTTATGGGAAGCCTTACAGCATAAGATTTAAAATGTAACATTTGTGTACGCGTCAATCTCCCCCGAACTGCTTTGCAGTTGAATGGAGGTTACGTTTTCTTTAAGTTGGAACCTGCATTATGGAACCTTTAAATGTGCCTGCATTGTATGTTTTTGGACAAAAGAGCCTTTTCAATGTACCTTTAGCAATCGCAAGGTTATATATGTAAGTCTGTACTCATGCCTTCATATTATTTAAATTATTGTAAATCGACTTTTATATTTTTTTAAATGTAAGGTTATACTTAGCATGCTATAACGTCTTTGTTAGTGACAGTGCATCAAAGTAGTACTGTACAGTGTTGTGCTTAATAGCAAGCGATTTTATATTAAATGTATGGCCTTGGTTAGGTTTCCCTCGTACGGAAGGAAAAATTAAACTCTATTTTTGTTGATTCTAATACTGTAAAGATTTGAAAACATCGTCATGTTCGGCTTGGAAGGTTCTATTGCTAATTGTGTATAATTTGTTACTTTATAACAAGTTTCTTTACCTGAGGCAGCTTTCTGTTTTTATACAATTTAAAGCAATTTCTGTCACAATAGCAAAGAACAGTCAACGTCAGTATTTGTACATGTAGAAATCTAAATCAAAGGGGAGGGGGAAACGCGAACATTTCAAACGGGGGCAGAGTTGCAAAATTATTATTATGATCATGATGATGATGATGATGAGTGTCAATTTACTCCAAAGTCGGTCTTTTATGAAATGCCTTTAAACTTACATTTTCATTCCATCTGTAGATTTTTTTTATCTTTATAAAACATCTGATTTATATTTTACTGAAATGTAGAGCAGTAGCCTTGTTGATAGACAAAAACAGATGGCATGTAAAAAGGTAAATTGTATCGGTGTCTGTTTGTATAGCTTATTTTGTAGCCTTTGTACCTGTACAGAATGGCAGTTTGACGTAAGAGGGATATCCTGACTGTACTAATTAACAGAGCAACAGTCCTGTATTTATGAGTTACCTTTTTAGTCGGTCACTTAAATGCTGTACATTTTAGCAGAAAATAAATTATGATGAGCCACTGACAGACTTAAACGTGTGTACGGACTCTGTGTTTTCATCTCATGCTCATCGCGACTTATACTTTCTTTCTCGAAAGGATCTATTACAGCCGACGGATTTTTTAACGCATTGTTACGGTTGGAAACAATCTTGTGGAGTGCAGGGACTCCTGAATACAGGCTGGATAAATTTAGATGGAAAACACTAACATGTATCTAACGCAACAGCAGGACTGCCCTAGCAATAAAAATGAACCAATATAGACCAATTGACTACAAATCGTAAATATTTGTGCTTGACGTAGTGTGCTAGAGCCAAAGGAAGACCATTTAATCCTGCTGTACAAACATTACAGATCACTAAATATACTCCAGAAGCAAAATAGTCGCTTATTTCCTGATTCTTTATCAATAAACATTAACCATTCCTTAAAGGGGTCATCGGATGCCCCTTTTCCACAAGTTGAATAGGATTTTTATTGAAAAGTCTATAATATACTTTGGTTAAAAATTCTCAATGGTAGTGTAAAACAACACCCTTTTTAGCTTGTCAAAATGAGCTCTGCAAAAATCATCCCATTCTGAGGGTTTGTTCCTTTAAATGCAAATGAGCTCTGCTTGCCCCGCCCCTCTCTTTTCTCTGTGGAGTGATGAGCTGCCCTGAGAGACCATTTACTTTAGCTGCATTTAACGCATTTAGCCGCGAAACTTGCTAACTAGCACGTTATTAGGAAAGGTGATTGCAGAGATTCATAAAAAAAAAAAACTTATACTCACTTCTGCTGTAGGTGAAGCTGGATCACGAATGATTTGCGCGAACATAGATGCATTTATGTAGATCAAGAGGCGCATTTCCTTCATAAACGTAATCCACTGCATCTTCAGCGGCTCATATGTCGAGAGTAAATGACGACTACTACATTCATTATTACATACAGCAACAAAACACCTCAATCGCTCAGTTGCTCAATTCTTGTCTAACTTACATCCCTGTATCATTACTGTTTGTGTATATATAAGATCTGTAAAGTTGCAAAGACTAAAGTCCCAAAACCCAAAAAGATATTCTTTATAAAACAACTTGTAACTTGTATAACTTCTTATATCTTCTTTATAAAAGTTAAGACTCAGCCACACCTTCCTAAAATGGCTCATTCAAACACACCTCCACAAATTGACAGCATGGTGTGGAAAGATTTGTATAACACCGGCCAAATGTATACACAACGAAAGTATGAACTATTGTTCTCAATGTAGTATTGTTGCAGCCGCCATGTTGTGGAGACGCTGTCTTTCATTACAAAAGTGAAACTACTTTGTTTGGCCTTCCAAATGAGTACACAACAAGAAATCAGTGGTTAAATTAAATTTACAACACTGTTCCAGAACAATAAAATGCAAATATTTGAGTTTGTGCAGCACATTTTACAGAAGACTGAACCTGGGAGAGTAGCCTACAATGTGGCTGTGCACAAAGGCTGTTTCTATAAGGGGCAGTTTTAACTTTGCAAGGACAGTCTGGCGCATCTGACTCACAGCCTGTAAGTACGTTTTCATATTTAAAGAATTTTCTACTGACTATTCAAACGCAAGTTTTGAGCGAGTTTTGTCATTTCTGTGATCACAAATGCAGACATAGTAAAAAGACAGTATAAATTATTGTAATCTGTAATTATGTCCCAACTGGATGCAACACATCCCTCGTTTATAATGGGTTTTATTGATTTTGTCTTGTCGCGCTGGGACACGGATTCACAACATGGTAAGGGGCATAACATATCCATCACAGGCCAATCACAACGCACTTGATAGTTGCCTAATCATAGCTCACCATGCTTTTTTAGACCGATGAGCTTTGTGAAAATTGACATTGCATTACACCAAATACATAATGTTCTTTTTAGCAACGTCATATGACCCCTTTAAATGTTGAACTAACTGACTTTAAGCCAAATGGCCTAAACGGGAAGTACAGATTGAACTGAATTCCATTTTTCACCTATTTGCAGTATCAGCACACATAAGAGTGTATCTCAGTCACTAATATTAGTGCCGACTTTGTAAGTCAATGCTAATAATCCAACAAGAGCACCGTTTTCTCCTGGGAGAAGCTGCATCAGGAACACTTGCCTCCATCAGTTCTGCTTTTTGGGCCTCTCATTTGAATTCTACAGGGCTCACTTGATTGAGTCCTTGAGTGCCTGTTACTTCCCTCTTATCTAAAGAGATTTAACATGCCTTGTCTCTCTCTTTACTTACTTTCTGCTTTGCTGAGTGCATGGTCAATAAATTGAGCTCCAGGGTAGAGAAACTCCGAGAGGTTTAAAGTAGCTAAGTCTTTTGCCTCCACTCCATAGTAATCAATGTTCAAGCCTAGGTAGCATTAGCAACATTATTCCATTTCCCCTCTGCCTCGCTGAGAACGTTTTGTTCCTTGTTTCTGAACTTGATGGCAATCTCGAGCTAACATCAAACCTCACTTTTATTCCTTTTACGTATTAATCTAGTTGACATAAGTTGATAGATTTATCTATATTCACCTGGCCGTTCCTGCAGTTGAAGTGTTCTTTGAGTGCCATCTTCTTGTTGCTGAACATGTATTATGAGGCCTGAGAGAAGAAGCAAAAAAGAAACCTCATGCAACATTTGTCTTCTAATTGCATGTTAGCATGTTATGGTTTTAATGCAGCTAATAAGGGACTTGTAAAAGCTGTCAAAGCTGTTTTCTGATCTGCAGGCTCTATTAGTTCAGCCTCAAAGCAAACACTTGACTAATTATTTTCACAAGGCTTCTGGTGTCAGTGTCTTAAAACTTTGTGTGCATGATTACACTAATATGACAGTTGAAATGCTTTGTCAAAACAGATGTCAATTTTCAGTAGATGGTGCAAATACATTTTACAAGCCAGTTTGTTGAAACTTGGCTTACTATATTTAGGGTCTGTGAAAATACCAGGATTAGGCCTGTATTCCCTGCGGTGTGAACAATTGCTCTCTTCTCTTCAGACACAAGATTGGATTTCCAAAATATACCACTTAGCGTATCAATGATTGCATGTGTAAACATGAAAAAAGATTACATTTGTCCCCCTAATGATGTGGCGCTTGCCTCCAATATTAACAGCCTGGGGTGCTCCGTTTGTACTGAGCAGACGCGGCATGTTTGCTTGGCCCAGAATAGCCTGCACATTTTGAAATGATATTTTTAGGCTATTGATCTATGAGTTGTGACCTTAGTAACATGCAGCACAGGAGCTGATGAGGCAAGTGGCGTGTTTGCAACCTCCAGTTATTGCAGTACCATGTATTTGGTTTAGATTCATGTAACTGCCTCAATATTGTGTGATTAAAGAGGACGCAAGACAGTCCCTTCCAATCCCATGTTAATCTTGAATACCTATAGATTAGTACTGCATCCTTCATATCTCCAAAGAGTCTTTGGTTTTATCAGATTTATAAAAGATACAGCTGTACCTCTTCTCTCCGAAAGCAGTCAAGCTCCTGGAGGCGTGCCATGGGCGGAGCTAAAGAGTCACAAGCACGTAAAGTTTTTGTGCAAGCTGACATCAACATAAATAATTGCCTTAACGCTTGCTTCTTTGGGAAGCTGAACAAGGTTATCTTTCCCTCATAACCAAAACCCTTCTTTGGTGACGTTGTTGATTTTGTGGTCAAAAACAAAATGTAAGGCTGTGTCAACACTGCAAGACTTGGTGTTTAACTCAGACCTGATTTTTTCGTGTAGCTCTTCATATTTTGTTTTAAATGTGGCCAGTATCAAATTTCCAGTGTCAACAGATCATTGTTCCGAACTGACTCGCATGCGCAAAAGAACAATACGAAGAGGGTTGCCAGGTTTTCACAACAAAATCTGCCCAATTTTTCTCAAAAGTAGTCCAAAACTAGCTCAATCACGTTTCGTAAATATAAATATTGGGGGGTTCGATTCTACCCACGGAGTTGAAAAACAACAGTGAAAAAGTAGCCCAGTTCTGCAGGAAAACTGTGGACTTGGCAACACTTGCATATAAGATAAGTAATTATGCATTTATTTATTGTGTGATCTGCCACAGAAGCCAGCAAAACGCACCGCCAATATGAAAAATAAAGACAAAGATGTAACTAAAGAGAGCAGAGTTTTGAAACTTTTATGATGCATTCCCTCTTTTTGCTTATATATAGAGTTGCCATTATACCTGCTGAAAAAAACAGCATCTAGCCTAGTTATAGCTGGTCAGCAGGGTGGTTTTAGAGGGATTTTGTCCACTTCCTTAGCTGGTCAGGCTTTTTTTTTTTTTTTTTTTTTTTTTCTGTCAGCACTATCAGTCAAAAGTTTTTGGATTTTTTATGTTTTTTAAATAAGTTTTTTTTTTTTTTTTTTTTTTTTTTTCTGTGATTTCAAAGCTGAATTTTTAGCTTCATTACTCCAGTCACATGATCCTTCAGGAATCATGCTAATACTCTGATTTACTGCCCAGAAAACATTTATTATTATTATTATTATTATTATTATTATTATTATTATTATTAATAATAATGGGTATGTAAAATCTTTGAAGTGACTCACTCCCTTGAGCACAGAATCGTGATGAATGTTGATCTAGAGTGACGTAAAAGTCACTCCAATATTCCAATATGAATTCCAATATGACTGTTTAGACTGTGGTTGCATTGCAAAGCTTGTACCACATATGGAAGTGGCACAAATCGAAATGAAAAGATCAGATTCCATGCGGTTTGTGCTGTTCACACTGCCATGAAAAAAAATTATCAGAGTCACATGTGAGGAAAACAAAAATCCAATTTGGTCCACATTTGCCTAAAAACAAGTCCTGTACAGTGTTGCCGACCAGGGTTGCCAGGTTTTCACAACAAAACCCGCCAAATTGATACTTAAAACTAGCCCAATTACGTTTCAGTGTGTGGTCCACGGTATAAATCACATTCCAGGGCTTAAAGTATGTGTTTTTTGGTAGGGTTCCCCTAGTAAAATTCACATTCCAGGGGATAAATATCACGTTATTGGGGTAGCTTAAATGCGAGGACAAGAAAAACAACCTGCAGCAACAGTGTTAAAGTAGACCAATTCCATGGGAAAACCACGGACTTGGCAACACTGCTGCCGACAACTTCCTGAATGAAGCATATTGATGGCCGTGCTCTTGCTCTCTCTGTTATGTGCTCTTCTGGGAGAAGTGCACATACAAAGAATGATGCCATACAGGGCCATACTCAGTGTTGCCAAGTTTGCAGGTTTCCCATAGAATCGGGCTACTTTAACACTGTTGCTGCGGGTTGTTTTTCATGTCCACGGGTTTAAGCAACCCCAACGTAATATTTAGCCCCTGGAATGCTAATTTTACCAGAGGAAGCCCGCCAAAAGACGTGTATTTTACCACCGCGAACGGGGGTGGGGGACCTCCCTTGAAACGCGTCTGGGCTACTTTTGGGCTAGTTTTGAGTAGCAATGGGGCGGGTTTTGTTGTGAAAACCTGGCAACCCTGGTCATACTTGAAAAAACTTTACAAAACTTAACCCTGAAGAGGTGCATTTGGCACAGAAATACTCGGTCATAAGTCCAACTCGTTTTTTAAAACTTTGGTCATGTTTAGCATGAGAATCCAACAGCATTGTAAATAAATCAGAATGCATGAAATAGCATTAGACATCCTCTTTTAAGTGATTTATTCAATAAGCTATCAGTTTCTAGTAGGCAATCTGACTGTGGTATATAAGCTGTGGATCACTCTCTGCACTCACGTTTGTAGATGCCGCATCGCTGCTTATTTGCATAAAGCTGAGTGTGCGTCGCCAACACTTGGGGTCATGATGTCATTGGGTCTCCATCATCAGTCAGTAAATAGTTCTACTAAGTACACAAAATGACATTAAAATCTGTTTATGATTACTATATAGTGCATACTAAAACAAATTTGACCATATAATTTCTTGAACTAGATAAAATTAATAAATGAATACTTAAACCTCACTTGTTGTAATAACTGAAACTACATAATTACATTAAAGACGTGTGAATTCACGCAGGGTAAATGCAGATGTTTAGTGTATAAATCAAGCTAATCAGGCTAATCGAGTATCTGTGTGCTATTCTAAGCTAACTAAAACAAACATCTTTGGTCATTAATGATGTTTCTGGGAATTTTTTTTTTATTTGTAAGACTGTATTGCGTTGTTAAATTCCCATGTTTGCTATTAAAGCAAATGGGGACACAAAAATGATATCTGCTGTGGTCTCCCACGTACATCTGCAGAAGTTAACCCTGCTATAATTTATTCCAAATGTCCCGAACCCAGAAATGTGAAAATGGTCCCTCACTGTCAGCATAAAGCCCCGTTATGAACGGAAAGCTTGTTTGTATATCTCTGCACAGCATGTTAGCTCCTTAAAAACTGCTGAAAATCTACATGGGAAAAATTGGTCTGTAAGACACCCCTCAAACATGCCCCGTAGCCCTGAGGAGTGGAATATCACATCATTATGCAAATTTGGAAAAAAGCACGTCCTCATCACGGATGGTGCTTGTGTTGTCATGTTTGTGGTTGGTGACAGATACAAGGGAGGAAGATGGCAGCTTCAGTCAAAGGCCAGTGAATCTGACTTTTGTCCCAGAGGAGACGGTACAGCCTGGGCCCAATTCCACCAGCCAATTATTCCCTCCTTACACTGCCTGCTGCGAGCCCTCCTACAGGCAGCTGTCCTTCCTGGCGCCCAGTGACTAAATTTGACAAAAATAGGAAATCTCTGTAGAGCTGTGCTTGTAATTTAATCCAAAAGGTGTTTCTTTTTTGAACCGAGTTTAACACAGTCTCTGTAATGCGAGCTTGGCCGCTGCAAATGGAATGGTAATTGCTTTTCGCTTCCCAGATATGTGAAAAGGACACATGAATCATCTCCGGAGAGGGATGGTTTTCAAAACCATCAGCACTGGATGTTTTTTTTTCCCCCTCCTCTCATACTCAGTCACCACCATCACTCACCTTGACAGGGAAGTCATTAAATTGGTGATGTTGAATTCCTTTTACTGTTTTGTCAGGTTCACTTATTCCTTCAACCTTGAAATCTTCTTTCTTTCCCACAAAAGCAGCTATATTACTGTGAGACGAGGTCTTAATTTTCATGAATTTCAAATCATTCCAGCACATATGTTCCAAGAAAAATTAGTCTCTCTAGCTACATTTCCGTTAGACATTGGGTTTTATATACTCCTTTAAAGTATATTATAGCATATGCGTGAAATGTAGAAAATGTAAAGAAATATGTGCGCAGTATGTGGGGAGTGACGTTCATACTTCATGCCTGAGATAGCAGCACAATGACCTTCTTATTTATAGCTTCACTCTGTTGAAACAGTATTACAGCCATACCACATTACAGCAGTTCATCTTCCATGAAAGTTGATTCATAAGTTGATATGAAGCGGTATACTTCCTTGCGTTTATTAAAATATTAGCAAATTATTTAATTTGGGGTCTATATAGATGCACTACCAGTCAAACGTTTTTTGGCAGTAACTTTTTAATGTTTTTTTAAATAAATCTTCTGCATTTATCTGATCCAAAGTACAGCAAAAATTGTACAGTAAAATCTTGAAATATTTTTACTATTTAAAGTAACTGTTTTCTATTTGAATATATTTTAAATTGTAATTTTTCCTGTGATTTCAAAGCTGAATTTTTAGCTTCTTTACTCCAGTCACATGATCCTTCAGAAATCATGCTAATATTCTGATTTGCTGCTCAGAAAACATTTATTATTATTATTATGTTGAAAACAGCGGAGTAGAATTTTTTCAGGTTTCTTTGATAAATGGAAAGTTTAGAAGAACAGCGTTTATCAGCAGGAATTACTAAATTAAATATAAATTAATGTTAAAACACAATGCAATTTAATTTAATATTTATTTGAGTAAAGTTTTTAATATTTTTATTATATATTATTTTTACATTTACATGTACAGTACAGGTTTTATTTAACTTTTAGGTACAACACATTTTAATTTAATCATTATTTAAGCTTTTTATTTAACTGTTTGTAAACACTGTGCAGTGTTAATGTTCAAACTGTGTATTTACAATGTTAAAGTGGCTGACAACAATACTCTTATTAGGAACAAAACTGCCTCGCTTTTGAACTGTGCAGAGCTGTAGCTGAATAGTTAGGCCTAATACGCTGTATTTTAATGCTGGTGGTACTTGGCGAGACAAATATTTTCTAAGGTGGTACTGGGTATAAAAAGTTTGAGAACCACTGGTATAGTGTATAATGTTACAAAAGCTTTTTATTTCAGATAAATGCTGATCGTTGGATCTTTCTATTTATCAAAGAATCCTGAAAGAATGCACTCACCTCTTTTTAAATATTTATAATAATAATAAAAATGTTTCTTGAACAGCAAATCAACATATTAGAATGGTTTTTGAAGGATCACGTGACACTGAAGACTGGAGTAATATATATTTATTTAGTTATAAATAGTAAAGGTCATTGCACACTGAGTCCGAAATTTTCGTATGCGTTTTTTTGTTTTCCATTGTTTCGCATTCGTCGTCCTTTCCTATCAAAATGCTTGCTACGGATGCGAAAATGCAGAAAATAGAACCTGATCCGAATTTTATGACAGACGAAAATTTCAAAGGCAGTGTGTAAACGTGATTGGCACAATGGTGATGACAGAATGTGAGTAAATGACAGAAGCTTAATTTTTGAGTGAATTATCTCTTTAAATGGTTATCCAGGGTTCTCAACTGCTCTAGAAAGCCTGAGTTGGGACAGATGCCCCTGTTCAACCTGACAGCGATGATGGCGTCCGTTATAGTGAGATTCTCGCACATCATGAGGAAGGCCAGGACCAAGGCTCCGGAGCGACTGACTCCCATTGCACAGTGGACCAGCACTTTGCCTGCAGCACACAAAAGAACCTCCTAACTTATTCGGCATCTCTGACACTGGTTACAATTTACATATTTCTCTTATTAAAACGACTGTATTGCCTGCTGACTTTGCGCTGCTCCATTTATTCTTTTGCTCTGCTTATTTTAATTTCAATACAATCACTGACAAAATTAGTCAGAAAAAGGTCAAGGAAGTCAGACTTGCCATTTTGAGTGAGTGCAGCTTTAATGAAGGACGCAGTGGAGCAGAAATACTGGCTCAAATCAAACTGAGGGTGATCTGAAGCCTCCACTCCACAGTAACTTATACTCATGTCTGAGTAAAACTGAGCGCCCGTGTTGATGCGATGCGGCCCGTCGGCACAGTTTACAATGTGAGTGATTCCCAGATCAGCGAGGAGTCCTTTATCACGAGCTGCTGACCTGAAATTAGTGACTGTTTAACACATATTCATGTTTTTGGTTACATCATTTACATACATGCAATTAAGTGCAGACACAGGCATCTATCCACCTTTTTCCTGAGTAACTGATTAGCGCCGCCATGATGCATTCTAATTTCTGTTTGGGTGCTTTAGTGTTCCAGTCTCCATAGAAAAACACTGAATTATTTAAACTGAAACTTTATGCACAGGGAAGCTGTGCTGTTGTTGGCTGCCACAATAACAGGGTCATTCTATAATTAGGGGTACATTTAGAATTTGATAATGTGAAGAAAAAAGGTTTCCTGTTTCCCAAAAACCCAAACATGACCTTACATAGCTGCTTTGAAACAATCTATATTGTACAAAGTCCTATATAAATAAAGGTGATCTGTAGGAGTGTGTATAAAATACCATCTATGTTTACTACTGTCCACCATGTTACAGGTAACTTAATTGACATTTTTTGTGTTTTAGGCCTATACTCAACATGGAAGCCTAGAACTACTGAGCATATGGTATGTTTAGAAATATATTTTCATAAACAAAACAAGTTTTAGTTAAATTGTCTTGTTAAAATCTGCAGCAATAATACTTGTGTAACACTGTTGACAATTAATCCACTCTTGACACAGGTTTGCTAGTTTAAACAATTTTAGGGGAAAGAAAGAGAACATAACTTCTAGTGTTTCATCCACGTGCTTCTAGAGGAAATATCATCATACTGTGCAAATTATGAGAGAATGGGACAAACCATTCCTTTTTCGGGGGGTGTCCAGTGGGTAACTTAGTTGACAATGGTTTTTCACACAGAAATAAAGCATGTTATATCACAAACACTTACTATTTTGAAGAGCACACTAAAATGTATTGATAACCTAATCTAACTGAAGGCAAAACAATGAAATTAATTTATATTTGAGGTAATTTTCATGCTTAAATCCAGAGTAGAATGAGCAACTTCACAAAATCATGAAAAAAATATAATTGTGTACTAGAAAATTAAAACATTTTGATGAACATATTGATGAAAATATATTAAAATATACTTCACGGACATGAGATGTACCCACAATTACAGAATGACCCAACAGCTTCCTGTACAGTAACGTTACTTGTTTTGTGTACTAGCAAATCTGTCAGTGTCCAGGAGCCTTGCATAAACGATGACAAAATAATGTGTTTTTTTAATTTTGTGGACAAAATGACCACGAATTTGTATATGCGCTCATCTGTTTTCAATGCGGCTGACCTCGTGTCGCTTCATGTCATCTACCCACTCATTAAACTATGACAGGTGACTAACTACAAAAAGACAGTCATTGCGACACTGTAAAGTGATGGCGCCATGTGCTTTTAAAAAAGCATTTTCGTAGGTTTAACGTTATGTTATCGGCTCTAAAATATGTTTGGCTAAAGATACCGGAAATGTCAAGTTCCAGTTGGACGAGACTTCCGCGTTCAGAAAAACGGTGGATATCCGTGAAACTTGAGTGTTTTGGTTAGATCAGTGTTTTTCCCTCCAAGAATGTTACGGTTCGGTACTTACTCATCTCCGATGTACAGGCCGGGCCAGATAAGACTGACGGGTCCGAAAGGTTGTCTGTTTGTCAGGAGCAGACACTGCAGATCCGATATAGATGGTGTCTCATACACCGCCTGCATTTGAGAGGCCAACGGTTTGTCTTTAGGAGCTTTTCTGTCAAAAAAAAGAGTTAAATATCTCTGGAATCAAAGATATAGTCCCTGTTTATTCAATACTTGTGTTGTGAGTAGAATGATCAATGCATATTTTCATGGGACAGTTTGTATTTACACACATTAGTTTGACCTTTCTGCTTGTGTAATCATGTTTGCCTGTGGGACATTTTCAGAACAAAACACCACATAATTCCTGAAGTCCTGTGTAATTTATTTCACATATCAACAAGAAAATATATGTCTCAGTGGAAACAATGTGACAGTTTTGGACTTTTGGTCTGGACTAAGAAATAATTTAAACGCTTTATCATCACATTTGTGTTTGGTCATCAATTTCATAAATATCCGTAGGTCACAACTCCAGCGTGTTTGACCAGAAACCATAAATATGTTGAAGCATATGATACCCATTAGAAACTCACTACAGGGGACCAACCCTTAAGTCATGTAGCCATGCATGGCTCTTCCACCTTCCCATGATAAAGAGCAAGCCACAACCGTTTCATTTCACTCCAGTAAAAAACCAAACATGCTTGCTGGCTCATTTCGAGACAAGTTCAAAGTATATCTCATCTGGAAGAAATTTAAAAACCTGCCATTTATTTTGCGACCCTGCTGCCCTTTGGAGGTTATTTAGTATTTATGGGGAAGCCCTTCAATTTTGCCTTCTGATACCCGCTTTGCCATTGCACTACAATGGATATTAGCAAATAAGATCTGGCCCAATAGATCTGGGTCAAGGCCATGGGGAAGGAGGCCCTTAAGGGATGTGCTCTTGAAATGGGATTCATCACATTGTTACCAAGTTTTCAGTTACAATTTGTAAGCTTCCAGTTTTTTCTTCCTCTCTCGTACGAGGCTCATGTCAAGATGTCGAAGCTGGTTAAGAAAGCCAGGATTAGGACAGATGTCCCTGTGTTGCCGTACAGCTTTAATGGCCTCCATTAGAGTAAGATCCTCACAGATCATGAGGAAGGCCAACACCAGGGTAGCAGAGCGGCTCACTCCCATCAGACAGTGGACAAACACTCTCCCTGAAGAACAAAACACAATCCATTCATAACATTTTTACAGAGCAAATGCTACTTTTAGTAGGCTATAGACAAAAGATTACTTCAGTGCCATTAGACATGATGGTTTTATTAGGTCATAATGTTTTAAACCTTCAAAGCTGATCTCAGGTCAGGTCAGTTTTATAACCAAGGTTTAGTTTTAACTAACTGAATGAATTTGAATAAATACTGAAATACAATGAAAAGGGAAAGTGATGGGTAAGTGTTTCCAGGCACACACAGAGCGGGCTGCTTTGCAGGCTCAAGGCTCTGCCCTTTTCTCAACAATTTTCAGTTCATTTTGAGTATAATTATTATGACAACGTAGAAAACAGTAACAAACAGTTCAAAACTCTGAAAATACCTGTTTATTTTTACTTATCTGTCAGTTTGAGATGTCGCTGCCATTGAGTTGCTAGGTGTGCATTTTAAACAAGCTCAAATTTCATTGGAGAATGTTTACTGTGGTCTTATTCATAAATAGATTGAAAACAACATAGTATTGTCTGTTTTCAAAATTGCTAAAGTACAGTCATTTTTTGAAATTACTAAATTACAGGAAGTCACATTCATTTTAAGTAGCGTTTAATTTACCACAAAACCAGTCTTACGTAAGTAGCTCGGGTATATTTGCAATAGGCAAAAATACACTGTATGGGTCAAAATGATAGATTTTTCTTTTATGCCAAAAATCATAAGGATATTAAGTTAAAATCATGTTCCGTGAAGATATTTTGTAAATTTCCTACTGTAAACATATCAAAATTAAAATTTTTATAAGTAATAGTTGTATTCAAATAGTTGTATCTCAGCCAGATATTTTCCTATATTAACAAACCATACATTAATGGAAAGCTTATTTATTTAAAATGTAAAAAAAAAAATCTCAAAATGTAAAAAAAAAAAAGACCCTTATGACTGGTTTTGTGATCCAGGGTCACATTTGATAATATTATAATTCAAATGAAGCCCAAGTGCCACCAGCATGCCTTTTATGTAAAGTGTAAACAATTCAAGTTCAAGAACATGCTAATGACTTTATTTTTATAATTACACATAATTTTACTATAGTAATTGTTAAATTGGAATTACTCCGTATGCCCCTTTTTTGCATTTGAGAAACTCTCGGGTTCAAAGCACAAAAATAAATAAAAAAGCGAAAAATAAAAACACACTCTTCTTATTTAATCTATTTTCATTTGTACATTTGTAATTTATAAACAGGTGTCTTTATGCACACTTGGTCTGTGTTCGCGTTGCATTTATACAGTTTTGACCAAACAAATTTTTAGGCTACTTTCAATGCTTCAGAAAAATAAATCATTTTGTGAAGTATTTTTTTTTTCTGAGTTTCAAAAAGCTTGATTATATTATTTTTACGTTACGTCCCGTTACTAGCTATAAAATGGAAATAAAAGTAGATTAAAGTGGAAACATGTATGTACTCTAATTTTTACACTAAAAAGGGCCACATTTACTGGGTTGTGGTAGTCGTAGTGTGTGACTTCTTGTGCTTGTCGAATACAGCGGCAGGTGGGAAAATGAAGCATTCCCCAAGTAGGGCAAAGCATGGTGCTAATTTTTTATATTTTACATAGTTATAGACTTCCAAGTGATAGGTTATTAAATATTGCATTAAGAATGTTCATGAGGATGTTTCCTCCAATTTAACTCACCATTTTTTGACAGTGCAGCTCGTATAAACCTCGCTGTGGGATAGAAAAACACACTTATGATGAAATCTGAGGAATCATCAGCCTCTACTCCAAAGTAATCAATATCCATGTCTCTGTAAAAGCGGGGTCCAGTGTTGACATGAGGGGGTCCGCTAGCAGCATTCACAATGTGTGTGATCCCCATACTATACAACATTGGCTTGTCTCGTGCCGCGACCCTGAGAAAAAACAAACACGGAGAACATCTGTAGTTCTGTACATTTTCATTCAATTTCTATTTGAATAGAAAACATAATACATACTCGTTGCCAATGTACACATTAGGCCACACTTGGTTGACATGTCCAGTGGGGCGTCTGTCAGCCAACATGAAGTTCTGCATTTCAGCAACGGATGGTGTTTCATAGGCGCACAGCTCCTTGAGAGACATCCTGCCCCAAAAATGTTTAAAGAAGGACCTTTTTCTATTTGAAAATTGCAGTATGGTATTGGATATTATCACGCTGCCTGACATGCAGTTTAGATGTATTCTCCACTAGCCCATCAAACTAGTCGAGCCCACCTGAGGCCTTCGCTCGTGAAATCTTCTTGTTGCTAAGAGGCTGTGAGCGCACTGACACTCCACTTCAGCTCTTAACATTATTAAAATGAATACTGAGGGCTTTTTATGGAATATCATTCTACTTAGGATTCCTTGACTGTTGTGGCAGATGTGTTTACAGCTCAGGTGTGGGAAAGAAAACGTGCGATGCCAGAGCCGAGAGCGATTCAGTGAGGTTAGCTTCCATAATAGCTCTCCAAAACACCGAAATGTTACTTTCTAAAAGCCTCTAAAATCTCCCCTCTTTTTGTGAACTTACATTTTGCAGCCGGTGGCCCTTTTTTTCCCCTCGTTCTCAGATTGCCTGCTCTTCTCTCCTTGGTCAGGGACGTTGTCAACAGCCAGTCCACAGATATGTCTCTGGAGGCTGTTTCTTTTTTTAAATGGTGTATAATTATAAACCTCCCTGGATACAAAGAGCTCTTCCAGGTCTTAGTGGGCAGTCAGGTTTGCTTTTAGAAGACTGTCTTTCCCTAGACAATGATCTTTTGAGCATGTTCTGCACATATTGTGTATATCTTGGCTAGACTCCCAATATTGTAAATCACTCTCGCAGCGCAGACGAAGGTAAAGGTGGGTCATCAGCGGCTTTCATTGCATGCATACGTCTTTATCATGAGCCATTGTGCAGGGAAATACACACAATCTCATGAGGTCTCGCCAGCTGCTAGGTTAAACACTCTTGAAATCCAGATGTTCCTTTCATTTGCCTCGAGGGCGAGTCTTTGATAAATGGTGAGATCTTTGCACATGCAAGTGCAGTGACATGTTCGGTAATTGGAGCGTGTCAGATACCCCTCTCAAAGATACGCTGTCTTCTTTGCACTCCAGCTGAAAGTGTTTAGTTAGTGCTCAAATGCTTCAGTAAATTAGGCTATATGTGTAAAACAGGAAAAGACTTAACTAAGAGTTGTTCTTTCCATGCCGGTAAAATAAGCTTTGAGCCCCGTAGTAATTATGGTTTTATGAAGCTAATAAAAAGGAATTAATGGCCTGGGTGTGAAAGCCACATACACCTGTTCCTCCTCAAGATCTGCTTATTACTCACTATTATCGAAACCTCATACTGTACACAAAACAATCACAATAATACACAGTATGTTTCATGGATTTTGATAGACTTTTCTGTGTGTGTGCGTGTGTGTGTGTGTGTGTGTGTGTGTTTTTACCATTGAATCAAATAACACACTGAAGTGCATGGGACTAAGCTTGGCTTTCTTTAATCTTTATTTGGAAAAGCAGCATATGTAATTTGTATTAAGTGGTCCAAATTTGCCAGTTTCAAATTACTGTGGTAGATCCAATCCATGAATCATTCAGACTGCTTTTCTTTTGTGTTTTTTTAAACGTCATGGAGACTTCCTGAATTCAAAGTAAATAGTTTGAAAGTTTGGGGTCAGTAATATTTTTTAATACTTTTAGTCATCAAGGAAGGATGAATCAAATTAATCATAAGTGACAGCAAAGACTTAAACTGTTACAGTTTCCATTTCAAATAAAACTGTATGAGTTTCCACAAAAATATTAAAAAGCACAACTATTTTTAACATTTATAATAATAAGAACTGTTTCTTGAGCACCAAATCAGCATATTAGAATGATTTCTGAAGGATCTTGTGACACTTAAGACTTATTTTATTTATTATTTCTTTTTTATATTATAAATATATATATTATTTATTATTTATTTTATTCATTATTTTCACCACAGTTTAAAATATAAGAAGTGTATTTCACAATTAACTCTTTGCCCGCCAGAGTTTTTGAAAAAAGTTGCTAGTTACCGCCAGCATTTTTAATGATATCCACTAAAATTTCATGGCCCCCAGAATATTTTGTTTTATGAATATCTGAACATGCAATATGTCAAAATAAAGAACAAACCCACTACTTTTAAACTAACAAACAAAAAAATCTGCTTTATTCTAGCATTAAGGTTCTTTTTTTTATAAACACTTGAACGTAGGTAGGCTTCATAAGAAGAGCAACATTTTGAGAAAAAACTGAGAAAATCACATTTTTATCAAATACTACATCTGGATCATATTCAGTACTATTATCAAAGCAAAGATGCAGTAGATGGCTTCCATCAGCACTCCCAGAGTTTGCACAGTCGTTTACCACTTTCTGGATCGACATTTCACTTGGTAACATTATGCAGTTTTCATTTATATGTGATTTAGTGTTGATGATTGCATTATTTTTCATATGCATATGCTTACATATGAGACTGCTCATTTCTGCATATTCCTCATCTGTGTTTTTGATCGGCACATTCTAGAAGGGTTGCCAGGTTTTCACAACAAAACCTGCCCAATTGCTACTCAAAACTAGCCGATCGCATTTTGAGGGGGGTCCTGTTAAAAATCGCGTTCCGTGGAGTAAAGTACAAGTTTTTGGCGGGTTCCCTGGGTAAAATTCGCATTCCAATGGGACAAATATCACATACTGGGGTCGCTTCAACCGCAGACATGAAAAACAACCTCTGGCAACAGTGTTAAAGTAGTCCAATTCTGCGGGAAAACCGCGGACTTGGCAACACTGCATTCTAGACTCATTCAGGAGATAATAGCAAGATAATAGCGATAATAGGAGTGTAACAGTGCCACAGTGTTGTCAAGTCTGCGGTTTTCCTATAGAATTGGGCTACTTTAACACTGTTTCTGCGGGTTGTTTTCAATGTCCGTGTGTTGAATCGACCCCAGTATAACATTATATTTAGCCCCTGAAATGCCAATTTACCAGGGGAACAAAAAGGACAAAAATATATATTTTATCCCCAGAAAGTGATTTTTAATTGGGGAGGGGGACCCCACTCGAAACGCGATTGGGCTAGTTTTGAGTAGCAATTGGGCAAGTTTTGTTGTGAAAACCTGGCAACCCTGCTAGAATGTGCCGATCAAAAACACAGACGAGGAAGACGCAGAAACCAGTGATCTTATATGTAAGCATATGCAAATTGAAAATAATGCAATCATCAACACATTTTGTTGTGAAAACCTGGCAACCCTGTAGCGCCTCCAAATATAGAACAGTGAGAACAAGGAAACCTGGAAAATTCCGTTCGGCAGGAAAAGAGTTGAACAGTTTTACTGTATTTTTGATCAAATAAATGCAGTCTTGTCAAGCATAACATACTTTTTTCAAAAGTACTTAAAAAGTAAAAAAAAAAAAAAAAAAAATTAGCTATGCTTTCTGTTTCTTCACAGTTAGCCAAAATATATGTTGCTGCTGGGCTGATTTGTTTGTTTGTGCTGCTTTATCCATGATATCTGAGGCTTGACAGTCTTCCATGAGAAAACACTGACACAATATAATCATGTACAGATGCATCTGCTTTCCAGAGCACTTGTGTGACACTAATGTGGTCATCAGCATCACCCCCTCTGTGCCTCTGGTTCCTCCACAGTCAAATCAGGAGATGACTTAGCTTAGCTGAAAATATATACACAAATTTGGCTTAGCTGCTTGGGTCTGTTCTGTGTTTCTCTTCTCAACTGCTTTCATGATTTATCATCGTACAGTGTATGCCAAGCAGCTAATCAGGAAGCAAAGTAGTGTCTTAATTGAATGTTCTCTGAAAGCGATGTGTATCCGGGGACTCGTGTTGGTCCTGCTTCCTCTGGCTGCACAGCTGCAGGTCACGCTGTCAGGGTGACGACAGGATAAAGCCAGTCCAGGGGAATTAGTTTCTCTCCTCGAGGTTTTTGTGGGTTAATGCTGTTCTGTAACAGTTTTGGTAGGTCGGGTTATATTCAAGAACATCTGCATGATGAAATGTCATTGACAAGTGATAGAGAACAGGGTTGAATTTATAACCTATTTATCTAGATTTCTTTTAATGTGGTTGAAGGTAATAAAAGAAGCCTGTGTTCCTGTAGCATATGAAGGATATCTGATAAAAAGAAAAAGGGAAATATTATGGAAGGACACTCAGCATAAAAAACGGCAAGATTTTAATTAATCTGATTACACTGCTGGAAGAAAACCCGTATGCAAACGTTGCATGGCACAGCACTGCACCCTGCTGGAAAAAGTCAGAGCACAAAGGGAAAACAAAGCAATACTACATGAATGATGACGTATTCTAAACAGGGTCATTTACAGTTTATAACTGACACATGCATTTATTTCTATTATTTGCAGGAGGAGGAGCTTGTGGCTTTTTTAACTTTAAAAATTTAGTTTTTCACAATTATTATGAGTATACAAGTAAAAGCAAAAACCAAAGAACTTTCAGAACTTTTTATTTGCCACTTTGTTTTTATGAAACATCTGAACGTGAATCTACCAGTGCAGTTGTTACACTTTCAAAAAATATTTAACATAGGCAGATACCAGTATAACAAATTTAAAATTCATCCTGCTCATGGTCAATAGAATCTAATGTGCAATTAAATGTAATACAGTGCATTTAACAAAACTTTATACAACACTAAATGTTTTCCGAGATAACAAAGGAACTTCTGTGAATCAATGAGCTGAATGAAACACATTATTCTGCTATTAAAATATAAAGGTGCACTAAAATCACATCAGCGACCGCTGCTCAGTCATTTAAACAAGGCTTTTAGGACTGAGTCAACAGAAGAGTGTTGTGCTTGGCCCGTATATTTCGCCAAATGTGGCTGCCAAAAGCAATGTAAAAGCGAATGCTGCTCACAGTGAGGGTTTTCTCTGCAGCTGAATAATAAGCCACAATTCAATCATTTAATACTGCTTAACTTAGTATTCTATGCTGAATACTGACTCCATTGTTAAATATTATTTCCAGTGTGAGAAGCATGTGGCACCTGTGGTTCATAGAGCTGCAACCTGAATATATCATATACACTTCTCATTTGCTTCATTTACACCACATTTAAAATCACCCATGTTAATATGACTATGCAAATGCCAATGTCAAAAGTTAAAAACAATTCTTAAGTCAGTATTAAAGTGTTTTATATCTAAATTCTTAAACTTTATTTAATATCCTTGTAAATGTATGGAAAAGTACAAAGATGGTCTATACATACACTAAACCTGAAAGGCACAAGTTTTACTATGAAACAATATATATATACACATCATAAATAATGTAAACATACTAATGGTGGTTACCTTCTCACCCTTTAGTTATATAAAATGAATACATGTGCATTTGTGTTTTCGTAACATTTTGTTTTTCTGTCAGAGAATAGGACATAGCATTCGCTTCCTCTGTAGCTGAATGTCCAAATCCAGGAGAAGGCTCAAAAAGTTGCTGTTAGGATAGATTGCACGTCGCAGTACAACCGTTTGGATGGCAGTGCGGAGAGTAAGACGCTGACGCATCATAAGGTACGCTAGGACCAGAGTGGCAGACCGACTCATTCCCATGATGCAATGAACAAGCACCTTTCCTATGGACAAAAGACACCGTAACTGTCAGGAGCTGACTAATAATATAATTGAAACAAACCACTTGATTTGCCTTGAATATAGATATTATATTGCATTTCAGAATGAAGATGAGCTTTTTATCAAGTTTAAAGGGAACTTTTTAAGGGATAATGTAGCTTTTTTAGATTATATAAAAACCACATAAAAAATCATGTACAGTATAACAGACCTATTTGTTGCTTAACATAATAATTT
Source organism: Labeo rohita (assembly GCF_022985175.1). Classification (NCBI taxonomy): domain Eukaryota; kingdom Metazoa; phylum Chordata; class Actinopteri; order Cypriniformes; family Cyprinidae; genus Labeo; species Labeo rohita. The sequence goes on along the minus strand of NC_066881.1, from coordinate 17,678,879 downwards.
TATTACAAAACATGTAAAACATGTAAGTTCAATGTCAATTTGTTTTAATGGCATGCGTTATTTAGGACAGATAAAGGTTATAAATACTTACTAACAATTTACCAGTCAAAAGTTTTTATTATTATTATTATTTTTTTTTTAAGAAATCTCTTTTGCTCACCAAGCCTACATTTATTTGATCCAAAACACAGCAAAATCAGTAATATTGTGAAATATTTTTACTATTTAAAATAACTGCTTTCTATTTGAATATATTGTAAAATGCAATTTATTCCTGTCATCAAAACTACATTTTCAGCAATTCAGAGAAATTATAGAAATTAATACTTAGATTTAGCAAGGTTGTTTTAAAAAATTATGATAATGACATTTATAATGTTACAAAAGAATGCTGTTCTTCTGAACTATCTATTCATCAAAGAAACCTAAAAAAATCTACTCAGCTGTTTTCAGCATAATAATAATAATACATGTTTTTTAAGAGGCAAATCAGAATATTAGGATGATTTCTGAAAGATCATGTAATTGGAGTAATGACACTAAAAATTCAGCTTTGGAATTTTCACAGAATCACTGGAATACATTACATTTTTAAATATATTCAAATAGAAAACAGTTGTTTTTTATAGTAAAAATAAGTTTTACTGTTTTTGCTGTACTTCGGATCAAATAAATGCAGGCTTGGTGAGCAGAAGAGACATTAAAATCATTTAAAAAACAATAAAAATCTTACTGTTCAAAAACTTTTGACTGGTGGTGTAAATCAGTGTTTTAGTTTTAAAGTAAACATCAAATGTCTCCCAAGTTTTGCATTTTTGCATTCCATTAATATCACTGGCTGTGGTCACTTACCGTTCTTCTTCCTCAAGGCTTTGTGGATGAAATCAGAAGCCAGTTTAAAGTACACACTAAGATCAAATGATGAAGAGTCTTCTGCCGGGATGCCGTAATACACAATTGTACTGCCGTAATAACTCTGGTCCCCAATGCTGCCTTGCTTGGAATGGGCAGCATTTAAGACATGAGTGATGCCCATTTTCTTCAAAGCATTTCTATTTTGAGCAATGGCCCTAAAGAAAAGGTGAAAGATGTGTTATGTAATCTAACAGGGCAACCACTTTGGCAGTCATTAAAAGTGATTTAACGGCAGAATCGAGTTCACTAGAGGGATGCACAGTACATGATTGAATCTCAAACAAATAGTTACTTTGACAGATCAGCTTATTCTCAAATCTTATTTTAATATAACAATAATAATAAAACTATTATATAATAAAGCACATAATAAGCTACATCACCACATGATCATTTATTACGTTAGTACTTACACGTTTCCGATGTACAAGTTCGGCCAGACCTCGTCGACTGGATTTAGGTCAAGTTTACATGTGTCCAGAATGTTCTCCAACTCTTTAATAGCCAGAAGTCCGTGTTTGTTTTTCTGAGCTGTCATTTTTCTGAATTGACCCAGATCAGACTATTATGCCGGTAAAGATGTGTTTCTGCCGTTTTCCCGAGGCTTCAGTATACATACCGGGTTTGGCACGTCGTGATGCACGCAAACAGGTGCTCTTTATGACGCTGTTCGGTCACCCGATACCACTGAGCATCTCAGAGCTCCACTGATGACAGACGTCTGTGCGTACAACACATACTGCGACTAACTGTTTCTATGCCGTACAAAATCTTCACTTCCTCCAGGGGGCGCCCGGTGGCTCAGAAAGTCAATAACATCAGTTAAGTCGCATTCAAATTGTAGGATGTTTTTATCTTACTGAGTATATTTTTACACGACAAATATATGTTAAATATATGCTAGTCACACAGTAAAGGCAAATATATTACGACATAATACTATTTTATTTTAATACTATATTATTATTAAATAAAATGTCTGGGGCAGTAATCACAAATGACTCTGATTGGTCTATCCTGTCTAGCGCGGTAAAAAGTAACAGGCACCACTACGTGTTGGGTTTAAACCTAGATAATAACATTGAAACCTTTAATATAAAGCTTTCACATCTGTTCATTGTTATTTATACACTTAGTACCCGCCTATTTTTAGATATATTTCATGTTAATTTCCATTCTAGCTTATAAAATTTCGTTGGTAGGACATTGTGGTCTGTTCCACAAGTTAAGTTTGAAGATGATTCATCCGATGACGAGAGAACAGGACAAGTGTCAATTGTGTTGCGTGAACATCGGTGAACATTTGGAGTATTGTACACAGTGGAACAAAGAGGGAAACAGAGTAACAGTGTTTGCTGATCAGCTTGGTTTGAATATATTTGCATAGGTCTACTTCAGTTCAGTTTAAGATTCAAATGCTTAAAACATTCATAACCTTAATCGTTTTCAGACGAATCCAGTTTTGATACATTATATAAAACATATAAAGAGGTTTAATTCTGTCCAATGTTGTCAGGGATTAAATATTGTTTATTAATTATCAAATAATAATAAAATATATTAACAAATACTTCATTCATTTATTAGTGAAATGAATATTTACAGAGATGTAAAATTATCTCTTTATTGACCATATATAGTACAAGTATTGCTTTGGACGTCTTACATATTTTATTAAATTAAGTTTAACAGAAGTATGACAAAAAGTTGTTAGAGATAATGCTTAGAGGTAGGCCTACTGTTTAAATGTAGACTACCAGTCAAAAGTTTTTGGTAAGTAAGATTTTAATGTTTTTTAAAGAAGTCTCTTCTGCTCACCAAGCCTGCATTTATTTGATCCAAAGTACAGCAAAACCAGTAAAATTTTGAAATATTTTTGATTTTTAAAATAACTGCTTTCTATTTGAATATATTTTAAAATGTAATTTATTCCTGTGATTTCAAAGCTGACTTTTAGTATTATTTTAGAATTAAATGAACAGCAAATCAGCATATTAGAATGATTTCTAAACGATCTTGTGAAATTGAAGACTGGAGTAATGATGCTGAAGGTGTAGCTTTGATCCCAGGAATAAATTACATTTTAAAAATATATTTAAATAGAAAGCAGTTATTTTAAATAGTAAAATAGTTCACAGTATTACTGGTTTTGTAGTATTTTGGATCAAGTAAATGCAGGCTTGGTGAGCAGAAGTCACTTTTTTAAAAACATTAAAAATCTTGCAAAAACTTTTGAGTGTAATTAGATGTTATTTATAATTTACAAATTTATGAATTACATACTTGTGGAAAAAAATAAAATCAGTTACTCTGACTGTGCCTTGCAGTTTAATTCATTGTTGAGAGTTATCAGCTGCTTCAGAAATCCTCGGTTTGGAAAGATCCATCTTCTTTCTTTCACTTTCAAGATAGCATCCACCAGAGAGTAATTGCAATATATCATTAGGTAAGCTAAAACCAGAGCAGCGGAACGGCTCACTCCCACAGCACAATGCACAAACACTTTAGCTGTTGAAAAGAGATGCTTCAATACTTCATCAATTCTTTATTATTAACTGATAAATAATAAAAAATCTAAAATTAAAATGAATTTAAAAAAATTCTAACCAGTATTGTGCAATTCTGAAAATATCATACTGTTTTTAAAATGTAAATTGTGTTTTTTACATACCAGCTGTTGTGCTAAGAGCATCATGGATGTAGTGTGCTGAAGGGTAGAAAAATGGTGAAATATCAAATGTAGGCAGGTCATTTGCTGGCACGCCGTAGTACTTTACGGTTGTCCCATAAAAATCATCACTTCCTTTGCAACACATTTTACCATGTGCAGCATTTAAAACATGAGTTATACCCAGTCTCCACAGGCCATATCTGTCGTGAGACATGTACCTGTATATGAAAGAATAACATAATAAAGGATGAATGAGAAGAGAAGAGAATCCCACATACAGTTGAAGTCAAAAGTTTACACACACCTTGCAGAATCTGCAAAATGTTAATTATTTTACCAAAATAAGATGGATCATTCAAAATGCATGTTATTTTTGTATTTAGTACTGACCTGAATAAGATATTTCACATAGAAGTTTACATACAGTCCACATGAGAAAATAATAGTTTGATTTATAAAAATGGTTCAGTTCAAAAGTTTACATACACTTGATTCTTAATACTGTATTGTTACCTGAATGATCAACAGTTGTTTTCTTTTTTTCTTGCTTTTTTTTTAGTGATAGTTGTTAATGAGTCCCTTGTTTATCCTGAACAGTTAAACAGACCGCTGTAAATATAAAAAAAATCCTCCAGACCCCACAAATTCTTTGGTTTTTCAGCATTTTTATGTTTTTGAACCCTTTTCAACAATGACTATAATTTTCCATCTTTTCACACTGAGGACAACTGAGAAACTACCACTTTTACAGAAGGTTCAAATGCTCACTGATGCTTCAGAAGGAAACGCGATGCATTAAGAGACGAAATGGGTGAAAACTTTTTGAGTTTGAAGATCAGGGTAAATTGAACTTATTTTGTCTTCTGAGAAACATGTAAGTGTCTCCTATAGCTTCTGAAAGACAGTACTAAATGTAAAAAAATATAATATTTAGGCAAAATAAGAAAAATGTACACATCTTCATTCTGTTCAAAAGTTTACACCCCTGGCTCTTAATGCATCGTGTTTCCTTCTGGAGCATCAGTGAGCATTTGAACCTTCTGTAATAGTTGCATATGAGTCCCTCAGTTGTCCTCAGTGTGAAAAGACGGATCTTAGAATCATACAGTCATTATTAAAAAGGGTTCAAATACACAAAAATGCTAAAAACCGATTCTGCAAGGTATATGTAAGCTTTTGGCTTAAACTGTAAATGCACTTACATGTCCCCCAGAAACAAATTAGGCCACACTTCATCGACATGGTTACAGGATAGCTGACCCCCGTGTAAAATATCCTCCAGCTCTTCAATAGAGGGACTTTCAGACAAAATTCGATCCACATTCTCCATTTTCAGGAATAACAGAAGAGCAGTGGTTTATGAGTAGGCTACATGAGTGACATTTCCAGGTGTGGCACTTCTGCATTACCCTATTTACCCCAGTAGATGTCAGTGTATGGCCATTCATTCAACTTAAGCAAGTGCTTTCGCAAGTATGTCAAAGTGAGCCTTTATTCATTAAACTGTCAATAAACCAAAATCACTGACGTGTTTTTTTGCTTTCAGGTACTGATTATAGAACGAGCTTGAAAAAGTGCCTGTGAGGGGACCTTATTAGTGAACGAAAACGCCCCTTCACCGAACGAGATTCAAAGCTGAACTTCGCTGAATGAGTCTTGTTCGTCAACAAACTGAATGAACTGGGAAAGGTCGTTTCTGAATGAACTAAAGGGAAGATTGAGCGAAGTTGAGTGATTCAAAAGAATCGATTCACTGGAATGAATCGAATCCCCCACCATCTGTCAGAACGCTACCCAGCCAGCAGTCACTGCGCCTGCGCCAGTCTTCTGCAGCCGGGTACGCGCTTTCCCTATCCAAACGCACGCGCTTCGAGTCTTCCCGCAACATCCTCGAGAAGTTAGTCACGAGAGACCCAAGCGACCGTTGCTCAAGGCGCGACAAACGTCCTCCTTAACACCGTGAGCGGTGTCCACTGGCCTGCTGGCGTTCTGTGGTTTGTTTAATCGGTTTTATCGAAACAGTTTTGGTTGGCTGAGCTGTAAAACACACCCCTCCCGTGAGGAGTAGACTGAGCTCAGACAGGAGTTTGGTCATCAGCATCCGCTCCGCGTTTTTATGGTGTGCTAGCTACCTATTCGCCTCCACCCTTATGGATTTTACTGTACCGTAGTGTTTTTTTTAAACGACATATTTGAATACTCGATGCTTGTTTGACTACAAGGCTGTATTTTTTTTATTAAACGGGTGAGGTAAATACAGAGGATCACACACATGTAGCCGTTGTGAAGCTAGCTGAGGAAGTGGACTGTTACTTTTCCATCCCTGTATGGTGGAAGGAGTCGCTCGCCTTGATGATTCACTGTTATGGAGACGCGAAATGCCACATAAAGGCTGATCTCTGTCACTTCCAGAGAGACTAATATCTTCGCCATCTTTGACAGGATTACTTGGAGCTGTCTGCAACTGTATAGTTAGTTACATGAGTTAGCTGAGGATCGATCATCCACAGCTAGCCCATTAGCCAACTCCCCAAGTGATTCGTTTAGTACAGTGTTAACACTTTATGTCGTGTCAGTCTGTTTTGTTTTTGTTTTTACCGATAGTAATTTAGATTGCGTTTAGAAAATGTCCTTTTTCAATTTTCGGAAGATATTTAAGCTGGGTACGGAGAAGAAGAAGAAACAGTATGAGCACGTTCACAGAGACATCAACCCAGAGGAGGTGTGGGAGATCGTGGGAGAACTTGGGGATGGAGCCTTTGGGAAAGTCTACAAGGTAAATATCAACCAGTAGGTGGTTGTGTCACCTGTGTGTATTTGTATTCTTCCCTAGCTCTACTGATTACTCTTAAAGATTTAATCCAAATGTTATCATTTACCTTTATGTCATTTCAAACCTGCATGACTTTCTTTTTTTCTGTGGAACATAAAAGGAGATGTTGTGAGGGCCCGACAGCACCAGTCACCATTCAGTTGCATCTACTTTCCATACAATTAAAGTGAATGGTGGCGGAGAGTCATTCTAACATCTAATTTTCTGTTCGATAGATTTTCTATGGAAGTCTCTTCTTATCATTCATTGCCATATGATGATAACGTGACATGCACTGACATTTTCTTTAAAACAGGGTGATGCATTTCTTCATTTCTGTCAGCCTGTTTCCTGCACGTTATGGTGCATATCATCAGATTGACAAAATGAGACCTGAAAGGTCAAAAATGAAAACTGTCATCATTTACTCACCCTCAAGTTGATCCAAACCTGTAGGACTTTATTTCTAATGTTGAACACAAAAGAAATGTTGAATAGTGATGGTGAACTTCCCCTTTAAGCTTTAGTAACGCATGACAGCAGCACTTGCAAACATTTGCTATGGTAACCACAGTTTGCCAAAATACGGTAGTCAGTGATGTTACTTGGAAGGATTACGAAAAAAAGAAACATAACAAAAATAACATGCACAATTGCAGATATTTATAGTTTGTGACACTTTTTTGATGTAGATGCCGTATTTAATGTGGCTTCACAGTAGTATGAATAACTGTAGAAACTGTTATTTTGGCAGAAACCATTTTGTATGATTTCATTAAGCAACTTCATCATACAATGCATGTATATTAGACCTAATGACATTCCCTTCGTAATTGAGCATGAATTAGACAAGAGATTCAAACTTATTATTTTATCTTTAAAGTTTATTTTATCTTTTTACAATCTTGAATACCTAGTTTATGTTTTTTTTGCTGATGCAGTAGGACCAGTTGTAGTTGTAACCCCACACAGTTTGTACCATTCCTTTCATTCTCTGCTTCAGGCTTTAATCTGTTTGAGAATGTTTCCATACTGCTCCCGTTTATGGAATGCATTGTGTTTTTTGACACTGCATGTTGGGTGTGACATACTAAATAAGTTGTACAAATGCATTCTGAGGTATCTTTAGTGACAGGGTCGATATGCAGTCAGATTAGCCTTGTTTTTCAAAGACTAGGCTAATTTGCTGTTTTTTTTTTTTTTATACAAAACCTTTTGCAAATTATAATCGGTGTGTTCAGTTTATGGACCTCTTATTTTAAATTAGTGAGGAAATATAACTCATTTTATTCTGTTTATAAAGACATTGCCCAAAGAAAAAGTAACATTGCATGTGAATGAATGTATGCTGATCTAGAGGGTGAATCAGCAGTGTCTTCCTGCCTCAGATTAGCAGCCATGCAGTGATGCTAGTGGTGTGGGTCTCAGTGATAAACATCTGTTACTTGTGTGGTTTACCAGAATTTCACTGCTGTTTTTCTTTCTTTTTACTGTTTTTTATTCCCCCTTACTTGCCTGTGGTGAGATACAGTGTACTGTTGTGCATTTTTAAAACATTTTTATTGCATACAATTAATGCACATTCATAGACACTGAAAGATTTATGTTATTCGAAAAAGGGAAAACAATTGTTTGTCCTAGTAATCATTAATCTGAATGCAATAACTCTCCCCTGAAACAACTTTCCTTGTCCAGGGACATCACTTAGGCCATGTTGGCTATTGGATATATTAATCAGTAGACAAAGAGCTATTCAGGCAGTGTTTCATAGCAAACTCGTATTTAACATGGCTCCGTTCTGATATGTAACGCCCACCATTCGGTCATTTCCAGATGGATAAAATCAAACCCCGTCCTACATGTTTTCCTTGACAAGTTTAATATGTGTATTTATGAGATCAGAACTGATTTGTTGCTCACCAAGCCAGCAAGCATGAAATGACACCTCACCTTATCTATTTTGTCAAAGCATGCTATAGATGTTACTTTGAACAGTTCATCCAGGTGTGTTTTTTCTTTCTTTCTCCATTTGACCTCATAATATTTAAATGAGACCTATGCTTCTTTTTATAACGTGTAATATGTGACCCTGGACCACAAAACCAGTCTTAAGTCGCTGGGGTTTATTTGTAGCAATAGCCAAAAATACATAGTTTTATGCCAAAAATCATTAGGATATTACATAAAGATTATGTTCCATGAAGATATTTAGTAAAATTCCTACTGTAAATATATCAAAACTTAATTTTTGATTAGTAATATGCAATGTTAAGAACTTTATTTGGACAACTTTAAAGGTGATTTTCTCAATATTTTTATTTTTTTGCACCCTCAGATTCCAGATTTTCAAATAGTTGTATCTCGTCCAAATATTGGTCTATTATAGCAAACCATACATCAATAGAAAGCTTATGTATTAAGCTTTCAGATGATGTTCAAATCTCAATTTGGAAAAATTGATCCTTATGACTGGTTTTGTGGTCCAGGGTCACATATAAGTCTCAGTTGTCCCCAGAATGTGTCTGTGAAGTTTCAGCTCAAAATATTACACGCATCATTTATTATATTCTTTTGAAAATGCTTATTTTGAGTGAAGGCAGAAATGCGCTGTTTTCATGCATGCCTCTTTAAATGCAAATGAGCTGCTGCTCCCTGCCCCCTTTTCTAGAATAAGGCTGTGCCCTTACAGCTCCTAGCTCAGACACTCTGCCAAAAAACATCAGTTTGGTTTTAATTATAATGTTTATTGTGCTGAAATCATGTGTTTTAAAGACATATCAGTTTAAACTTCTGATATACTGTTTTCTGAGTGCACACAGCCGAAGCGCACACACAGAAAGCGGCTGTCACACGGCACTAACTCTTTCATGTATTATTACACATGAACTGTCAAATACACAAAAGTGTATAAACGCACATAAGTTTTAAAAACACAGTTTGTTATGTCTGTGAAGGTAAACAGCTGGGAAGGAATTTGCAAAAACAAAAAGGTGACACCGTGGGTGGAAAATTGCAGATTAGGGGTGGTAATTATAATTAATAATATTATAATATTAATATTATTGTAATAATAATAAGATCATATTCCTACGTCACTAAGCGAATATTGAGCGCCTGTTTTTTTCACAAGCTTGTAGAGAAAGGCAAAACAAAATTACTGGGTTGTCCTTTTTCGAGTTTTCTGGGTTGGTAGATGCACGGAGGACCCAATTATAGTACTTAAACATAGAAAAAGTCAGATTTTCATATGTCCTCTTTCATTAAAATGTCAAACAACAGACTTCTCTTTGGTGACAAACAACAGACTTCTCTTTGGTGACGTAGGCATGAATTCTCCACATTTAGTCGGCTTAAACCTTGCACCTCCACAGTCCACTGCAAGCTGCAATCTCAAAATCTAATCAACAACCAATGGATAGATCCACCGCCACACATTTTCTTTTTAGATAATCTGTTACAGTTATGTACGTCACAGTATGTAAGAAAAGACGTGTTGCTACTTCATTATATTGTGCTTATATAACGTAAGCTTTGCTTGACTAAGCTTTTCATGACCTGAATTAGTTTTTTGGTTTTATTGACCTGTCTTTAGTCTTTCTTTAAACAATGAGTTCGGTTTTCCATTAACTTGTCAGTGTGTATTCTTCTCTTTGGTATTACAAAAGATGTGACAGTTATTTACTCTTTTGATGAAGTATGACAAGTGTGACCCACCCAGCCTCGCTGGTTCTGTGTAACAATAATAGAAACCAAATTCCTTTGTAGGTGTTTAAGATATGCATATGCTGTGTTAATTTCCTGTTGCTTTGAGCATAGAAACAGGTGTTAAGTAGTACAAAGGTAAATAAAGAGAAGACTTTTTTTCCCACGCATTTTACACTTGACCATTTCTCTGTTTGCTTCCCTGTGTTTTTGGGTAGCTGTAAACACTAAGAGCTTAATCCCAGAATAGAAACGGTGTTTCTTGGCATAGATGGAAAGAGTTTGAATGGAATAACACGTTACACCCGCCATTAGTCACTTCCTCTTTGAATAGAATATTCTGGAATGATTAGCTAATGCAAACACTTAACACAACTGGAAGAGTGTAATTGGTTTTGTGTTGTAGCTTGTAGGGATGACCTCAAAGCCTCGTGGAGATATGTATTTCCTCATACAGCCTCTGGCACGCCTCTAGATGAGGTAACCCTGTCTTGTTTCCTTTTTTTTTCTTCTGCTTTTTTGAAGACTAGATGGGGTTGCTGATGTGTGTCAGTTGCAGGTTACAGGGAGGGGCTAATCTCTTTCAAGACGTTTCCGTTTTTTTGTTATCATAGATATACATGTCGCATGTTCTTTATTCCATGAATTTCATTAAGCAGTTACAAACGTGATATCTGTTGGCTTATTTCTCAATCGCAGAGTATTGTAACCAGTGAATTTGTAAGAAAGGCCAGTGGGCTTTGATGGTTATAGGTTTCGTTCTGAATGTCTCCCCTGTTGGAGCAAAGCTGTGAATAAGTGCTTTTGTAATGAATTAGGTCAAAGGCAATAGACTAATCTCAGGGTACATTCAGGAATTTGTTGCTCTCTCAGTCATTTTAGCTCTGAATTACAGGTTTTACACCAAGGTTCCTTCTCTTTATTGATAGCTTTATTTGATATTCCTTTTACCACAAAGCGATACTGAGATTTCATATCATGGCATTAAAGTAATACCTGTTTAAATTGAAGTAACAAATTAATACAAAGCAAAATATATCAGACAGTTCAGAGGTCAAGTTAACAGTTTTAACTTAATATGAGATGATAATAAGTGCAACGAATGGCCACTTAAAAAAGTGACTAATAACAAATTGTTTTGTTCAATGTCATGATTAGCTACAGTAACAGACCGGCGTTCACCTTCACAAACTTTTTGAAATCCAGTGTTAAGTATCTCATGTGAGGTGCTTGTTGTCACAGTCTTCAAGGACATGGCTTTGTTTCTTGGCAGACCACTAAGGATCGCCACACACTAGGCTCCTAGAAATCCAGTACAGCCAGCCAATCAGATTTAGACTTTGTGGAAGTGTTTCCTTTTGGTGTGCCATATGCCTCAAACATTTAGCAAATGCTGTGTGGCCAGTCTCAGACTGAGACCCACGAAATTGAGCTTAAAATTATTGATTGTGTCCGATTGGTTGTCTGCGAGTGGACATTGGTGAAAGTGAGTGAAAACTGATGAAATAGGCCAGCATGCTCTCAATGAGAGAAAAATAAAGATGCAGCTAAAAATGACGTTTGGGATGAAAAAAAAAAAAAAAAAAAAGAGTTGAAAATATATGCCTCAACTAGCAGAATACAACAAGCATAATTGTTTTAGGTAGAGACCAAACAATACCAAGTACATGTAAGCAGTATAGGCTACATATGTGGCTTTTGGGTGGCGTTTTGGTTTGTAGCTTTACCAGACATTAATAAACCATAGTAGATCACATTTATTTAGAGCATTTGTTCCAGATTCAAACAAGCATGCTACTGACGACTGGTTTTGTAATCCAGGTTCACAAATTAGCCTTCCCATTATGAGGTAAAGTGATTTACAGGGTTTTTTTTTTTACCTTTGTAATGCCATTTATTGTCATCTTTTTCGTAAAATTTTAAAAATTATATTCATAAGCTTTTTAAAATTTCTATTTAAAACAACAGAATAAGAACAAGTAGCATAAGAAGAATGACTTACCAATCAAATGTATTAACAAAATTAATTTGTACTACAGATGAGGCGCAAGATGTATTTTCAGATGTTTAATGAGGCTCAGATGTGGCTTGAGTTTATTTAAATTCATAATTCTTAAATGCATAATTTAAATTCAGATACTTTAAAAATAAAAAAACTTCCAGAAGGTGGCAAGTCACTGATGTTATCATTTATTCATTTGATTCGTTAGAACGGCTGATTTATTCAGGTCTTTTATGAATGGGTAATTGAATCATTGACTCACTAGATTAGATTAGATACACGGTGGCCTAACTGTGACTTTGTTTGAAACATATTTTCGTTGATGACAGAGAGCAAAATCAGGCAATAGTGTTATAGTCAGACAATGCAAGTCACTTAAGGTTAACTTCTTGTTTATTGAACTATTGTATTAAATCAATATTACATTTACAAACTCCCTTAAAATTCATTAGAAGCTGTCACTCATCTTAGTTAATTGCAGTCTCACAAAGTTCCATTATAATCAACAAAGCTCTCTACACTGCACAATGAATCTCTTATTTTTTTTACACCCTGTCTACACTTTGTTTGTGAAAGGATTTGTGAGGTTGCATAACTTGGCACTGAACAAAACGCTGGTGTCTTGAGCAGTGAGTGGATTTTAATTAACATTGTGTTCAAGAAATCAACAGGTATGTCTGTGATACATTACTCAGTGCTGCAAAACCACATAGAAACATTTGAAGCTCCCCTCAGCGCAAACATAAATATGTTGATCAGAGCAGTTCCACTGGTGTACTATATATACTATATACTATATCTTTAGTATACTAAATATATACTTTTATTTTATAGTCGCATGCAGAAGTTTTAAGTCGCAAATGGATTGATCTCTCACTAGCACTCACCAGCAGAATATTATTACTTAATCTTTATATAAATACACTGAGTGGACCAGCTCTCAATCTGAGTAGGCTAGTGCCACCCCTGACCCTTATGTATCCTTGCCACTGCATCATGGATATATGACTTACAATGACATTAACAGTTCAGTACAGATGAAGATTTGTTAAAGAATGAAGAGAAAGCCTCTGTCATTCACATTAAAGTGCTGCATGAGCTGCTGTTTGAATACCAGGCCCATACAGCATCATAGAATCCTTTGTATGCCTTTGCTACCTGTTGAATGTTTCCCACTGGTTGCTTTTATCACAGGCTCAAAACAAACAGACCGGGATCCTGGCTGCAGCTAAAGTGATCGATACCAAAACCGAAGAGGAGCTGGAAGACTACATGGTGGAGATCGACATCCTCGCCTCCTGTGACCATCAGTATATAGTCAAACTGCTGGATGCTTTCTATTATGAGAGCAAACTATGGGTGAGTGACTCTTTTCAGGAGGGGTTTGGTTACTTTGGCTGTTCTGCAGCCAGACACACACACGCACACACACACTGACCTCTGTAGGAGGAGTAGGAGTGAGAGCACACTTCACTCTCGCCTTACTCATCAAAGAGTAGCACTATGCTGTCGGTTAAGAAGTGTTTGTACACAAATCAAACTGGGTCTTGCTGAGTGTTTCTCACATACGCAGAGACTATTGAAGAAGCATAATGTTTATTCTGGATTTTGTAACTACATATATATGCCATAGTTTGAATTTTGAGTTTTTACTTTTTTTTTTTTTTCCCATAAATGAAATCTTTTGTGTTGTCCATTCTAAGCCTAGTGGATAAAATCAAGTCCTTCCCCATATTATTTCTTTCTAAGCAGTATTCAGAAGCACATCACAGGATTTCTTTAACAATTCATAAACCTGCTGATTTCATGTTTCATAATTTATTATTGAATAATTATAATGGCAAGGCTTAACAGCTCCATATTAGTCTACAATTATACCTCTCTATTCATCCCTGTCTAAAGAGTGTCAGTGAATCCTGTTTTTCTGCCATAGAGCTCCCAGGATAATTACGGCAGGATGGTTTCATATGATCCTTCCCTCTGCGGTTGGCATGTATAGAAGGATAATGGCCTATTTCAAATGACCAGAGAAAGTGCTCATGAATTAATTAGATGCAAGTCCAGTCTGCTTAGCCTGGCTGCTAATCAAGAGATATGAATGCATGCTCATAGCAGAACAAGCATGCTGCTTAATGCGTTGAGAGCTCATTCCTACATCAGTGTAAGATGAGTAACATAATCATAGAAAGCTGCCTAAAATCTGCACAGCAGTCAGTTGTTTGTCACTCTCCAGCTTCCTCTCAGTGTTCACAATTCAGACACAGGGTGAGTTAACATTGTGTGTTAGAATTGAAGCTCTCCAGTCTAGTGAAACGGTGTGTCTAATAAACTGTAAGTTCTCTGAGTTTAAGATGAGATGCGTATGTGACTGTGTAATTCCCTGTCATCTTATTCCACTCTTCTCTCATGGGTGATAACGTAATATAAGGTTTGTATTGATTTCCTGCAGCACCTGTTAACTTAGGTGGTGTATTAACGACCAGCTGCTGTGGTCAGTGTAATATGATGGCGACCACTTATACTACATAATGCTTTTATCATTTCACTCAGAGGTTTACGTTTCATATATGACTGCACTGCTGTTGGATGCCATTATCCAGTATACCCCAAAATAAGTGAATGCTTGGGTAATCTAATAAAACTAGTAATTATGTTAGCAATTTCACAAAATGCTCTCATCTCATCATTGGTTGTTCTAATGATACCTGAGAGGGCCATTAGCAAAGACCTTTGAACAGGTTTGTAAGGGAAGTCATTTTAAACATTATAGCCATGAGAAAATAAAGGCTTTTTGTATTTTACCCATTCTGAGTACCTTGGTTTTGTAAGATTTTTAGGAAGTCATTAGCCAGAACAAACCAATAAAATGCACATAATGTACTCAAATATTGTGGTAGATATATTTGCACAACTGTCAGTTTACAGTTATTCTTAAAGGGATAGAAAATTGTCCTTAATTACTCATATGTCATTCCATTCCTGTAAGACCTTCGTTCATCTTCAGAACACAAATGAAGTTTTCCCAGTTTCCCGGGTCTGTACACATAACATGCTAATGTGTGATTAGCATGGTAATATGCTAATGTTTCATGTTGACATCAACTTGAAACAGCTTAATTTGTTTTAAAAACGACTTTCATGATTCGGGATTGACTCTTTCTTTCAAAAGTCAATAACTTTATTCATGGAGCACTTTCAGATTTAAAACTTTCCAGAATGTTTTCATTCACTTAGAGCTGTGTTACACAGTGCATGAAAGGTAATTTTCAAAAATCAATAATAGGGGCACTTAAAAAAAAAATACAGAATGGTACATGCCCTCAAATGTTACACTTACAAAATGGAGTTTATGGTTATGGTTAAGGCCTATTCACACCAAGGATGATAACTATAATAAATCATTCTAAATCAGTGACAATAGGGAAGTCAACATCACAACTATAAAGATTACAGTGCGGAGGAAAATGTGCTTTGTGATATGATAAACTCTTACCATGATATAAATTTACTTGTAGGCCCAGTTTCACAGATACAGCTTAGGTTAAACCAGGATTAGGCCATAGTTCAATTAGGACATTTAAGTAATTTTTATAAACATGCTTTAGATAAACACTACTGGTGTGCATCTTCAGACAAAACAATGGCACTGGCATATTTTAAGATCAGTCAGTGCAAGTTTCTTTCCGTTAAACCCAGACGCACCAGCATTTTAGTCTGGAACTAGACCTAAGCCTTGTCTGTGAAACCGGGGGATAGAGTAAACTCTGTCTGCAAACTGTAGCATCGGTGTCATTCTTCGTACATTCATCTTCTGGATCTCTTTCTTTCTCCCCTTTAGATTCTCATTGAGTTTTGTGCTGGGGGAGCGGTAGATGCTGTGATGTTGGGTAAGTTTTATGGTCTTTGTTTAATTGAAGGAAATAGAAAGCACTGTGGTCGTCTGAGTCTGTTCTACTGTGCGATGATATTCCATTCCTCCAGACCTCACTGGCACACCAGCACACTGTGCTCATTTTTGCCACTGGACTGTGCCATATAATTATCAAAGTCAGATTTCAAGGAGTGGTTAGGCTCTTTTTAAATCTACTCAGCCTTTTTCTGTGTTGGTTGGAAGCGCTGTTGAAATGTCCCTGCACGGATCAAATATTTTCAGTGACATGCCATGTCAGCAAAATAGATTTTACAAGTTTTTCATGGCTCTCCGTGCTATTAATTCAGCCAAAAACAATGCATAAATGCCTAAAAAATGGTCCCATTTCCCTTCTTCTTGTATAGTGTCATCCGTACTGTTTACAAAAGCTGTTTCCAATCACAAATCCCATCACCATAGTTGATGGAAAAACCATTTTGCAACTGTAAACAATGCCCTGTTAGAATAAAACCTCTTTCTTTCTTATGACTGTTTAGTCTGCTGTGATGAAAATCTGGCCTTTTCTACTTTTAGCCTGTATAAGAGGTGTTGCTGTGGGAGGTGTTGGGGTGAGGAGGTGTTCTTATGATGGAAATGCTTTTGTTGACTCACTGTTTGTGCTGTTATGACTCCCTCTGTTGCCTTCTGTCTGTTCTGTGAGGGCCTATCCCATCAGCGCTGTTGTAATAAAGACCTGTTCGCATTGCTTCAGTCACAGGGGAGCTGTGTGCTCTACCCAGCCAATAACAACAGCAGAGAATAAGTCTATTAATATGACCCATAGCCCTTTGTCATTGTTACATTGTAGTTTATTTGTCTAGTTTAGCTTAAATACATATCACTGCTAATAAAAAGAGCTGATAAAGTGTGCTTGCTTAGCAGCATTTACACCCGTTTTTCATGTGTGTGTCTGCAGAGCTGGAGCGGCCATTGACAGAGCCTCAGATCCGGGTTGTGTGTAAACAGACGCTGGAGGCGCTGGCTTACCTCCATGAGAATAAGATTATACACCGGGACCTGAAGGCTGGAAATATTCTCTTTACATCAGATGGAGATGTCAAATTGGGTAATAGCTTCATGAAGTTTGCTTAAAAACTGTCTTTTTTATATTAAATTTAATGCTTTATTAATTTAAAGATACATTTTCAAGAAATACATGTATGTATAGCATTTTAATGTATTTATTAATTTCAGTTTTCTATTTCACTTTCTTTTTCAAATATTTTGTGTAATTAAAAAAAAATATTATCCAGTAACCTGAAAAATCTGGAAAGGTCATGGAAAGGTCATGAAATAGTCCATTTTAGCTTTTAGAGGGATAGTTTACCCATAAATGAAGATTCTGTCATTAATTACTCACCCTCATGTCATTCCAAACTTGTATGACCTTTGTTCATCTTCGGACACAAATTAAGATTTTTTTTTTTTTAATGAAATATGGAAGCTTTCTGGCCCTGCATAGACAACAATGCAACTGACACGTTCAAGGCCCAGAAAGGTAGTAAGGACATCATTAAAATAATCCATGTGACATCAGTGGTTCAACCATAACAGCTACGAGAATACTTTTTGTGTGCAAAGAAAACAAAAATAGCGACTTAATTCAATAATTTCTACTCTTTTGTGTTAGTCTTTGACACATATCCACGAGAGTACCACAATGCTTGACAAAAAAGATGAAATTGTTGAATAAAGTTATTTTTGTTTTCTTTGCACATACAAAGTATTCTCACATTATGGTTGAACCGCTGATGCCACATGGACTATTTATAGATGTCCTGACTATCTTTCTTGGCCTTGAACATCTCAGTTGCGTTGCTGTCTATGCAGGGTCAGAAAGCTCTAGGATTTCATCAAAAATTTCCTAATTTGTGTTCCGAAGATGAACGAAGGTCTTACGAGTTTGGAACGACGTGATGGTGAGTAGTTAATGACAGAATTTTCATTTTTGGGTGTACTGTCTTTTAAGTGTTTTGTCTCTCTTATTGCATATTGCTGTCAGCCATACTGTATGTCTCTAATTTTGATAAACGTTTCTTCTCAGCTGACTTTGGAGTGTCTGCAAAGAATACAAAGACCCTTCAGAGAAGAGACTCTTTCATTGGAACACCATACTGGTTAGTCACTCAATTTATCATGTCTTGCACTGAATCATGAGATCTGTCACTACGTAAGAACAGAGCTGTGAATATGGCACATAATAAGCTTCTTTATGCTCAATTTAATAAACTCCCCTCTCTCCCTCTTTCTGTTATATGTAAGGATGGCACCCGAGGTGGTGATGTGTGAGACGTCGAAGGACAGACCGTACGACTACAAAGCAGACATCTGGTCCCTGGGGGTGACACTGATCGAGCTGGCACAGATCGAGCCGCCTAACCACGAGATGAACCCTATGAGAGTCCTTCTAAAAATAGCAAAATCTGAGCCCCCCACACTCGCAACTCCATCACGATGGTGAGAGTTATGACTCACAGTGCCATGATCTTCCACATGTGTCAATAATGAAGTAAAATGAGATTAACAATATAAGCAATAATGATTGCTTCTGAGGATAGAATGTTTCAGTGAGTTCATTTAAAGGCTCATATTTGGAAATATATTGACTGAGCTAAAAAAAATTATAAATCCTGGCTGGAGGCTTTTGAGCTGATGAATCATACAAGCAGTCACCCACCCAGAGTCCCAACACATGATCAGCCTGGAACTGTACAGCCTGTTGCCTAATAGTTATTACTGTAATGCCCCAAATGAAAAGCCATTTCACATCTAGCACAGGGTTTATATTTGTTCCTCCGCTTTGTTAAACAGGTCTCCCGAGTTCAGTGATTTTCTGCGGAAAGCACTGGATAAAAATGTAGACAACAGGTGGAGTGCCTTGCAACTCTTACAGGTTGGGCCATCTTGTATTTCTCAATGCAATTCAGTTTGAAGGATGATTTTAAAATGCACAAGATGGTGATCAGCCATGGTTTGCTTTCAGCATCCATTTGCTTCAAATGTGGTGGATAACAAACCGTTGCGAGAGCTGATTGCTGAGGCTAAAGCTGAAGTGTTTGAGGAGTTTGAAGATGGAAAAGAGGAAGAGGAGGAAGAAGAGCCAGAGTCCCAACCGGTATGAACATGACCGCTTTAAGAACATAGAAACCCTGTGATGATATGGTGCTGATGTTTCCATGCAGAATTCTTTGATTATCTGCATTCCCAGCGCTCTGTATTTTGTTGCTGCAGTCATTTTGTCTTTATTTTATATATGTAGGCGCCGCATGGACACAAACGTGCATTATCAGACACCAGTGTTGGCAGCTCAGAGGATGAGAGGCAGTATCAGAACACGCCAACTCTTGAGTCGGTCACGGAGAAGGCTGAACCTGAAAGAAAACCCAGTTCAGAAGAACAAGCTAGTGATAAGACCTCCCAAATAGTGGTAGACACCAGCGAACCCAACCATGCTGAGGATGAGAAGATGAATGAGGCCATTGCGTCAGACGCCAGCACTGAGGAATCACGTTCTGCTGAGGAGGCCGTACCAAAACATGAAGAATCTCACACACCTGAGACCACAAAAGTAGAGATTTCTGGTCAGCCAGAACCTCCAGTATCAAATGACACCATCATCCAAGAGATTGTAACTGTCAGTGAGGAAACTGGGGAGGAAGAAAAGAAGGAAGTGAAGGTGGAAGAACTACCAGAGAAGAAAAAAGAAGAGTGTGAAGAAACACAGCAGGAAGCCAAAACACAGACCACCACAGATGAAGAAGAGGAGCCTACCCTGCCTTCGGATATTTCTGAACCAGAGAACAAATCTGAAGAAGCTATCACTGAACCAATTGAGGTTAAAGAAAAAACTGAAGACAAAATTGAGACAGAAGAAGAGGTGAATGAAAAAGAACTAGTGGAAGATGAGAGAACAGAACCCTCACATGTCCCAACAGAAGAGTTAAAGGAGGAGCAAACTGAAACTTCATCAGATGTTTCTACAGAAGAGGTAAAGGAGAGTCCTCCTCCAGTGGCAGCAGAGGAAAAAGAAAAAGCTGAAGATGAGAGTAAGGCTGAGAGTTCAGAACCCAAAGATGATCTTGCGTCCAAGGGAGTGGATGTAGTAGAGGACAACTCCATGAATGAAGTCCCTTTGGTTGTCATCAATGGTGTAAAAGAAGAGGAGGTCAGCGCAACAGAGGAACCTCAAGAAGCCAATGAAGACAGACCAGAGATCCAGGAACCACCTACCATGCTTGAGAGTGAACAGAATTCAGAGGTGGCGAAACCTGATGTTGAAAAGGAGAAAGACTCTGACTCAGGCAGCAGTTCTGCTGCAGATACTAACAGCATTGACATTAATCTGTCAATCTCCAGCTTCCTCTCCAAAGGCAAAGAAGGATCCATTTCTATACAGGTATGTGTAACTGTGCCCAGATGTGTTTGAAATTAAGGTCCTAGAAGAAAATATTTTTACTAAACGTTATTTAATCCAACAGGACACTAAGCGGCAAAAGAAAACACTGAAAAAGACCCGCAAGTTCATGGTTGACGGGGTGGAAGTCAGTGTTACCACTTCCAAGATTGTCACCGACAATGACACGAAGAGTGAGGAACTGAGATTTTTGAGGTATATAAGGTTACATCAGTTACTGTTTCTAGTAAATGTGCAACAGGCAAATGATAATGTACCTGATAAATCACGTTTGTTGTTCTGTAGGCGTCAGGAGCTACGAGAACTGAGGCTGCTGCAAAAAGAGGAGCAAAGAGCTCAACAGCAGCTCAGCAATAAACTTCAGCAGCAGAAAGAGCAGCTCTTCAGACGCTTCGAGCAGGAAATGGCGGTCAGCACCTTCATTCCCTCACTAGATTTGTTTACATTCAACATTGTAATCCATTGTCATCCACTGTTTATTGTACTCTCGTTTGTTTTGACCATAAACACTGAAAGAACTGTTTTACTGCACTCAGATGTAGAGTGATGCACAAGTTGCAAGTATCTAAATGGACCAAGATTGATTTATGTGAAAGGCAGAGTGCGTTACACCATATTATACCATCTCTCTCATGTTAATCTGACATTTTGTCCTAACCAGCCACCACTGTAACAATGCTTGGATTCTGTTTATTTTATTTAATTTTTTTTAATTGTGAGCTGAAGCTCCACCCACAGTCAGATTTGGTCTTAAAATAGCTTTTTATTAAGCATCATGTATGTTTTGATTAAAAGCAAAATGACAACCATCAACAACAGAAAAATTTGCTACAAACTTACTGCATTTGGTAAGGACCTAAAAGGATAGTTAATCCGAAAATGAAAATTCTGTAATTAATTACTTAACCTTAACCTGTCATTCCAAACCTGTAAGACCTTTGTTCATCTTTAGAGCACAAATTAAGATATTTCTGATGAAATTCGAGAGCTTTCTGACCTCCCATAGAGAGCAATGTAACTGAAATGTTCTCAGACCCAGAAACATAGAAAGGATATCATTATAGTTGTTGAATAAAGTCATTATTTTTGTTTTCTTTGCACACAAAATGTATTCTCGTAGCTTCATAAAATTACGGTTGAACCACTGATGTTGCATGGACTATTTTAACCATGTTCTTACTACGTTTCTGGGTCTGGGAGCAATATCTTAATTTTTGTTCAAGATGAAGGAATGTCTTACGGATTTGTAACAAGGATTGTAAGTAACTAAATGAGAAGTCCACTTCCAGAACAACAATTTACAGACAATGTAATGTACCCCCTTGTCATCCAAGATGTTCATGTCTTTCTTTCTTCAGTCGTAAAGAAATAGTTTTTTGAGGAAAACATTACAGAATGTTTCTCCACATAATGGACTGCTATGGTGCCTGAGTATGAACTTCCAAAATGCATTTTAAATACTAGGGATGTCGCAATTCTCAATATAATATTGAACCGTTCGGTACGACCTCCACGGTTCAGTACTCGCTTGTGAATTGCGGTTTTTCGGTTTTGCATTTAAATATCTTTCTTGTTTATTTCTCTCGGAATTTGCTGTATGTGTGCCCGCGATTTCACGTGCTGAAATGAGGAAAACGCTTCCCCGCTTATATTTGAAAAAGCAACACACGCAGAGCATCTTCTGTTCTAATGACATGCAATGATAAGCCTTTCTAAACCTGTTGTCCAACAAGAGTTATAAAAACAAAAGTTATAAAAACATTATAACTTGTTTTTAATTCTCAACATCAGTCAAGTGTTTGAAATAACTTCCTTGTGTGATCTGATGTGGATTCTTATCACAGAATGAGGCAGACGATAAATTCTGTGCTCATATTCTATGTATGTCGATTAGCAATGGCTTGTGAAAATACACGAGATGGCTTAAAGAACACAGATAAACCATATATTATTGTAGACGTGTGTTTATTTTCCTTACATTTCATCATTCAGAACGTTTAACGTTATATCTTTTTATCCAGTCACAGACTCACAGCAATAGCGCTGCTTTTATCCACATTAGAGAAGCTGGAACGGAACGTAATCAATGATACTTCTTTGACGCATATGTGGATTTACTGCACGAGTGCGCCCTCTGGTGTCCAGTATGAATGAAACCCATTCTATTTTGCATAAAAATCGAAAAAATAAAACCTTTCTCAAAAGAACGATTTGCAGACATATACTAAAACACGCTTTTTTCAGTGTACAGATGTTTAAGGGAGTATTTTGTTAATTTGATCCAAAAAAAAAAAAAAACTGAAATGGCAAGATATCTGAACCGAACCGAACCGAACCGAAAACCGTGGCTAAAAACTAGGGTGACCATATTCTGAGAATCCAAAAAGAGGACACCGCCATCCTCCCCCCCAAGCGAATTATTTAATTTCTCTTTCTGTTTGAACTGAATCTTATATCAAAACCTTATTGCCTTGTAAAAAATATCATCTCTCTCAGTCTTTTCTTTATACAGGCCTAATACAAACATAAATAAATAATAGATAAAATGCTTAAATAAGAATTGCCTTGTAAAAAAACATAAATAAGGCCTAACATAAAATGCTTAAATAAGAAAAAAGAGATAGCCCACTGTTAAAAAAAAATATTCCTCTTGTGCAAAAATACAATATCTGAGCTAAAACGCCGTTGACAATTGCCTCGGTTTTGGTGCGGGCACTAGAGAACTTCTTAACGTTGGCCGAATCTGTGAATGTTCTTTTAAGCAATGCACTAGTACAGTCCATCGACCTGTAGCTGTGATGATGCTTCACTGTGTGAAATGCGAACGCACCCTCTGCAGCATGGGCTGCGTCTTCCGTTTTACCTGGCTGCACAAAGAAATCTGTCAGCTTCGAGGAGCCCTCCCCTCCCCGCACAGCATCCCTGTGCTTGGCAGTTACGATATGAGTCTCCAAGTCTCCACAGCCTTTATTGGCAACAGACACATAGGTGCCGGCTTTGCAGATGGTGCACAATGCTTCCCATTTATCACGACCACGACTGAACATCGGGTATTTTTTTTGCAATTCGTCTGTGAAATTACATTTGCGTTTCGGCATGTTAGTGACACACAGCTCTTGCAGCGCAGCTCCTCGTTTGTTTTGTTTTGACAATTGGGTCTTTCACGTCATCAGACAGGTACCTCAGAATAATGCCGGTGGGCAGTGGCTGCATTTAAAGTGTTGAATTAATGACGGTCAGTGAAATGAGGTAAAAAACCCGGACATTTTATGATATTTTACAAAATCCCCCCGGACATAATTTTATAGCCAAAAAGGAGGACATGTCCGGGTAAAAGAGGACGTATGGTCACCCTACTAAAAACCGAGGTCCATATTGAACTGTGGACTAACTGTATTGTTGCACCCCTATTAAATACGGCTTCAGATGGTCCCAAATGTGGTTGTAAACGATCCCAGCCGAGGACGAAAGGAAGATCATCTCATGTCCTCCCTCAACTTCAAAATAGTCCTATATCGCTGTTTTATCTTTTTTGTTAAGGGTGTTTGATTTTCTTTGCATGTTCACCTTGCATAGACTGGGTCGGAACTTCTGCAGTGATGTAGGATGATTTTGAAATAATTTTTAAAGTTGAGGGGGAAAAAAACGGGTTTTTCGACATACTTTAACTGTCTTGAGCCAGAATACACAGAGTTCAAGGAGACCAAGACATTATCTGTAAATTGTTGTTCTGGAAGTGGACTTCTCCTTTAATGACAGAATTTTCATTTTTGGGTGAACTATCCCTTTAATTCTAGGCTTTTAGTATTTTAGTTTACCTGCTCACTGTTAGCTCAGGTTGAACAGTATGATGATGTCTCAGGGGACACAAGCTCAAAGCTCAAGTGGTCAGTAACAGTACATCAGTATTCCTTTTTCTCTCTCTCTCCAGGGAAAGAAACGTCAGTATGACCAAGAGGTGGAGAACCTTGAGAAACAGCAGAAACAGACCATAGAGCGTCTGGAGCAGGACCACACCAACCGCCTAAGAGATGAGGCCAAAAGGATCAAAGCAGAGCAGGACAAGGAGCTCTCTAAATTCCAGAACATGCTGAAGAACCGCAAAAAAGAGGTAAGAGAGAAAGAGAGACGCAGAGTCGGATGCACTGTATTTGCTTTGCATGTATTTGTTCATCAGGCTATGACCTGTTAATTGTTGGTAATCAGAATGAGCATTTAGAGTAATTTAATAGCCAAGTACACTTAAAAAATTAGTATTACACAAATTCAATTTAAGGTAAAAAGGCAATATTCACAAATGTATCTTTAACAACCTATGCCGTGTTATGTATATAGAAATTTGTTAAAGGCTATCATTATAACTTAAAAAAAAAATGTGGTGAAAAGTGCATTGAAAGGTTTTTTTTTTTTAGTCTGTAGCAGGCAAAGGTGGCAATCTATTTGTGAGTGGTGTTTGCTAGCCAACTAGTTAGGAGAATGTGTACTTGACTGTTGAATTACTCATGCTCATCCTGAATTAGTATGCTTTTAGCAGCTTTTTTTTTTTCATTTTTGTTTTCTGGGGATGCGAAAGCCAAACAGACACTCTTGCGTTTTACATTGGCAGCTTTGCTTCTGAATCACGATGCAGCTGCAAATGGAATTGATTTCCTCATCTGTCCTTTTAGACACATCTCAGCTGCCTCTTGCTTTGTATTCAGACTTGTAAATGCAAAGCAGTTCTTTCTTATCATGTTATGTTTGCTTAACAAAACTCTGGCTCTCACATTCAATTACCTCCATCCTCAAAGAGGCTGCAAGGATAGCTTTAAAGGTTAATTGGGTGCTAAGCAATGGCTTAGGAGCAAAACAAAGGCTCCTTTCATTTCATCTCATCTTCCTCCTGCTGGTGTTTTTCAAGCGTTGCACATGAATGAAGGAATTTCAGTGCATGCATGGCTTCATGGTAATGGGGAGTGTAGTGTGGATCTGTGACTGGTCTTATTCGCTCCTAGGTAGTGATGCATGGTGCATTTGCTGTCATAGTCAGTAACATCATAATAAAGCACGTTTTAACTGTCTCTCATTGCATTATCAGCCAGCATGATACATGCTCAGAGCGATTAGCACTATTAGAGTCTCTCTTATTTTCGCTCTTTGGTTTTGGTTTTTCTTTGACACTTATACTAGACAGCTCGCTCCTCTCTAATGCTGTCATTTGCATGAAGCGAGTGCTTTAATGGATTGAGATAAGGCAATGCCTCATTTTCTCTCCCTCTCTTTCTCCCTTTCATGACACACTGTTTAAATATTTCTTGATATTTATTACTTCTACCTATAAAGTATTAATATTACAATTTTTTTTAAACTGAGAACAAGTGCATGTAAAATTACTGTTTTACACATTTTTGATATTATGCTTTTGTAAATGTCACTAATTATGTTGCTTGTGTGAGTGTGATGTAATGAGTGGAAATCAGTGCTGTGGTGAAGGGCCTCTTGTTTTGATAGGAACACACTGTATATTTAGACTCTGACTATGTACTAGAGATTAAGTTTCCTTTCGTTTTAAAAATACTGTTGACTTTCCTTGCCAGATGCACACCTCAATTGCTGAGCAGCAGATAAAGTAATTATACAGTACCATTCAAAATTTGAGTTAGTATGATTTCTTTTTTCTTCATATGTAATTAAAAAGAAATTATGCTTAAAGGAGAAGTCCACTTCCAGAACAAAAATTGACAGATAATGTACTCACCCCTTGTCATCCAGGATGTTCATGTCTTTCTTTCTTCAGCCATAAAGAAATTGTTTTTTTCTCCATATAATGGACTACTATGGTGCCCTGATTTTGAACTTCCAAAATGCAATTTAAATGCTGCTTCAAATGATCCCAGCCGAGGAAGAAGGGTCTTTTCATAAATAATACCCTTCTTCCTCGGCTGGGATCATTTACAACCACATTTGGGATCGTTTGAAGCTGCATTTAAACTGCATTTTGGAAGTTCAAAATCGGGGCGCCATACCAGTCCATTATATGGAGAAAATCCTGAAATCTTTAACTCTTACGGCTGAAGAAAAAAAGACATGAACATCTTGGATGACAAAGGGGTGAGTACGTTATCTGTAAATTTTTGTTCTAGAAGTGGACTTCTCTGTTAAGCAAGGATGCGTTAAGTTAATCAAGTCACAAGCGAAGACATTTATTATTAATGATTTCAAATAAATGCTGCTTTTGAACTTTGCTCATCAAAGACCCCTGAATAATGATTTCCACGAAAATTTTAAGCAGCACAGCTGTTTTTAACATTGATGATAAAAGTTTCTTGAGCAGAAAATCAGCATATTACAATGATTTCTGAAAGACCATATGTCAATGAAGACGGAGTAGTGACTGCTGAAAATTCAGCTTTGCATCACAGGAATAAATTACATAAACTGTAATCATTTTCAAATTGAATACTGTATTTTTGATCAAATAAATGCACCATTAGTAAGCATAAGAAACTTCTTTCTAGAACATTAAAATAAAAGTCTTATTGGCCCCAAACATGTTATTTTTACTTTTAGATTGGAAAATATATTAATATTTATTTAAAATTCACAAATAAATTGTAAATGTATAAAAAATCCATTTGAATAATCTGCCATTTAGAAGTGGCAATCAGCCAATGCAAATCCAATGCATTTTTGACTCTGGACCACAGAACCTTAGTCTTAAGTCTTAAGTAGCCTGGGTATATTTGTAGTAATAGCCAACAGTACATTGTATGGGTCAAAATTAGCATTTTTTCCTTTATGCCAAAAAAAGATATTAATTAAAGATCATATTCTGTGAAGATGTTTTGTAATTTATACCATAAATATATCAAAACTTAATTTTTAATTAGTAATATGCATTGCTAACAACTTCATTTGGACAACTTTAATGCCGATTATTTATATATAAAATATTTAATAGATAAATATTTAGATATTTTCAAATAGTTGTGTCATACATCAATGGAAAGCTTATTTATTCAGCTAAATCTCAATTTAAAAAATTGCCCCTTACGACTGGTTTTGTGGTCCAGGGTCACATTTTAGCTGATAATTCAAGCTGTATTGGTTTATCAATAAAAGTAAGTGTTAATATTTTTTTTTAGTTGGACAATGACTGGCATTTTTGAGAACAAAGGTAGTCTAGGGTCATTTCAACAGTTTTGACCCTCCCCCCAGCAAAATGTCCGTCTCTGATCAAACTGACAGCTTGACATTTTGACACTCTGCTCATGCTGATCTACTCAAAACAATAACCTGCTGACACAACAGTTCAGCTTCCTTCACTAAAGAATAAATTTCAGCAATATAGAAGTGTGCATCTTTTAGAGATTACTTTGAAGGGATCTGTATTCTGATGGCTCTAACGTTTGTGGAGGTAAAAGAGCTGTTAGTGCACTTTCACTCTTCGGCTTCTGATCAACTCTTACCGGTAGTAGCTGATCATGGGCTATTGGAATCATCTTTATATTAACTGCTAACCCAGTCCGAAATCATCAGTGGTTTGGGGATGATTATCTTTCAAATACTAAACCGTTCCTCATGATAGTTAATTAACACTTCCTGCTAAATTTTGCATGAAATTAATCACATAACCAGTCCCTACGGAAGTAAACCCATCATTCCCAACAGTCTGCATGCTCACACTGTAGGTCAAACAAGAGGTCGAAATGTCCCCTAAACACATGAGAAAAGAGCTCATGAAACGCTTAAAGGAAGACCTGGCCGCTGTTCAACATGAAGAGGTAATTTAGTTACCAGCTACTACACACATACACACTTCCACTTTCGCTTCTGTTTTCTGTCCATCTGGTCTTAAATTGTAAGACTGACTAAAATCAAGGTTATTCCTTAGATTTCCTATTTACAAATAAACTGTCATGGCTTTAATGGAGAGTTTGTCCTCCCTTAATTTTCTTAATTTGAAAACATTAAAACGAAGTTGTTATTTTGGCGGACTTTCAGGGAGACCTCAAAGGATTAGTTCTCTTCCAGAATAAAAATTTCCTTTTAATTTACTCATCCTCATGTCATGCAAGATGTTCACATCTTTTTTTTCTTAAGTCGAAAAGAAATTAAGGTTTTTGAGGAAAACATTTCAGGATTTTTCTCCATATAGTGGACTTTAATGAGACGGGTTAAACGTCCAAATGCCGCTTCAAAGGGCTCTACATGATCCCAGCCGAGGAATGAGGGTCTTATCTTGCTAAATGATCGTTATTTTCTTAAAAAAAAAAAGATGATGTACTTTTTAACCACAAACTAACTCTGCGATGAGCGTGTATGACTTGACTCATTGCATAATCACATTGGCAAGCACGGTTAGTTATTTGTCTGTGTACTTTGGTTCAAAAAACTAGGGTAAGGCCAAAAACTCCATTTAATTTTCTTCTCCAACTTTAAAATCATCCAACATTGTTATTTTAGTTTTTTGTAAAGGGTATTTGACTCTCTTTGCACGTTTGCTTTTTAAACACTCGGTCGGTACTTCCGCCTATCCGGTCAAGATAGTGCAAAACAAGTGTCTGTGGTTAAAAATTATTTATTTATTTATTTATTATAGAAAAATGACCGTTTGGCTAGATAAGACCCTTATTCATTGACTGGGATCATGTAGAGCCATTTGAAGCTGCATTGAAACTGCAATTTGGACCTTCAACCTTTAAAGTCAACTATATGGAGAAAAATCCTGGAATGTTTTCCTCAAAAACCTTAATTTATTTTCGACCGAAAAAGACATGAACATCTTGGATGACACAGGGTTGAATAAATGATCAGAAAAGTTTGATTCTGGAAGTCATCTAATACTTTAAAGCTGCTTTTTAAGCCTATCTTTTCAATTATATTGACTTTTTGATGGCTGTTCTGATGGCTTATCGACTTCCTATCATCGTTCCCACATTATAAGCGGCCCAGACTCTGAGCAGATGCAGAGATGAGTTCATACGATGCAGGATCTGCTGCAAACTGAGACGCTGAAAACACCAGACCATGAGCTGCTCGTGTGCAAAAGAACACAGTGCTGTGCTTTACTTGAAACATACAGCTCATATATTACTTGATTTTTATGCATCTTGTAGAAATATGTGTTGCTAAAGTAGCCAAAGCGGAAAAAAAAAAGTGTGGGGGCGGGAATATCCACATACTTGGCCACATAGGACTTTGCATCAATCTCGAGGAGTATAACAGACTAACGATGACTGTTGCATCTCACCACGCATGTCAAGGACGACAGCTGCACTAACCGATCGTGGTCCTTCAGACTCACCAGCTGCTAAACCCGCTCTCCGTCCATCATCTGGAAGAAACTGATTTCACTGCACGCGACTCAGGACACTAACAGATTACTGCGATGAGAAGACTAAATGACATTGTGTGTGTCTGGTTTGCGTGATACGCTTGAGTGCTGGTGTGTGTCCCCTGTTCCTGACGTGGTGGAGTTGGCTGTGTTTTGCTCCACAGGGTGTGGCCCAGGTTATGATACAGTCTTTTCAGTTGTCCTCATGTGCTCTGTTCAACGCTCAGATGCAGGATGTAAGTCTCCACTCTCCTCGTGACTCAACCCTCTCACATGTGCCCGTCCGTCACGCAAGATACAGACCAGATGCACTCACAAATGCACATTCACTGTGTAGTGTAGCTAACTTGTAGTTACAATAGTATTAGCTTACATGCTTTAAAACTGGAGAAAATAGACCACAAAATGATATACAATCCAGTAGGAAAATGCAAGTTGTCAGGTTTCATCACATCTCTTTGGAAGTTCACGTGAGCCTCTCTGGAATCAGTACAGTGTTGTCACACCTGAATTACAGTATATATTTGCTGAGTGACACTAGCAGAACTGATTTTATGTTCAGCACGATTCCACTGAAGCAAGCCCCTTTGTAACGGCGCAGTAGTGTTTGAATGTGATGTGGACGGCACATGCGAGCAGGAAGGTGCTCTGTTGTTTTGGAGTGCTGTCGCTGTGTTGCTGCAGTGTCTCAATATCTCTTCTATCCGCTCACTCTCTCATACTGTTACTGAAACTCCAGTCAAGTTTCTGTGCGTCAACCGTGCTGCTTTTTTTCTGTGTGCCACAGAGGCCAAGTTCAAAGCAGAAGTCCAAGATAAGGATGACTTTTGAAATGCGTTATTGTTATTATTAATATATTGTATTAGTTTATACATTATGTAAATATTAACAGTATTGCTGTGATTGCATCGTATTTAAATGTCCTTTAGGCAGGCCCACATGCATCTAAAATCTGCTCAGGTTTTAACAAAATTACAATGCAGGTAATTTATAAAATTATACAAATACATACACTACCATTCAGAAGTTTGGGGTCAGAAAAGATGTTTGTTTTGCTCCAAGCGCCCCGTGTTCGAATCCTGACTTGAGAACCTTTCCCGATCCCATCCCCTCTCTTTCTCCCACTTTGTGTCCTGTCAATTCTGATCTGTCCTGTCACGATGAAGCCAAAAAAAAGGGGTTGTTTGTTTGTTTTTCCTTATTTTCAAAAGAAATTAATACTTTTTATTCAGGCAAGAGAGATCAAAAGTGACAGAAATTGAACTAAACCAAAATGAAATAAAATGCCCCATAAATTCAAGACACTGCACTATTAAACGAGGTATTACAGCTGCCACAATTTAAACTAAATGTGAAAATTAATCAAAAGTGTCAATTCACAGAATTACATTTAGATTCGCTCACACTGCATCAGATTGCTTTTACATGCTGTTTTGTGCAGCATTGAGCCTTACAACCAATCAAACGCGTTTCTGTTAAACTTAGGAATGCATTGGCCAATCAGAGGTACTTAAATTAGTCAGCGCTTAAAACGCAGGAGCTGTTGTTAAGTGTGCATACTCAAATTCTTGCCTCATAAAAACAAACACAGTGCAGATAAAATGTAAAAAGATTATAAAAGAATGTAAAAGATTAATTTGGTAGCTTCAATGATTATAATGGCAGTTTTTGCATAACTTGTGCTAGCCTTGTCTAACATCATGGAACGTCATGTGAAGCCAGAATGTGGCTTTCCCATAACAAAACAAAAATGTTTTATATTGTTTTCGATATTAATAATCATTATTACAATAGAAAGAGCAGTAATCTACATTAATGATTTTTTCATAATATTGCAGCCCTATGAGCTCCTGTTTTTACATGTATAATTTAGATACAATTCTAAACAGTCTATTGTTATTAACAACAGTTTAAAATACTGATTACAGTAATTGCGTAAATGTAAGTATTTGATATTATAGACAACGTAGTATGGTTTCTGTAATTCTCACAAATGTTAAAAATGCCCCTGTAAAACAATTCCAGGGGGCAAATATTAATGGACAAGTTAATTTCTATAGTTTCTAATTTCTGATAAATTTCTGTTCTTTTGAACTTTGATAATCAAAGAGTCCTGAAAACATGATCACTATTTCCACAAAAATAAGCAACATAAGAAATGTTTTTGAGCACCGTAATAGTTGACAAGTCTTCAAAGTGATCAAAATGATGAAGTAATGGCTGCTGGAAATTCAGCTTTTGAATCACAGGAATAAATTACACTTTAAAAAAATGTTAAAATGAAAAAGTTACTTATATTTCACAATATCAATGTAACTTCGGTGAGAATAAGAGACTTATTTCAAAAACAAGGTATTAAAAAAATGTACCAATCCAAAACTTTTGAATGGTAGTACACATTTTACCTTATTTTAAACCATCTAGATGACCCAGTCTGGGCCTACCTTTAGGTTGTTACACTGTACTGTGACTTTAAATGTATTGTTAATCTGTTCTCTAGTTCCTTCCTTTCACAAATCTTTATTCATTTATCATGAATTATAAATGTTTTATCTTTGTTAAATGGTTTAAGTGTGCGACTTTCCTCTCAACATAGTGTTATCATTGCTGTGGTAGTGTGAACTTTGACTGCTTCCCCTCGAGCATGATCATGTACAGATACTAATTTATAACTCCCTTGTTGTTTCTTTATCCAACTCCTCTCTTCTTTCTTTCTTCCTCTCTCTTGTTCTTTCGCCGCTCGTCTCTCTTAGGAGCAAGAGTTTCTTCAGAGGCAGCAGCAGGAGCTGGATGGAGCTCTGAAGAAGATCATCCAGCAGCACAAACTAGAGATTGCCACAATTGAGAGAGACTGTCTCAACCACAAGCAGCAGCTCATGAGAGGTCAGGCACTATAAACAAGTATTTGTACATTAATAATAATGGAATGGCCCATGTTTGTTTTTTGCATGCAGTATCTTCTCAAATAGTTGCACTTCAAACTTCACAGTTTGCCGTTATGAGGAAGTTCTGTAGCCCTTTGTGTTAAATTGTGGTTTTGTTTATTCTAAATAAATTAGCTGCGCACATGTGGTGATATATTTTTTCTAGGTCACACTTTCAACTTCAACCACAAAGGAAACAAGCCAAACACGTTACCTGCTTCCACAGACAGTAACGCTCTCTCTACCTGGAATAGAGCTAAACTGCGTGTTATTTTCAGACAGGGGTCCAATTATAAAGTTCTCAAGTTCTTATAAAGGCCAGCCGTTTGTCTCTTGAGGTGCGGCCCAGATCTCGTTTGATGAGGCGTGCGTGTGAAAATTATTTCATCAAGGCCGTGTTGAGATTTGCCATTTATGTGTAATGAACTGTATGACTTCATGTTTGCAAAACATGTCTAAACCTGCATGAGTCAAACGGTCTGGTTCTAATGGCTGAGAATCATTCTATTTCCTTTTTTCTTTGTCTCACAATCCCACAGCCCGGGAGGCCGCTATGTGGGAGCTTGAGGAGCGCCACCTGCAGGAGAAACACCAGTTGCTGAAGCAGCAACTGAAGGATCAATACTTCATGCAGAGACATCAGCTCCTCAAAAGACATGACAAGGTGAGACCGGACTGTCAGTCTATGTTTTGTAAGATTATGTTTTGTAGCAACTCTCTGACTGTTTTTTTCTTCATGCGGCGGGTCGTTAGGAGATGGAGCAGATGCAGGGTTATAACCAGCGGCTGATAGAGGAGATGAAGAACAGGCAGGCACAGGAAAGAGCTCGGCTGCCCAAGATCCAGCGCAGCGAAGCCAAGACCCGTATGGCGATGTTTAAAAAGAGCCTACGGATCACTGGCACGGGAACACCAGAGCAGGACAGAGAGAAGATCAAACAGGTCAGACTCTCTATCAGGAAGCTTTGTCAAGATCAGAGTAATCAGGCTTGTGTTAAGACCTAAGGGTGTTTTCTGCTTGCTTTCGAGCAGTTTGCTGTTCAAGAGGACAAGAGACAGAAGAACGAGAGACTTCATCAGCATCAGAAACATGAGAACCAGATGAGAGACCTGCAGCTGCAGTGTGACTCCAACATTAGAGAACTTCAACAGATGCAGGTCTGTAACACACATACATACACAATTATACTGTCGTCCTCTTTTTCTTTGTGCTTGGATTTTTCATTACTTTTAAATTCAATTAAGTTGTTTTTTGTCGGTTCTAATATCTGATTTGTTGTCTTTCTGCCATCAGAATGAGAAATGCCACCTTCTGATTGAGCATGAGACTCAGAAGCTGAAGGAGCTGGATGAGGAGCACAGTCAGGAGCTGAAAGAATGGAGGGAGAAGCTTCGGCCCAGGAAGAAGGTATGTGGTTTTCATTCACATTTAATTCATATACGTTTTCATAAGATCCAGTTAAAACTTAACATTGCAAGTGCATATAAAATATAAAAATAGAAACCTAGTGATAATATTTATATATGTATATCAGGGACGTTTTCTCTGAGGAGGAGGCAGTGTCTCCTCAAAATATTAGATGAGAAAAGAAATTCATAGTACAAAAATAAAACCATGCCAATGTTACAGAAGATAACATTCCAAAGTGTTTAAGTCACTCGTTTTCTAAAGAAATACTGTCCAACAGTGACACACACAGGTAAACCTCTGTCACCTCCCCTGAGCCCGTTGAGTTTTACCACACTCCCTAAAGCGTGCCATGAGTTTGGTTGAGGGTAATTGAGAATGAAAGAAAGTCACGTAAGTGGAGTCAGTGCCTCCATCACTATATGATTTGATATGACTTTTTTTTTTTTTTTTTCTCCCCGTTGTGATTGGTTCATGCGATTAAATCCCAGCTCTTGTGTTTGTGCACAGTCTGTTTTCACAAATCAGTCTGAATGAAGAATAAAGTGGCATTAATGGCAACACTACTTTGGCATGAAAACATAATTTTTTTAATGAATAATCAGCTTGGTCAAATTTGAAAGAAATCTCAATATTTGCCAAGCTTTGACTGTTGATCTGAAAAATTCAAAAATAGGCCTAGTTAAAAGTTAACTTTTTAGAAAAATAGCTGAACACTTGTTCACAAATAAAATATTGTTTAAATCGTTACTGCCTTGAGTTATTGTAATAAATGTAAAATGCTTATAATCATTAACTTTTTTCATTTTCTGATAGTGTAAGTAGTTTATTTAACCAAGAAACTGGGACTGGGACTTGAATTTGCATTTGATTAATAAAAAAATAATAATAATAATAAAATATAACTTTTTTTTTTTTTTTTTGCCTCCTAATTTCAGAACACCACCGCACACCACTGATGCATATGTATGTATGTGTGTCATTGGTGTCCAGTGGTGTTCTGAAATGAGGAGGCAAAGTCCTCAACAAGTTTTTTTTTTTTTTTTTTTTTTTTTTTTTTTGTGTTTTAATCGGATGTAAAGTCATGTGCCTTTTCTTGGTTAAACATTACTTACACTTTCAGAAAAAGAAAAAAATCTATTTTATGTTTTTACGTTAACAATGTGATCAATGTTATATTTATTAAAGCTAAATATGAGGCTGTTTTTTTGTTTGGTTTTGTTTTGTTTTTTTTACTTTTGCTACAGTGACACCTTACATTTACTCTACTCTGTCATTTTCAACCCTCGAAAATGGATACTTTTGAAAACTCTGCAGACCGTGGCTGCCCACATTCGCTCTGCATGTCCTTGACGACCATTATAAATGGTCATGTGACTTGTGTTTTCAGTTGTGTAGTATGGACGGAGATTGTTCCTGAAACGCAATAAAAAAACTGTGACAATGATTGTTTTAATTTTAAAATGCCATTTTAAAATGAAAACACACCAGTGTGAACAGGGCCTGAATCTCATCAAGTTAGTGTTTTTAAGCATTTATTCCAAAATAATAACCTGAGGCAGTAACAATGTAAACAATATATTTTATTTGTGAACTTATATTCAGCTATTCTTTTAATAATTGACTTTCAACAATTTTTTTTTTTTTTTGGATCAGTCATTAAAGCTTGGTAAATATTGTTCACAAGACAGAGATTTACCTTAAATTTCAGCTGATTACTCACTAAAACCTCCCACAGATCATGTTTTCATGCCATTTCAAGTCTTATTTTGATATAACAAAGTGGTTTTATCTAAATGTGTGAGTTGTTTACTTACTTTTTGTAATTAGTCTTCCCATTAAAGGAAAAGTCCACTTCCAGAACAAAAATTTACAGATAATGTACTCACCCACTTGTCATCCAAGATGTTCATGTCTTTCTTTCTTCAGCCGTAAAGAAATTGTTTTTTTGAGGAAAATATTTCAGCATTTTTCTCCATATAATGGACTGATATGGTGCCCCGAGTTTGAACTTCCAAAATGCAGTTTAAATGCAGCTTCAAACGATCCCAAATGCGGTTGTAAACGATCATAGCCAGGAAAGAAGGGTCTTATCTAGCGAAACGTTAGGTTGTTTTCATTAAAAAAATTACAATTTAAATACTTTTTAATCTCAAACGCTTGTCTTGTCTTGCTCTCTCTGAACTCTCTGAACTGTATTCTGTTTCAAGACAGTTAGGGCAGTGGTTCTCAATCCTGGTCCTGGGGGACCCCTGCTCTGCACATTTTGCATGTCTCCCTTATTTAACACCTGATTGAGATCATCAGCTAGTTAGTTAAGTTCATGGATCACTGAATTAGGGTATGTCAAAAAACTCCAATCTTATTTTCTTCCTCAACTTCTAAAATCATTTCAAAATCTTCCTACATCGCTGCAGAAGTACCGACCCAGTCTTTGCAAAGTGAACATGCAAAAATCAAACACCCTTAACAAAAAAGGTAAAACTTTGATATAGGATTGTTTGAAGCTGCATTTAAACTGCGTTTGCGAAGTTCAAACTCGGGGCACCATATCAGTCCATTTTATGGAGAAAAATCCATAACCTAAAAACACATAATTTCTATACGACTCAAGAAAAAAAGACATGAACATCTTGGATGACAAGGTAGTGAGTACATTACTTGTAAATTTTTGTTCTGGAAGTGGACTTCTCCTTTAATGCCATTATATTGTTCATACGAACTGATTTGCGAACGCAGAATACGCATGAACCCAAGAGGCGGATTTATTGCATGAACCAATCACAGCCGAACATAACCAGTCTTATCCAATCATATCGCGATGGAGGCATTGTCTCCTCTCAAAAGATTTCCCACATTCATTCTCAGTTACCCTCCACCATACTTACTGCATGCTTTAAGGGATCTGTTAAAATCAGTTGGTCCAGGTGAGGTGAGAAAAACACGAACTCCTACTGTAACTGTACCTGCTGGTGTCGCTGTTGGACAATGTTGCTTTAGAAAAACAAGTAATTTGTACACTTTTTGATGTTATTTTTTTGTGATATTTGTGTTTTATTTACGAACTAAGAATTTTTTTCTCAACCAATATTTTGAGGCATTGCCTCCTTCGGAGTTGTTACTTTCTTTAGTTCTTCAGTTGTGCAGCTTAATATTTTTGTGGAAACTGTGGTACATTATTTTCCAAATAAAATGTTCAAAAGAACAGCATTAAAATATGCTCTCTCTTAGGCTCTGGAGGAAGAGTTCACACGTAAACTGCAGGAACAGGAAGTCTTCTTTAAGATGAGTGGAGAGTCTGAATGTCTCAATCCCACCACCCAGAGCAGAGTCTCTAAATTCTACCCCATTCCCAGTGTGCACTCCTCCGGCTCTTAATCTTCACTGAGCTTTATCTAAAGTCAGGAAGAGCTGTTCCAGTCAAGAGCCCATTAGCCTTTTAAAGGTGTGAGATCAGAATAGATGCATGGGGTTGAAACGAAATTCCAAAACACCTGAAAGTTGGAATCTAACGGGGATGAAGGACAAACCTTATGCATTACCTAGACAAGCTTTTTTTGCCACATTGAATCCAATGGATTAGCATTTTAGTTTTCTGTACGTTGTCTTCTGGTCATGTTAATTTGTGCTTGAGATGTTAGCACAAATTCGCAATGAATACACTCAGGCAATATCATCTTGTCTTTGTGGAATACATACATGCATAAGACAGCCTTAATGATGCCCATAACAAACACAAAAAATACCACTTAAAAGGTGAGAGGTCACGTTTAAAACAACTCGTGGACACACTAGCCACCGTTACACTCAAATCTCTAAATAGTAAATGAAGCTTCAGTTCTGTTATGATCTTACAACAGCTGTTATACGTTACATTTTTTTTTAATACTCCTGAGAATCTGGTCTGTTGTGTTTTTAATGTCCACGCAAAGTTACTTTTAAAACAAAATACTCATTTTAAAGTTTTCTTTTACTCTTCGAAGATATTTGCAGTCAAGGAATGTAACCTGTAAGTTGACATTGCACACTTTGAAACAAAAAAACATATGCAGTAGCGATCTCTTTAGTGCATTAGGAAGGAAATAGTGCCCAAATATGTCTATGATGATGTCATTTCTCATTGGCAAGTCACTTTGTGGTCCAGAGTACCCAAGTTTATTTTTTTATAAGCAAATTTCACATATTTGAAGAAGAATAGGGCAGCCTTTGCCTTCTTGAATGTTTCATATATGGTGTTAAAAAGTTATTTATGGATTTAACTGAAGTTGAACATTTTTATTGTTACGTTTTGTTCCTGTTTCATCAATATATAAGGGGAATATGAACTTGCACATGCTAGATTGCTTATCTTAAGTTTAGGTTTTCTTTTTATTGAAGGACACATAATTTGATAGAGCAGTGTTTAGTCCATTGCAGTCTGGGAAGACATGAACATTTCTCGCTGTTGCTGAGGACTTCTGATTCAAGCTCTATTTTTGATAACATGTTTTGTGCAAGAAATTACACATCTGTATCTTATCCATAATATGACATGCTGTGCTCATATACTTTTTGCATGCTGAAAGAAATCCCAAATGCTGTACTCTACCAGAGACGTAGACTTTTTGAACAGACAAAAAAAAAGCTTGTTCTAAAAGTTAGTATTTGCACAAACAGTGCATTATAAATCAGAGACAGAAAGAAAGGGCCGATATCCCAGTGTCATACTGCTGAACAGTGACCTTAACCTCCTGCAGCACTTTGATGGAATATCTGATGCATTTTTTTTGAGGTCAATTTATGTATCTAAACGCTTGTGTCCATTGGTATACTGTAATAATGCTGTAAATAAAACTCATTGTATTTTCTTTGATTTGCTGCTGTTTTTTTTGTAGTTCAGTATCAAAACAATCATATCAAATCATATTGTTCTGTTACACATTCAGTGGCTTTTTACTTGTAAAAATGGCTTGACAACACATTGTCTTTCCCTTTTTTGTTCAATGTTACAATTTTTTAAAAAATGTTGCAAGGCAAAACATTACCATAGAAAAGATTCATACAATATAAAAAAACAATTACAAAGCCCACTACTGGGTAAAAAGTACATTTCAAGTGCTATATTTAAACGTTAGATAATAAAAACTAAGACATTGATGTCTTAAACCCACGCTAGTAAAGATGAAAATCGTTCGGAATGTATGGATTATAATATTGCATGCATTCAGATGACCCAAACAAGCCTCTGCGCTGTGTTACTTCATAGAAAGAGGCTAGTTTATGAATTTATCTTCTTTAAGATATGTATTGTTTCTTCACACTGTAAGTGCATCCATGGAAGCCTTTACACACCTTTGCTCCGAATCCATCGACCAGTCTCGAAATCACCTGTTAAAGTTAAAAATAGAGATACGTGTCATGATTTTTAGATACTGTTTGGATATATGATATACTATTGTATATTAATGATTATCTTGGTAATTGAGTAACCTGTGGAGTATTCTGAGGAGTAATCGGATAATTACAATTATGTTTGAGGTAATAAAAATGGACCTAAGCAAACAATAGCCTTTAAAATGACTTAAAATACATATATCAATGAGGCAATAATAATTAGTTTAAATAAAGTATCAATAGCAAGTAATCATATGGTTTTGATAAGCAAAACTGCTTAAATACGTAATGTATTACATAAACAACAGAACTAATATACTTTAAGCATTATAACAAATGACTGCAGAGGCGGCCAACAGCCTGATGATTGTTTTTACACTTTACTGAGCGATAGAATCCTTGTTTAATATTTGACTCAACATTTCAATCAAATGTCCACTTAATCTTTAATATTTGGCCATTTCTTTAGGACAGAAATGCTACAGCCACTGTATTTTCTTGAATATGTGGATATCAAAACTTTAGAACCTTTGAGCTTTTATTTTGAAATCGTGATGTGTTTGATTAGCTTCATAAATGATTTACCTTACAAATCTGATGAAACTGGGCACGCTGCATTTCCAGATGAACGTTATAATAAACAAACTCAAGGCAATATGCAGAGATGAGTTTGAGTTTGAGACGCTCCACACATGAGAATAATTACAGTTTGTGTAGCAGCGTTTACTGTGAACGGAGCCGCTCTGAGGCGCACATACATAACCTACACGCATGTAAATAATTAAAGCACATATATTGTGCATTATTATGATTTTCAAATAGGTTTAATATATTATGCAGTCTTGAAAAATGTCTAATAATGTGTTTCATACATTCTCGTCCGTGGAATGCGCCACTTCCGGTATTTTGCCAGTTACTTGGGCAAAATGCAGTGGAGGATTTTTTTTTTAAATCGAGTACTCGAATTGGAACAAGGAATCATGACAGCCCTAATAAAATTAGAAGCCAAGCATACTATGACTGATATGTAGTTTTCTTACCTTTTTCACCCTTTTCTCCCCTTGGTCCCTCTGGTCCTCTTTGTCCTGGAAGGCCGGGTATCCCTGAGCTCCCTGTTTCCCCTGTAGATCACATACAAAGAGTTTTATATTCACAGCTCTTCACTGTCATGTTCAAGCAGGTACTTGATTTCCTGATGTGAATCGTGACTGGTACCTTTTTCTCCTTTAGGTCCAGGGTATCCTCTGTCTCCTTTGAGTCCTGGCCTGCCAGGAGGCCCTGGAATGGTCCCATGTGCTGAAAAGATAAATGTTTATGAATAAATATTATAATGATCTATAATCATAACCTATAATCAGTGTATGTGATACAGTATGTGAGTGGAAGTGGATACTAACTTCTAAAGAAGTCCATTAAGTCAGCCGTCACGTTTCCATAGGTTCCAATCACACGGCTGTACCCAGGTTGGCCGGGGGGACCGGCAGGACCAGGAGGCCCAGCTGGTCCTTGGATTCTTCCTGCGTGCGTTCTCCAGTATCCCTCTGTCAGGTCCTGTAGTATACCTTGATCTGAACGAAACAAGATGGATTCACTCATTAGCCCTGTGATGAACTGACCATCAGTACACAGTTTCACAGTTTCACTGTCTCTGCCCCAAAACACTTCATGGCTCCAGTATCTCTGTGATTACACAGGATAACCGATTTTAAAAAATTGATGGATTTGCTTATTATCACAGTGCTTTGTACTATTTTTGTATTTTTTAGAAACAACATTGCTAGAAACTCGTAGTACCAAACAAAGCCAAAGCATCCTAAATTATTTTGATCCTAAATGAGTCAGTGTTTTTGAACGAATCAATTATGAATGACTCAATGACTCACTTAAAAAGATAGCGGCTGCATCTGAGTATGCACATTTCTCTACTATATACTTGACTAAAGAAATGTGAAATGATTACAATGTACAAATTCCCAATATAAAACGTGTGAAGATGTAAGAACATTTATATATGATACTATTTTACAATAAAAATGTTAACTGATAATTAATTATGCAAATTCAACTTTGTCAAATTTCTCAGTTTTGAATTGAAAATATAATCTATCATGTATGGAAGCCCGTTTCCACCACTGAATAAGAATTAAAAAAGGTAATTGCAACATTATGAATTTTCAATTGTGTGTTATAAATATATATAAACTTGCAATTCTGAAACATAAAGTCACAATTCTGACTTTCTCAGAATTGCATGTTTATATCTTGCAAATGTGACTTTTTTCTAAGAATTGTGAGTTCATATCACAACTGTGCATTTTCCTCAGAACCGAAGTTCATATCTTGCAATTGTGATGTATTTTCTCAGAACTGCAAGTTTATATCTCGCAATTGACTTTTTTTTCTCAGAATTTAAGTTTATATCTCGCACCTGACTTTTTTTTTCCCCTGAATTGCACGTTTATATTTCACAATTGTGACTTTTTTTCTGAATTGCATTTTTATATCTTGTAATTGTGGCGTTTTTTTTCCCCTCAGGATTGCAAGTTTATATCTGCCAATTGTGATGTTTTTTTTTTTATGTTTATATCTCACTTTACAATTAAGAGTAAATTTATGCACATATTAAAAGATTACTTTATGGATTACTTTAACTTCAACTTTTTCTATATTTCCATAAATCCCTTTAAATCCTTCAATTATGTGATGCCTTTAAATAAATAGATAAATGTATTAAGTTCAGAATAAATTCATACTATATAGAACATACTTTTTTAAACATGACATAATTACTTACTCAAAAGAAGTACCTACTTAGAGAGTAGAACAAATTGGTTAAATGAACGATTCAGTGGCTTACTCTTAAAGTAGTAACATGTTAAAGACTAAATATCATCACTAGGAAACCAAAGCATACTTAAGACTAGAACTCTATTCTTTTGCTGCATTGCAAACGTGGATATTTCTTTCAGGAATCACAAGGTTAAGTTTTTACTGCTTTATTATGAACATAACTCCAGTGCAAAGGACTTGAATGATACTGTACTCACTCTTAATGTAATCAGTCACTTTGATTGCAACATTGGAGTAGTCCACTGGTTCACTGATCTCAGAGCCATAGCGGTACTGGCCTCTGGCATTGTGATAACTCTGTCCAGGTTCACCACGTTCACCCTTTTGACCAGGCGGTCCGGGAGGCCCAGGGTTACCGTGAACGTAGCGCCTCATAGTGTCACCTGAAAAAAAAAAGTGAGACTATTTACTGATGCGGCAATCAACCATAGAGTGTTTCCAGGAACTGGTCAGACAAATCTAGGACAGTTTTTGACAAAGTAGAATGGAGTGAGTTCAATTGTTAAAATCGGTCAAACATCCACCACTATAAAGTTACACCGAGGTGTCAGTTTCCAGATTAGAGTGTGTGGTGAGTGACTCTCACTGTTTAGGTAGTCCTGCAGCTCAGCACGGATCTGTTCTCGTGCAGAAGATCCTGTATATGATACAATGCCCCTAGTGTCTCCTGGAGGACCCTGGGGTCCTGGTGGACCAGGTAGGCCAGGAGGTCCCCTAAAACCAGATTCTGAAAACCAGAGAATCCCATAATGATTTTTTTGCAAAACTACAAATGTGTATCAGACAGTACAATGAAACTCATGAGAGGACTCACTCTGTAGGTAGAGCTGGATCTCCTCTAGTTTGTAACCTGAGACTGCAGAGGAGCCTCCTGAGATGCCGGGCGGACCAGGGGGTCCCTGAATTCCTTGAGGACCAGGAGGCCCAGGGGGCCCAGGACGTCCAATGCCTCCACCAAGCCCTGACTCTGCAAACACATTTAAAGTGAATATGAGAAAAAAGGAAATCCCTTCGGAGGTTA
This sequence comes from Labeo rohita, assembly GCF_022985175.1. Lineage (NCBI taxonomy): Eukaryota > Metazoa > Chordata > Actinopteri > Cypriniformes > Cyprinidae > Labeo > Labeo rohita. The sequence goes on along the minus strand of NC_066881.1, from coordinate 17,635,561 downwards.
TAAAACGAAATAATTTTGAACAAAATCACATACTGTGAAGTAGAGCGGTTATGTCACTGTGGGAAGCACCTGGCTGGCCAGGCTGGCCAGGTGGGCCGGGAGGACCTGGTAGTCCAGATCTGCTTATCATTCCCTGCTCTAAAAGCAAATTCACAAATGCCATTAGAAAGACAGAATTCAAACTATTGCAGCTTTAACATTTAAGATTGAGCTTAAAGACACACCATTCATCATTCTGATGGCATATCTTGCCACTTCCTGTGCGTTAAAGGTACTAGCACTAAGCCCAGGTGATCCCGCTGGTCCTGGAGGACCAACCACGTAACGCCTCACATCCTCTCCTAAACACAAGAAAGTCACTGGGTCAATTCTCAGATTCAAGATTCATATTATTTATACACAAGTGGGTCTGACAAGGTTTACTCACTCTGTAAGAGGGAAATGATGTATTCAGCACTTATACTTGCAGGTGGGCCAGGAGGTCCTGGAGGTCCTTGAGGTCCTTGAGGACCTTGGCTAATACTGTTACCACTAATTCCAGAGCCTGAATCAAAATGAAATCAATTTTACCACAACTGCAACAGGATTCACAGACATACATTAAACATTACACAGCAGATCTTAACTTACGCTGAATGTAAGCGATAACCCGAGACGCCACGTCCTCCACGGACACTGAAGGTCCAGGTGGACCAGGTGGACCCTGAATACTAGACAAATGCTGCCTCATGCTGTCACCTGTAGAAAGGATGCCACACATTCATGAGGAAATGAACCTTCAGGAGCTGGAGTGAGATCATCTAAATGAACAGGTACTCACTGTGCATATACTCCGTGATGTAATGATGAAAGTCTGCAGCAGAATGGGATCCACCAGAATGACCTGGAGGACCAGGTGGACCAGGAGGTCCTGGAGGACCAGGCTGCCCTTGGGCCCCAACTGCAACTCCTCCTGATACAAATGGCAACAAGAAATGATAGTTACAGTACTAGTTTACTTTGGGAATCTCATTTGATAATCTAATAATGGTCCTATTAGAGGTCATTTTTGGGTGAACACAAACAGTGCAACATATTAATATTTACCTCTTGATTCGCCTCGGTACGATGATGTACCTGGTACTCCTGGTTCCCCTGAGAAATTAATTTAAAGATTATTGTACTAGATATTAAGGAACCTGAATACAACGTCTCCTCATCATTAATCAAGGTTTTTACCATTACGGCCATCTCGTCCAGGTGCTCCAGGAGGTCCTGGGGGACCTGGTGGTCCTTGAGCCACGCCATACTCAGAGACTATGTAAAGTAAAAAAATAAATGATTTATTCTTTATTAAACATTTTTTATGAACACTTAAAAACTGTTTCTCTATATGTCAGATGGTTTAAGGTCTCTTCACAATATTTCAGTTAACAGCAAATTAAGTATTATAGGGACTAAGTGCCATAAAATAATACACTTTTTTTTAACCAAATCTGTCGCTTTAAGTGTCACAATGTTAATGAATGTGTCAAAAGAAAAAAAAAGTTAACTTACTAACTCTACCAGGACTCCCTGGAAGGCCAGGCTGACCTGGTTCCCCTGTAAAAAAAAAAAAAAAAAAGCACCATTGTTATAAGGCATGTGGCGATCTATTTAAGAGAAATAATCCCTAAGAAATAATCAAACATAAATTTAATGCAACAACAAATAAATGTGCAATTATACAACAATACTATATATGCTTTCATCAGTATTACATTAAAAAAAGTCAATTAAATATTATTTTAAATCATTTAAATAGCATTTATGCTGGTAAGGGTAAGGTTTTTGGCCTGCCCATTACTATGATTTTTCTTTTAATTTGAAAAATAAAGGCAAAATTACAAAATACAAAAATCACATTTGCAAATTGTTTTAAATATATTATCATTGTTAAGCAATGTTTTTGGCATAAGTATAAATTTTTTCTATAAAATTTAATGTCATGTCAGCCCTGTTACCCTCATCAAAAACCATTGTAAAATAATGTATATTCAAGTGACATCCATTCTAGGAGGTTACATCATCTCTCAACCAGGATTTCAACACTTAAAACACAACCAGGGTTCTCTCACTGCTCTATAATGTGCTATTTTTGATGATTTATGAGGCTTGACTGAGGGGGGTCATCATGCAATGTCAATCCTGTTACCATGTTAAAAATGTAAATTTAAACAATTATTTCTTACATTTAATATAATCAATATCTACAAGTAAAATCCTTTAGCAATTAGCAAATTAGAAAATTATTAATCGTCACATCTATTACTGTTAACCTGTTTTAGAGTAACAGGTTTTGACATGTGGGTAACAGGGATGACATTGATTAGGTTTGACCCTGTTTTTAAAGATTGTCTGTGTAAAATACAGACATTTTAAAGGTCACACTCGGAATATTATTGAGCTAATACCTATATCATTCAGTGGCATATGACTTCTAATTAAACTATAATATCTAGTAACGCTTGTGGCGGTAACAGGGTTGACAAAAATACTGAAACATGAGGTAGAAAAATAGTCATAAAATAATAAATTACATAGCCTGAGATGGAACAATACAATTTCCTGTCATTTTAAGGTATCTTCATTTCATGGATATTTAAAAAATGTTGATTAAACTTCTTTTTTTGTACTTTTTACAAATTTCGTGGAATGACCCTAAGTCTTTTATGTGTTTTACTGTTTATATCAATTCTTATGACCAATATTAAGTGTTGGTTGGAAAAGAGAGCCTCACCTTGGTATCCTCTTGGACCTTGGGCACCTGAAATTCACATAAATATGTTATTAGATATCTGACGATAGTTAAGTAACCTACTTTCTGACATCATATTTTCATAGTGTCTTCACTGGAGATAGGTTGGAATAAAGGTACCAACGAGTAGAATCAACTAAACACAAGTTCTGTGTAAGACTCACCTGTTGCTCCTTTAGGCCCTGGTGCTCCTGGTGGCCCAGGTGGTCCCGCAAAAAATGTTCCTGTTTAGGCAGCGTTTGTAAAATTGTGAGACTTCAAAAACCACAACACCTTAGAATAACGTATATTATCTCAGACATATGCAGTAATCAAACCTGAGTTAGGCACAAAGTTTCCTGGATCTCCCTTGTCTCCTTTAGGACCAGGTCTGCCATATCCTGTGAGACAGTGACAAAAGAGTTCAGAAAAATATACTACAGGAAAATATATATATGAGTTGGTGTGTGGCAAAACTGAATAAAACTGCAATGAATAAAATCAGAGTTTGTGTAAACTACTCCTTTATTTCATCTTACCTGGTGTGCCTGGCTCGCCAGGTGGTCCCTGTGGTCCTGGTCTAGAATCGCCTATAGGGAGTAAAAATGGATTAAATGCATTCAAATATAATCTTCTTAAAGCTTAAAAAAAATACTTGTAAAACTATTTTGTCATATATAAACCTGTATAATTTCATGAACTCTTGAATTTCACATTTAAAAGACACTGTATGTGGCAAAAAAAAAAAAAAAAATCAGACATTCAACAGATGTTACTCTTGAAGCCTATCATGAATAATGTTATTATACCTGGACGTCCAGGAGGCCCTGGGGGACCAGGAGGACCAGGTGGTCCAGCAACATGTGGAGCACCATACTGTCCTAAAAATGACAGATATTCAAATGTTATGTTAATGCATGTTCATGTTAATAATGTTCAAATTAGATCTTTTAAATAAAGACTCACTTTCAGTTCGCATTGAAATAGTGTCATCAGCGCTAACAGAAATACCCGGTTCTCCTTGATCTCCCTTATCACCTTTAGGACCTGCACAAAAATCAGGGTGGATGGATGGATGCATGGAAGGTCATTGGGATATAATTTATATTTGACTAATTTACAATTTTACTTAGGAACACCAGATGAAAAATGGAAATTTACCAGGCTGTCCAGGAATTCCAGCAGGGCCAATGGGTCCTAGCATCACAAGACATATCATAAATACACATTATAAATATACTGATGTACAAACAGTGCAATTAGTTCAAGTATATGTCATTTATTGGACTGTGAATTTTCTATTTTCTAAAAAAAACATGTACAGTGTGATTCTGATTTGACTGATTTTCCATTTTTAAAAGCGTGAAGATTATGAACATACCTGAGAGTCCTGGAGATCCAGGTGGGCCAGGGGGTCCAGGGCTTCCAGGTGGTCCTGGGATTGCTACTGAGCTAGAACCTGCTGCAAAATTAAAGCACTCAGTGTAAGTTTATGACTGCACAGTGAACTGTTAAATGTGTTTTAATGCTTCATGTAGACTTACCTGCATTGATCACTCTTCCAGGCTCACCATTCTCACCTGTGAACGTTTTCAGAATAATTATTTGGACATTCATAGACATAGTTGCACACATATAATTCTAATGTCCAATAATAAGACAAATTACATTGCTAAAAACGCAAGACTTCAAAGAGCAGATAAACATTGATTCTATAGTCTATTTTACTAAAACAGTCACCACACATCACCTTTAGCTCCAGGCTGACCAGGATTGCCAGGTAGACCTATGAAAAAAGAGACATGTTCATCATTTTATCTTCATACACATCTAAATTGCATAAAAATGTAACGCTTAAATTAGGTAGAAAAAAAAATGCAGTTCAAGCGACAGATTACCCGGAGGTCCTTGAATCCCTTGAGTTCCTGATAAAAAGAAAGCAATAGAAAAAATGGAAATAAAAAACACAATTCAGCTATTTTTTCCAACGTTATCAAATGTTAGTATTTTGAATGTGTATAACCACATGGTGAATGACAGAAACTGTACTATAACATGCAGCTAAGCTCATTTTCCCGTGTTTTTCACGTTTTTATACCTTGTTGCCCAGGATCGCCGGGTGGCCCAGGTGGTCCTCTGATTCCTGGTAAGCCAATTGAGCCTGGCTCACCTAGATATGAACCAAAATGATACAGAATACAGACACAGATTAAAATAAAGGCACAGATATAGGTACACAAGTTTTTTTGGCTTGAAATCATCAAATCTGAAAATGCCACTTACCTCTTTGTCCCTTTTCACCATCAGGTCCTTGAGGCCCTGAAATTAAATTACAAAATGACAATCTGGACAATTTCCATTCATTTAAATCTACTTGAGACTTTATTTAACATTTAAATGTAGTAAGATCTAAATGATTTTGAAAGAAGTCTCCTATGCTAACCATAAACACATAATACAAAAATATTATGAAATCTTTTATAATAAATAAAAAAATATATATTCTAGTTTATTACATTTTAACAGGTAATTTATTTCTGTAATGGAAAAGCTGAATTTTTATTTCTTAATCACCTGCTGATCCTTTAACTCCTTTCTCACCGGCTGGCCCTTGCCGTCCAGCAGCACCAGGAGTACCTGAGAGCGGGTACAATAATTTAACAGTGAATCAAATATTTTCAACATGGCACAAATGAAAGTTCTTTGCTATGGCTCGGTATAAATATACACACCTGGCAATCCATTTTCTCCTCTTTCACCATGATCACCTGATACAACACAAATGATTTCACATGAATTCCCACTGACTACAGTAATGAACCTGATACTGTATGCAGGCTGACATTTAATTAGTTACAAACCTTTAATTCCAGGTGGACCAGGAAGTCCTCTATCACCTGGAAAGATATTTTAAATATAATTTAAAAATTTTGTTCATAGAATGCTTTGTTAAAACACACCAAGTGCTCATGGTGATACACACCTTTAGACCCGGCAGGGCCAGGTTCACCTCTGAAGCCTTGAGGGCCTTGTTCACCTGCACAGAAAACATTTCTTTGTTACACATTTAATGTATTTATTTTATAACACAGAAAATATTTTTTGGTAAAGAAAGAGCTGATTACCATGTAAACCACTAGCACCTGTTGAACAAACAAACAAAAAGAGAACAAAGATCAAACACATGCTAATATTGCATAACATTTATATTTAGTTAAATCTGATTTATATAAATTGTGTTTTATGTATTGACCTTTAGGCCCAGGTGGACCAACAAGACCAGGAGAGCCAGGAAGACCAGGAATACCTGAAGAAAATACAGATACACATTGTAAATGAGATCAAAACAGTAGTTTTGCTCTCAAAAATGTATGTTGTGTATGAGAACTGTAATTAGTAATAATGAATGAAATACTCAAAATGAAATGCTTTCAAGACTCATTCTCAAAGTATGCAGTATCTTACCCCTTTCACCCTTTTCTCCAGATCCTGGGGGTCCTGGCTCTCCACGGGGTCCAGGTTGACCATCTCTTCCTCTAAAACCTGGTGGTCCCTCTGGACCATGTTCACCTGTCACACACATTAGAAAGATTTGATGAGGCAACATCTGGAAAAGGTTAATTCTTTTTTTCAGAACAAGTAAGAGCGTTAACAGGACTGAGTCTTGTGTTCTGAGAAGAGATGTATCTTAAATGTATGTAGGGACAGTCTATCAACTAAATTGACTATTTAAAGTTATTTGTTAATGCTATAGCATTAGCACCTGTCAACTGCAGCATTTGTGACCCTGGACCACAAAACCAGTCATAAAGGTCAAAATTTTTTTTTCAAATTGAGATTTATACATGATCTGAAAGCTGAATAAATAAGCTTTCCATTGATGTATGGTTTGCTATGATAGAACAATATTTGTTCGAGATACAACTATTTGAAAAAATCACCTTTAAGGTTGTCCAAATAAAGTTTTTAGCAATGCATATTACTAATCAAAAATGAAGTTTTGATATATCTACAGTAGGAATTTTACATACTTAATATCCCAATGATTTTTGGCATAAAAGAAAAATCAATAATTTTGACCCATACAATGTATTTTTGGCTATTGCTACAAATATACCCCAGCGACTTAAGACTGGTTTTGTGGTCCAGGGTCACATTTATGAACACATCTCTAAACCTTAACCTTTAAGACTTAACTTTTGGGGTATTTAGTTGATTTACTTTGTGACTTCAACATAGAATTAATGATGGTGAGCAAGTTCCCCACAAGATAAAAATGTTCTCTAATGTTTCAGATACCTGTAATTCCTTTTTCTCCCTTTTGTCCTTCTCTTCCTGGATGTCCTGGCATTCCTGGTGGACCTAAAGATGCACATTAAAAAACAATGAAAACTGTTAAGACTTCATTCTGCACAACTGATGAGACTAACTCTACAAGAGGATCATGCTTCTTACCTGGCAGGCCTGGAAAACCATTATCTCCTGAAAAAAAGAAACAAGTTTTCAAGTTTAAGACTGTAAACACATCTGTTTCACAGATTTTTCACAGCCAGAATTAAAATTGTACAAACCCTTCGTTCCTGGAGATCCGATGTCACCTAAAATTGGTGAAAAGAGCAAATGTGTGATTGACGTAGTGATTGAAAAGCAGGTTATTAACTAATAAATCTCCATAGAATGTATAAATAATATTTTATGTACTGGCAGTTCAGTAAAAAAAAAAAAGTGGTGTACCTTTAGGCCCTGGAGGTCCAGCTACGACTGATGAAGCAAGGTAGGCTAGATACAAAAAAAGTTATGTTATTATTTGTATTAACTGTATGCATATATGCATGACATTTTATAAACAATGTACACATTTAGGTGCATGTGTTGTTTGTGTCTAAGCAGAAGTGTATTCACATGTACCTTTCATGGTTTCAGACTTCAGCTCTGCTTTCAGCATTTGCTGTATATTTCTCTGCAGCACAGAATCGTCTGAATAAGATGAATCCAGTGAATTAACATATGCCGCTTTACTTCCACGTTCTTTATATAGGCCGATGTCATCAACATCAGAGGACAGACGACTTGTGCGGGCTTTCATGGAGGAGGACATTTCTTCAAGAGCGGTGACACGAGACTTTAGTGCCTTTACCTCCTCAGCTTCATAGAAAAGAAATTCGATACAGATTAGATGACAATATGCAATAGCACATAATATATAAGTTAGGTAGAAAACCTAATCTGCACACAAACAGTAATCCTCTATGGATAAATACACACTGATAAATAAGATACAATTCCCTTCTTCTAAGTTAAACCAAATCCACAGAGGTAAGAATGGATTTTTTGATTATTCTTTTTTGAAATAGCTCCTTCAATACAATTTTAGGTTTTGTTGAAATTATTATTATTGCCTCACATTTTGAAAACCTCTTCTGTACAGTTTTAAAATGAAGCTACGAGCTGTTTCAAATGTCTTATTAGCCAAATTGTACCAAAAGAGAAATAGTGAATAACTGTTTCATGTCTTTCTTAAAAATGACAAGACTTACCTAAAGCAATGAGTCCAAACAGAAGGCCGAGGAGGAGCAGGAGGCTTAGCAAAAACCCCAGCAGCCACTTCCACCAGGAACAGCACTTTGGCCCACATCCACAAACACCAGCTCCACAGTTACAGCCGTCATCATAGTCATCAACAACCTTAGCCTTATGAATCTCTGACAGGACACACACAGCAGGAGACAGCTCTCAGTTTTATATACTATGACTGTATATGGTATTATGTCGAATGTTTATTCAAATGAAAGGCTTTACCTGCATATGTAGCTTTATCTTTTGTTGCTGATGTAGATCCATCTTTGGAAAGGTAAAAAAATATTTTGTGATGTCAACAGATATTTTTAATATTTCTTTGAGACAAGCAGTGAAATTGATTGTCCTGCACTGCCAGTCAAAAGTTTTTGAACAGTAATTTTTAATGTTTTTTAAAGTCTCTTCGCATTTATTTGATCCAAAGTACAGCAAAACAGTAAAATTTGAAATATTTTTACTATTTAAAAGAACTGTTTTCTATTTGAACATATTTTAAAATGAAAATTTTTCCTGTGATTTCAAAGCTGAATTTTTAGCATGTTCTGTTCAAAAACTTTTGACTGGTAGAGTAACATCCCTCAAGATGAAAACATCAAGATACATGAAAATAAAGTCCCTTACAATGTGCGCCAGAGCTAGACTTCACTGGAGCACTTTCAGAGTAGCTGGTCATCATCATTTCCTTCTTCACTGAAACATCTGAATATGACCCTTTAAAGCAAAGAATGTGTGTATTTAATTAGTGTGGGTCATAACATATTCATGTTATATTTTGAATCAATCTAATTTAAGCACCACAGATAATTCCCTTTGCAACATCAAATACAACATTTAGTGTCCTGTGTTTACCTGCTGTCCCATTGGAGGCGCTTTTGGTAAACTGCTTGCCGCTGTCTTTGGTCAGGATAAATTCGTCGGTTTCTCTCTTCAATGGAATATTCTCTTTCTCCAGCGTCAAGTATTTCTTTTGCACAGTCTCATTAAGTGTCCTTGTACCAGTTCCTAAACATGACATAAAGTCTTCATGTTTATCAAGCCACGCTGAAAGCATCTTAGAGAACTACAGTAGCCATAAATCTTTTTCCTGAGTGAGTATAACAAACACCTGAAGTAGAGACGCCTGTGCTAACAGCAAGAGTGCCGTTGGGGCTTGAGGAATAATTCTTTTGCACTCCATATCCTAAAAATACACACAAAACAATATATGAAGATGTCTGAATGTCAAGTATCTCTTTGCTACATTGTTATACACATCAGCTTAAAGTCTGTGTATAGGCAATTCAGAGAATTAGGCACGAGTGGGTGTGGTTTCAGCTCCGATAGCGGACACGCCCCCAGCTTCTTAGATAATACTGCTTATTTTGTTGAGATTTTGATAACTTATTTCATTTACATGGTGTTTTTTATCAGTCAAATTTGGCTGGGTGGTTAATAACACATTTTTCTGTGGTGTGACAAACTTGCTTCACATGGACTTTAAAAGGATGCAGTGTTCTGTTCATAAAACAACAATGACTAACATTACCTCTTTAGAGAACTAATGATAGTTCAGATTTTTACCTGCTCTAACATTTTTTAACTGACCCAAACAGAAAAAAGCAAAAGATGCATTAAATTGGTCCAAAATGTCAATAAACACTTCTACCTTTTTGCTGTCTGTACTACCGATCAAAAGTTTTTGAACAGTAAGATTTTTTTTGTTTTTAAAGACGTGTCTTCTGCTCACCAAGCCTGCATTTATTTGATGCAGTGAAAAAACTGTAAAAATTTTGAAAAAAAAAACAAAAATTGAAATATTTTTACTATTTAAAAAAAAGTTTTTTATTTGAATATACTTTATAATGTCATTTATTTCTGTGATTTCAAAGCTGAATTTTTAGCATCATTACTCCAGTCACATGATCCTTCAGATATCATTCTAATATTCTGATTTGCTGCTCAAAAAACTATTATTATTATTATTTTTATTTTTATTACTATTATGTTGAAAAGAGCTGAGCAGATTTTTTTCAGGTTTCTTTGGTGAATAGAAAGTTCAGAAGAACAGCATTTATCTGAAATATAATTTTTTTGTAACATTATAAATGTCTTTATCATCACTTTTGATCAATTGAAAGCATCCTTGCTAAATAAAAGTATTAATTTCTATAATTCCCCCTCCCCACCCTAAAAAAAAAAGAAAAAAGCATTACACTGACTCCTAATAATAATAATAATAATAATAATAATAATAATGCTTCTTGAATAGCAAATCAGTGTATTAGAATGATTTCTGAAAGATCATGTGACACTGAAGACTGGAGTAATGATGCTGAAAAATTTTGTTTTGATCACAAGAATAAATTATATTTTAAAATATATTCAAATAGAAAACAGTTATTTTAAATAGTAAAAATATTTCACACTTTTACTGTTTTTGCTCAAATAAATGCAGGCTTGGTGAGCAGAAGAGACATTATATAAAAAAACATTATAAATCTTAGTGTTCAAAAACTTTCGACTGGTAGTGCATCCATTAAACGCAGCTTTGGTGAGCATTAGAGACTTCTTTACCCCTAACTTTTAAACAGCTGTGTATTTAGATAATATTACCTTTAAAATTATCATTAAATGTTAGGATGCGTTTTTTAAAGAATTTTGTTGCAAAACAATGAAATACACTGAAAACTGATTTGTTGATCATTTTCAATCCATCCTAACTGCTGCTTCTAAAGCCTCTATTCAGGCAATTTTGACAAAACCTTATTTATGTTAACCATCTACACAATGTTAAAGTTGTGACAGATTTCGACAGCAGAACACTGTTTACTATTTTGACAGTTCACTATGGAGCGTCAGAGCAAGTGACAGTTCTATCAACTGTCCCAAAACTCTCTCACACTGACCCCGTCCATTTTTGTTGTTGAGCTCTGCTGTGCAATATAACAGAGTAATTATAACAAACACCTGCAGTGGAAACGCCTGTGCCAACACCAAGAGTGCAATTGGGACTTGAGGAACAATTCTTCTGCACTCCATATCCTAAAAATACACACAAAACAAATAAATGAAGATGTTTGAATGTCAAGTATCTCATACATATTAGAAACATATTGAAAACACGTTAACAAAAGACTGTAAACTACGTAGAACTGAATTGCGGAGTTAGACCCCTAAAGAGTTTTTAACCATTTTTGTGTTCAGGATTTTTAGGCGGGCCTGAAATCATGTCTCGATGATGCAGTGGAGTCAATGAGCATGGCCCCGCCCCTAACACTATAATAACTAGATCGTGATAGCATCAGTGGATCACCCACTCAATTGCCAGATACTGTCATTACTGATAATTACTACAGCCTACAGTTAACTACAGCCTAGCTAGCTATGCCTTTGTCATGTAAATGCATAATACCTGGTTGTGATAATTTACAAGCGCTATTTGACAGTTAAGAAAGTGGCAGCTTTCCCGAGAGTGGGTATGGTTTCAGAGCTGACAGCATCTAAGACAATACTGCTTATTTTTTTCAAGATTTTGATAACTTATTTTATTTACTTTTTTTATTAGTCAAATTTGGCTGGGTGGAAAATAACAAATTTTTCTGTGGTGTGACAAACTCATATTTAATATTGCTTCACATCGACTTTAAAAGGACACAGTGTGCTTGTTCATCAAGCAACAATGACTAGCATTACCTATTTTATTTAAACTTGCCCTAACATTTTCACTGACCCAAACAGAAAAAAAGCAAAAAATGCATTGAACTGGCAATCTAAAAAGTTTTTGAAAAGTAAGATTTTTTATGTTTTTTAAAGAAGTCTCTTCTGCTCACTAAGCCTGCATTTATTTAATCCAAAGTACAGCAAAACAGTAAAATTTTGAAATATTTTTACTATTTAAAGTAACTGTTTTCTATTTGAATATATTTTAAAATGCAATTTATTCCTGTGATTTCAAAGCTGAAATTTTAGCATCATTACTCCAGTCACGAGCCTTCAGAAATCATTCTAATATGCTGATTTGCTGATCAAAAAACATTATTAATATGTTGAAAACAGCTGAGTATAATTTTTTTAGGTTTCTTTGATGAATTGAAACTTCAGAAGAACAGCATTTATCTGAAATAAAAATCTTTTGTAACATTATAAGTGTCGTTATCATCACTTTTAATTAATTTATCCCTGCCAAATAAACGTGTTAATTTCTATAATTTCTTTCCCAAGAAAATGCTGATCTTTTGATCTTTCTATTAATCAAAGAATCCTGAAAAAAATGTACTCAACTGTTTTAAATATTGATAATAATAATAATAATAATAAAAATGTTTCTTGAACAGCAAATTAGCATATTAGAATGATTTCTGAAGGATCATGTGACACTGAAGACTGAAGTAATGATACTGAAAATTTAGCTTTTAACACAGGAATGATATTTTGATCAAATAAATGCAGCCTTGGTGAGCATAAGATGCCTACATTCATGCAATTTCAACAAAACTTAATTTACGTTAACCATCTAGACAATGTTAACATTGTGACATATTTTAACAGCAGAACACTGTTTACTATTTTGACAATTCAGCACTAGGCGACAGAGCAAATGACAATTCTATCAACTGTCCCAAAACTCTCACATTGACCCTGGGCCATTTTTATCGTTGAGCTCTGCTGTGCAATATAACAGAGTAAATATAACAAACACCTGCAGTGGAGACAGTGCTGCTGGGACTTGTCAAATAATTCTTCTGCACTCCATATCCTATAAACAAGCAGTGTGTACAAATGAACATGCTTTCTAGGAACGTTAATAACTTGTCATTTGTCAAAGCAATGTAATCACAAATAGTTAATATTATATGTGTCTCAAGGATACCTGAGTGTGTGTTCGCTCCACTGGAAGTTAGAACTCCACTCGCAGGAGCTAAATTGTTTTGGAAGCCATACACTGTAAGTCAGGAAAAAACGTGTTTAGCAAATGTATTAGTAGTTTTATTTATAATACACCAGAAAATAGAGTTTGACATTGGTGATGTCTTGATAAATTCTCTTTATTTAAATCAGCGATCAACTGCACAGACCTGATAAGGAGGATGGCGATGTGCTGTTAACAAGAGCAGCTCCTGTTGACATGTTGTTGGTGTTGCTGTGAAAGGCGTAGGGAGTAGCGGTGGAGACTGTAGAGGGCAGTGTGGAGCTGTTCCATGTGTATGAGGCCAGGTCAGCGTCAACAATAGTGGTGTCATATTGCTCGACTGAAAAAATTGAAAGGAAGCCTTAACACCTTGGAACTGAAAACACGATCTCTATGCACGGATGAACTGGGGAATTTGGGATTCTTTGTGCATGAAAATAAATGGGATCTGCACACCAGAGGTGTGGCAGGAGTGTTAACTACTAGAAAGTCTTTTCTAATATATAAATTTTACTACTAATGCATGATCTGTCAACAGCCTGAGCTCTTCTAATCCAACGTTCAGTACCTGCATTGGCGGATCTCTTGGTGTCTAAGGTCCTAGCCTTACGAGGTATAGGGAGTGGGGAGGAGGAGGGAGATCGTGTGGGGCTGACGCTGGCCGAACGTGATCCCTTCAGCAGCTTCTTCACATCATCCAACTCTGTCCCTGTAACAACAGCACTGTATAAGTCACAACATCGTGTCTAAACGTGTTTTGCTGCTTATTGCACTTGAATGGTTTACAAAATCTAATTTAATCCCAGTTAACAAACATATGTTCTAAGAACGTTTTGCTAACATTCCAATTAGGTTATGAAAACGTTATTTCAGAATGTTTTTTAAATGTTAAAAATGTCCAGTTGTTTAATGTATTAAGAACGTTTCTTCTCGGTTATGTGAACGTTAAAGGAACAGTCTATTGTATTAGAATGTTACATTTGATCGTTCTCTCAATGTTTAAAACAATTTTTTTATATTTAAAGGATGATTTTTTTTCTTGGTAATAATTGGTAATTTAATTTTATCATTTTTAAACTGAAACATCCAGTTTCCTCTCAACGTTATGAAAATGTTTATCAAATATTAATAATGTTGTAAGAATATTCCATAAATATTACTTTAAGAATGTTTTCTCCTCACATTTATATAACCTTTAAAAATGTGAACATTATGGGAACGTTCCCTGTTACCTGGTATCATTATAAAGTGCTACACATTTCTGTACACTACCAGTCTACAAAGTTTTTGAACAGTAAGATTTTTAATGTTTTTTAAAGAAGTCTCTTCTGCTCACCAAGCCTGCATTTATTTGATTCCAAGTACAGCAAAAACAGTAAAACGTTGAAATATTTTTAATATTTAAAATAACCGTTTTCTATTTGAATATATTTTAAAATGTAATTTATTCCTGTGATTTTAAAGCTGAATTTTAGCATCATTACTCCAGTCACATGATCCTTCAGAAATCATTCTAATATTCTGATTTGCTGCGCAAAAAAACATTTATTATTATTATTATTATGTTGAAAACAGCTGAGTAGATTTTTTTTAGGTTTCTTTGATGAATAGAAAGTTCAGAAGAACAGCATTTATCTAAAATAGAAATCTTTTGTAACATTATAAGTGTCGTTATCGTCACTTTTGATCAATTTAAAGCAACCTTGCTAAATAAAAGCATTAATTTCTATAATTTCTTTCCCAAAAATTTTTTAAAAATATTATACGGACTCCAAGCTTTTGAATGGTTATGAAATGAAAATTTACAACGGAATTTAGAAGGAATATATAATATATATAACATTTAAAAAAAGAAAACAGTTATTTTAAATAGTAAAAGTATTTCACAATATTACTGTTTTTGCTGTACTTTGTGGGTCAAATAAATGCAGGCTTGGTGAGCAGAAGAGACTTATTTAAAAACAGTAAAAATCTTACTGTTCAAAAACTTTTGACTGATAGCATATATTTATTTTATGTGATTTCTTAGACAATTGAATTAGAAATAAATAGAGGAATAACATACATCTAGTGGAGGGAGATGCACTCTGTAGCCTGGTCCTGATTTCCGTCTCTAAAACAGAAACACAAATAAAAACACAGACAGAGAGAAAATATTTTAATCAGTAATTATCTCCTCATTCTTTCAACACCAGCACATACATTTACCACATATATTTAAGTATGTAACTGATCAATAATGTCCAGGAACCACAAAGTGTTGAGAAGCATTGAACGCAACCTGTCGACGGTTACTTCCTGATATTGACAAAATTATTGTATTAACTACTAGAAAAAAACTTGGGAAACACTAGAACAGGAATACAGCTGTGTAGGATACAATTTTCTGTGATAAGCTTTCTATTATACAGCATTGTAATAGATTTTTTGCTTTATGTGTGCGTGTTTGCAGTAAACTGTCTTTCATAAAGTGCGTGAGTACTGACATAAAGTGCGTGAGTACTGTTTTGCTGCTTATTGCACTTGAATGGTTTACAAATCATTAACGTTTAAACTGGCAGGACTTAAAAACAGATGCAGATACATTTCAGCAACTGTCCTGAGTGACTTTTAAGCTGAATATTGTTGAAAATATATGATAAATGTTCTCTATCACTAATGAGTTACAAGTCTAAACCATGTCCCGGGGTTCATCCCCGGATGGCCATGGCCCAATTTAACCCCTGGGTGTAATATATTTCACAACAGGCCTTAATTAAAGGTGTGTCTGGAGAGCTGCCCACCGTTTCCAGCCAATCAGAAAAACTCCCTGTGAATTACTGCGTATTCGGGTTTGCTGACACAACTTTTGTGGGTAGGGTTTTGGAGAGACCACTTTTTCGGTAACACTTCACAATAAGGTTCATTAGTTAAAATTAGTTAACTACATTAGTTAACATGAATTAGTTCATGTTAATTTCAGCATTTACTAATGCATTTTTAAAATCACAAGTTGTGTTTGTTAACATAAATTAATGCACTGTGAACTAATATGAACGACTGTATTTCTATTAACTAACATTAACAAAGATTAATAGTGTAATAAATGTATTGTTCATTCATGTTAGTTAATACATTAACTAATGTTCACAAATGACACCTTATTGTAAAGCGTTACCGCTTTTTTTTCATAGTAAAAAAGGATAGTACCATTGGACGGTAGATGATTATCCTATGCAAAATAATTTATATACTATTTGCATTAGTGTAAAGAATAATCTCACCTCTGCTTTGACTCCTTCCTCTAGTTGAACCTGAAAACAGAGCGATTGAAACAAAAGCTGATATTTCTTGTCTCCGTCATATAAAACTACGTTAATCATTTTTATTTGGCTGAAGGTCCTACCGTAGTCTTTTCTTTTTATTTCTGGGGATGAGTTGTCACTTGAACTTCCTGTTGAAGTTAAAAAATATTACATTCTAGTGTAATTATGAAGGACTGACCAAACAAATGCTTAAAAAAATGTATTAATTTATTTATTTAAGGTGTCTCAGCTGTGACTAACCATCATAGCGACGTGAATGAGAAGTTTTGCTTTTCCTTTCCATAAACAAAGCGGAGTCTTGTGTTCTTCTCATTCCATCAGTGGAGCTGGATTTCACCCTCGACCCAATTCCCGATCCAGAGACAACTCCAGAAGCACCAGTCTTCCTGCTCACAGTTGTCTCCTCAACCAGATATTCCCCTGATCCAGAGCCTAACCCACCCGCACTCACACCCACAGATGCTGAAACGCACAAGCAGCGACAGTTTACAAATATATGAGTTTATTTTAAATATTAAACATGTATAAATACTGTTTCAGAACAAAACCTAAAACTATTTATTGTGTAGCTCTTAAAAGTATTGTTTGATTCGCTTACAGGATGAGAAAAAAGGACTGCTGTTTTGAGTCAAAATGTTCTTCTCCAGGCCAGGAGACCCAGAGAGACTTGACATGCCCTTGTTGGCGGATGCACTGAAGCCCCCTTTGGGTTAAAAACACAGCAATGTCAACTTTAAAATCATTTTGAAAAAGATGGTCAAGTTACAGCCACAGTATGACATGATGCATAAATTCAGTGGAGGAAGAAGGCACTGAATATGAATAAATCAGACAGTGAGAACAGATAAAATGTACATAGGAAAGTGAACAGGACTTGAACTTACGTGGAGGTAAAGATGTAATTCTAGTAGTGGAGATTGTTGTTTCCGTAATGCCTGTTTTCATAATACATGTCTTAGAAATACAGTCCTTGCTTTGAAATTCAAAAACGTACATCTGAATAAAACTTTCCAGTTTCATAAATATAGTAATCAAGCTTTTCAAGTAACATTACAGAACCACTAGGTGGCACAGTCTTTACAATGAAAAGATCTTCATAAAATATTTTGGTTCAAGTTCACAGCAAATTGATAAACTCAAGCTAACACCCTTACCTCTGTCTCCTGAACTTCCTCCTGAAAAGTTTCGTTGCTGTCTTAAATCATCCATTCCATGCTAAATAAATGTCGCAAAACAATTACAGATCATTAAAATCCATGTGATATGAAGCAGAATCAGTCTAGACCCAAACATACTCAAAAACATACTATATTAATAGGTGTTTCTGTTACAGCTGAACTATGGGATAGTACTGATTGAGAAGAGCTGCAATACATATCATAAACTTATTTAGGTTAATCAATTATACTTATGCTGATAATTTGTTTTTACAATATGATGTGTTTTACTGTCTTTGCCCCTCACAACAAGTTTTAACAGGAAATGTTCACTGCATGCACACTGATAAACAAAAGGATTTTTTCTCTTTCCTGACAGATTTCAAGGCAAGAATATTATAGAATGGAAGACTATTCCACGCCATATCCAAAACATCCACACATACCCATATTCGACATTAATGAAAAATAATGCTTAAGGGACAATTATTTCCTTCAACAAAAGACTAGAAAGTACATCTATAGTTTCATATTTTCAGTGGAGAGAGTAAAGCAATTTATCACCACCCCACCCTTTCCATCTTCAGTTTCAAACGCAAGACCAGCTACTGTTTCCCTGCAAACCACAATACATGAAAAAGCTACACACAGTGAATGGTCCCCCATAGACAAATAATGCCTTTATTTGCTAATGGTGATTGTCCGTGCAGGGCTTTTCAGCCCTGAATTCAGAATTAGTTCAGATATTAACCCAACTGCGTCCCCACATTTACTGTGAAGTTTAGAATACAACAGTTAAACATTAAAGACGTCTCATAATTAGTCAGATTGACCCATAATTGATCAATGCTTTCGTAAAGTTGTTTACTGTTACAGTCTAGTTTCTAGTCTCTGGTGCAGTCCTGCACAGAAACAAGATATAAATAAATCTGACTGTCTGATCGGATTTGTAAATAAGTATAGTATATAAGTATATATTGTAAATAAGTAAGTACTTCAGGAGACCAACGCACTGATAGAACCATATAAAAAGCAATAATTATAAATAAATGAATATATAGATAGATATCCTAAGCACAAATGTATTATGTATTATCCATTCTTATTTTGTGATTAAAAGAAGCAATGATACAAGTTTGAAAGCAAAACCATTATTAAAATGTTTTACCTTTGAGCCGAGAGAATCTGAAGAGAAAGTCCCCTTGAGAGTTTGGCTGTGATCTTCACCAGTGCAGTATGAATGCTGTTACCTGACTTCTGCTCTTTTCTTTTTGATATCCTCTCTTTTTTGACAGGCAAGTCTCCACAGGACTTCTGGGTAGGATTTTATAACGAGCCACTCCCCTGTTTTTTTGGCAGGTACACAGACAGACTTTTAAAGAAGACAATACCCTCGGGAATCACAATTTTATCCTTTATGTTCCAGCAAACTAAAGCTTTAGGACATGTTCAGGTGAACACAGGTGTGGCTGGATGCGTTATCTGCGCGTCAGCAGCTTCGCCTAAACGGACTCACACAAAAAATTATTATTGTTGGCATAGCAGCATAAACATGACAGAAAATGCATTTTGTTCAGCTTGAAGCAATTCATTATTTTTATTGTATTTTATTTTTACTCGTTGTTAAATAATGGGTTTTTTTTTATGTAGGCAGTTAAGTCAGAAAGACTTACTATGTGTTTAAATACCTTACATTTAGGAGGACCATGTTTTGTCTCTTATTAAAATACACTGCAGCAGTGTTTTATGAGCGACGTATATTGCATTCAAAATATACCCTGGTGAAAAAAACAGCATATGCTGGTAGGTATGTTTTGATGCTGGTTTAAGCTGGTGCTTAGCTGGTTTATGCTGGTCCTTTGCTGGTTTTTGCTGGTCATGTTGCTGGAATGGACCAGCATCAACCAGCAAAGGACCAGCAAAAACCAGCAAAGGACCAGCTTAAACCAGCACCAAAACATACCTAACCAGCATCCCAGCATCAAAACATGCCTACCAGCATATGCTGTTTTTTTCACCAGGGCATTCTCAGGAAAAACGTACAAAGCTGCCACTTGTACAAAAGCAGAAATATTAAAGGTACACATTAATACATTAAAAGTACATATTAGTAGGGTGCAACAGGGCTAAAGGCGCCCCAGGGTGGAAAGAGCCTTTGGTATTAAATAAAATTGTCTGATCTTTGACGCGATCGTGAGCAGCAGAGCAAAGTCAATTCTGTGCTTACTTGATGTAATATTTGATGTTTTTAAAAATGTTGTAGATTTAAGTAGCAAATGAGAATCATTAAAATTACTCAATATATCTTGAGACAAATGTCTTCTTAATGATTTTCAGTTTTGTTTAAGATAATTAAAACAGCAGTTTTTAAATAACGAAAGAGATAAATGTATGATATTTGGGGTAAAAGCACCCCTGCTGTTGGGGCTAAAAGGCACAATAATTAACATGATAATTAATAGACGGCTGACTTCTTAATTTGTTGACATGACATTGTTAGATTCAGATGGTACATATATCATATGTGACCCTGGACCACAAAACCAGTCTTAAGTAGCACAGGTATATTTGATGCAATAGCCGAAAATACATTGTATGGGTCAAAATGATCGATTTTTCTTTTATGCCAAAAGTCATTAGGATATTAAGCAAATATAATTTTCCATAAAGATATTTTGTAAATTTCCTACCATAAATATATCAAAACTTTTTGATTAGTAATATGCATTGCAAAGCACTTTATTTGGACAATCACTAAAGGTGATTTTATCAATATTTAGATTTTTTGGCACCCTCAGATTCCAGATTTTCAAATAGTTGTATTTCAGCCAAATATTGTCCTATCCTAACAAACTATACATCAGTGGAAAGCTTAGAAACAAACTATACATCAATTGAAAGGTAATTCAGCTTTCAGATGATTTATAAATCTCAATTTTAAGTTTTGTGGTCCAGGGTCACATATTATGTTGGGTGTCCATCTTAGAGATAATCAACATGTTTAGAATGAAAACATCATATTTAAAAAATATGCTATTAATCATATCATATAATAACATATCATTTGTTGTTACTACTGTAAATCTATATTAAATTATTATGGGATCTCCTTCAATGCTTTCAGAATCTAAACATTATAAAATGATTTTGTTTATGTATTTTAAAATATGTGTTTTATATTAACATATTTTAATGACAGTATATTTACTGAACAAAAAAAATATATTTTTAATTAATCAAAATAGGCAGAAAATAGTACAAACTTTGTTAAAGTGTTTAAGTATATACTTTACTAAAAAAACATTATTTTAGCTAAAGTATTTTTATCAATACTGTGTCCCTTTTGAGTCACACACGGGGAAAAGGCTCACCAGCATGGGGTAAAAGGCCCCCCTTGCCACCTCATACATTTATGAGATTTTTAAACAAAATAAACAACTTGTATGACTTATTTTCACACAAAATTTGTTGCTCCAAAAATGTTCAATACAAACATATCTATTTTTCTGCAATCATACACTTTGGACACAGTGAAAAGCACATTTTTTTCTTAGGGGGTGCCTTTAGCCTCGTTGTACCCTACCTTTTAAAAAGGTCTCGCCCCATTTGATAAGCTCATACATTGCCTGGGAATCAAATCATGTTTAAATACTTTTCAAATCACCACAAAGGAAACATGTGTCTTTAAATAAACTGTAGTAACGTGACTATAATTATTTTACTTTAGCTGAATGTGTCAGCTGATTTCAGAAAGAGCATCATTACCAGCAAGAGTTTACTAGTAGTACTAGTACCCATCCTTACAGTTGTATGCATGGGCATTCATACCATTTTAGCCAATCCTATGTGATAAATATTAAGTAATTTTATTACTCATTATGCAGTGAATAATCTGAAGACAGCTGAATCAAAGAACAATGCAAATAGAATTCAGGCACATACACGCTTCCCAAGGGAAAAGGGTGTTGCTTCCCTTGGGATTTACATGCCATTTTCTATGGATACATTTTTCCCACTGACCACACCCTGTTGATACAAAATGCACATTAGTCACAAAAATGTTAACTCCACCCCATATGCATCTTTCTCTCTTTTTAACAGTTTATTAGACCCCACATCAGTCTTAGAAACGTGAGAGCGCATGGTTGCATGAGTCTACATCTATTAAACAATTTTAATTTCATAGACAAGTTATAACAAGACAGAAAAGATTTCCAGTGAACAGATCAGTTCACTGGAACAGTTAAAGGGACTGGGGAAAAAACATGAATGAACTGAACAAACCAATGTAAACATCTTCATTTTGAAAAGAGAGTTTTTTCTTTTTTCTTATTAACTACAATTTTTGCAGTTGTTTTGTTTAAAATTATGTTTACTGAGTATGTTTGTTATATAAGCTACATAGTCATTGGATTCATCACTATGATGATTAAGAGTTTGATTAATCTATTTCGAAATCCTTCATTTTGACTTTATACATGGTTCGACAATTTAATTTCTGATTCATCTTTGGAATCCTGTTAGTCCCTTTCAACTGTATATGAGACAAGAAGACCGAAGAAATATGTTTAGACTATGTGTTACTATTCTTTATGTATAGACAGCAATACGTATCAATTGATATATCTACATAACTATTAATGCTGTATAACAGATATATAGTCAATATCTGTTAACCAGTTTTCTGTGCTATTTTATGATTTACAAAATAATAAACTGAGGTGTTACATTATATATTTTAACCAATTTATTTTTTATAAAACAGTTTCTCTTCACAGTTTTACATTTTCTCTATCAAATATGTGGTGTAGTTATTTTTAGATAATATTGTTAATTTGTTCATATTGTCAGTCCTAACAGTGAATGGTGCAAAATATTATCTAGATTACTTACGAATTGTAGTCCGTCAATGAATTCAAATTACATGACAAGTATTGTAGTTGAATATAATCTGACTACTTTTAAAATACGTTTGACCTAACATGTTTATCACATTTATTTAAATAGAATAATCATGTAACATATTGATCTAAAAATACAAATATATTCTATTTGTTGTTAATAACAGCATGAAATGCAATAAACATTACATCATGTCAAAGTTTTTCAAACTGGGGTTTGTGAAGGAAATGCAGAGTATTTGTGAGTTTAATGAAAAGTTAATGATTAATTAAGTATTTTTTAAGACATAATAATAAATTAAATAAATAATTTTAAAATAACACAGATCAAAATAAAACACTAAAAATGAAATATTTTGTTTGTTTACCTGCATGTCATGTGACTACTAACCAATGTCAGAATACTTTGAACATACTTATTTATTAAAATATTCATTTTTAAAATCTTAGGGGTACTTTAAGTAAATGTATTATGTGAAAGAGGTTCAGGTGACAAAAAAATCCCTGCATTACATGTAAATTAAAACTAAAAATAATGTGAATGTGTGCATTTTAATGTGTTTGAAAGACAAAAAACCTTACAAAGACATAGTAATACATAGTTAACTAAAAATATATGTATTTATTAGTAGTTGATACAATGTTGAAACACTTCTTAAAAATGAAATGAATATTTGTGTAAATCCAGTGGTCAAATGCTGTGTCGCCCCCTAGTAACTGTTTTTGTGTAAATGTCCACAAAACTGGGACTGTTTATGAATGTATATACATAGTAGGCTATTTTAGAAAGAAACATTTGAAAGATGAAAAAGAGGAATAGGGGGAATCAATAAATTATGAATAATAAATTTATATTGTTTGAATACTATGTAATCATGTAATCAATAAAAAGGTAAATCGTTTTACAAGTAAAGTGTTTTACTTAATTTTTGGAATCTGATCACTTAATCCAGATTACATGTTAGCAGTTCCTACCCAGATCTGGTAAAATAGAATACAAAAAAAAAGTTTTTATAATTTAAAAAATATATATTATTAAAAATACAACTATTCTATTCTATTAGAAATTTAGACTACGTTTCCCATGATTCATGATAATAAAAATGACGTACAGACGGTCCGGAAGTGACGACGAATTAAGTGGCTCTCGCACCAATTTCAAAACATCAGAGTGCCTACTGATAACTTTACAGCCGTGAGATAGACTTTCTTCCGATCGTATTTTTACGCTAGCAAAAACGTAAATAGTACTCTGTCATTTTGGAGTTATGTAGCCGTTTTCACCTCTTCAAAGCGATTTAATTTGATGTGAGTCATGGAGACAACCCCGATAAAACTGACACCAGCTAATGAAACACCAAACACAGCCCAGTCTTCTTCAAGCAGGTCAAGTGCTGCCAAGGTACAGCTTTTTGCCTTTTTAAATTGATATTTAATATTTTCACATATAATATATCAGAACATAATCACTGACTTTACTGTCTCGACTTCCATATGATCATTGTTGATACTTTCTTGCTGACATTTTTGCTTCAGTCTATGAGTTCCTCGCTGAGGGAGAAGTTAAAAAGATCGCGACACTCATTCAGATCCCCCCTCAGTGTGGTTAAACGCCTTAAAATAGAAGATGAGAACCAACCACAGACCTCACAACTGGAGGACACTAACCTCAGTGTGACCGACGACAGAGACCCTGATACTGATGTTAATCAGAATGACATGAGGGAGCAAAGAGACTGTTCACATCACACTGCACAAAAAGACTTGATTCAGCAATGTGAAGAGCTAAGAAAAGCAGTGAAGGAGAAATCAGAAACCTTGCGAAGATTGAAGATGGTCAGGATGTACAGAAAAAAGGTAAACGTCTATTTAAAGTCAAGTATTGCAAGTAACTGTCATTAGCGCAGAGGATGATGTTCTGGAAGTTTTTATTTCTTTGCTCTGTCTTTTCTCGTAGAATGACCTGACCCAGCTGCAGAGACTCATAGACAAATGGAGATCCTGTGCTCAGTCTGTGCTGTGTGAATTACAGAGTGAATTACCCACAGAGGGAAAACAACTCAGTCTGTCTCAGCTTATAGACAATATAGGGTTAGATGACAAAATACTGCACTTTGACAGGACAGAGGAAGACTTCACAGACAACTGAAATTCATTGTATTGCATTTAGTGTATTGATAATGTTTAAATGGGTTGTAAGAAGCCGATTCATAACAGGTCGTTCACCAATATGTTCAGATGTTTGATCATTCAGATTATATGTGAAACCGATAAGACATTGCAGTGTGAATTTTGGTAGGTTTATTAAACTGTATTGTTATTTATTACACATTTTTCTTGTGTTCTCATGTCACGTATTGAATTAACTTAAGTTTTCAACCAAAAGCTGTAATAATAAATGTCATTTATGTATCCTGAATCAGTTGTAGTGCAGTTGAGAAAGAGATGGGAAGTTCTTCATACGCAGTTTCTCAAGCTCCGCTCTCAGTATGA
The DNA here is from genome assembly GCF_022985175.1 of Labeo rohita. Lineage (NCBI taxonomy): Eukaryota > Metazoa > Chordata > Actinopteri > Cypriniformes > Cyprinidae > Labeo > Labeo rohita. The sequence continues at coordinate 17,610,485 of NC_066881.1, read as the reverse complement.
GTATTTCTTCAGATTGTGCTCCGGCTATGTTTAACAGCTTCTTTCTCAAGATGATATCTTGGTAGTTCCTCTCTGCCTCTGTCTCCTGGTTATCGCCCATTGCTGGATAACAACATTTTGTGAATAAGTAAACATAAATGAAAGTTATTGGGGCTTATTTATGAACCACGAGCAGAATGTATATTGCAAATTGTACTTACACTACCAGTCAAAAGTTTTTGAACAGTAAGATTTTTAATGTTTTTTTTAAATAAGTCTTTTTTGCTCACCTAGCATGCATTTATTTTATCCAAAGTACAGCAAAAACTGTAAAATTGTGAAATATTTTTACTATTTGAAATAACCGTTTTCTATTTGAATATATTTTAAAATGCAGTTTATTCATGTGATTTCAAAGCTGAATTTTTAGCATCATTCAAAATAGAAACCTTTATGTAACATTTAAATGTCTTTACTGTCACTTTTGATCAAGTTAATCTGTCTTTGTTGAATAAAAGTATTATTTCTTAAGAAAAATAAAATTTAATAATTAACAGTAGTGTAGGCCTATGTAAGAATGCATTTTCAAATGATTAACACAGAAATCTCTCCTCATGCTTCATGAATAAGGCCCCTTGTGCTCTAAACTACAAAGTAGTCTATTTGTGCTAAAAGCAAATAGTTAGACAAGATATAAAGTCAGTTACCAAGAGCCTCGTAAATATTCCTTCTCTCTGCAACAGTTATCTCCATGTCAGCCACTTTTAAGTCGAGGGCTGCGTTCTTCTCTTGCATTTGCACACCTTGTCTGTCCAGGTGCTTTATCTGTTTCTTGCAAGTCTCAACTTTCTTTTGATGAGTCTGGGCAAAGAGCAAAACAAGCCAAACTTTTATATCTGTCAATGAATCTGATTCATGTAATCATCCAGACTGAATTTACAGCTAAGGAACACCTGTGTTGAGAAATATGCTTCTGGAAAAGTTACTGTATGCTTAATTATCTTTGCTAGGTCCTTAAAAGAGTAATGAGCAAGATTACCGTTTTCTGTAAATCGAAGGTCGTCTCCAGAGTTGTGAGCTGCTTTAACACCCTGTTGTCATTACTTGTTTCATTTAGGTACTGACGTAAGAAAAAAATACAGAGAAAGAAGTATTTGTAATTTTATTATTATATAATTTAATTTCACTTTAAAGCAAAGACAAAGGTAGTCCAGAGTCATAGTGTCCTATTGTCTCAGATTTGTTAAATCATTCCTTTTCAGTTTTCACTAGCTTACTTTGTTAATCATACACACTACCAGTCAAAAGTTTTTGGACAGTAAGATTTTTAATGTTTTTTTAGCCTGAGCCTTCATTTATTTGATCCAAAGTACAGCAAAAACAGTAAAATTTTGAAATATTTTTACTATTTAAAATAAATGATTTCTTTTTGAATATATTTTAAAATGTAATTTATTTCTATGATTTCAAAGCTGAATTTTAGCATCATTACTCCGGTCACATGATCCTTCAGAAATCATTCTATTATTCTGATTTGCTGCTCAAAAAACATTTATTACTATTATGTTGAAAACAGCTGAGTAGAATTTGTTCAGGTTTCTCTGATGAATAGAAAGTTCAGATGAAAAGAATTAGAATGATTTCTGAAGGATCATGAGACACTGAAAACTGGAGTAATGATGCTAAAAATTTAGCTTTGATCACAGGAAATGTTTCACAATATTACTGTTTGCTGTATTTTGGATCAAATATAAATGCATTCTTGGTGAGCAGAAGAGACTTCTTTAAAAAACTTTAAAAATCTTACTGTCCAAAACCTTTTGACTGGTAGTATACCTGCTAGGTGATGAATAAAGTTACTTTAAATGAAAGACTACAGATTAAAATCCATACATACATCTTGAATCTCCTGAGTGATGCGCAGGGTCTGTATGTCTCTGGCTTTATTGCTGAGATCCTCCAGCTGCATTCTCATTCTTCTGTGATCCCACTCTTGCTGTATGATTCCTTTGCGGAAATCTTTACACTCCACCATGCTAGCAATCTTCTGATCTCCTAAAGCCTGATAGAAAAATCAGTAATAGATAAGTTAGTCAATAATTTGATTATTTAATCTCAAACTAAATATACAATATTAAATACGAAAAATGATATCAGAATTGCCATTGTGTATTTATCAAAGAATGTTGCTTTCATTTATATTTGTTGAAATAATCTCATTTTCATTTAATCAGCTATTGCTCTTTATGTGTCTTAGTTTATTTCTAGTACAAATGACCATTGATGATGATCATCTAGATTTCATTTTGTGCTTAGTTTGTGGCTGATGCACAAAAACAGGAAATGGATGTGTACTGATTATAAGTAAGGCCACAATTTATAATGTGAGCAAAATTGAAATGAAGAGAAAGATGAGTAATTCTGTGTACCCTGATGGTGCTGTTGAGGTCCTCAATTACTTTGCGATGGATTAGCAGAGCATCGGTATAGTCTGCGATGAAGTCTCCAGCCTCCACTTCCACCTGACCTTGCTGTAGAACGATCTGCACCATACTATCTAGTCGAAACCTCATCATTTCTTCACAGAGGCTAGAACAATAATAGCAATTAAATGAATTGGCCATACATTGCAGTTCAAGACTTTGGGATCACTAAGATGTTTTTAATGTCACTTATGCTCATCAAGGCTGCATTTATTTGATCAAAAAAATAATAATGTTGTGAAATATTGCAGTTTCTAATATTGGTTTCCTATTTTAATATATTTTAAAATAAAATTTATTTCTGTGACGCAGCACTGAATTTTCATCAGCCATTACTCCAGTCTTCAGTGTCACATGATTCTTCAGAAAGAACAGCATTTATTCAAAATAGAAAGTCTTTACTATCACTTTTTATCCATTTAACACATCTTTGCTGAATAAAAGCATTTATCTCTTTAAAAAAATTTTTACTGACCCCAAACTTTTGAATAGTAGTGTATATTGTATAACACAGAATTTCTATTTTGAATAAACATTGTTCTACTGAAAAAGTATCACACGTCCCCCAAAAAATTAAGCATCACAACTGTTTTCAACATTGATTATAAATCAGCATATTAGAATGATTTCTGAAGGACTGTGACACTAAAGATTGGAGTAATAATTCTTTGCTTCACAAATTATACTTTAAAGTATATTAAAAAAGAAAACTTTTTTTTTTTTTTTAATTGCAATAATATTTCACAAAATAGTAATTAATCAAACAGATACAGCCTTGGTGAGCATGAGAAACCCAAGATCCCAAACTTTTGAACGGCAGTGTATATACTCAATAACATCCTATTTCCAGTAGGGATTGATAGCCTTCTCACCTATTAAGTTCATCAATAAGATTTTTTATTTCAAGATGAGCTTTCTCGTCCTCATCTGTTCTCCTCTGAAGAAAAGCCTGCATCTCCGCCAGGGTCAATGCTTTTAGTTTGACCTACAGAAGTCAACATTAAAACCCTTCTGAGGCAATTTTGGATTGTGAGGAATATGGCTTAAAATGTGATTTGGGTGACTCCTAGCACACGTGCGCTCTCGCTACCCATTCTCACCTTTTGTTCACTTTCCACTTTGGTCCGCCTGGCCATGCAAAACCTCTCCCAAACAACTAGATCTAATCCTTCTGGCATGTTCTCTGGAGCGTCCAACTCTTCCATGGCCTTCATCATCAGAGAGAGACCATCAGATGGTGCTGTTCCTAATAGTCCCCCCTCCTTAAACTGGTTATTTTCAGTCTGTGTTTTCATCCTCTGAACCCTGTCGAACAACACCATTACTTATTACTAGACAGACATCACATGTCTTATGCACGTGTCTTATAAAGTTGCAGCTCCTTTGAAATAATACCTTGGTCTGCGTTTGTAAAGCTTATAGAGCTGGTCAATTATGTGCCCAGGTACGTCAAAAAACTCTTTGCGAAATCCTTTGTCGAGAAGCTTAAAAAAAGGCAAATGATTACATCAGACTTTCTTGGTGAGAATATTTTGGATATGCATATGCACACGTTCATAATCTTACTTTGTCCTCAGCGACTGTGTTATCATATTCTTCTCTGAACTCATCAACAATCTCCTTGTGTTTTTTCAATTCCTCCCCAATTTCATTCTGACAGAGAAGACAGGTGACTCATACGCTTGAACATGTGCAAAACAATCTTACAGGAACGGATTAGTGTGAAACACAAGTTTGTTCTTGCATGAAATTTTTGTCTCCCCATCAGGAACATTATAATTGTCTCATGGTATAACTGCCAATTCCTGACTTTATATAGAGTTACTGTGAACAGACAACAGTAGGGCTGAGCAAGAGATAGACAGAATATCTACTATATATCACCTTTACAGTTCGTGCCTTTTCAAGTTTAAGGCTCAGCTGTTTCTCTCTGCTTAGGATCTCTTCTTCGGTTTGAATGGAGTGAACCAGATTTGCAATCTTGAGCTCTTCCTGAAAGATAAAAACTCACAATCTATAAGTAGTAGATGCACAGTTACTGTTACATAACTACAGTGTTTGCAGGTGATGCGATAGGCCCCTGAAACAGGTGACATGCAAAACTGCAGTGATGTGCTGTACATCTTACCTGGTATATGACCATCTCTGATTTCACCTTCCTTTCGAACAGCGTTGTAAGTTTTTCATCAAACATCTGGGTAGCCTCTTTAATAGATGTCAGCAGTTTCTTCATTTCTGTCTCTAGTGTCTAAAGAAACGGAAAGGGGTCTACAAGTTTAAAATGATTTGAAATGGAAAGGAGTAATTGCTCATAATAATAGTTCAACCAAAAATGCAGATTTGACATCAGTAATGCCAAGCGCCATTGGTTTTCGCATTCACTGTGACAGACTTTGAGGTAGCAACTTTTGCAAAGAAGATTATTGTATGGTTTCAGATGATTTGTAATATAATATTTGTGCTGTATGGACCATTTTGGTGTTTTTTTTAATCATTTTTAAAGCCTGACGGTTAAAACCAACAGAGTTTTGGATGAACGATCCCTGTAAGTTATACCTTTTTGTATTTCTCTTTCTCCTCATTGAGCTCCTTTGCTTTTTTCTCAAACTCTTTGAAGCTCTTTCTCTCTTCTTCCATCCACTGTAGCTCAGGTTTAGACATGAACTCAGGCTGAGGTACTTCCTGGGAGTTAAGCATATCTTAAATGTTACTTTGCCCTGACGTCATATTTTTGGTAAATAAGTTTATTAATTCCAGTAAGATACATTCTGCTCACCATCCTCAGCACATCTTCTTTTTTAAGCTCCAGAACACCACCCATCATAACATTGAGCGCTTGATCTCTCGTGTTGTCAGACTGCAATGGAAATGCAGAACAGTTGATATCTATAGCACGAGACAAACTGATACACACTACCAGTCAAAAGTTTTTTAATGTTTTTTCTTAAAGTCTCTTCTGAAAATTTTGAAATATTTTTACTATTTAAAATAACTGTTTTCTATTTGAATATATTTTAAAATGTAATTTATTCCTGTGATTTCAAAGCTACATTTTTAGAATCATTTCTCCAGAATATTTGAGCAGCAACAGCTGAGTAGAATTTTTTCAGGTTTCTTTGATGAATATTAAGAAAATGTAACATATTTAATAACAAAGCTGAATTTTCAGCAGCCATTACTCCAGTTTTCAGTGTCACATGATCCTTCAGAAATCATTCTAATATGCTGAACGATCCCAAATGCGGTTGTAAACGATCCCAGCCGAGGAAGAAGGGTCTTATCTAGCCAAAGTATTAGTTATTTTCATTAAAAAAAAATACAACTGAAATACTTTTTAATCTCAAACGCTCGTCTTGTCTTGCTCTCCCTGAACTCTGTGTATTCTGGTTGAAGTCGGTTAGGGTATGTCGAAAAACTCTGATCGTATTTTCTCCCTCAACTTCAAAAATCATTTCAAAATCATCCTACATCACTGCAGAAGATCTGACCCAGTCTTTGCAAAGTAAACATGCAAAGAAGATCAAACACCCTTAACGAAAAAGGTAAAACAGCGATATAGGATGATTTCGAAGTTGAGGGAGAACATGAGATGGGAGTTTTTCGACATACCCTAACTATCATGAACCGGAAAAAACAGAGGTCGGGAAGAGTAAGACAAGACGAGGGTTTGACATTAAAAAGTATATAAATTGTATTGTTTTTATGAAAATAACCGATCGTTTCGCTAGATAAGACCATTCCTCAGCTGGGATCGTTTACAACCGCATTTGGAATCATTTGAAGCCGCATTTAAACTGCATTTTGGAAGTTCAAACTTGGGGCACCATAGAAGTCCATTACATGGAGAAAAATCCTGACATGTTTTCCTCAAAAAACATCATTTCTTTGCGACTGAAGAAAGAAAGACATGAACATCTTGGATGACAAAGGGGTGACTACATTATCTGTAAATTGTTGTTCTGGAAGTGGACATCTCCTTTAACATTGAAAACAGTTGTGCTGTTAATATTATTGTTGAAACCATGATACATGTGATGATTAGAATGGTCAATCTGTTGTAGTATTATAAATGTCCATTTTTGATCAATTGAATGCATTCTTGATAAAAATGTGTTATTTGAATTTATTTCTTTAAAAAAATTGACAACAAACTTTTGAAGTGTAAAAAAGCAAGCATTTTCATATGAATATATAATTAACAGATTATTCATGGATGCAACATTCAGTTTTGATGAAAGTAATCAAATAAATAGTTTTCTAACTGTTTTAGCAAACTATTCTGAAATAACTGGAATAAATTCTGAGTAACTGAAATAAATAGTTTGCTAACTGTTAAACGCACACCTGTTCTGAGGTACAGTAATGTTATACCTTGGCTGCAAGCCTTTGCCGTTCCTCTTCCTCCCTTAGCTTTTCTTCTTTTTCTTTCTGCTTGGGGGTGAGGTATTTCTCAACCTTGATCTAGAAACACACATAAATTTGTATGCCAGTCCCATTATCTAAAATAATAAATCAGTGTTTGCCATAATTACATGATTTAAATGATAGAAAATCTATGTAGGTTTGAAAGATAAAAAATAGCTCTGAGCTGGACCAACAAAGGTAAGATAAATCCTGGATTAACCCAAGATCTTTTAAAAATCTTAGAGACTGGCTGTGTTACCTCTGAGTCGGTCACAGTAAGAGCTCTCTCAGGACACTCATTATCCGTGAGAATTGGCTCCCACAGGGTCTCGCTAAGGTCCAGCTCGGTCATAATCTCAGCGATACGCTTGTTCTTCTCTCTAAGACGGTTGATTTCCTGATCCTTTTGCTTGTAAACTGCCTCAAACTCTTTGTTGAATGTGCTCTTTACTTTGTAGATGATGTCCTTCATTAAAAATCATGAAATTTATCAAATAAACATTTTACAGTTTAAACATTTTATGTACACAAATGGGGATGCTAACACCCAATAAAACATCAAGTTCAAGTATAAAGTATAAATAAGAGGTCATCACCTTCAGCAAGGTGATTTGGTTGATTTTTTGCTCTCTGATGTGTAAGTTAAACTGGCTGTAGAGATGAGGATTGACACCTCCATATAGAGCACTGAGACTTCCAGTCAGAGCAGGACTCTCGGTCTTACTGTCTTCTTCCTCCTCGTTCTCTTTTTCTCCAGAGATTGTGTTTAAAATCATCTCTTGAAGCTATGAAGAATACTCATGTTATTTGTGTGAAATAACAGAAACAAACACTGAGTCGAGGTACGCTACGGTATGTTCAGTATCATGGTTGCTATGGAGGAATCCATTCCAACAGATGACTCATTATTGTTTAAGTAACGGACTGTACACTTACTTGTGAATCTTCCTGTTCAATCTGCCTCATGGTCTCAACCCTTTGAAGCTCTTCAAGTTCCTTTTCAGTGCGTTCCTTCATGGGGTAGTTCTTTACCTCATTTTCTGAATGAAAGGCCTGGAGGCAACAAAATGCATACAAAGACACTTACACTCGGCAGCTGTATAGTATTTCTAGTTGTAGGTGAGCCAGGTGAAATCAGTTGATGTGGATATTATTACATGTAGGTTTTTCTCCCCTATAAAATCTACTTTCTTTTTAGACTGGAGACCTTAATGGCTTTCCCTTTGATTTGCATGGAATCCCAGCATTCTTTCTTCAGGATCTCCCTCTGATAGCACTTAGCCAGATTCTCCATCTCAATCTCTTTCTTCACCTTAAACAACACAAATACACATCTAAAACTGGTAAAAAAAAAAAAATGAACTGAAAAGCTTGTTTGTACAGAAGATATATAGACATGTTTACCCTGGTAACTTCCTGTTCTCCCTCTAGCTGCAGCCTCTGTTGCTCTTCCACATCCAGGTTAAATTCCTGGTGCTCAAGTTTCTCCATGTCTGGCAGACTCTCATTCTCCTCCATCATTGCTTTGATCTGGAGTAATCCAGAGACAATTAAGATTAACCTTTCAGCTTCAGTTGTGTGTGGAAACAATAATATGAAAGAGAAAAAAAAGGTGGACAATCCTTTCTCTTACTGTGTCACGAAGGACTTTGATGTTTTTTCTTAGGTTCTTCTTTGTCTCTGCATACTGCTGGGTTTCCTCTTGGAGAACCTGTTTGGAAACCACTGGACTCATGATCCTTTTATTGATGTATCTTTCAATTATTCTATTTCTCACTCAAATAAGATGCTTGATGTTTGCGGAAACCCGTATCATAACAATCTTCAAAAAGTTTGGGTTTGGTAAGATTTTTAAAAATGTTTTTGAAATAAGTCTCTTTCCAAGACTGTATTTATTTGATCAAAAAATACAGTAAACCAGAAATACTGTGAAATATTATTAAAATTTTAATATACACTACCAATCAAAAGTTTTTAAACAGTAAGATTTTTAATGCTTTTAAAGAAGTCTCTTCTGCTCACCAAGCCTGCATTTATTTGATCCAAAAGCAGTAATATTGTAAAATATTTTTACTATTTAATATAACTGCTTTCTATATAAATATATTTTAAAATGTAATTTATTCCTGTGATCAAAGTAAAATTTTTACTCTCCAGTCTTCAGTGTCACATGATCCTTCAGAAATCATTCTAATATTCTAAAAAGCTGATTTGCTGTTCAAGAAACATTTATTATTATCATCATTATTATTATTATTATTATTATTATTATTATTATTATCATCATCATCATTTTTTAAAACAGTTTGAGTAAATTTTTTTCAGGATTCTTAAGGAGAAAGATCCGAAGGTCAGCATTTTTCTTAAATAAAAAGCTTTTGTAACATTCTACACTATACCAATTCAAAAGCTTTTTTGGGAAAGAAATGATAGAAATTAATATTTTTTTAATGCTACTCTTCTAACATTTTCTCATCAAAGAAACCTGAAAAAAATTCTACTCAGCTGTTTTCAACATAATAATGCTAATATTAAATATTTTTGCGAAGGAAATCAGAATATTAAAATGATTTTTGAAGGATCATGTGACTGGAGTAATGATGCTATAAATTCAGCTTTGAAATCACAAGAATAAACAACATTTTAAAATATATTACAATTGAAAAAAGTTACTTTAAATAGTAAAAATATTTCAAAATTTTACAGTTTTTTGCTGTATTTTGGATCAAATAAATGCAGTCTCAGTGAAGAGAAGAGACTTCTTCAAAAAAACATTAGAAATCTTGCTTCGTCAAAAACTTTTGACTGGTAGAGTACTTCAAAATTTAATTTATTCCTGTGATGGAAAAGCTGAATGTTAAAAAGCTGAATTAAATATTCATTTCTGTAAAAAAAAAGATCATATTTACTTCAAACATTTGAATGGTAGTATAGGTTATGAGTTTTTTATGCAGCCAATTGATTCACTATCGCGGTAATTATAATAATAATAATAATACAAATATAATATAAATATTAATTTTCTAGTTTAATTTTACATAAGGTTGTAACACCTTTCCCTGTGGTAATTATTTTACATAAATACATTTTATGAGATTTTATGAGAAAGATTTTTTTCTCCTGGAGGCCTGTGATTAACTTTTTTAAACTCATAAAATAAGAAACACAAAATGTGTTGTAACCTGAAAAGAATTGGCTGCCGGCAACAAATAATGCTGTATTATAAAATTCAGAACAATAACAAGGCAATATTGTATTGTTAATTAAACAGTAACACATAAATAAATTCAGACACCAACCGCATCTAATTTTCCATCAAGCCATGTAAAACTAGTTGGGGACACAAAATAGTTTTCCTCTTGTTCATCTTCATGACTCATCTTTCCCTGCAGGAAAGAATTTTATGACAGTTTATATTCTGTGTCCCAAAAAACAGAACATCCTTCCAGTAAAACATCTCACCAGGTAGAATACTGTGCATAAATATTATTTAAACACTGTGTTTCTGTACTTCGCCTGGATGAAATGACGAACATCTTGTCAGGGACTGTGTCTGTGGATTCCAGTCAGTCATTTTGGAGAGGATGGTGTTCTCTGAGGATACTACTGACTCAAAAGAATCATGAACTGACTGAGCATACTGGGTAGCTGCATTTGCTCTGCCAGCCCCAGAAAGCCTTAACCTGTTAAATACATTGAAAAACAAAGATGCTTCAGGTCTAGCTTCAAGGGCAAAGCATGGCATGTTTTGTCCATTTGATGTTTTTTGAGAGCTCTGAGCTCACCTGAGCCTGCTGCAGACAAGCGAGCCGTCCCTCAGGCCTGTGGTGATGAGGGTCTGACTGTCTGGGGCGAAACAAACAGATCCAACTCCACCCTGCCAACATGAGTGGCACTGCAGCTGCACATACCTGTCCTGCATTTCAAAAGTACACACATTTACATGCTCGTCAGATATTTGGGCAGTTTCCGAGAAACGTGTTTCTCCTAGCCCGGTACTCATAAAAACATGGATGAACTTGTAGAGGTTGGTTTTAACAAACAATACCATTGTGGAGATCTCACAAATGCGTAGCAGTCCATCCCTGCCAACCACTGCCAGCCAGGTTTGATGTGGGGAGAGCTGTAGAAAGGCAGGACTCAGTAAATGACCCCCTGCCTCTTTCTCCAGGATCAGGTGAACTGCTTCTTGTGCATTAGAGGGCTTTTCTCCACTCTGTATACCACATGAGAAGTCGTTAGGAGCAGTGCCAAAAACACAAAATAAAACTGTCATCAGACTATGGGTGTTGTCTGTTCTTAGCACCTTGGGGATACTGAAACTTTGCAAGACTTTTCTCTGTTGGCAGTAACCAAATATCTTGTTTATGGCCAGGACACAAGAGCAGAGAGAGTGAGGAATCTCATATAGGCAGCTGTGGAGGACATCTTTACATAGACGTCCATAGGCATCCACACAACCTGTTGAGTCTGAAAGCGTACCCACATTATGAGGAGAACTGGAATTTTTGAATGTCTAGTATTTATCCTCCTATTTTTTTTTTAGAGAAGTTTTCTGCATGCCAGCCTTAATTATAGTGTTTTTTTCCTGATACCTGTAATCTGTTGCACAAACAACGTCAGTAGCAGAAGCAGATTTCCCTCATTGATTTCTCTCTCTGTCTTGTTGCATAACACCAGAACTTTAACCTGTTTACTTTCCTTGAGGTACTGAGTGGAAAGGCTTACAATGGCACCTGGAGCCTCTGGAAAAATTATAAAAAGACCTTTTAGAAATCACTTCAAACTTCAGGCAAAATATAATAGGATCAATATAATACAGTTCAAAAGTTTGGGGTGAGATTTTTAAATGTTTTGCCCACCAATTTTTTGATTATTTGATCAAAAAATACTGTAAAAACAGTAATATAGTGAATGTTATTACAATCAAGAACCTTTTTGATTATTATCAGTGTTGAAAACACTGCTTTTTTGTGGATCCTTTGATATACAGAAAATTCAATAGAACAGCATTTACTTGAAATAGAAATCTTTACTGTTACCTTTGATCAATTGAAAGCATCCTTGTTGAATTAAAGTATACATTCTGACCCCAAATACTGAAAAATAATTAGAAGTGTATTTTGTCCTAAAGATTACCAATCCATCCAATAATTTCGAATCCTTTTGATGGCCTTGCATTCAGCACAAACATGCGTGAGTCTGATGCTCCTGTGATTAAGAAGTTGCCACCTTGATCAAACCTGTTGAACAAATATAATACACAGTATTTTCAACATTCAGTTCACATTGCTCCAGTTCACAAGAAAAGTGATATGCGAACAATCATGGTGCTGTGAAACTCACACCAAATGGTCTACAGGGACATGGTAGAGATGAACTCTGTGAACTAGCCTGGGCTTTTGTTTTGTGGTCATTTCCACAACTAGGACGTCTCCAGTAGCTGTCCCTACAACAACATACTGTGCTATGGGGCAGCATGCCATACTGGTCACCTGAAATGAAGTCATACCAAATAACACATATTTGGGAAAAATAATTACTGTGTGTGTCATATAGAACCTCCAGTTTTAGCACTAACATGTGTTTGCAGAGAGATGAAGCCCATGCAAAATCCATCATCCAGAGCCCACAGCTGTACGTCTCCTGCTTCTCTGACTGACTGCAATAATGAAGATACAGATGCCTTATTATTTTCAATAATATTTCATTTCAGATATACTTTGTATTTTCATATTTGTATTATAATACTATGCTATTATAATATGTTATCAGTAGATTTATTGTGATTAATTAACCAATTGACACGGCATGTTCTTTTACCAAACAAATGCTTCTGTCAGTGTATAATGGAGCAACAGCCACAAAATCTCCACTGAGTACATCCAGAACTTTCATAATTTTATCATTCAGCACTGGTTTGAATTTGTAAACACAGCCCTGTGAAACAAAACCAGAATTTATTAATTATTATTCTCAACATTGTCTTTATTTTATTGTATTGCATTCTGGCATAAATATAAGAATGATGAGTTTTTTATCAAGTTAAATATTATATTAATGTAATGTATATTATAATATAACTATTTTACATTAATATTATTTCATATGAATCATAAAAACACACTAACATCATAAAAAACACTAAAAATACACTAATGTCATAAAATATAAACACTTACTGTATTAGAAACTATCAGCAGTGTCTCACCATCAGGGGAAAAGCATATAGTTGAGGGTGCCTTATCCAAAGCCCAAGTCTGTACTACCTCCAGTTTGTTTCCTTTAATTTGTATGTTTCGTAAAATGCCTTCCTGCAATAGGTTTGGAAATGCTCTTGAATCAAGCTGAAATTATGTCTCATTTAAAAAGAAATTAATGTGTAGTTTCAAGGTTCATATTACCTCCTGACTACCAGAAGAAAAATGTGAATTCAATATTTTTTCATGTCATTACATTTGTTTAGAGCATAAAAAAAGTTTTCTTGAAAAAATTATATTTTATTCATACGTCATCCTATGTCCTCTGTACAGGACACCAGGACTTTAAAAATTCATTCCATTAACATTTATGACAAACAATTGGAAAATTAGTCAGATTTAAATGATCATTACAAAATATTATTTACATTAGAATGTCAAATTTGTTTACTAAATTAATGTCAGCCATATTTAAAGACCAAGGAGAGTGAACGGTCATGGCGAAACTTCCAAACATTTGGAATCTTTGAAAAGCCCTGAATGTGCTTTTTACAGGAATTAAAACTGTGACATGTCTCATATAATAATAATAATAATAATAATAAAACTCCATTGCTGGTTGTCCGGAAGATATGGTTATGGATATGGGTGATGATAATTAAAATTCTTACCATTCCTGCAGCAAATAAGTTACAGTCTTGCAGTACCAAGCTCTGGAAACTACCTTCCTGCAGGGATGTTTCACTGTCATCTATGACACAAAATTACAACAAATACAATTAAAACTCTTAAGAAGACAAAGAACTAGTTAAAAAATGGACATGTAAAATCCTGAAATATTCTGATTTGCCATGTATCAAGCATGAGTTTACCTGTGGGGGTTAATTCAGTGTGAGGTTTATATAAGACAGAGACAAGCAAAGTGTCAGGATTCACACAAAGCAGGAAACCTTCCTTGGAACCAACATACAGGTCAGACGTTGACCAGCAGGGCACTTGGACACAATTTTGGTTTTGTTTGTTTCAAAGGCTGTTGGGACAGACGCATACTATTATGCTGTGAGTTTGAAAAAAATAAAGTGTTACCCAAAGCTTTTGATTATGACATTTAAATCACCATCTGTACTTTTATTTTGATCATAAAATACTGCTAAAAAATCACCTATGCAACACTAATAAAAACTAGTGCTGGGCAATGATTAATCATTATTAATCACATCCAAAATAAAAGTTTTTGTGTATATAATATATGTGTGTGTAGTGTGTATATTTATTATGTATATATATAAATACACACACATACATGTATATATTTAAGAAAAAAAGTATGTTACGTTTATATATTAAATATATTTATATATAATATAGATTATATGAATATAAAATACATTTAAATACATGTAAACATTTTCAAAATATATATTGTATATGTGTTTTTATAAATACATAATAAATATACACAGTACACACACATATATACACAAAACCTTTATTTATCTTGGATGCGATTAATCGTGATTAATCGTTGCCCAGCACTGATAAAAACTACTGGTTTATAGGGAAACACTCTACTGAAGATACAACCCATACCACAAAATTGTCCGCTCTATCTCCACTCAGTCCAGCGACTGCTGAAATGGGCATCTGAGGACCTAAGTGTGTCAGCTTCCCACTGACCATATGACACAGGTTTGCTTCAGACTCAATAACTGAACCATCAGTGGCTGGAAGATCGACAGCACTGCCAAGAAAACATAAAGAAAGGACAATGGGTAAAATAAACACTATCTGTGCATGAGTCCCATTGTTGGCATATGAAATCCATGTGCAAATAACAGTGACATCTGCTGGAGAGACACTATACCTAGGCTTCATCAAATGATAGTTGTCACATCTTTCAATATTCCAGATGGTAAGGGACCTCACATTTACAGCACAAATTTGACACCAGTTCATGGGGTTAAAAACCAGTGCTGTGACGTCCTCTCCCAAGAGTGAATGGCTACAAAGTAGTATGCTGCTCTCCCAGTTCCTAAATAGTGGGTATTAAATACTAATATTAGAAATGGCAAAATATAAACTATTGCTGTAGCAAATGTCAGACTAATGTAAAACATGCATTTTACCATAATGTGATGGTGTGATCAGGCATGGAGGAAGCACAGACTAAATAAGGCCCAGTATCACACATAGCCAGAGCTGTATAGCCCAGTTTAGTTTTGCCTAAAAAAAGAAAAAAGAAAAAGCACATACAGTAGACTTTATACATTTTTTAAATTGTGTGCATTAACAGTTTGATTGCAACTACAATAAATTCGTAGCTTGTTGTTCAAGGACATTTAAAAAATGACTGACCTTTGAGTTCACACATGAGCTCAAGCTCTGGATAGTTGTAGACAAATATGGAAGGATTGAGATTGAGGTCAGAGAAGGCAAGACACCTGCGATGCCCACTGGCTGTAAAGGCCCCAATACCAGAACCAGGACTCTGCAGAGTCTTCCTCATCTTAGTTTCCACATTGAGGAAAACAATAAAATTCCCGCAGGTGTAGCATGTTGTTTTCTTGTCGACAAATCTAAATGTGCCATTGTTGAATCCTTGCACCCACCTTATAGTTATAAAAATAAATAAATAAAATAGTCATAAAAATAAAAGTAGCACATTACTATTTATTTTGTATGCTCTCATGTTTGCATTGATTGAATACATTATTTGTTCTTCATATTTTGTTTTTATATAGTTTGTGTTTTTTAAAATGATTTTCCTCCATATTTTAAGATTAGTACATTGAAAATGTATTTTAGTTTATTTTATATGATAACACCCGCCGTATTTCCAGTGTGTACTGTTACACACAAGTGCGTTTTCTGCTCAGTGCTAGCTAGCTAGCTATGATACTAGTTCATAGCTTGTTTTTGTTGTCCAGACTGGATACCTTTACAGGCTCCAAATTAATTTTCTGCTGTGGAAACAGTGTTAAAGTTTGTCCAAGTTTTCTTGCATAAATTCTTCGTAACTCACCGAACTTCCAAGTTTCCCAGCACATCCATTTCGATCCGTCAGCTCAGAGTGCGTCTGTTTCCATAGCAACCCACAGCACGCGGACTTTTATCTTATTTTATTTTGATTAATTTTATTTGTTTTAGGACTATGCTACAAAAAATGAAAATAATGTAATATTATAAATATATATAATATAATATATACTTAAAATAATATATATATATATATATATATATATATAAACTATAATATTTATTATTCAATCAATCAATCTATATATTTATCGATCTATATACAAATTATTTGTAATAAATTTGTAATGTGTAGTGTTAACGATTAGATGATAACTTTTTTGTAAATATCTTTACAAATAAAAATATAATATGATTTATATAATAAATATAATAAAATATAATATATGAAAATCTATAATAATACGGTCACTTTATTTAAAGGTCCAGTTCTCGCTATTAACACCATTAACTACGACTTTTGATTCAATAAACTAATAATTTGCGCCTTAATAATAGTAAGGCAGTTGTTAGAATGAAGGATATAGAATATGGTTATGCAGAATATGTTTTTTTAAAGTACTAATGAACAGCCAATATCTAAATAATAGGCATGCTAATAAGCAACTAGTTAACAGCAAGAATTGGTCCCTATTCTAAAGTGTTACCACTACTACTACTACTATTACTACTACTATTATTATTATTATTATTATTATTTGGTTAGCTAGGTTGTTTATTTAAATGTTTTTAATTGTTTTTAGTTTGTTTGTGTCATTTTATCCCTCTAACAGGAACAAGAAAGGTACTGGTGACTTTTATTTTGAAGGTGTGTTTGAGGCAGATTTTGAAAGGGAAATTAGTATCGGATTCACAAAGCGTTTCAGTGGGAACCTTCAAACCTACAATGTTGGACACGGCGTCGTGAGTAATAAAGTAATGTCCTGCAAAAGTGAAAGGACAGCATTGTCCATTAACTAAACGAATGCTCGGTAAATGCTTCCTGCGGCTACTATTAGCCCCTCGTTTAACTTGACAGAAGGTCGTTTTGCCACAAGGTTTGCTTGCATTTCAAATAATTAGCTTAGTTAGCCAGCCGCGGGCGTTGGTTAGCTTGAATTTTGTCTCGTGAGTGCTGTGATTGCTTCTGCAATGTCTAGATCACGTGAATGACTGTAACGGCTGTTTTAGCATGCGTAGCGACATATTACGCTCATTCATATCAGTTCGTGTCATGTACAGTAGTACGTGCGAGTCAGCACTTCATTTGAGGAAGTGACTAGCCTACATAGCCAGGACAGGGAATGAAGAGGCTGTGTTATAAAAAGCCACCGCGTTCCCTATCTAGATAGCATCATCTGCGCATTAGAACAAAAAGCTGCGCTTGTGCACTTGCTGCCTTTCTAGGCAGCCACATAGCTGTTGAAACAAAGCCAGAATGCAATTCCTGGTCACTGACAGCTTCATGATTAACACTCGTTTCCCTAAAATAGCTTAAGGGGGTCATGCAGCTCTCACTAATGCATACACGATGTGGCCATAAGAATGTATTTGTATCTATTTGTATTGTGCATTTGCATATGGAAACATTACTTCCGTGTGTGGTGGGCTGTGGGTGGGTCTAATGGACTTTGAAAACCTGTTATCTCAGTTTGCTGTGCAGCTTTCCAGAGATTATTTATGGTGTGTGGGATCAGTTGAGGGAGGTTGTGCTTACATGTTTGCAATCAGGGCTCTTGTTTGCGTTATAAGCTAATCTTTTGTCACCCAAACTGAGTGTTTATCCTAAGGATCAACTCAGCTTTCCCTTTTGCAAATTTGTCTTTGTGCAGGTGAGAGCTGGCTAAATGATAATGGCACATGTTGGGGCAGTAGTCGCAGCAATGGCTGGTGTGATGGCCATTCTGCTTCATTCTTCCATACACAAGATTGAGGAAGGACATTTAGCTGTGTATTACAGGTGAGTGCAAGGAAGCTGCATTTAAAATATGCACAGGTTTTATGCTGCTTGTGTTAATAATTCATAAAATACCTATAATTTAGTAGGTTGGGGGAAAGGTTAGCTAACATTGTGTGTTTGCAGACTTTCTTTGAAGGCATAGTTGACACAAAAAAGAAAATTGTCGTTTGACTCTTTTTCTTCTGTGGAACATAAAAGAATATGTTTTGAGAAAAAATATTAATTTGGTTTCCATATAATGGATGTTAGTGGTCATCTGATTATCAACATTTTATAAAATATTTTCCTTTGTGCTCCATAGAAGAATGAAAGTCATACAGGTTTGAATGATGTAAGGTTGAGTAAATGATGACTGGAATTTTCATTTTTGGGTCAATTGTCTTTACGTAAACTACCAGTCAAAAGTTTTTGAACAGTAGGATCTTTAATGCTTTTTAAAAAAGTCTCTTCTGCTCACCAATCCTGCATTCATTTGAAACAAAGTACAGCAAATTTTGAAATGTTTTTACTATTTAAAATAACAGTTTTTTATTTGAATATATTTTAAATTTATCAACAGTTGATTAAATTTGTTTTACGATTCCTTGATGAATAGAAAGATCCCAAAGCTCAGCATTTATCTGAAATAAAAAGCTTTTGTAATATTATACACTCAAACATTCTAAAGTTTGAAGTCAGTATCATATTTTTTTGTGGGGGGAAGAAATTATAGATATTAGTGATCAACCGATATTGATTTTTTTTATTACCGATATTATTTGCATATTTATGTGCCCAATAACTGATAAGCAGAACCAATATTTATTTACTGTTGTAAAGTAAATCAGTGACTGAGTGAATTATATATTATATCCATACTTCACTTTGGTTTTTCCTCCTTTCAGTCATCTTAAAAAGTGTTGAAAATTAGCAGTCTTTCATGTTAAATTTAATCTTCATATTACAACAATAAAAATATTTTATTTATAAAACACATCAGCTGCAACACTAATAAGCAAAATAAATGCAGAATGTTTTCAAATGGAGAAAATAAATAAAGAACAGGAGTCACTGGATAATGTTAATTCACTGAATAAACAAAACATATTTTATTGTATTTCTCAGCTGAAATGCATTTACATATTCAAACTGTGATCGCTAGCGAAGATAATAATTAATTTCCATAGAGTTGTATATATTTAGAAGTGTATTGGAAAAATAATGGTTATATAGTAAATGTTAATATAATTGAGGGCGTTTTAAACAAGTGAATCTTGTTAAAAGTTACATGCGGTGGCCATCAGAGCATGAACCTGGTGAGTGAACGGCAAAATGAAAGTGACTTCACGGGACGAATGATGAGCATAGACAACAGAGAGAGAATTAAATTCAGTGCTTTTATTTTCAACATGCGCTCATTCATGGCTGTATTATTTAATTCATAGTTATTGGTTATTGGGGCAGGACTTCAGGGATTATCTTACATGACTGTTAAGTTCGTCTCTATTTCTTAGAGCCAAGCTGCATAAACTAGCTACATATCAGGCATTTATGTAACACATCTAATATGAGCATTAATGGCTGTTTTATTAAATAAAGTTTACTAGTTACAGCAAAGCAAGAAAGTAGGCTATGCTTTAACTTTGCACGTCGCTGTTGTCGGGTCTCCCCTCAGGCGCCCTGCATGCGCGCAATTCTCAAAACATCGGTTACAAAACCGATAACAGATTATGGTAAAATGCATAAATATCGGGAAAATATTGGTCAATCGATCTCTAATAGATATTAATACTTCTATTTAGCAAGCATGTTTTAAATTGATCAAAAGTGATGATAAATACATTTAAAATGTCAGAAAAGATTTCTATTTCAGATAAATGCTGTTCTTCTGAACATTCTATTCATCAAAGAAACCTGAAAAAATTCTACTCGGCTGTTTTCAATAATAATAATAATAATAATAGTAATAAATGTATTTGGAATAATGATGCTGAAAATTTAGCTTTGATCACAGGAATAAATTTCATTATTAAATATATTCAACTAGAAAACAGTTATTTTGAATAGCAAAAGTATTTCAAAAATTACTGTTTTTGCTGTACTTTGGATCAAATAAATGCAGGCTTGGTGAGCAGAAGAAACTTCTTTAAAACCCTTAAAAAAATCTTACTGTTCAACTTAAGTGTTTCTTTATAGTAATAGAAGTTGTAATATTATTTATACACAAATGAAATTAATGCCATATTTATCATTCACATTATTATTTTTTTTTCAGAGGAGGAGCTTTGTTGACAACTCCTAATGGCCCGGGTTACCATATAATGCTGCCTTTCATCACTTCATATAGATCAGTGCAGGTGACAAATGTCATGCATTTACAGTTGGTCCATTAAAAAATGTTTTATTACAGCTGCACATATTGTATATCATTTAGTATGATCTTTTTCAATGACTTAAGGAACGAGTGGATTTTTGAGGTTCTTGAATATTTTGCGTTTAGCAGTTTATGAAGTTTTTATTTCAAAGCTAGACAAAAAAACAAGCTAGAATTTTGTTAATGCTGATTTTTTTTTTTTTCCTCATGTTTATAGACAACTCTGCAAACAGATGAAATAAAAAATGTGCCTTGTGGAACCAGGTAATCCTGTTGTTGTTGGTATTCCATCAATTATGTCCTGAAAAACTGCTTAAAATGGATAATTATTGGTCGTCATTAAACTGTACTGGATATTTTCTGGATCTCCTGAATTAAAATAATTAATTTGTCTTCCACAGTGGAGGTGTCATGATCTATTTTGACAGAATTGAAGTGGTCAATATGCTGGTTCCATCAGCAGGTAAGAATTCACCCAAAAATAAATAATCATTTACTCACCCTTAATTCCTTTTTCGAACCTGTATGACTTACCCTCTTTGGTGGAAGACAAAATGAGGTCATGTTCTTGTTCTCCTCATTCACAGTGGTGGACATAGTGAAGAACTACACTGCAGATTATGACAAGACGCTAATCTTCAACAAAATTCACCATGAGTTAAACCAGTTCTGCAGTGTGCACACACTACAGGAAGTCTACATAGAATTGTTCGGTAAGTCACTGATATGTCAAAACAGTTTATTCAGCCAAGTAAACTGTGACCTTTCAATTGTTTATGTGAGAGCTGCAGTTTCTGCTGTGTCATTAGTTTTGTCTTTGGTGCCTTCTCACTGCAAGAACATTCGTCATGAACTTGCATTTGTGTCATTTTTGTTTGACAGACATAATTGATGAGAACTTAAAGACTGCACTGCAGAAGGACTTGAATGCTATGGCTCCTGGTCTCACCATTCAGGTATGGTTTGTATTGCTGTGGTTTTGACTCTGTGGTTTCACTTTTGACTTAAGCAGAATTACACGCTTCCATGGCTTTTTGCAGGCTGTGCGAGTCACCAAACCTAAAATCCCTGAGGCAATCAGAAGAAACTATGAGCTAATGTGAGTGATTATATTATTCTGTACAGTTTGATTGGATGTCATTTAAGGTATCTCCATATTGTGTCCTGTTGATGCATTAAAATGCTATTTTTGTTAAGCCTTTTTTGAAAGAAGTCTTTTATTCTCACCAAGGCTGCATTTATAAGATCAAAAATACAGTAGAAACAAATATTGAGTGATATGTCTTATTATTAGCGGTGTTGAAAATAGTTGTGCATCTTAATATTTTTGTAGAAACTGATTTTGCTGACAAAAGGAAGTTCAAAAGAACAGGATTTTTTTTAAATGACAATCTTTTGTAACATTATAAATTGCCCTTGCATGTACCTATTTATGGTTTTAATCCAAATTTCCCTCACTTTCATCATCTGCAGGGAAGCGGAGAAGACCAGGCTGCTCATCACCGCTCAGACACAGAAAGTGGTGGAGAAAGAGGCTGAAACTGAGAGAAAGAAGGCCATCATAGGTGCGTCTAAACTTCCAAATATAATGCTGATCATGTATAGAGTCACGGTTCTGTCCTCATTCATCTTATGTGTTGCCCTCATTGCAGAGGCTCAGAAAGTGGCTCAGGTGGCAGAGATTCACTTCCAACAAAAAGTTATGGAGAAGGAAACTGAGAAAAAGATCTCTGAAATTGAAGGTCTGGTTTATCTACTGATGATTCTCATAGCACGTGTCACGCAGGGTATGTTACTCATCAGACACATTTATTTTATTGTAACAGACGCTGCTTTCCTGGCAAGAGAGAAAGCAAGAGCAGATGCCGAATATTACACTGCTGCGAAATTTGCAGAAGCCAACAGGGTAAAAAATACACTTTTTTTCATTTTCAGATTTTTGTGATGCTCAATGTTAATTTTTAACCATTTAATTGTAAGAATAATTTTATTGTACCATTTAATTGTAATATTTTGGGTAACACTTTACAATAAGGTTCATTAGTTAACATGAACTAATACAGCATTTATTAATCTTAGTTAACGGAAGTTTCAGCATTTACTAATGCATTATTAAAATCACAAGTTGTGTTTGTTAACATCAGTTAATGCACTGTGAACTAACATGAGCAACTGATAACTGTATTTTTATTAACTAACATTAAATAAAATTAATAAATAGTGCAATAAATGTATTGTTCATTGTTTGTTCATGTTAGTTAATGGTTAATACATTAACTAATGTTAACAAATGCACCTTATTGTAAAGTGTTACCGTTATTTGTGTAAGGCTTAGTGTGCTTTGCACATAGACGTGCATAAGAATACTTGCCATAATGCCTATCTAGAGAAATCCTTGAAGAGCCCGTTTTATAGGTATGCACGATATTATTGGACCGATCTCAGAATCGACTGATAATGGCTTTAAATATAAATATCGTCATCGGCCCGATATGAAAAAATAGCGATAGCATAACGTCAGCAGTGTGGCTCATTCTTGAATCAAAGTTTTGCCTGAATGATGATTAGATTCACTGGTTTGGACGCTGCATTTAATCTGAGAATGCATATACAGAATGACTAGTGTATGATAGAGTACACAGTAATGGCACGTACAGTGGCAGCCTCCCTCTGGTTCTAATGCCCATTTAGTAAGGAGTTTTAATTCCGTAGGGGGGGCGCTGTTGGCCTACTTCTATTAAAATTACAGTAAAATACACAAATGACAGTTAGACTCTGTTTCTGAATAAATAAAGCAGTAATTGATGTCATAAAATAATAAGTATGTTTTGATGTAAAGGTCAGAAGCAATAGCTTACATGAATAAAAAAATCATAAACGTGACACTTGTAAATTAAATAATTTTATATATACTGATTTATTCATCAGTGTGTAATATGTAAAAAAAAATACTTAAACAAATGATGAACTCTTGCTTTAGACCATCTACAAATGGTAAATCTTAAAAATAAAATGTTAAGGTTACCACTGCAAAAAATGGTAGCAATTGATATAAAGTTTATTTATAGTTATTTTCAAAGCTATAAAAGCTTAATTATTGGAAATGTCATTATTGCTTATTTAATTTAAAAAAAATAAGTTCTTGTTAAAAACTAGCCAAAATTAAAAATAATTTGCTTATAATTTCCGCACAGGAGAGACTTGTGTTGTTTCCAGACAAAAGGAAATATGTGACCCAGGACCACAAAACCAGTCATAAGGGTAAATTTTTCAAAATTGAGATTTATAAATAATCTGAAAGCAGAATAAATTAGCTTTCCATTGATGTATGGTTTGTTAGGATAGGGCAATATTTGGCCGAGATACAACTATGTGAAAATCTGGAATCTGAGGTTGCAAAAAAATCTAAATACTGAGAAAATCGCTTTAAAGTTGTCCAAATGAAGTTCAAAAATTACGTTTTGAAATATTTACAGTAGGAATTTTACAAAATATCTTAATGGAACATGATCTTTACTTAATATCCTAATGATTTTTGGCATAAAAGAAAAATCAATAATTTTGACCCATACAGTGTATTTTTGGCTATTGCTACAAATATACCCGTGCGACTTAAGACTGGTTTTGTGGTCCAGTGTCACATATATAAATTATGTGTTCACAATAAACAAATTCATCATTAAGACGTTTTTTAAATTGAAACCATTGCTTTTGGCTAAAACAATGATACATTTTTCCAAATCTGTTTCAATGACAAACAAACAAACTCTTCTACATCTTGGATGACCTGATGACCTAATTAAGCTAAATTTTTATTTTTGGGTAAACTTTTCCTACATAGTAAGTTTGTTCACTTTTAGTGTGCACACACTTTTGTACTATCTAATCTGTTAATCAAACTAACGAGAAAGCAAAAAAAAAAAAAAACATAATAAATTAGATTTGGTGTGAAATATTTTCACACTTTTCATCTTACCCAAAGCTCAATTATCCTTTAATCTCAGCTATATTAAGAATGTGCCTGTAGGAGGCTGTAGCTGTTGTCATAGTGGTGCAAGTGTCCACTCTGAACACAAGGAGGCACATTCATACATTTCTTCAGCAGAACTGATTCCACACAGGATGTGCTCATGTCCTTTATCACACCACTGTCTCCCTCCTCCACAGCTGAAGCTGACACCAGAGTATCTGGAACTAATGAAATATCAGGCCATAGCCGCGAACAGCAAGATCTACTTCGGTCAAGACATCCCAAACATGTTTGTGGAAAACAGTGCCTCCCGTTCGACCGCAGGTCAGGGTGCAGGAGACTCAGCGGAACAGCTGGAGCCCTTGAGTATGAAAGAAAGTCTTAAGAAAGTGTCCAAGCCCAAAGCCACAGAAGGCCACTGAGGGGCCTGAGAGCTGTCCACCCCCTTCTTCCTCTGCTGTTTTTTCTCTCTTTGTGGGGCATGGGTGCTTGTGAGGCATGCTGACATAGATACTTTTCCCTCTTCTTCTGCAGTGGGGTTGGGTGCTTGGCTAACACTGCTGTGAGTCAGTCAGCTGAGGAGACTGACACACAGAGCCTGTGGTTTCAGCAATCACTTGTGGACTAAAAAGAAATGTCCAGGAGCTGTGCTACTAAATTTTGCCAGGTCAAATTGGTTCGATCCAAATCACATCAGCATGCTTTTTTCCCCTTTTTTTGCCCTCAACTTTTGCTTCTCTTTTACAAATTCATGTTAATTATTTGTTAGATGCAGATGCATCTATGTGAATTATGTGAACACTTTGAGGTTTACCTATATGTGTTGTCTTTTACATAACTGGAATTATAAGGCATCACACTAATTGAGATCAAAGGCAATGGCCTATGCAGCTACAATCTGATAAAACTCATTTTGTAGCCAAAATGTCATCTACTTTTCCTTCATATGTTGTTAAAGGGATACTTCACCCTAAAATCTAAATTCTGTCATATTTATTCACCCTCATGTCATTCCAAACCTGTCCGGCTATCTTTCTTCTGTGGAATATTAAAAAAAAATAAAAAAAAAAAAAAAAGATATTTCTATGATATGTCTGTTTTTTTTTCTTTTGTCCATACAATAAGTCAATGGGATCCAATGTTATACCTCACTTGAACCCCATATATGGACAAACCCAATATCTTTTGTGTTCTACCAAAGAAAAGTCATGCAGGTTTGGAACGACATGAGGGTGAGTTGTAACAGATGACAGAATTTTCATTTTTAGGTAAACCATGCATGTAGAAAGGTTTTCATTTCCATCATCACTAACTTCATTATCACTAAAATCTTAATTTAGTCCAGCTGCAGAGATCAGTTGCTTTTACATGTGTTTGAATCAGTTTGTTTTAAAATCATCCCTGCTTGTTGCTCGTTGATCTTTAGGATTGAGAATTTTTCTAGGACACCTGAATACTTTGGTGTTAATTTACTTTAATGTAATAGTGGGCTCGGTATAGTGTTGTGTGATGTGTTAGTTGTTGGTGCCCTGTGCGCTGTTTTTGAATTGTTGGTTCTCAGAAGGTGTCACAATGAACATGGGTATGTGGCTTTCATAAAGTTTCATAAGACGTTAAAGTTTGGATCCGGGGCTCCAGCCTTTGAAAAGCAATGAGATGGACAGCTGTTGGATTCTATATAATTGAGTCTGTTCCTTTATGACTGAAAATGCCTTTATTACTTTAGTTAAGCTTGCTTGTTTTGCCATTACTGGAAGGAGTTTATTTCAAAGGGAATTCAGTTACAATAAGGGCTGCTGTATTATTAGGCACTATTTTTTTTTTTTTTTTTAGCATTGATGGGTGAATGCATTAATGATCAAACAACATTTTACTGCATGCTTAGGAGCCAGATGATGTTTTCCTGAAGCCTCAAAAACCTCACCACTAGGGGGAGTTGGTGATCTTTAAGAATCAAAAGACTGGGCAACAAAGACCTTCGTGACTCCTAAGTTGCTTTCACATGCCAATAATAACAATCCATTAAATCAAACCATCCAAACAAGGCTTTGAATAGTGTCTACTAGTACTATTTCTCAGGAAAAGAGACCTGCTTGTTAACTTGAATTACTTTTTTTTTCATACCTTACATTAAACATAAAATGTAAAGTCAGATGTAAGGTCATGTTGTCTGTGTAAATCTGTCACACAGCACATAGTTTTACATCATCTACATACTTTTCCATTCGAGACAAGCATTAATTTATATAGTTAGTCTCAATGTTCCTACTTCAACCAGTGGCTTCTCCCATAAAATTGACATTTATTGTTTTCCTTTAGGGTGTAAGTTTTATTGTCTCGAAAGCTTTGAAGCAATTCTCAAAGATTTTTCTGTTCATATGATCCCTGTGATTCTTATGGCTGATTAAATGAGAGAGGACAGAACTTGACTGCCCTGGAATAAACCCACTCTGTGAATGTCACTTTTTTATGTCGGCATAATTTAAACTCCTAATTTTAAAACATTTATATGCAAAATTTATAACATTTTGACAATGTTCAATTCTGTGAAATAAAACCTATTTTGATACCATGAAGATGACTTCGGTTTCTTGGTGTTGCGGTTGTGTTATCATACCGTTTTTGGCTTGCACATCAAGGAAGTGTACATCATGTCCTATTAAAGAAGTTTCACAAAAGATGAGTGTCATAGATTGTGTCATGAATCGAGTGTTTTTAGTTTAATATGAGTTGGATATTTCCCAGAAATAAGGAACTTGATCTCACGTGTGTAAGAATAACTTTTTACATTCTAAAACTAAGTGCATGCAAAGCTTGCCACCATTAAGGTGTTCTGAGTGGCTGGTAGGGTATTCAAGGCGCCTCTCTATAAACCCAGTTCAGACTACACGATTTTTTTTGTCGGTTAGGACAGTGACTTTGTCTCCTAAAATCTTGCTGTGTCGTGAAAAAAGAAACACGTTTCTGACCATTTATCGCTTGCCATCGGTACAGCGGGACTTGACAGAAGGTGCTATGAGCGTAAACAATGACTATTGAAATACAATAGCTAGCAAACGGCCTGTTTTGCCCTGTCTTGTCGTCAGAAAAGCCCCCAAAAGGAAGAAAACCTTACAGTAGACACAAATCTGGATTGCATGAAGTGGACAGTATGGACTGCCAAAGAGACCTGAGGTAAAACAGTGTTTATTTAACCTTTTTTTCACCGTCGCGGTAGTCCGAGAAAACATCAAAATGTAAGAATATTATTGCCATAGCTCCACGAACATTTCCGCCATTGTAAAATTCCACCTAGCAGGACCGATATCATTTGTATCGGCTTGTTTGAAAGCATATCCACCTTACTTTTCCCCTAAGAGTAGGTGCGGCCATTTGTAAATTTTATAGGTCTAGCTTCCGGTCTGATCTGCCTATTTTTAGCTGTACAAAACTGCCCGTTTTGCTGCTTGATATTACAAATTGGTGTGTCTTAAATATACAATGCCACTGAACTGAATGAAACTTGTATATTTTGCTGAGCTGCTGAAAATGGTCATTTGTTGTCATGTTTTGGGCTGTACTAATCGGTCGAACCGGGAAAAACATTTGGAGTACTATAGCCAAATATGCTATTAAAAAAAATATGCCAAAGTTACAGAAGAGTGCAAAAAATTGTCTGAGAAACAAAAAGTCTTTGTGGTTGGCCAAACTGAACCAGGATTTTCAGGGCAAATATCTTGACAAGTTTCATATTTGTTCTTATCATTAATACTGCGTGTATATATCTTTACCACCTATTAACTTTAGTTTGTTAATATATTGCGCCGCTTTCCTGCTTCTCTATATGATTTAGCAGCTTCCACATTTTTTCTGTGGTTTAGACAGGATAAATTAGCAGATCAATGTGTAAAGTAGTACATTAACCATGCAATCCATACTGTTGTTTACATCCGAGTATTGCCAATTGCCAATATGGCTTCGAATCTGGGTAACTGACCAAATTGTGATGTTCCTGCAAACCCTCCATAGCAGCTAATGAATCGTAAGTTTCGTCCATAGGCTTACTTCCACGTTAAAAAATAAGGTGGATACAAAGGTGCTTCTGTGCTCCTATTGGCCAGTGTCACAGATGTGACGGAACTCGTCATGGACGAGGGAGGAAAAATTAAACATGGTGACGTTGGTTGTCGTGCAATATGACACACTACACAAGATGAAACAATTGAATCTTGCATCCTGACGGCTATTGTCATTTATAAATCCCCGCGACTCCCTACTTCAAGGAGATTGTGCAAAAAACAGGCTAAAATCGTGAAGCCTGAACTGGTAATATTCAGATTTTCAGATGTTACTTTGCTTCTGAAATGTATGTTTATGGGATTTTCACCTGTTTTTAAAGCAGAAGGATAGATGATTACATGCAAAAGTTTAATATAAGATTTGATATTTAGAGTTAGGAGTGTGTTCAAATCCCTAGCCTGAATGACAGGCAAATAAGGTCCATGTTGACATTAGAAACAAGAGTAATCTTTGCCTTTGTCTTCAATCTTACAACAACTTTTCATGTTTTTCTGACTTCTTTTGGGAATGATCTGATAAACGTACAGTTATTCTCCAAAAATAACTTAACCACTTGATGAACAATACCAACAGGCAGTTATGACCCATATATTCATGTTTGCTTTGCAAACAAACTCAGAGTGTCTTAGTCAGTGGTATTTGTCCAAGTCCAGGAAATGTCAAAAACTCTCATCTCCAAGTAACAAATGAGCCTGCTTCAAGTATTTGATGCAGGACTCAGACTTACTAACAGTGCATGAGTGGAAGAAGGACAAAGGAAGGAAATAGTCACTCCAGGAAGTGGGCAAAAAGGTCTATGTCTCCAGCTGACCTTAAAGAGAGAACAGAAGCTTGAACTCCCCCAGGACCTCCTGAGTAAATATCAACCATTTAGATCTGGTCACCAGACTGAGTCAATCCCCAGACACAGAGTACATTTCCTGTTCCCGATGGTGAATTTAGCATTAAGACTTATAGATTGGATAAAAAGGAATGTTGTTCCTTCAATTACAGTGTCTACTTTAGAAAATGAATCAGTATATTTTGGATTAAAATGTGCTTGTGGGTCCAGGATGTACTACATATTTCCTTCCTCTAATGCTCATCAATGATTTCTAGGAAGTGGCTCCACCAAAAAGGTGGGAGGTGAAGAAAGCAATAATGGTTTTGATTGTGGTTGTTTTGTCAGGCCGACATTATTGCAGATTTCATGAATAAGTCTTATTTATCATTGTTTACTCATGAAATTTAGTTTTTATTAACTAAACAAAGCTGACTCTGAAGTCATGTTAAACAAAGTTCACCGGAGAGCAAGATTTTAACAACTCCCAAATGACTTATACAGGATACATCACTGACACAGTCTTACTCAGCACAGGGACGCTGGCCAACTTTTCTTTCCGTAGTTCACTGAAATGGAATGAAAATAAGCCACGTGCACTGTTTGATGAAATATCCACTAAATCCTTTTATTTATTTGTTCTACAAAAACTAGGCCATCATCCTAGCAGGACACGTGCTAACAGAACCCTTGTTTTTTCTGTTTTTGTAGAGCTGATGGCAAATGTGTGACCTGCCTATAGCCATTACAGGAAGGGCAGTGCCCAGGTTTTGTAGTTGTTTGGAAGGGCTCTGGCACAAGAGATAGCCATGTTCCCATGACAACCATGATGAAATTTATGAATTACTAGCAGCAGCCTGAACAATTGTGTTCTGTGTTCAGTCTGGCTCATCGCCCTGCTCTGTACCCTGAAGCGTCGCGCTGCCGGAATTTACCAGGGAGTCATGGGGCAGCTTCTGTAAAGACGTGATAGATGATAAGTCTGGCTTTTCTCAACCAGCTCTGATTAGCACAATAATGCAGGCCAGTCTAAGGGGATTTCTACACGCCCAAATCTGATTTTGTGTCACATGACATGACGATGTGGTTTAACAGAATAGATAAAGCAAGCTGTCGATAGATAGCAAGTGAACTGAAATAATATTTGCTGGTGACGAAACTTTGTTGTGCATTATACTGTATGCAGTGGTGAGTGGTGGTGTTCTGAAATGAGGAGTCAAAGTCCTCAAAGGCTTCAATTAAAAAAAACAATGCAATTTTATATTTTTACATGAACAATGTAATCAATATGATATTTATCAAATCCATGTATGAATCTAATCAAGTTGTTTTT
This sequence comes from Labeo rohita, assembly GCF_022985175.1. NCBI lineage: Eukaryota > Metazoa > Chordata > Actinopteri > Cypriniformes > Cyprinidae > Labeo > Labeo rohita. The sequence goes on along the minus strand of NC_066881.1, from coordinate 17,579,909 downwards.
AAGCATTTTACATTTATTTCAAAATAAATCAAGGAAGTAATAATTTAAACAATATATTTTATTTGTGAAATAAATAAATGTTTAGCTATTCTTTTTAATAGTTAACTTTTAACTTTTTTTTTCCGGATCAGTCATCAAAGCTTGGTAAATATTGGTCACAGACAGAGATTTCACCAGGTTGATTACTCACTAAAAACTTCCAAAGATCATGCCATTATATTATTCATTTGTTCATTCTGATTCGTGAACATACCTAAATGCATGGATTTATCGCATGAACCAATTATAGCTGAACATAACCAGTCATATCCAATCACGTCGTGATGGAGGCATTGTCTCCGCTCACATGACTTTCGGGGGCTGTTAAGAGACAGTGTTGCCAAGTCCGTGGGTTTAAGCAACCCCAATAGTGTGATATTTATCCCCTGGAATGTGAATTTTACCAGGGGAACCCCACCAAAAAACATATTTTACCTCGCAGAATGCAATTTTAAATGGGACCCCCCTCGAAAAGTGATTGTGCTAGTTTGAGTAGCAATTGGGTGGGTTTTGTTGTGAAAACCTGGCAACCCTGAGAAACGTGCACCCCCATTGTAACATTACCTGCTAGTGTCATTGTTAGACAAAATTTTTCTTTAGAAAAACAAGTGATTTATACACCTTTTAACGTTATATTTTGTAATATTGGCACTGTGTTAATCTTTTTTTTTTTTGTAAGATTTTACTTTTGGTGATTTATGCCTTTATTTAGATAGGACAGTGTAAGTGAACAGGAAGCGAAATGGGAGAGAGAGAAGGGGGTGGGGTTGGGAAAGGTCCACAAGCCAGGATTCGAACTCGGGATGCCCCCAGCACAACAGCGCTATATGCCGGCACACTAACCACAAGGCTATTGGCACTGACAGCCTTGGGTTAATCTTGTATTACGTTTTTTTTTCTCATCCAGTATTTTGAGGATACACTGCCTCCCATGCCTCCTCGAAGGAAATGCCATACACACACAGTACCATTCAAAGGATTGGAGTCTGTGTTTAAATAAACATATACTTTTATTTAGCAAGGATGCATTAAATGTATACATTTATAATGTAATATTATAATCGATATAAGATATGTATTTCATATATATGTTGTTCTTTTCAACTTTCTATTAATCAGAAAATCCTAAAATAAATAAATAAACAAATATAACATTTCCTCAAAAATGTTTCTCACACTGATAATAATATGAATATGAAAAATGTTTCTTTAGCAAATCAGCATATTAGAATGATTGAATTATTTATTAAAACACAAAACCTCAGCAAAATCAATTGTTTGGCTAAAAGCATGAGAAAAGCATTACAAGCACATTGCAGTTTTGTTATAAAAGTTATTCTGATGTGATTCTAAAAATATAGCTAACAGAATGATTTCTGAAGGATCAGATGATACTGCAGACTGGAATACTGTTGCTGAAAATTCAGCTTTGCCATTTCTTGCCAGTCGTAGTCCGAAATTTTTACCTTTATCTGGCATTCGGTGAGCATTACATTGAATGTGTGTGGTTCTCTTATCTTGCCAAGGGAAGGAACAGTTATCTTACTGTTTGCGCAACCCTTTACTCATACTGACTCAGTGCAGGTCTGTTTTTAAGGGGAGATTTGAAAGCAATGCTTTGAGGTTTGTTTTACCCCTAGGTGTGTCACAGGGTTAACATCTCTGCCTGATAACACCTGTCTGAAATCTGAGTTTATCGCTCACTCGAAGATTGTTCCCATGCTTGTCATCAGTTTCCTCCTGGACTAGTTCATTTTGACACCAGCAGAGTGTTGAAGAGTTTTAAGCTTAATGAAACTTAAATTAGGCCATCTTCAATCCTGTGACTGTCATGTCCAGAACAGTAATCAGTAAAGTAGTTGCCTTTATTCTATCAGCCAGGATGCATCTCATTAAGACTAATAGATATTCACTGATGGATCATGTCTCTAATGACAGCAGATAGCTTGTTTACAGATTATACAGGCGAAAAGTTCAACAGAGAACAGAGATTGTGTTATGTGAACATCTGCAGTTACATATAGCAAAGATGCAAAAAAAACATCCATGCAAATCAATCCCAAAATACATTTATAGATCTCTTTCTCATCCTTAGTGTGCTTATGAAAAAAAAGAATTGACTGCATGGTGGAAAACACAATAAACATGCCAATTACCTGGTATAAAAAGAGGTTTTTATTTACAGAATGTTTTCTTAAATGTTTTTCAGTCAGTTTGATTACCATGTGGTTTTCATTGCATTACAAACTCCTCCCTCATTAATCTTCCAAGAGTCATTTAAGCAACATAAAAGAAAGGAAAGCTTCAGACAGTCATGTCTTGGTCTGAACAGAAACAGATGCACTGGGATAGTAATCAAGGCTATCCCATACATCTGAACTCTGTCAAACAAATATTTTTTTTTTCTTCACTGGAACTGTACCATCACATTTTCATGAATTTACTATGCAGTGTCACGCCTTGAGTTTTGTTTGTTTTTACTGCGTGCAAAACAAAACAACACTATTGTCATGACATTTTACACTTCTTTACTTGACCTGATGATCTCAACCTTCCAAATGTTGATAAATTGCCATAATGAACACTTGGGTTGAATGTCTCAAACAGCACAGCGGTAAAGACATTCAGTTTGAGGTTTACAGGCCTACCATTATCCATTGCTTTTAAAGGAATAGTCTGGGTTCAGTACAAGTTAAGATGAATAAACAGCATTTGTAGCATAATTTTGATTACCACAAAAATATATTTTTTAAATGTTTTATTTAATTTATATAAAAACAGTGATGCAAACTCAGAATATAATGCAAACCTGCAATAATTAAATGTTAACAGAAATATCCTTTATGTATTTAATCCAATTTTATTAACCAATGTCTTTGCTCCTGAATTTTGATAATCCAATTTGACCATACCAATTAGCAAAAATGACTTTACACAAACATAACATTTGTTTCTTTTTTATTATTTCTGAAGCGTGTTGAACATTCATCTCCTGCGTACTATTCTTAATGTAGTCCACAATTGTAGCAGAACTAAAGGGTTTGTTGCGCCGCGCCGCAAAAGTCTGTCTAAACTAGACGCGACAAAGCGATCGTTGTAAATCATTTGAACTTTGTGTAAGTGCGTCATAAATAGAACAAGGCATTAGTTTACTGTCAGGGATTTGTTGCGTTGCAACACATCCAGTGAAGACAGCATCACTGATTATAATGGGATCTGTTGTCTTTTGTATTGTCTATAGAGTGTTTTCACGACGTGTCATCAATTGGCCATATTGGCGACACTAAATGTAAACAATGCCAATGAGCCGAACTGGAACTCGCAAATTTAGCTGATTATTGCTGCTGAAAATGCTCAGTCATTGTCATGTTTTGGGCTGTACTAATCGGTCGGACCAGGAAAAACATTTGGAGTACTATAGAATGCCAAAAGTTATAACAAATCAAGGAGAAGAGTGCAAAAAACTGTCTGAGGAACAAAAGGCATTTGTGGTTGGCCAAACTGAACCAGAATTTCCAGGGCAAGAATCTTGACAACATTGGTGTTTGTTCTTATTATTTCTGGTCAGTTAGGTGAAATATTAGGGTGATATCTTAATAAATCCTTCTTGTATGTATCTTTACCACCTTTTAACTTTAGTTTGTCAAAATATTGCACCCTTTCCTGCTTACTAAATTCTTCTCGATATGATTCAGCAGCTTCCACGTTTTTTTCCATGGTTTAGACAGCATAAATTAGCAGAAGAACTTATTCAGTAGTACATTAACTGTGCACTCAGTGCTATTGTTTACACCCGAGTATCTCTAATATGGCCGCACATCCGGGTGACTGACGAAACCGTGACAAAAATGCAAACCCTCTATTGTATTGTCTATTGTCTCGCGGTGCTGTGCCATGTCACTCGTGTCCAGCGTAGACATGGTTTGAGGCTTAAAAGAGAAGTCCACTTCCAGAACAAAAAATTACAGATAATGTACTCACCTTCTTGTCATCCAAGATGTTCATGTCTTTTTTTTTTATCTTCAGCCGTAAAGAAATTATGTTTTTTTGAGTTAAACATTTCAGGATTTTTCTTCATATAATGGACTGATATGGTGCCCCGATTTTGAACTTCCAAAATGCAGTTTAAATGCAGCTTCAAACGATCCCAAATGCGGTTGTAATCAATCCCAGCCAAGGAAGAAGGCTCTTATCTAGCAAAACGATCGGTTATTTTCATTTAAAAAATACAATTTAAATACTTTTTAATCTCAAACGCTCGTCTTGTCTCACTCTTCCTGAACTCTGTGTATTCTGCCTCAAGACAGTTAGGGTATGTCGAAAAATCGTATTTTCTTCCTTAACTTCAAAAATATTTTCAAAATCATCCTACATTGCTGCAGAAGTACCAACCCAGTCTTTGCAAAGTCAACATGCAACGAAGATCAAACACCCTTAACAAAAAAGGTAAAACAGCGATATAAGACGATTTTGAAGTTGAGGGAGAACATGAGATGGGAATTTTTCGACATACCTTAACTGTCATGAACCATTCCGCTAGATAAGACCCTTCTTCCTCAGCTGGGATCGTTTAAATCCGCATTTGGGATCGTTTGAAGCCGCATTTAAACTGCATTTTGGAAGTTCAAAATCGGGGGACCATACCAGTCCATTATATGGAGAAAAATCCTGAAATGTTTCCCTCAAAAAACATAATTTCTTTATGACTGAAGAAAAAAAGACATGAACATCTTGGGTGACAAGGGGTGAGTACATTTTCTGTCAATTTTTGTTCTGGAAGTGGACTTCTCCTTTAATTATTTCACTTTGGGTGTGAAAGGGTACGTTTGCCAAAAATATAGCTTTTTTGTATTAAAAACAAACTAGCAAGCCACCCCAGACCTAAAAAGTAACCCAAAAGTCCCGTAATGCATTAGTTTCCATAAAAAGTAACTATAGTACTTAAGTTACTTTTTTAGGGAGTAACGCAATATTGTAATGCATTACTCTTAAAAGTAACTTTTCCCAACACTGCTTAAAATGGAAGTGAATAGGGGCAATCTGTTAAAATAACAGAACTGTTGAATAAAGTCATTTTAGATTGAATGGTGAAAATGAATGAAGGTTTTACTTTGGAATGACATGAGGGTGAGTAATTAATGACAGAATTTTCATTTTTGGGTGAACTATCCTATTGAGTTTTGTGATAATCGATATTCAATAATCAGTCAGTTTATGTCAGTTGAGCTCAATGCGTGCTGAACCCAACATATTCACAATTATAAATAACTGGAAAAACATACAACAAAAACCTGACATTGGTTCTGAAAGGAGTAGTGCATAAAACATGACAACAAATAAAACATTTGAAGAACAGATTTCTTTAAAGTGTAAGCACTAAACACGCACACTTCAACTGACCCTAATAAAGTAGTGAAGGAGTAAACGCTTTCATTTAAAGACATTTGAACAATCCTGGAAAACCCCCCTGAAGAACAGCATCTGCATTACTTTAGTTTACTTTTTCTCTATTGGATCAGACTTTTTAATACTCTGTCCTTCTGCAGATGGTCTTAAAAATGAGACATTGCTGTAGACCAGAGGGAGTACAACGCTCATTCTCTCTTTATGAGAACAACTCCCGTTCCAGACGTTCTCACAGTGTGCTTCATATATCGTCTGCATGCTGAGGGGCTCAGGCATGCTTTTGACTGTAATTCAGTGTGACTCACAGAGCTTTAATGCTGCTTTACCACCCAAAGATCCAACCCCCAAAGTTCTGCCGGTCTCTTTTCCAAGAGCTCAGCTTGAGTCACCAGGGAGCTCTGAGAACTTTATGGACACGTGGAGTACTCAAAAGTATCAGCTTCCTTTATATTTTTCACATATGAAACACATCTCTTTCAGGATAAGTATTCAGTCATTTATAAGAAATCATTCGTAATTCGTAATAATCTCTTACATACAGACAGAGAATGCTTTTTTCCGTTCTCAACTTTTCTTAAGAACTGTTTACATTTGGTCTGAGGTTTCCACATGGGGTTGATGTTACCATAAACACATGCCTCATGAGAGAGGCACAAAGTGATTGCAAATACTGTTCCAAAAATGCTTTGTGAACTCCTCTGGCCAAAAGAGCAGAGAGAGGATGAGCAGCTGCAACCCTGCTGGAGCCAAATCTGCTTTGATGACTTTTTGATAAAGAAAAGCTTGTGGTGAAAACAGGGAGCGGTTTATGGTCCCCCATGGAAATACAGAGAATGTGAAGTGTTAGTACCTTTGCACACATTGGGTAAGCACATACGGGGAACTGAGTCTAAAACTGGTTCCACTGACATGGGCAACTGTGGTGAGCTGACAAGCCTTCTTCAATGGACCTTTCTCTATGTTTTGGCTGAGCAATAATGAACTAAATCAATTGTCTCTAAAAACATTGTGTCAAAACCACAATCTGTCATGCACTGTTAATAATAATAATAATAATAATAATGATAATGGGCTGGCATCAATGTATGTGTCAAATGAGGATAAAATATATATTCTTAAAAGAGGAGAAGTGAAACTTAAAAGTTTTACTTCCTGTTACTGTCTGCATGGGACATTTTAGCATTTATGCAAAAAGCATACATAACTTTTGTCATAAAGTATATTGGCCAAAGAGTCAGTTTCCATGCTGATGTCAGAATGAAATCAATTTTAATGCAAACTGTTTACTTTCAGTCTAACATCAACCCCAGACATGGCGGACCACAATACTGGTCTTATGACATGACGCATAATAATATTGTGAAGTCAGCTGACTTATGAACAGTATAGCTTGCGCAGCAAAAAAATAAAAAAATTTTTTATAGGAATCTGCTGTAAACTCTAGACAATAAAGTTCTTAAATCACAAAACTGTAACATTCTTTGAGAAATGAAAACACTATCACAGTAATCGCAGTTTCTGTTCAGAATAAACTAAATTATTCACAGAATTGCTGAAATGTCACCAGGAATAAAGACTTTACTGCCAAAGTTTGGTGGGTTCCAGTGAAAGGCATAAACTGCTGTACATGCTCTCAGCTGATACAATGTTCTAGTTATTGTGCCATCAATCAGAAAGTCAGAAAACAGGTGACTAAAATGAGATGATTTCATATGGACAACAGACCAGCTCACGGTAACAGTTTATTAAGAGTTTCATTCCTGAAATAAATGGTGGCTCTTTATATTTTAATAATGAGATTATGAGTTGCGTGCCTTATATTGCTGTAAGTGCTTTGTCAAGTCCTCGATGCGAAGATCCTTAAGATGCATGAGATGCTCCAATCGGTCTACCTTAATCTGTAAAATCTAGAGCAAAGTAAAACATTTACTGTATTTGATATTCAACAGCGGTTGTAGATTTATAATACCTCCAAACCAAAGGCTTTACAGCGGCATGAAAGAACAAACGGAAGTTTGCTGTCACAATCATTCTGTAGCACTGTCATTTCCTTCCATAGAAGCTCTGATGACTATTTGATGCAGAAGTTGATATAATTTCCATACAGTAGACCAGTTACTGAATATCTTTTTCTTTGAATTGAAATGCACAGTTGGAATAATGAATCTTTAAGCATTTAAATGATGCTGCAAACTTAAAATTGTCTTACTAACTGTCAAGTGACAGTTAGTCATATAATATCACAGCTGCTGAACTAACCGTGACTCATTTAACAACCTTGCAATTTTTTGCAACATTAGCAACGGTGACAGGAAACATCAGAGAACATGTGACCTCTAGCCCTTGAACACTAGGAAGGACAAATTTCCTTTTGCGACATAAGCAATCTCTCACCAGCTGGCATTGTTATGCTAAAGGTGCGGAAACTTGTCATAGTTTTTGGGATTTGCAAGTCATAAGATTAAAAAAATGTAAAAGATCTGATAGCCTTGTGGCAGCACGCCAACATATAGTGCTGTTGTGTTTTGTGAGTTCAAGTCCTGGCTTGTGGATCTTTCCTGATCCATACACCTTCACTTCCTGTCAACCAACTGTCCTATCATAATAAGGGCAAAAAAGATCTTGATGCAAGAAGTAAAGATTTAAAATGAATTTATACTTCTGCACATTAAAGTTGCATGAAACAGAAGTATCGACAAATCTTTTCTTCCATAATTTGATGTACATCGGAGTATAGCAAATTATGAGGGAAAAATATAGGATGTGGACTTGATTCTATTCAACAGCTGTTGATGTAGATGAAAACAAGGATTTAAAAGGTTAGTTTACCTAAAAATGAAAATTACCCTATGATACTCACCCTCATGGCATTCTAGGTGTATATGCCTTTTTTCTTTCAGACTTTCAGACAAATACAGTCAGAGTTATGTTAAAAATGATCCTGACTATTCCAAGCTTTATAAAGGCAGTGGGCATGTGTTTCTGTTCAACAGTCCAACAGAAGTCCAATAAAGCGCATCCATCCAAAATAAAAAGTGTCCCACATGGCTCCGGGGGGTGATTAAAGATCTCCTGTAGTGAATCGGTGCATTTTTGTAAAAAAAAAATCTATATTTAAAATGTAATAATCATTTTTCTGTAGCTTGTGCTAACTAGCGCACGTGAAAGCCGTTCCGGGCAGATGACATAGGACATTGATCTTGCGAAAACCAATGTTTGTTTACATTAGCAAAGGAGGCAAAGTTTCTCCAAAGTCTCCTCCTGGTTTATATCGAAAACCTTCAACATTGTTCTTTACCATTCTTCCTTTTGTACTTCTAATATGTGACCAGCGTGTTGTTTTGTTCTCTCCTCTGCACTTCCGCGTTAATCACTTCTCACCAGCGCATGCGCAATGCATACGTCCTACGTCATCTGTCTAGAACGGCTTCCATGTACGACAGCGCAAGCTAGAGAAAAGTGATTGTTATGTTTTAAATTTGGATATTTTTCTTACAAAAACAAATGGACTCTGCCTTTATTCACCCCCTGGAACAATGTGAGGCACTTTTTAGATGGATGCACTTTTTGGACTTCTTTTGGACTGTTGAACAGAAACACCCACCCACTGCCATTATAAACTTTGGAAGAGCGAGAATCATTTTTAATATAACTCTGACTGTTTTCAACAGAAAGAAGAAAGTCATATACACCTAGGATGCTTTGAGCAGTGTTGGGGGTAACGCATTACAAGTAACACAAGTTATGCAATATTATTACTTTTTCCAAATAACTAGTAAAGTAACGCATTACTTTTTAATTGACAAGAAAAAATCGGAGTTACTTTTTTTCAAATAAGTAACGCCAGTCAAAATAGAGCTTTTTATATTAAAAACAAACAAACAAGCCCTGCCCAGATTTTAAAAGTAACGTAAAAGTAAAGTAATGGATTACTTTCCAAAAAAAGTAACTAAGTAACGTAATTAATTACTTTTTAAGGGAGTAACTCAATATTGTAATGCATTACTTTAAAAGTAACTTTCCCCAACACCAGCCTTGAGGGTGAGTAAATAATGTGCTAATTTTCATTTTTGGGTGAACTATCCCTTTAAGTGGACTAAATGACTGGAGAATCCACATACTTCACCAAAGAGAGGTCTGTTGTTTGACCAAAAGATTGAGTTATGATAAAGATCAATAAAAAAGATTTAGAAAACAGAACATTAAATTTCATGCCAACGTTAAAGGTACACTTTGTCCTTTCTGGACCGCTAGTGGCACAAAACCAAATTGAAAAGTAATGACTGTCTGCATACTGTTTGCAGGGCAATGCTGAAAGCACCAGATAGCAACATTGTTTACACTTTTCTGGGAACTCAACCATGAACTTGTCTCTGCATCTTAAACTGGAAACGGAGAAATCATTTTAATATCTTACCTCAACAGTCTCCTGTAAAGCCAAAATAGCTTGCTCCTTTTCCTCCAAGAGCAAACGGACAGCTGGATCCACATTTGGTCCCAGGGCTGCAGCAGCACTACACAAGATTTCCAACAAGTCTATTATAAAGACTTCATGAGCCTCAGAAAGTCCTTGTCACATCACAGTTCATCACTCAGTACCTGGCTTTGTCTGTCTTCTTCACAGTGGCTGGATTGGTATGAGTGGTCTCAATAACCATTCTGTCTGCAGAAATTTGGGAAAACAGAAGAAGGGATTAGCATTTTTTTTTTAAATAAATAAATACACATTTTCTTTTAAACATTTTGGTTTTGAAACCGCTGAAATGTGTCTTAGGCGACAGCCTAAAACTCAAGTTGGTCGTGACATAGACAGCTACAGGAACCCTCCAGGCTAATTTCAGCCACTGAGACTTTACCCTCACGGATACCCTGAATCAATTTCCTCTAGCTGAGTAGTACTCCCCCATACTTTAAGATTTTTAAGCTCATGAGAATTGCTTAGCCAGGAAGGCTAAACTAATTAGACTCCATTTGAACCCATTAAACACAATAAGGTCAAAAAGACACATTGACAGGGGACCAGACTGTAACTACGAAGCAGGAGAGTTTTATTTGGCTCTAAGCTCTGAATCATCAACGCCAGCTGTGCTTCACCTTATAAACATCCCATAAAGGATAAAATAACAAGCTAAAATTCAACAGCACCTACAGAAACAAGTAAAGCAAAAAAAGCACAGGATTTCTGTTTCCTTAATAGAAATGGTCTGTGCTTCGATAATATGATATATCAGAAACAATCTAGCCTCTTTGGTCTCATAATAGACTCAGTCTACTGTTTGCTTGAGTTTTCTATGGACGAAAAGGGCTTTTAGCCAAATGTGTTGAGCCTGTTGGAAGTGATAAGGGCTATCAACGGAGCTGATGGACGCAGAACCTTTTCTATCAAGAAAACAGGGAGTCAGACCTGAAACCAGATGATGTCACTACTAGGACGCCATGATGATGAGGTGTGGGAAATCGAGAGTTGACCTATCTGGCCCCCTTCTATGTAATGTTAAGAGTGCTGACAATGCAGTGCATTTGCCCTTTTTCCACACAGCTGACTGTTTTGTTAGTCCATTTTAATATTCATAGAGAAAAACAGTTTCCATAATTGCTTATCAAGCTGAAAGTGTTGGCTGGACTGGAGCACACAAAATGGTAGTTGGTGGTCAGTTTGTGTGGAAACGTACATTGATCATTTGATCAACTTTTTTCACTTCTGATGTTATTCTTAGCATAAAAAAGTTGTATTGCAGTAATTAAATATTCACTTAGTTATCACCAAAGCTTATGTGGCTGCAGATTATTAAACCTTTACGCTGCCTTTATGTGCAAACATTGCCTGATAGGGCAGCAAGGTAAAAAGTCAGCTGCCTTAGCTTTTAGATGAAACCATTGTTTTTTTTTATCTTGCATTTTTCATGTACATACACTAAAATTTAGTGTGGTCCAGTGGGGTTTTGTTTATTGTATGGGCTTTAAAATATCTTCTTTTGTGTTCTAGAGAAAAAAATAAAATCATGAAAAAAAGCCTGAAAGTGAGTAAATGATGACAGAAATGTTACTTTTGGGTGAACTAACCAGAAGGTCTAAGTACACAAAACCTCACAAGACACATGACCATCACACACATTTTGAGACATTTTTAAGGAAACTGCTCCTCTTTGCACATAAAGCATATCCTTGGTACTTGCGACACTTAATTTGTTAATCTTACTTTTTTGGTTAACAGTTATTGAGGCAACGGCTGTGTTTTCTGAGTATCGTGACTATCTATGACCACAGACCTCATGAATGCTAAGCTTCCTAAAAAAATCTAATGATGACACATTTCCAAGTATTCAGATACAACTGATGAGCTAATTAAGCAGTTGACCTACATTTCCACCCTGTTGAAAAAAAAAAACAGCATATGCTGGATGGTATGTTTTGAAGCATCACTGCTGCTTTGAGCTGGTTTAAGATGGTCATGAGCTGGTTTAAGGTGTTCCTTAGCTGGTCATGTGCTGGTCCTAAGCAACTCCTGCTCCGGATCAGCTTAGGACCAGCACATGACCAGCTCAAACCAGCTCATGACCAGCTAAGGACCAGCTTAACCCAGCAGCCGTGCTTAAATCATACCTAACAATCATATGCTGTTTTTTTCAAAAGGGTATTCTCATGCATCAACAAAAATGATCACATATCATATGACGGGACAAGCAACACAAATGTACAGTTCACATCTTCTCCCTTGAGAGACAACAGTTGATATGTTGTCGGACTTCTAAACCTGGCTACTTACTACCTCATTTAAGTGTGTAGTTACTGAGGGTAGCACCGTGAATCATTTTGCGTATGTAAGAAAATGAGATCATTCATTCATTTCCTTCCTATGTAAAGATGATCATGAAGGTGAATGTATTGTATTGTATGTATTGCACCAGTAATAATGTGAATCTTTGTGTTTGGTCTGCATGTCTAAAGCCCCTTTCACACATACAGTCTTTGCTGCTAAATTACTGGTAAATTACCTTTAGGAGATCATGTGTGAACAGGACCTTTTCAAAAATACTGGTAAATTCATTCTGGCAATTTACTGGTATGAGAAGTTGTAACATTACCAGTAAATTACTAGTAATGTGCTTTGTGTGAATGCAGAATGATGCTGATGAATAAAGTCCACTTTATTGGCCGGTCATAGCATTCTTATGGAGATGACGTGATTACTCTCAGCTGTTCACAAAGCTCTGCTGCTTTTAATTAGTTTTTCTATGTGCTGTAAATATGGGCTAGATGGGCATCTTTGAACATTGCACCTCCTCTTGCAGCTTTTTCTATGTGTTGTGCTTGGGACCCAGTCTTTTCTATTCATCAGCGCTGCGGCTCTGCAGTTGGATACTATTATGCGCTTCTCCTGTTTTTAAGAGCAAAAAAGCATTCTTTCTGATCACCTCCTTACGCCTATCACTCAGACTTCAAAAATGTTGTCAAATTGGACAGATAGTGAAACTAAAGCACTTTTACTCATTCAGGCGAATAAAGACAATGTCGCAGCTTTTAACGATAGTTTGCGATGACTGACATCACAGAATTTACGGCATTTTGGTGCTGTTGTGTGAATGGTCTCTTATCAGTAAAAAAACCCAGCATATTTGTGTATTTACCGGTCATAATTTATTTATTTAAGTCATACTGGGAATTTTACGGCAATTTACCGGGATTGCTGTGTCAAAGGGGTTTGAGTTTGTCATAACAGACTCCAGCATCCAAACAGTTAAAAAAGAAATAGTCAATAAAGTTTTGGACAAGGGTTTGGCCTTCCTCTTGAGCTTAAAGGACAGTTAATCCAAAAAAAACTGTCATTGTTTACTAACCCTTATGTTGTCCCAAACCAATAAGACTGGTTAAGCTTTGAAACACAAATTTAGATGTTTTTCTAATGAAACCTGAGGTTTCTTCCCTCCCTCCAAAAGTCCAGGTCACAAAAACTGTCATAAAGGCATTGTAAATTAATTCCATATGAAACAATTACATCTCTTCACAAGACTCATATGGATTTGTTTTATGACTCCTTTATTATCTTCTAAGTTTTGGTGACCTATGCTTTTAATGGAAGAACAGAAACCAGTCAAGTTTCATTAAAAATATGTTAAGTTGGTTTTGAGGACTAAACAAAGTCATATGGAACATCATTAGGGTGATTAAAAAATTTAATTTTGTGTGAACTATTCCTTTAGTCTTGCGTAGCCAGACCTTCAGACTGACAACAGAAGGCCAAGGCCCACCCAAGAGGCCATATGACTGACAGGTAAAGCAACCAATCATGTGTTTCGTTTTGTGCCAAGTCATGTTTAGGGGAATGGAAATGTCCCAACAATAACAGACCGATGTGTAAAACTTATGAACATATTTTAAAAACTTGCCGCGAACTTCACATACTTCTGAAAATCCAGTGTTTGCTGGATTGATGGAGTGGATGCTAATAAATGTTCATCGCCACAGTTGTAAACACGACGGCTTTCTTCTTTCATGAGGGGGGTTTGGCATCACAGCATCTGAACATTAAAGAATGCGACACACACATCCCCGGAAATCCTATATAATTCAACCAATCCGATGACGACTTAAAAACTCCTGAAGTGTTTTTTAAACTTTTGTGTGCCATATGCATCAGACATTCAGCTAGCAGTCCGTGGGGGTGACGTCTGATGCTGAGACTACTATCCCTTTAACTTCGGAAGACTAAACACAATTGAACAGCTGAGGGATTGTTTAATAAAAAACAGTCTTAGTGAACCTAGACTCAAATCCAGAGTCAGTTCGTCTGCTACTAAAGCAGACCGCAGCCCAGGGGGTCCTTGTCAGGCCCTCCCCCACGCACTACTGGGCCATGGCCTCATTGTCATACCTCCTCAAGATGACCTTCACTGCCTTACTGTAGCTTATAAACAATGGGAAGCTAAATCCACATTTCTGTTTTATAGTATTTACCTCTCGGCTGTCCATTTGTAGTGCTGTAATACTCCAAGTCCTATAAAAAAGAACGAGACAGGGTTAAATTACAGTTCATTCAACCATTATAAACAAAGAGGAAATGATATCGAAAGATATATGATGTAGCAATGCAAATGCAAAAACACACAGACCCACCTGTGTGCCATCTAATTGCTTTCCAGCTTGTTTTTCTTCTATCTTCTCTCTCAGTGAGCAAAGAACCGGTTCGATGTAGCCTGCTGTGCTGACTACAATTTTCTTCACCGTCTCCTCAGGTATATGGAAGTTTAATTTGGAGAAAACTTTTCTGAAATGAGAACAAAATGCAGTTGTGTGATGTTTACTTGTTAGGAAAACTGCAGTCTGTTTCCCCCACTGCTCAGCATATGATGTCTAGGTAGAAAGCTCACTAGATTTTAAAACCCAGACAGTGTTAACAGTTCAGCTGGAAATCCCAGTGTTGTTGCTGAGGTGTAATGTCACATTCCTGCAATCCTCAGGGGAATATCAAGCGACACCAGGGGGTCAGATAAGCAGTGCGGTGTTTGCATTACTGTCTACGTGGAGAACAAATAAATATACTTGCCTGTTCAGGGTGATCCAGTTACTCAGCTTCTGCTGCGTGGAATGTGCAGGCGTGTAGTTGTGCAGCTCCACCAGCTTAGGGAAGAAATGCTTCACTACTTCTGCAGTCATAACTGCTTAAGAAAATCGTTAAAATACTCACTGACAATAGTGAAATGGTATAATATAGTATTGAATGGCATAGTATTGTAAATGTAATAATATTATATTACTTTTATCTAGGGCAACACTGCTTAAAATGTCAACAAACATAATGAAATGTTAATTAGCTAGCGGTTTTATCTGTATCTTGAAAGAATTAAATACCTCCATCGCTAAAATCTCTTGCTATGTTCCGTTTGGGTCTTGAGAGCGGTATCTTGTCTATCCACGCGTAGAGGTCTTGCAAAGTTTCTACGTCTAATTGTTTAGGCCCGTCCATCATATGAAACAAGCTTCTGCGTGATTAAAACCCGCAACTATCTCAGTGGTACAGGTATTATTATGGTTGTTTGAATCGTTTCTAGGCAACGAAAATACAGGGCGCTGTAGAGGTCATATCGTTACACGTTTGAAGGCGATTTGGAAATAAACCAAACAAACCGTTTCTGATTAAGAGAAATGTGAAAAACTTTATTATAGTAAACAAATAAAAACATTCTCATATTTAAAGAGTAAAATCAGACCAGCTGAGATCATTGCACGTTTCGAATTTAAATATTTGGCGGGCAAAAAAACGAATGTTTGCCCTTGTCTGAGTGCAAAAGCCACAAGGATCACATAACAAACAACAAAAAAGGTGTAAGAAACTTACACCTAATTTACTAAAGTAAGGACGGATTATGCTTCAGAATGGCCTTATGGCACAAGCCTTTTTACAGGTCCCCTCTTGTAATTGCAAAAAGTAAATAACAAGAAATTATACATAAAATAATGAAAAAAATAAGACATAAAATTGCAAATACAAAAAAGCTGCAGAGGCAAGTATGAACGCACCATAATACACTTTACTCTCCCACTTAGGCAGCAATGTGGTGTGGACTTTAAAGGAGGAACTCTCTAGACTAGACATATCTGAACCGACTGTAAACAGTTGCAAATTACATTCTTAAAAATCGAAATATAAAATAAATAAACAGAAAAGGCCAAAATACTATCAAAGAAATTGCAAACAAGTCGTACCAATAGTCTAAAGCGATTCCTACAGTGCAAATGTTTCATTCTGCTTTACCATCCTCCTTAACTCCATCTTGTTATTCACAAGCTATACCACAAAAAACACAACAAGCTCTGTTCAGCTTGTAAACTGCTGCCCACGGTTCTTCTGAAGCTCCCAGTGATTCAGAGCAACTCATATTGTTCCAGATCATCTGGGCCTGGCAGGAGGTTTCAGTGCAACTTTCTGGATTACCTACAGTGAATGCAAAAGAGCTTTTAAAACACTGACACTCATTCACACAACTAGACTGTCAGGCAGTTTGAACACATTAGCATTAACAATGCAATTCTTCAGATAATTTAAAGTGCTTTTTGTCGTTTATGAGTGAAGTGCTAAATGCAAAGCAATAAAACATTACAACACCTGAGGTGGAGTAAATGCTAGCTGCGTCCCAGTGGGTTTCACAGGAGGCACTGGATGTGGTTTTGACTTAGTCACCTATCAGTGCAAAACAAAGAACCGTTTTAATGTTGTCTTTCAGTAGGATGGGGTGCTTAAAATGTTTGGAAAAATTGACTTACAGGTTTAGATGCCAGTGGTGGTAACGGCCTTGATGGAGGGAGTGGCTTAGTTGGTGGAAGTAGGGGTTTTGCCTGCAACAAAATTTAGACAAAGAAATGACATGATGCTTTTTAGTCTCACTGCATTTTCATGTCAGAATCAAGCTTAGAGTCATAACTAATATTAAAATGAAAATTATACCTAATTGTACAGTATGTACTATCGTTGTCTTATAAAAATGTCTTATACTCAACATAGGCTGCATTTATTTGATAAAAAATACAGCAAAAATAGTAATAATGTGAAATATTATTACAAATTAAAACAACTGCTTTCTATTTGAATATATTTGAAAATGTAATTTAATCCTGTGGTGACAAAGCTGAATTTTCCACAGCCAGTCTTTAGTGATTCTTCTGAAATCAATCTAATATGCTGAAACATTTCTCATTACTCTCCATCTTGAAAACAGCTGTGCTGCTTAATATTTTTGTAGAAAGCGTGATATTTTTTTCAGGATTCTTTGATGAATAAAATTAAAAATAGCAGAAATAAGCTTTTAGAATTTCATAAATCTCTTTATACTGATGCTTTTAATCAATTTAACGCATCCTTGCTGAATAAAATCATTTATTTCTTATAAAACAAAAATCTTAATCATCCCGAACTTTTGAGTGGTAGTGTATATTAGACATTTTGGGCCTCACCTGAACAGGATACATGTTTTTGGAAATACCAGGAGGTGGGACAGGAGGCTGTACAATCTAATAAAATACAGACATACATTTTCATGTTCATTAAAACTTTTTTAGATATAAATAATAGATTTCAATAATTACATGCATTTTTAGAGAAGATAAACTACCTGTTCTGTCCTAGTTTGCGGTGCATTCTTTGGAGGCTGTGGATAGTGAGAAGGTAGAATGATTAGGTCTTTCATCCTAAAATGATTTCATCCTTTTATTCTAAGCACAAATTGAACAGTCTGTTACAAGGTTAAATAAATGACTGTACCAATGGTGCTGGTCTAGAGGGCACAGCCGCAGAATAGAGAGGCTTGCAGGACAGGGTAGTGGATGACTCAAGGAAAGTTGGTTGACCTATGCGTGGTTGTGTGCATCTCGGGCTGTTCTTTGCACTTCCTGGTTGGAATGCTGGATTGCACTGGCCTGAGGAAGGGTGTGTGTCCTTCAAAGACCTTTCAGAATAGAATATCCTTTAGTAATAGTGCAATAACTGAGACGATAACAGAAATTTATAGTTCATGATTGTCTGTCGCATAACAGATCCTACCTTTTCTTTCTATATTCTGTTATTTTTTTCCTGTGACACACCAGTGCTCCGATAATAATGATCAATCCAAGAACGACTACAGATGCAGTCACACCAATGATCACATATTGCTTAGGCGCTGTAAAGGAACACATTTGACATGGCACAGAATTAGTTTTGTATGGTCGATGATTGAATTATGTCAAGCAGTACAGATATGGTAAGGATGTAATTGGTTTACATTTAATTTCTGAGAATTGAACATCACAATAGGGTGGTGCCCATCCTGGATCACAGTGACACTTCCTCTCATGGTTACACACCTTTAAAATACAAGTCAGTAGTATGTTTACATGTGTTTATGCTTTAAATTATGTCTCCAATGCAAATTCGAAACTGATGCATAGTTTTAGCACATTTACAATATTACAGAATGACAACATTTCATGCAATAATGTTTTTCTTTAAAAAAAAGAGAGAGAGAAACATAAAATATCTTAAAAAACGAAATAGGAAAATGGAAATAAAAAACTAAATCACTCACCCCACGATTGTTGCATTTATCAGAGCAGTTCTCAATGCCGTATATACTAATGTCTTGGCAAAGGTTGTGGTAACACACCTGTTGATTGAAAAAAAGTAAATAAAGGTTTTATACACTTTGTATTTTGTGTAAGGCAATAAACATTCATTATTTACTTGCCTTATTAATGCCACATTTGGTGCCTGCTGGAACCATCGCCAAGTCACCTGTGGGCGAGTCATCCACAGCCATGTTGCATGTTTTTGAACCAATAGTGACTGTTAATCTTCTGTTGGTTATGGGGAAAGGATTCCCACCATAACAGTATATCTTCCCACACATCATGTGCCTGCAGGATTCAGAATACCATTGTGTAATTAGAAAGCAGTGTATAAAATAATATTTTTAGTCTTAAGCCATCAAAGAAAAGTAAAGTCACACTTACTCAGCACTCTTCGAGGTTCTGTCACGAACATTATAATCAAAGCAGATGTCAGTATCCACTTTAGCATCTAAACATGTACAAGATATTGATATTAAAATATTAATTTTTTTATTTTCCTAAACTTCTATTTGAACTTCTATCTTCTGTAAAGCTTTTGTGTTAAAATGTCTGTCTCAGTGAGAATAGTACCTGCTCCCCACAGCTTCTTGCAGTGTTCTTTATGTGTTGGACATTGTCCATTATAACAGTAGCCCTGATTATAATTGCAAGGGTGTCCATTCATCTTATATTCATCCTCTGGACAAAAGGCTGATATTCCTGTACAGTACTCGTCCAAATCACAGTCGTGAGCACTCTTTCTGCACAGGCTACTTGAATGTTTCAACTACAAGGGAGGATTAACAAAACAGATTATGGCAATACTCTACTTTTAAATGTATTTTCAGGCCAAAATTTTAGTATGGTCTTCCTGTGGAGATTGGTGGGCAGCTTAGCTCATACCTGGCAATTGTGGCAGCACTCCCCATGTGCGCAAACGGCACCTTCGGTCAGTCGACAGGTGGTGGCATTGCAGCAGGGATTGTTACATTCCTAAAATTCAAAAATGTTTGAGGTCCAAAAAAATCAAGAATGTTTTTCCAGTACACATTACTGTTTAAAAGTTCGGGGTCAGTATTGTGGCTTGCAACCAATGTTTTGTCTTTGATAAACTATAAATGGGATCAGTAAGGTTTTTTTTTAAAGAAATTGATACTTTTATTCAGCAAGGACACATTAAATTGATCAAAAGTGAAGACTAATTCAATTCTATTCATCTATTCATCAAAGAATACTGAAAAAAGTATAATGGTTTCCAAAAATAATATTAAGCAGCAAAACTTTTTTTCAAGATTTATAATAAGAAGAAATGTTTCTTAAGCAGCAAATCTGCATATTAGAATGATTTCTGTAGGATCATGTGACACTGAAGACCGTAATGATGCTGAAAATTCAGCTTTGCCTTCACAGGAATAAATTACATTTATACAAACAAACAAATACATGAATAAATAAAAACAGAAAAATGAATTAAAGTAAGAGTTATTTCAGTTTTTACTGTATTCTCACTGACCTCAAACCTTTGAATAATAATGTGTATATATATATATAGTCAAATAAACAAATATATTTTAGTCATACTTTAACTCAGAAACGAAAGTTGCGTCAACTGGGAAATTTTGTAAACCAACATGTCACATACCTCAACAGTTCCGCAGTCACACTCCTCGCCTTTTTCAACAAAAGCATTTCCACAAACTGGACCTCCATATAGTTCACTCTCATTTGGCACGTCTAGTAGACAGCTGGTATCATAACTCTGCAAAAACGCCTTTAAAGCTGCCTGACTGCAAGTGCTGAAGGAATCAGGGTAAACATACCTGTTGGAAAAGTGTGTCAGAAAATTATGGTCTGTGAAAGAGTTAAACAGCAACACAATGGCTCTTGTGCCACTGCATAAATGTATTCTAAGCAAATGTATTTTCAGTTAGCCTCACCCAATGGTGTCTGACATAACGCAGCCCTTGTCTGAGGAGCATCCACAGCTTGAATCGTCATGTGACATACCCAGATTATGTCCCATTTCATGGGTAATTGTAGAAGCCACAGCAATTGGATTTTTATTATGGTCCTTTGTAAGGAAAAAACATCTTATGTCAATAATACTGTTCACCAGGATAAACAGGAAAGTATCATTTCTTAATCTATTAATTTATATATACGAACGTGCTCATAACTATACCTCATTCACAGCACCAGAGGATGGAGAGCACATAGCATACATTGTAGCCAACCCAACCGTTGACCCTTCAAAATCTACACCCCTGTTTAACAAAAAGAACTTGAGGCGTTAAAGAATATTTTTGTGGTAAGACACATTTTAAAGAGAAGTGTTTGGTGTGAGTAAAAATGTGTCAGAAACGGATTAAGATGAGCAGTCGGTGACTCACGTAACAAAATGGGCATTGTCATGCTTCTTCCTCTTGAGCAGGCTGTTCTGACGCCATTGTAAAAATCGTTCCAGAGTAAGATTTGGTATATTGCTGACATCAATTAAGTCTCTTTGAGACCAAATCTCAAGTCCAACCAACCTGACACGTATGTTTAAAGACCGGTAAAGCTAAAATGTGAAGAAGCAAAAAGTCTATTACCATTATTCTGAAAATCATACAGTATTCACAATGCATAACCTATTAAATAATGTAAGAAGGAAGTGGTATGATACCTTGTCTACATGATTTGCGACCAACAACATTCTTTCTTCAATCTTCTTAAAACTTACAAACTTGTTGTACTGAAGAATAATGTATAGGTATATTTTAACAATATAAACACAAAACATCAGTATTATATTACGATTTTTTTTTTTTCAATTAAACCAAATTCATACCTCCGTATTATCAACAACCAAAACCATCTCAACAGTCTGCTGTCCTCCTCCGGTGTTTTTCTGAAGAGCAATTGAAATAAAGTTATTATCATTAAACTGTTCACGGTAAACACATTATAAATAAGATGTTGAGATTCAAATTAAACATGCTGCTTAATAATGAATAAGAATCAAGTACAGGTTTATTTTCTATGTTGGAAACCAACACAATATTTCTCATATAATAAGCTTAAATTCCACAAGAGATGATTACTTTCTTGAATACATGTCATTATTTAAATGCCATACATGACTTTGATAACAAATCACTTTTCATTATAGAAACATGCATCTCAAGCTGCACTAAAACAATATGTATCTTTAAAAGCACTATACAAATAAATGTGAAATGAATTAAATCATTAGAATATGATTACCACATATTTGCCTTTATACAGCCCACTAGACTTCGGACCAATGTTATAGACTGTGTCATTAATGTATCCAAAGGCCCCTTGCTTGGTCCTTAAATGCTCTTGCTTATATATAGCATGGTCACCATCCAACGACTCTTCTAGGGGCTCAATCAAGTAAACTTGATTTTTGATCCTCAGAAACCCTCTAGAGGATGAAGAAGATGCAATATTTTAGAGGGAGAAGCATAGAAAATATATTTTTTAACTGTACACATTTAGTGGTCCTTAGTAGACACATTATCCAAAGCAACTTATTACAAGCACAATCCAAGATATGCAACTGAAATATCTTTTTTACTGTACACAAAGTGGACTCGGGGTATAGTTAATACATTGTGATATATATTTTAATCAAAGCAAAAAAGAATAAATTCCACACACTATTCATACTTGCAAATGCATCAAAAATGGATTAATTTACTGGTAAATAAATACAATTTTTGACACATATGCAAGTACGGATTTCTTTTTTGCTTTGATGTTGGACTTGTTTTGGTCATTTATCCATGCGAGGGTAATCATTGACAGAATGCTTTTAAAGATATATGCTTTTAAAATTCAATCAACATCTATAGTTAACAAATTTAGTTTAAAATTTAAATTTTTCTTACTCCATGCCAGAGCAAAGTCCAACACTGACTGAAGAGTCTTCAAAATTATGGACGTGTCCCTGATAGTAGCAGTGATCCTTAAGTCAAAAACAGAATATACAGTTAAGCAGCAACATTCACATACTATGTCAGACAGAAATGAGCTATTTTACTGTTTAAACATACAATATTGTCTGAAGACTCTGTTTCTGAAATCCCATCTTTGGTGTAATATGAGAGGGTGTAATTTTTTCCTAAAAGCTCCCTGTTAAAAAGAAAGAAAAAAAGAAATTTAGGCTTTGTATGAATACAAGGCCTACTGTTTAGAGCATAAGTTGTTATACATGTCTATACAGTCACACATTCTCACCTATTTTTGTGCAAAGAAACTGTTAAATTCCTCCCATCTACCGCCAAATCATATTCAAGTTGTTCAGGATACGTCTAAAGGGGTAAAAGCAAGCATGCATGAATAAAAGTCAAATCAAGCATCCCAAGAGATGTCAATGATATTTCAGTTTACAAAACTAGTCTGAAAAAGAAAGAGACCTTGAGAGAAGAGGCGCTCCTCCTCGCTCGCCCTTTCAGTGCCTGAGGTCGGACCACATCATAGCGCATCACATGAGGTAAAGCTGAATTCGCTGCCTCAAGATTCTCTAAAGCAACAGTGAATAAACAACTCATCAGTATGTTTAATCAGTAAATTAAAAACACATCAGGCATTGCGACATGATTCGCGCTGTAAAAGAATCCTCATAATGCTGCTCGCTCACCCCATGTATAAACAAAAGAAAGCAGTGATATAAATAATCCAGTGTATCGCATGGTTCACTGTCCTGTGGACTCGCGCCGGGACTCGTGGGCTGCTGTGGGAACTCGGCTACTTGAAAGTTAAAGCTCCGCCTCGGTTATCCGGTAAATTAGCATGAAGAGACTACGACCTCCTTATCCGGTAACAGCAAACTGGTCACTATTGAGTAACGGCCCTGCAAATGTGTCATTAACGTTATTTTTTCGTTACACAACAATAGAACAAACTGTTTTTTTGTTGTTAAACGATTTATAGGCTGTATTGTGTAGGCTAGTATGGCAGCCTAACTGAAAGGAATGTACTTCGAGTCCTTCGATTTGGTGGCTTAACTATCTTTTCAACTCTCTGAAGTGAATATGCTTGTGTATGTATTTCTGTTAAAATTATTACCACAAAACCGCATTGAATCCACTAATAGTAGTATAGGGTGGGGTGAGATGCTCCTCTACGAATAGCGTGCATTTACTAATTTTAAACTAACATATTTAGAATGTTTTGCATGTACAGGATGATGCATCAGCCACTGTTGTATTAACGGGAATTATAAGGGTGCCATAAAAAAGAAGTAAAATTATTTATAGAGGCTCACTGCCAGAGGAAGATGGCACGCTGCCCGAGACAAGAAGCCTTTAGGCTAAACTTTTGCTAAATGTATAAACCACTTTAATTTTTATTATCACAGACGTCTTAAAGTGACATTAATATGAAAATATAAAAAGAACAATTAAGTTGAATAATTGAATAACCAATGACAGACTAAGGCACAATCCCAGTAAGATATTCATCTGAAAGCTAAATTTATTCTATGCCTTACATACTGGTAGGCCTAGCCTATATGAATATATAAATATTTAATTTCTTTAGTGCCTTGCCATGATTAATTGCGATTAATCAAATCAAAAAAAGTTTATAAGTAATATGTGTGTGTACTGTGTATATTCATTATGTATATATAAAGACACACACATACAGTATATATTTGGAAAATATTTACATGTATATATTTATATTCATATAATTTATATTATATAGAAATATATTTAACATACAAACATATATTTTTCCTAAATATAAACATGCATGTGTGTGTATTTATATATACATTATAAATGTACACAAAAACCTTTATTTTGGATGTGATTAATCGTAATAAACTCATTTTAATCGAAGATTAAAATAGCAACACATTCAAACGGAATAGCCTCATCTTACCCCTATTCTTGTGCTGATTTCCCAACAAAAATGATGTAATCTCCTGGAAGATGACGGCATTAAGGAACTGGGTTTTGTTCGTTATTACAAAAGGGATATATGACAAAAGATGTGACAGAAATAAAATTGAGGACTCAGGAAAAAAAAAACGAAATATGATTGCCATTTAAAATAACATTGCAAATAAAAATTAGGCCTATTTTGATTAGAAAAAAGGAATATTAAAAAAAAAAAAAACAATTATTAATATATTGCCAAGGACATGAACCAGTAGTAATGAAACGATTAAATATACTTTAGCCAATATATTAAGATATAAATTATTAATATGTGCTACTGTAGGACAAGAGGTTTGGAAATTGGATGGATGATGAAAAGCATATTTTCAATGACTCTGCTGACATCCTGTGGTTATATTCTGCAGGTGCACCGTTTTGCTTTTAGTTTCTTTTCTTCCGCTTAGAAATACAGGTAGTGTAAGCACTGGCTATCAGACTTATATAACGGGCTGTAAAACAAACACCCTTTTTCATTATATCAAACTTCGTTTGCATCAAAATAAAATGACAAGCTTCTCATGCAGCTTGCGTGCCCTCAAGTGGCTTTTAGTTTGAGGGCTTTTATTTTGACACGGAATCGCAAGGCGGGTTGTACATGGAGTATGTTGACAGAATGCTACAACGTGAATATAATGTTGCAAGCTGAATTGACTGAACTGTTGGGGTCTGTAGCACCAAAGATTCTTGCAGAAAAGATACCAGTAATTGAAAGTAGGGAATCAGAGCGGCATGGTTTACAACAAAAAGAAAGTGGGGATGAAAATGCTGTTTCACCCTTTGGATTCAGACCTCAACGACTTCGATTTGCTGTAGAAGATGAATATTTTGAGGTGTGTATTGTTCGAATGGATCGACAGAAAGGTTTATTGCACTTCAGAAATGTGCCTTCGCTCTGCTAATATAGTAGCAATTGCCTGTTTATCTTTCAATGTGTTACTTAAGAGTGACGAAGTTAGAAACTACATGACTCTAATGACATGCTGATGGGACATTTACCAATATCCCGATTTCTTAATGTGTAATTCGACAGGATGGCGACATACACAGGCACATGTACCTACAGGACGTCGTGACGGCTATTGCAGATGATGAACATCCTCCGACGTGAGTAATGTCGTTTCAACATGACTATTGCTATGTAATTAGGCAAATTATGAATTAACTAATTATTCATGATCCTAAGATAAATGAACAGATCCAGTTGAGAACATTAGTCTTTTTTGTATGTGTTAAAGATTTTAAAACTAACTAGCTATTTATTTTAATCAGCTGGATGTGTTTCATTATGTAACTTGATAGATTACTCCATGTATTATATGCGTACATTTTAGTAATATTATTGAGTAATATGTCATTGTATCTGATGAGGTCAGGTTTACTTGGGAATCTCCACCTTAAGTTTACTGATGAGTGATGATGTCACTTGGATGAGTGGTGAAACATTTGGGCAACATCCTCTTGACTTGATACCAATGTGCCACTAATATCTCAAACCTCTTCCCAGTATCTCTGAGTTCAGATGTCACATTGCGGGATGCAGGCAGTTATTTGACACACTGGAAGGGTATGAACACCACTACAATTCATTACATCGAAATGTATGTTCCAACTGCAAATGCTCTTTTCCATCAAACCGACTGCTGGAGATACACATCTTGGAGTGGCATGACTCTCTCTTCCAGGTCATGGCGGAAAAACAATGCATGGTAATATTATTGTGTAGTGGGTGATGCATATGTTGTTGTGTGAAGTTGTGTGGTCATTTCAAGTTCTGCTATATGCATACTAGATTTAGTTTCATTTACCACAGTTTGATTAAGTTGATAAGGATATGAGTGTCGCTGCAGGCAGTATTATATGAATTCTTTGGGTATATGCATGCCAGAACAGCGGCTGTAAAAACTATTGGACAATACAACAAAAACAGTTTTTCGTAGTGCATACTAACCACATATACTTTTGGTGCTTTTATATTGCTCTCTCACTGAGAATACCACTTAAAATCAGTTTGATCTCAGTTGGTTAATCTATACTCTTCTGTGCAAATGTATAGTTATTAAATGATTTTAAGTAGCGATATGGTGCCACCTGCTGGTTTCAACAGCAAGTTGTGTTAAATGCAGTGCGTGTTTCAGTGGCTTGAAACATTGAAACACTGATTTTAAAGGCACAGAAATACCAGTTGTAAAAGAATATATGAATACAGGTTCTCATATAATCCATGTTTAAACCAGCAATTTTTTCTTCATTTTTTCAGCTTTGACTTTTTTTTTTTTTTTTTATAAAAACTGTGTTTTTGCTGATTGTGTATTAATATTGATTTTCAGTATGAGTGCTTGGTTGAGGGATGTGGACTAAAATTCAAAACAAGCAAAGAGAGGAAAGATCATCTTATCAGAACACATAGCTATCCAGCAGACTTCAGATTTGACAAAGCAAAGAAGAGCGGCAGGTTTGATATTAACACTAATGTAAATTGTGGACAGTTTTAGATTATATAAATTTTATCCATTCATTTTAATTTTTCACCTAAAGAGCCTTGTAGAATTACATTTCGGCTTTTTTAAATCACTTTAGAGTTTTTTTTTCAATCATAATCTCATGCAAATCAACAGAATACGAGAAAAAAAGACCCAACAGCAGAAAGATGCACATATGGAAGTTTCTGAAACAGCAACTGTTCAACAAGAAAGCGAGTCGATGGACTTCTCCTTGACCCCAGAGCCAGAAAGCGTGAAGACTGTAGAAACAAAACCAATGCAGACAGCTAATCTAAAGCCAAGATACTCATACAAGTGGGTAGATTCATGGTCATGGATTTATATAAATGCTTGATTATGCTTCGTTACCCTGTGGACTCAGTGATCAGAACTATTTGTGTTGATTATTATCTTTCCTCCAGAGTTCCATCATCCATTTGTTTCGGTCAAGGCTCAGTCAGAGGCTTCAGAGGAAGAAGGAAGAAGTAGGCCAAAGCTTTTTTTACCATGTTAGCTTGGTAAAGCATTTGTCTGTCCTGAGCAGTATTTTTGTAATAAAATTTGTGAAATCTCTAAAAAGATGTCTTGTCTCTTTATATGTCTGAGATTAATAATTAAAAATGAGATTATTAAAGTTTTAAAGCCGAATGTCAAGGAAAATATCTTAAAGTGT
Source organism: Labeo rohita (assembly GCF_022985175.1). NCBI lineage: Eukaryota > Metazoa > Chordata > Actinopteri > Cypriniformes > Cyprinidae > Labeo > Labeo rohita. Next base: position 17,552,274 of record NC_066881.1, on the reverse strand, counting down.
TTACAAAATATTTAAAAAATATGTATTATCTATTATAATAAATGTAAGCCTGTCAAGATATAAAGTTGTTTCACTATAGGTTTCAGACACAAATGCATGCGTGTAATGATGGCGTGTGAAACTCGCGCAAGAACTAATAAAAACTTAAGACGCGTTGTAACTAATGTGTTCTCCAGTGAGTTTCACGGGGATTTGGATTTTGTAACACTATAAAGAGCGTGAAGGTTATCTGAAGGGCTCCTGTCTGAAATATACTTCAGGATCCTTCATTTTTTGATTTTGAGAGTTAAAAAAATCTTATTTTTATTAAATAACGTTTTATTTGCTTGTTATTGTAATATTTTTATTTCTTAGTGTTTTTTTTTTTGTTTGTTTTTTTGTTTTTTAGAATTAGTAGCATATTTGTGTCTCTTGGAAGTTATTGTTGCACATTTAGCGCTGATTATTAGTCGGTCTCTTTAATTTTATAGAATAAACAGTTACAAATCTCAAAAGCGAGTTGCGTAGCGCATCGTTTTATACTTTTTATTTGGGTTTATGTTTGAGATGAAAAGAAAAAAAAATCTGGATAATTACTGAAATAAAAGTTTGTTTTTAAATTTATAAATAATGACATTGTACACATCAGCCTCTGTGAGATTTATTTTTTAATGCAAAAGATTATTTTTCTAATTTGTATATACATATAAAATATACAATAATTTACAGAAGATAAATGTAAACACAGTGTATAAATATCAGCAATCCTATTTGTAATTTATTCAAAAGGGGAATGCAAAATCTGTAATATATACGTGTATTTACAATAATAAAAATCTAGACATTAATCTTACAACCTAGCAAACTAGCATACATGTAGTCTACTGAAGGGATTATGGCTAAACAGGCGAAAAATCAATAAACACAGGCCAAAAATCCGGCATGTAAAAACGTTTGGGAGGAAAAGTTTAGTAAAATTATGGTATAATGGACGATGCTGGTTTTCTCTGCATATAGTTCCTCTTTAATAAAGTCCAAGAGAATAGCAAGCCACGTATTTCAACCTAAAACCGGGTAGCCCGTCAAATTAATGAAAAACAAAAAAAGATGTAGAGGTATAGCGGACCTATTGGCAGTGTACATTTCGCAAATTGTATCTATCTGGGTACAATCTTTGTAATATGCTACAAAATATTTGGTTTGCGTGAAAATACACGTGTTTGTTTTAAAAAGGCTCACATCGACTATCCATTTAGGCTCGAGTTTGGCAGCCTATAGCCAAGTAATGGAAAGTAGCAATGTCACATAGAACTGAAATCAGTTTTTTAATTTTTACTGCAAGATTCTGCTGTCAGTCGCAACAAGCTCTTTAAAAACCTTAGTAATAATTCAAAGGTCATTTCTTGAATCTAAGAGCTTTGTTGGAATGGCGCAGACCATGTACATACATTTTAGAGCACACTAGGTGTTTTCTCGTGCATCACGCATCAACAAGTGATGCTGATCTAGACACTTGCCAAATCGGCTGTGCCCTCAGAAATAATCTCTTGGAAATTATTTTCTCTGAGACTAAGACAATTAGCCACATTGCGTGTTATCAGTATACTTATATCTGTATACACATAAAGTAGGCCCTATTCCGTATTCAGGGACAATTCATTGCACTTTTAAAGCCAATTTGGGGACTCTAACTTTTGGAATAAACTGTGTAGATCACAAGAATAGAATTTCTTCTAAATTGGTGTAGAGTTCATTAAACAAAACATATTTGCTATTGTTTCACTCGTCTTCTGACTGGCAGAACCGCAGCAGCTATATAGACGGTGAATTGAAGGACGTGCTCACTTGGTTAAGACAAATAATACATTCCGTAGGTCACTGGGCCTCCGAAAAGTCCTGGGACTGGTAACGCAGGTCTAGGAAAGGAACTGGACGGTCCGTAGAGGGGTGGAGAACCAACGTGTGTTCCGAGTGGGAACGGAAAGGCGAACGCAGGTAATAATGGCTTGGTTGCAAGTTTCAGTTTCTCTAGTTCGGCTTCTTGTAGTCTTTTTGCCTTCGCTCGCCTGTTTTGAAACCAGATTTTAACTTGAGTCTCTGTGAGGTTGAGTGAATTGGAAAACTCCGCTCTCTCTGCAATAGAAAGATATTGTTTTTGACGAAATTTTCTCTCCAAAGCGAGCAGCTGCGAGGTGGTGAACGGGGTCCGCGGTTTTCGGTTGTTCTTATGTTTTCTGAGGGTACACGGAGGTGGACTTGAGTGCCCTGCGAACAACAAAACATTGAACAGATTAACTTGATTGATTATATTACAATTCTATTACATTGCGTTGATAGTTAATTTTTTTCTTCCGAGGCTACGCGTTTATTTTCAGCATTATGAGGAGCATATGCATTAAATGCGCAATCAGGTTGTTCTTAAAATGTCTACATACAGATATGGAAATATAGCCTGTTTTTAATTTACACTGATCCACTAAACTGTTTTAATTAAACTGGAATGCGTTTTTGGCAACTTTTTGCAAACTTTTCTTTGCAGAACTTGGTCAGTTACTCTACCCTTGGCTGACATCAGACTCCTTCTCTACACGCATCACATTCTTCTAAATTTACATAAGCGACAATAATCCCGTTTAAAATCTAAATAAGCTTGATTAAACATACTAAACATATTAATCGATTTTCCTAGTATTTATTAGTGCGTTTCACTACAGCCTATGTAAAACATGCATGTTTATAATTGTCATGCGTCATCGTGCCACATTATTGACAAGTTTCCCTGCTGAGCCAGCACTCACTTGGCGGGGAAGTGTACGAGGGTGTCTGAAACCAGCCGGACTGTCCCTTGTCATTTAGTTCTTCCATATCTCCTCTCTTGCAGTCGGATAGGTTGGAGACGCTCTCCACTGGGATCTTTCTATCTGCGTAAAGAGCCATGGGCGAGAGCCTCAGCCGCTCATCTCCACCGGATGTCGGAGATGTAATACCAGATTCAGATGACGTGTATAAAGTCCGTGTGCTCGTTCTGTCTGATATTAAAGATTCCACACTGAACGGAAGACTCAGCGCCTTGCCTTTACATCCTTTGACAGTCGCTTTATCGTTGGTTTGAGCCTCCTCTTTGTCCGCGCTTTTGCGTTCCTGTAGTTTTCCTTCTTGGGAGAGTGGCCCTTGAAAAGAATTCATCATGGATGATAGAGGGGCCATACAATAAGAATATGTGAGTCGTCCTGAATTTTACTCGTCCACAACCTTTCCCTTCTGCCGTCGCGCGTTTGCGACGCTTGCCTCACTCTCCTAGCGGAGCGCACTCGCAGCTATAAACTTCCAAAAGTTCGCTTTTTTCCCTGCCGCCCTCCAATCGGCTTGACATTTCACCCACATGACTTTCCGCGTGCTTGTCCTGATTGGTCAAACCAGTTTCTTTGAGACGTCACAATGATTTTGAAAGAAATGTTGCATGGTTAATCATACTTGTCTTGCAGAGGTGGTTTATTGATTGCTCTGGGGGCTCCAGTCTTGGAGGCAAGGAGCCATTTGAGAAGTTTTGTTGCAATTAACCAGAGGGGATGTCTGTATAGCGGGCCTCCGTACTCATTAACTGAACTCTTATTGAAAACATACAGCGAAACAAACCACTTCCTTGGCCTCTTCGTCCACGATTTCTGGGAGTTTTCTTTATAAAAACGCTGTGTAGTGGAGATAGCGGAAAAGGTTTTTATAACACACTTGGGATATAATTTTGAGGGGTTTTATTGAATGTGCACCCAAGCTAAAATGAAGGCCGCTGATAGTTGAATTTTTTTATTTTATTTTTTCAAGATAAAGTGTTTAGTGCATTTTTAAGTTGCTTGCACAGTCTGTTTTAAATAACAGAACCCTGGGTTCAATGGAAAAAACAGGCTCAACTTTTTTTTTTTTTTTTTCCCGTAAAACTGTGACGGGACAAAATGATGTGACTGAATTGAGGATGATTTTGTCACGCTGCATTACAACAATTTAAAGCTTGTCTTGGCCCTTTAAGACTGCAGAAAGCCTCTATTGAGGCGCAACTGGCAACCCCTCACCGTAAGTCAAAGCATTTCATAACGCAGACAAGCCCTGTTTTGGAAGGCGCCAGTCTCGGCAAGATCAAAAAGGAAGCTACCTCAGGGAGAATATGCAACAGTTAACTCCACTTAACCAATTGTCCTCGAAGAGTTTAATGTCAAGGCAATAGCCAGAGGGCAATCAGTTCCCACAGACAGCGCGCACCACTCAGTTAACTGTTGCCTCACTACATGTCTGCTTTTAAGAAGGTTTGGACTTGATCATTTTTATTATCGGAGGCTGTTTACTTTTTTAAGATTTCTGTTAAAATATAAAAGGGGAAGTAAGGCAGTAGGCCATCATCCTGGTGAAGTTTCTACCCTACCTTTAAAACGGATTTAGGTCTTTGTGCCAACAAGGCAAATTAACTAAAATAAGTATAACACGTTTTTATTTAATATTTAAGTAATTGTTAAGCACTTAGTTTTAAAACTATACTATAAAAATGGGCTACGTTCAGGTTTTTAAATTTATGACAGTGGAATGTCTTTGGTTTTATGACTATAGCGATCTCCTTACGGATTTTGACATTAGTTTGATCAGTCTCTAAGTAGAATTACAATTTAGCTATGACCTAAAAAAAAAAGAAGGCTAGTAGCTGAAAACAGTTAGAAACTTACTACGTTAATTTGTGTTTTCACCTCGACTGTTGACCCGCTACATTAGGTCAGCTGTTATTAGTCAGATGTGTAATTCAAGAATCCATTTTAGAAGCATATGATTCATCGGTCAAAACTGCGGTTTGGCAGTGACACTGACTCAAACCAGTAATGCTGTCTGTTTGATATTTTAAAATTAATGTTGGTGCAGTCTAATAAATATTGCATTGTTTACTAATATTTGTTAGACAGTTTGTTAAGAATAAAGCCAAATGCCTTTCTATCTGTTAACAGGTCTTGCATGTTGTTGTGGACTTCCTGCTTTATGTCTTTGAATCCAACAACACCGGTGAGAAAAAAGTGGACCGCTTTTTCTGCTGATCCACAGTGCCTGCTCTCAGTAAGGCGGTATTTCAGCGAAATCCTTGGTGAATGTAATTGCTAGGCCCATGTAACCTCCTCCCATGAGAATACCACTCCAAGTGTTCTTCAAAACCAGTGCACATATTGAAACATTTACTAAGGAAGTGGTTCTCTGATTTATTACAAAGCAAAATACTGTAAGTAGTGTAGTGTGTCTATGTGCTACTCATTACCCCAAAATGGCAGAAACTGACAGGGTTAAGATGAGAAAGAGCCCAAAGAACTTTTATATATATATATATATATATATATATAAAGAGTAAGAGTAGATATTAGCTCTGTACTGAAATATAACTGGAATATTTTCATATCTGATATGGAGAATCTCAAAATCAACAGTCTTAAAGAAACAGCATTGCATCCCACCTTTAAAGTGAGTTTTTTGTATATTTAGCTTTCTATCTACTGCTAAATTAATTCAGTAGAGTTGCCACAGAATAAATCAAATGTTCTTGGCATTTATTCGTGGCATCAGTGTATGTATGTATGTTAATATATATATATGAACACATATAAGACGAATATATGATTTTCCTGGTGCTACCAGGATTCAAGCCAGGCTTAAGTTACTGTACAGAGTTCCACAATGTCCTCATTATTTGTTAACAAACCACGCTTTTCATATTTCTAAAGCCAATGTCAAAGTTGATATGTTAAAAGACCACATTAAGATTTCTATCTGAGGACATCGCCGTTGCGTTTTGCTCCTATATAGCTATTAAGTAATTTCCTTTGCCGTCATCTCAGGACATTATTTCATCTCTGGGGAATTCAATGTCATGCGTAACTTTCCTCCAGTCTCCCTTGACTCTCAACCTTTTTTATTGAATAATTAATTTTTCCTGTTACTCTTCTTGAGGTTAGTATAATTACTTGAAATGTAAACACACAATGTTATTCTTTGGGAATCCCTCATGACTTGACTATTGCTCTGCCAATGAAACAATTGCTCTTAAGCAGTACAATACTGTTTATGTTAGTCCTCTGTGCATGAGTTCAAAGTTTTGCAAAGATCTGATTCTTGATGGAATGTTTGTCTATGTCCAAGGGGGGTTACATAGATTTCTCATGCATCCTTAGCTTTGATTCTCATGTTTAAAAAAATAAAGCCAAGCAGAATCGTATGCTGATTGCTGAGAGACTTTTGTGGTTGGAAAATGCATCTTTTCAAAGGGAAAATTGTTGGGAAAAGTTGTGTCAGTTATAGAGTGATACTTTTCTGTTTGCTCCTAGTTCACTGGACGTAAGCAAACGCAAGTGTCCGAAACAGAAAAACTTGCATAGTTAAATAAATATTACAGATTTACATAACACTACAAGTTTTTTAATGCCAATTTAGACTAATGTTTCAGAATCGTGCCAATATCTTGTATGATGCAACTGTATTTGTACACAAATGTGTGATGCATAGTTGAAGTTCTAGTTAAATTGACATTAATAGCTCAAGACGTTTCATACCCTCTCCAGCCGTGCCGACATGCTGTACGTCGAGCCAATCACAGATGTGCGATTATGCCGTAGTACAGAGAGGCGACCCCCTCCTCACACACATGGCCTTTATGGAGTTTAAGGTCACAGACCTATCTCATCTGTGTGGTTTTACAGCTCTATTTTGTGATCTCATCCTAGCATGTTAGTGTCTTTCTGATCTGTGCCTCGTTTCTCTTTGGACCATGAAAACCTTTGAGAAAGCAATACTTCTAAGCATATAAAATCTCAGACTGTCATCTTCACAGATTTCCATCTTCGTAACCAAGTCTATGCGTTTCTGTAGTCTCCGCTAAAATGGGCCGTCTACAAACATTAAATCTTGCGGCATATCCGTACAGATTGTATTGGCATCATGTTATGATAATCATAGGCTTTTAGACGATCAAAGAAAATCCTTGCAGAGGTTTCAAAGGGCGCAAGTAACCATTTTAAATGAGATCAGTGTTTTCGAATACTCTGAGGCACAGAACTTGAACTTTTGGCTTCAAGGTTTTTGTTTTTTTAATCAGATCTTGTTCGGTGGATAATACTTTGGCTTGTCAAGATCAATTTACATACGCACATTACAGTAGTCCAATTTCGAGCGTTTTCATCTTAGTATCAAGCGGTGTCTTAGTGGGGTGCAGGCTCTCCATGGTCGTCCTTAAATTTGGCTGCTTTTCAGCCTTTTGTGCATATTAGGTTCTCGCCCAAGATTTAAATTTTGATAATTATTATTTTATTTTTCCATTCCCTATGTCCATATCATTTAGTGGTAGGAGGTTATTGCTTGCAAATGATTTGAGCCCCTCAAATCAACATAATTATGTAGGAAAATATTCCGAAGAGTATATATCTATCCTATTATCGTCCACATTTTTATACATATACCTTTATGGAAAAAAATCCCCCTTGAAGTGTAATCTCACTATGTTTGGCTTTAGGCTTCCAAAGTGGTGCCCTGTTTCAGAGATTTCCGTCTTTGACTCCAGAAGACATTTCTGTCACAGCGTGGAGGCAAGTAAACTATGTCAGAAGTCATTATAGACCTTGAAAGCAGATCAGTCCTTCAAGGTCGCCATGGAGTAGGATGGACATTTTCACAGTGTGACTGAAAGTTGGCCGATCCAGGGCAAAGACTCAAAACCTTAGAAGCTTCAATGCGAACGAGTATGTTAAATAGAGCAACTGTGCTAATTGTACCTCTTTAAAAATGTTTAATGTCTGCAGTGAGTATGTTTTTAAGTAACTCTTGTTGTGTTGCCAGGGTGATCCCAACAGTGAGAATCAAGTTTTGTAGACCATTCATTTGCTTAAATGCTAAAGAGCACTTTGAAAAGTCAACCCAAGATGAAGCTGTTGCCACAAGGGACATTATGTCTGTTAACTGACCGCTCGCATAAAAATCCAGCAAGTGGCATCAAGCTCCAACAGGATTACATCTGAGCATTGTTCCTGGGTTTTATAGAGACAATTGGAACCTTAAACCCTTGTCAGAGGCACAATGGGACGCAGTTATAGCCCTCTGTGAAATGGTGGCCAAGATGAAGTGTTGATGTGACAGAAGTAGGCAGAGCGCAACGGCTGTATCCCACTGAGGGAAAATTAAAACTATCATTTACATCTCACAATCATGACTTTGCCAAGTCTGGGGAGAATTACCTCCTGGATAATGATTATTGCTGTATCAGTGACAGCAAACAAGAGCAGCAATTGAATCTCAGGCCTCCAAAAAGTGTTATGTAAATGTTAACAAAACTTATATCGCTCTACACGGAGGTGTCTGTTACGGGTTCGTTTTGTTCTTGTCTCTTTCCTATTTCTAGTCTTTTAAGATAAGTCTATCCAATTAGTTTTTCCAATACTCATTAAAGGAGTAGTTCACTTACAGAACAAAACTTCTTTACCAATAATGTACTCACCCCGTGGTCATCCAAGATGTTCATGTCTTCCTTTCTTCAGATGTAAAAAAGTTATGTTTTTTGAGGAAAATATTTCAGGAATTATCTCCATGTAGTGGACATAAATAGTATGCGAGTTTGAATGTCGAAAATGCAGTTTCAGTGCAGCTTCAAAGGGCTCTAAATGATCCCAGCCAAGGAAGAAAGGTCTTATCTAGCGAAACGGTCATTTTCTTAAAAAAACAAAAAAAAATTATATACTTTTAAACCTCAAATGCTCATCTTGTCTAGCTCTGCGATGCGCATGTGTACTCTGAGCATCAGTACAGTTAGGGTAGGTCAGAAAACTCCCATCTCATTTTCTCCTCCAACTTCAAAATTGTCCTACATCGCTGTTTTACTTTGTTTTTGTAAAGGGCGTTTGACCTTATTTGCATGTTCACTTTGTAAACACTGGGCTGGTACTTCTGCAGCGATATAGGGTGATTTTAAAGTTGGAGGAGAAAATGAGATGGGAGTTTTTCTATATTCCCTAACTGTATTGACCCGGATTACACATGTGCATGGCAGAGCTAGACAAGCTGAGCATTTGAGGTTAAAAAGTATCTAAAATTTTATTTGTTTTAGAAAAAGTCCAATCGATTCGCTAGATAAGACCCTTATTCCGTGGCTGTGATTGTTTGGAGCTTTTTAAAGCTGCATTTAAACTGCATTTTGGACGTTCAAACTCATGGGCAACCCCCAGAAGTCCACTACATGGAGAGAAATCCTGAAATGTTTTCCTCAAAAAATATAATTTCTTTACGACTGAAGAAAGAAAGACATGAACATCTTGGATGACAATGGGATGAGTGCATTATCTGTACATTTTTGTTCTGGAACTGAACTACTCCTTTAATGATCTTTTGAAGTGCTCTTTTACCAACTTAATGCACATGTCTGTTTTTTTGTGACACGTAAGCTTTAAAATGCATTCAGACTACAGGTTGTCATCTGTGGATAGTGGTAGCTTGTTTAAACAGAGCAAAACTTAGAAAAAGCAGTTATTTCTAGCATTTCTTCACTTTCTGACCAGCAATCTCATTCCATCTTTTTGAACTAGAACCCAATGGGTTGTTGCGAGTGAAACCGGTGGAGGTCAGGCCTCATAAATGCTTAACTACCCCGAAAGGGAAACTGCCTTGGCAAGTTGGGCTTGTGTTTATGTCCTTGCGCATAGGGTTTCCTTAAGATTTTTTACTCTGCCCAGAGGGGGCACTTAAAACAGAGGCCTCGGGTGACACGGATAAGTAGAAAGTATCTTGACCTTTTATTTGACTTAACAAGAGCTTGACCTGACCCAATCAGTTTAGGCTAACATCATGGCCCCAATCCTAAAACCATTTGACTTCCCCACAGAAAAATCTTGCCTGCTTTAGCTCAACTGTCGCACTTATGTTTTGGAACAATTATAAGGGTAAGCCGCCCATGAACTGCTGAGCATCCCAGCTGAGAGATTGAACCCACCACAGAGCCATGAACCTACTAATGCAGCCCGGTCATTTCTGTAATTTTTATACTAACTGATACACATCATTTTGTATGCATAGATTTGAAATGATTTGTGGGTATGGAGTGTTTTGTGCAGTAAAAGTGCATATCAGATATGTACAGTATGTACAATAAAAACACATGGTATTTTATGGAAAATAACGCAAATGCCAACCCTAGTCTGAAACTTAACCAAAACATAATTTAAACAGCATAACCAAATGAATGACTCTCTTGGGGACAGTATTTAGCTGTTTTACTGCTTGTTAGCTGGCTAACTTTACAAGCTACAAAAGCACAAAGGGAAAAGAAAGAAGAGGAAATGAAAATATTCAGTGGTCAGCAATGAAAATGGACACATACGGTGTGTTACATAATGTTTTTAAAGAAATACGTGTTTTTCTTGTATAGAAATGATGTTTTAAATGAGAGACAATATGAGTTTGTATATGAATAATTCAGACTTTTTTATGAAGTGAGGGATTCTATCATCAATTATTCACCATCATTTTGTTTCTACCACTGTATGGCTTTCAGAATTTTTCTGAAACAGGATATGTCCCCCCAAAAAGTCTTCTTTGTGTTTGACAGAAGATAGAACATCACACAGGTTTGGAACAACACAAGGGTAAGTGAATGATGACAGAATTTTAATTTTTGGATGAACTGTCCCTTTTAATGAGAGGATATTGTTGTGTGCAAGTAGATTTTGTGAAAATGAGATGAGGTTTTGCAGTGTCATTTTCATGTCAGGTCCATTTATAAAGCATGCTGTGAGGGAATTGCCTAAATGTTCAAGTTTATTAAGTTTAATTGCATGCCCTGACAGACTAAGCATATTTTTTCATTTACCGGCATTTACAGTCACTTTCTCCTTTTCTCCTCAGCTCCAGTGGAAATGTAATATCCATTACACTAAAAAGCAAATAACACTTAAGGTGCACCACAAAGATGACGGCGGACAATTGAGGCGATTTTTCTGGACTTTAGCTGTGCATTCAAGCCAAGATTTTTGAGGGAAAGCAAAGGACAATGAGCGTGGTCACATGGTTTTGACTGTTGGGATGAGAAACTAATTGTGGCCATTTTGTGGTTAAGTGAGGAACCGAAGAATGTGACCACACGTTCGAATGCTCCATCGGCTCTCGCTCCGTCCGCAAAATCTCTCTGTATGAATCAATGAGTTAGGCTTTCACAGAAGTGTGAATTATCCCTTTTGGTTCCTCAGCCCAACTTTGATTGAGGCCTGACAGAAACTCAGCACTTAATGTTCCTCAGAGCACATTTCCCTCAGTAGAAATGTAGTGTTGCATCAAAAGGGGCTGTTCCTGTGCAGACCTTACTTGTCAACCACTCCGAAAGCATTTGTCTGTATGTCATTGTTGCTTCTGTGTATTTAATGACCTGTTGAATCATTTATAATTAGAAGCTGAGAGTTCACAGACAAGAAAGGAAGTCCTAGTCAGCATCATTACCACTTGACTTGTAAAGAAACCCAGAAAGCAAACTGTTTTCAAGTCCTCCAAACAAAGATCAAAACTAAACAAGAGCCATCTATCAAGAGCACTTTTTAACACGAGATTGATTTAACTGCTAACACTTATTAAGCACTTGAGCCCGAGAGAGCGTTTCAAGCAGGGAGATTTCAGAGGCTGGGGAATGCAGGCACCTCACAGTGAGGCTCTTTAACAGGTACTCACATGATTTAAAGGGTTTACCGCGATTACGAGTGAGACAGGGCCTGAACAAATAAGTCAGGCTGATTGTCCTGAGATTACAATTTCCAAGTCCTCCCATGAAACCCAGAACAAAGGGGAGGGAGGAGAGCAAAGAGGCCCTCTGAATAAACAAGCCTTAAATTCTCACTGCATCTGAGCCGTGCCACATTTATGAACACTTCAAGCCCCAGCGCTCTCATCCGTGCCGTACGCGCAGAGAGATTCCTGGTGGTGACCGTAAAAACATAGAAATGAGAGCAAAATGTTTATTTTACACTTAGCGGAGGCTTGTGTTTTCATGTTGCCTCTTTTGAAATGCAGACTGTGGGTTGGAGGGGTGGAAAGAGAGGGAGGGGGTTGCGGGAGGATGAAAGCTTTGTTGTGCTTGGGTTTAATGAGCTGGAAAATACAATTGCACTTTTCTGACTGTGAAAATTGCTTTGAGGGCATCATAAATTAGCTGCTGGGAGATACTTCAATTGACAATGCTTTGTGTGATTCCTGCACATGGCTCTCTATGTGTCAGGCGGCGCCTTCAGAGGGATTCAGCCGAAAGAACGCGAGGGGATCCGGGACCTCAGTGCCCGGACAGTCAACTGCTTTTGATCCCTTGAAGTCTTTCAAGATGCGATTTTCCAAAGCGCTCTACAGTGGAAGTCTTGTTAAACCTCATGTTGTGTTTGTACGGAGACCGTGTTTGGTAAAGTTATGTTCCAGCTGCATTTGTATCTTTAAATGGAAATTCCGTCATTTGTTTACTCACCCCTCTTGAAAAGAAGATGCTTTGAGCTGTTTCTGTCCGTGCAACGGAAACGGCACTTCTCAAAATATCTTCTTTTGGAAGTCAACACAAGTTTGGAGTGGTACGAAGTGACCTTTTTGGGTGCGCTGTCCCTTTAAGAGCAACTCCAAAAGATAGTGTTCCGAACAATAAAAGATGGAACCTCACATAAAACCGAGGCTTGTGGTCGAATGTTCTCAGTCATGGTCCATATTCTTCCACGCAGCGCATTTCTGGGGCCTCGACCACAGCACAGTAGAGCCGTCCATCGCCTGCGGGCCTGCATATCTCTGCATTCTAATGCGTTGGTCCCGCTGGGTTTTTAACTTTTGCTCTGTGTAATTGATGGCTTCCACACTCCGGCTGAGTTCCTCGCCCCTCTCCCTGGCGATTGTTGGTATATTTCTGCGGTTCGGGCTCTCAGGTCGGTTATTGTTCTCCCAAATAGAAGTGCAAGAGGGGGCTGGGGGAGTTGGGAAGAAGTGCCCCCCTGATATTTAGTCAACTCCGAAGGGCACTTTTCATTCTGCCTTTGCAAGCTTGGCACATGCCTTCTGTTACTAAGTGGCTTTGCATTGAAAGACTCCACAGCTTCTATTCTTCGGCCCACTGGGTGCCCAGACTTACAGCTCTGGCAGCTGCTGGGCCCTCCAAAAGGCTCTATAGAGCGCTCTCTGCAGGTGTGCTCTCCTGCCAGAGCAATTTCCAATCAAAGGCCCTTTTCAGCCCACTCAATGGGAAGCTGACTTCGTATGTGCCACTGCTCGAGAGCAGCATTCACAATGGACGCCTTCTCTAAACAACATTGCTCATATGGAGCACTGCCACTCGGCCTTTTTCTCTCCGGTTTTTCTGTCTGCGATCAGAGCCAGCGGCTGGCGCGGGTTGCCTTTTTCGGGATAGAAGACGGGCAGCTTTTTCCCCCTGCAATTATCAAACGAGTTGTTACACATTACTCATAAGGTGTGGCTCTCCCCTCCTCTCCCTCTCAAAGGCCTCCTCTGTTTTTCTGAAGAAACTGCTGGCAAGCTGAGACATCTATTCATTTGGCTACTTGAGTGTAATTGCCCAGCTCTTTGAAGCCTGTGAGAGGCGAGTGATTTCGCCCCTGCCCTTGGGCGACGGTGGCGACATCTCCGGCGACCTCTGCGAGCCCCTGCGGTCGGCGGAACACCTCCGCCAGGGCAGCCACCATACAGAGCGGGAATAATGCTGCCCAGGCTGCTCAATTTCTCCTCCTTTTCATCTCTCCCTTTGAAACTTTTATTAACAACAGCTTTCACACTCATATCAAGAGGCTTAAGTAGACAAGGGAGCCGGACTCCCCGATGCTGACGGCCGAGAGTCACCACTGCATGACTTTCCTTCACGTCGGCGAGCTCCGGAGCGGGGGCCCGCATTGAGAAAACACAGACTTCTCAGTTCACACCAGTGTGCCTGCTCCCCCCTCCGCCTTCGTGTTTTGCGTGTCATCCGTGATGTCAAAGGAAAGCGCCGTTAGTTGTTTTTGACATAAAGTATATCTCAATCACGTGTCTTCTCTCTGAACTGGTTTCATGGAGTCTCTGTGGACTCTTTGTCCCTTGTAGATCAAAGACAGCTCGAGTTTTCGGCCGTTTTGAAAAACCACCCGTTGTATTAGACCGGTGCGTGTCTCGGTGTGACAAATAGCAGTGATAAAAAAGCAGTTGAGAAGCTTTGCATGTGCCAAGAACAAAAAGCTAGGATGGGACAGCCTTAGCATAGACAGCCTGGAATGCTTTGAAACATCTGAGTGCCTGAACTAATTAAGTTTGGTAAGTAGATGTTATCAGTTCTGGTCTAATTTCACTAAGTACTTTCGGAGGGTTTTCTTGAATCAACTCCACTTCGTGTTATTGCCTGCCCAGGGCTGTTTACTTTTCTCTTAATTACATTCACAATTCGATAGGGTGAATTACTACTCCATTTACTAGTTACCTTGGAATTTTAGACACACAGTTTAAGGTGATGGAAGGCAAATGGAATTACATGTGCTTTAACTTGCGTTACAACATAACACTACTACCTGAATCAACAGGAATCAACGAGCCCCCTTAAAAAAAATGCATAGATGGCTTTATCCATTCATCCAGTATGCATGAAAGAAAGAAACAGTAGAAAATCCAGTTCTGCTCAGCATCCCAAATGACACAATTGTGTTATATAATTCTATTTATTTATTTTGTATTCACAAAAAATGTGTTGCTACATTTCAGATTCATGTCAAAGTCCTGCCACGGTTCTCACATTTTCCATTGCACATGTTAAATGTAGAATATTTCTTTGCTAATATATTCTGTATTTTAGGGGGAAAATTTTGACTTCTGTGTCTACTTTTATATTACTCCAAGTTCTGTACTGCGAACCTTCAGAGCTTGTTATTCTCCACTCCGTAGAAGTCCTAAATGATAAAGTTGGAGAGCAGGTAGATACCAAACATGCAGACCAGACTTTCTCCACTGGGCCCTTTGAATGCTTCAACATGTATGATGTCACCATCCAAACACACTTTGTCTTTTTCTGCCTGTCTGAAAAAGGAAACAAATGAAATCTCTCCCACAGCTCAAAGCCAGGCATAATGCAATGCAAAAAATGTATCTATCATGTGGCAAACAGATCTGGTCGTTGGACTAATTCAGTGTCGTTGTAAACAAGTTCTAAAAAATCTGCTTGCTTAGGCTGAGAAGGTGAAATACCTTCTTAGTGTGATATTTAAGATCTAAGTTTGCTGGCAGGGTGTACTTTACACCACTGCCTGAAGACATTGTGTCCTGTCTCATGCAGAGAAAGAGAGAAAAAAGAACACAGGGCTATTATGGGTTTGATCTGGCTCCACAAGGCTCTGATGATAGTCTCAGGAGGGTTAGAAGGTCAAGAGATGCTTTCATAGTAGCGTGGATAAAACTAAGCCCCGGGAGACGACAGATTGATGAGACTAAATGATATCACAGACTTTGTGCAAAGTATTAAACAAAAATACTTGTAATGAAATACCGAGAGGCAAGATGTCTACAAGTCGCCGTCGGATGGACAGCAATAAAACCAAACAGGGTTATGAATATTGCATGCTACTTGTATTATTTGCTTTGAGGTTTTTAAGAGAGACGCATTTCCTGTAGCCAAGTCAGCTGGTAACAATTTCAAGACATATTAAAGCAAGTCTTTGCCAAAGAACTTCCCTTTGGGATACTTCGGGAGGCTACGTAAACCAATAATGCAATTATAATCCAGTTTAGTAAGAATCACCAAGTTCTGCATTATTTATATGAGGCACAGTATAAAAAGAGCCCAAGCTTCCCTGTTGACTTTTAGTGGCTTGTTTTATTTTAATACACACCAGTAAACTGCACATCTTCTCACTGCCAACTATGGGGTGCTAGACTGTCTTTCAGAAGAAACTTGATCTTTCACAACATCGTAGTTTAAATGCAGAAAGTGCCGGACTGAATGGATAAAGCGAGCAACATTAAAGTAACACTCTTTAATATTTAGCACACAGCATGCATTATATTTCTATATTTTTATAGCTTCACTGGCATCTGTTTAGTAAGAGAATGTGGGTCTTTGCCATGTAGAATGCAAAGGAATGTTTGCGGACAGTGAAAACTTGGGCAATATTCAGCATAAAATACAGTTTAGTGCAAACGTCTGTTATTTGGCTTCAGTTTCATCTGAGTGGGTATGTGAGAGCTGTACAGCATAGTGTTCACATGGGGCATTCGTTATCTTAACAAGCACCATATTTGACCCTGGTTGTATGTTTTTCTCTGTATGTCATGTCCTATTACTGACTCAAATGGCCTTAATGTTCTTTTGGTGCAGCCTTTGAAGAAACACCAGATAAGCAGAAGCAAGTTATGGATTGTATGTGGGCCTGCCGTTTCATCTTTTATCAGCTGTCAGTTTCATTAGGCAGTAATCTTTAATAACATTTTCATTCATTATCACAAAATACCCAGACATATATATTTTCGTTGTTGTTGTTGTTGTTGTTGAAGAAGGATCTTTCTGTTCACAGGTTTTACATTTGACCACCGAAACCATGTGCAGCACGCTAAATCATAGGACACTTTCAATGTTTGCTTGCTTTATTTGTTACAGTATATAAGCGCACAATAACTTTCCTTTTACTTCTGACACAAGACATAGAGAAAAGCAAAACAATGGGGATGAAAATTGCGCATGGAGAGTCTCAAGCGATAAGCTGCCTTGTTGGTCTGGTATTGTATGTGGTTTTTGCAGACATGTAATTAGGGTTTCTGAGGTCTGGAGCCAGACAATCCCGGGGACAATGGCTCTGAACAATGTGCAGGCCGGACATGTGAACCCTGCCTCTCCCTGCCTCATCACACACAAGCATGTCCAGGTTAGTGTAATGACATACAATTAGAAATAGATATTCTAGGTCAACCACTTGTTGTGACCACTGGCTGTTTAACCTAGCATATCTGTATCTAAAACCTATGTTAATCTGCTCTAGGGACCTTTTGAAAGCCTTATTGTTTTGTCTCTGCTTCTAATGTTATAGGGAGTAAGTAGTAATTCAAAGTAGTGATGACACTAACCTACCTGCATTTTGCAGTAGCTTGACAATAGCTTTTCAAAACAGTTTAGCTTTACTGGGAACAAGTTACTTTTCCTAATTACTAGCGTGACAAAATGCAACATTGCTTTGTGTTGCGTTGCAACTTTACAGTGGACCACACTCTCTCTCATATATGCTGGAAAAATCTGATCCATTTTAGTCAATAAATTTGTTTAAATGGGTTAATAAAATGACCTAGTTCAAACAATAAATAAGGGATTCATTGATACATTTGAATCCGTGAATGTTTTTACACAATTATATAATATAATAGTCAAATGCTGGTGTTCTAAACTATGTATTTAATTATTTTTTATAAATGTGACCCTGGAACACAAAACTGGTCATAAGGGTACATTTTTTGAAATTGAGATTTATACATCATCTGAAAGCTAAATAAATAAGCTTTCCTTTGATGTATTGATGTTAGGATAGGACAATATTTGGGCAAGATATAACTATCCAGATAAAATCTGGAATCTGAGGGTGCAAAAAAATCAAAATATTGAGAAAATGGCCATTAAAGTTGTCCAAATTAAGTTCTTAGCCATTTTTTTGATAGTTTTGATATATTTACAGTAGGAAATTTACAAAAAAAATCTTTGTGGAACACAGTCTTTACCTAATGACTTTTGGTATAAAAGAAAAATTGATAATTTTGACCCATACCATGTATTGTTGGTATTGCTACAAATACACCTGTGCTACTTATGACTGGTTTGTGGTCCAGGGTCACAATTGTGGTTTTATTTTGATTGGTGGTTTATTTTGGAGTCCATTTAATTTTTTTCCAAATTCTTTTTTTTTCCCCAATGTAATTTTTTTATGGTTTTAGTTTTAATGGTTAAATAAAAATTAATTATTCAAAGAGCATGTCTAATGAATTAAAATAATAAAACTCACAGTTTTTATTGCATTTTATTAAAAGTTTCTCAAAAACGAAATTAGCCTTATGAATTAAATATAAAATTAATTAATTTAATTTAAATATATATATTTATTTATTTTTAGAAATACTGTGTTTTGCACTTACTTTGTTCTGGAAAATAGATTCTGGTAAATAATTTTTATGTTAAATATTCCTTAAAAGATTATATTTTAATAATTTTATTAGTACTAGTTGTAGTACTAATACATTAGGTAATATATTTCTGTGACAGGTTTTTTTTTAAGTTAATCCAAGCTTTTATTTGGACGGGTTGCTGTGAAGACCTTTACGTTTTTGTTTGTATATGATATGATGATAGTTTTTCTCAAAAGAAATGGTAAAACGCTCATGAAATGACTCTCAGAGCAGTTCTAGAGATTTATGTGTTTATGTGTTCATGTATTCATATATTGAGGCAACAGAGACAGTATGTGTGTAATAAACTAAACTGCGTGTCTGTGCCATTCATTCACAAAGAGACATGCAGAATTCACATTTAAATAGTATTTTTGCAGCTTAATATTCACAGACACTAGTCCATATCGTGTTTTGACTTAGGTGTACCAGCCTACTTTTGATTTATCCATCCAAAATTTGGCAACTGTTGGACAGAAAATTCAATTTTTATGACTGGATTCCGCGATTCCATCCACGTTTTCTGCATCACGGAAATCACAGGGCCCTATTTTTAGTATAAATCAGGGGTTGCCAACCTTTGAAATGCCATTTTTAATTTTTCCTTTTCTTGCTAACCACTGTGCTCTTGCTAAGCATTTTTTTCCCTGAAAATTCTGTAATAAACATGAGTATTTATGAGACTGAAACACTCTGACACTATGAGAGTGCTTTTCATCGCAGTCAGATGATACTTAAGATGATCAGATGTACATTCCTTGGAAAGGCCTTTTCAGCATGACTTTCTTCATAAGCACTGTGTTGAAATTTTGATAAATTGGAGACCATTCATTTGATCTGCTGATATTAGTAATAATAAATTGTTTGTCGAAAATGATCTTAGCTTGCACTTAAAGTTATTTATACTGAACCTTATGATGCACATTGCGCTCATGTACAATCATGCTCTTGTATGCCAAATCCATTTAAAATGACCTTTATTTTGTTGTCATATCTCTGATCAAGTTACATGTGTTTTTAAAAACTTTCCATGCTGCACGTGAGGCTTCCTTTGTTCATCCTTGTCTCTGTCAACATCTTTTAGTGCTCCAAATGGATCTGACATAAGTGCAGAATCACTCAGATTATTGTAATATCATACTTGGGTTCCTGCACTGGAAAGAATGCCTTCATCACTGCTCTGTTTTTGAAGTGCAGCTCTGTTTCTGAAACCCTGCAGCGTGTAAGCCCAAACTTCTCTCTAATCAGTAAACGTAAAATACATATTCGGGAGACACCTCCTCGGCCGTAAACAACCCTGCTTCGCATTAAGGGCTGTTGGTAAAAATGTCATTTTTTGAGTACTGTTTCTATTGCCTTTAAATCAATTGGTTTTGTCACGTCCTTCAGGGCTCAGTTTTGGTGCAGAGCAGCCTGCTTCAATTAGTCTGATGGAACCCATGTGGCTGCTATCAGTGCTGCCATCTTCTCCCCACGGTCTCGGAGAAGACTGGCTCCTCTCCATAATAAGCAGAGAGCAAACACTCTCTCTCACAGTCTGTAATATCACCCCACACCTCTGGACTACACCTCCAAGCTGACCCACATTAAAGCAAACCCAAAGGTTCAAAAGCAAAGCGCCCGGGCACTTCCTATGCAAAGCCCTGTAGATATAAATTACTATCTCTTCCTCATGTAGAACTGAATTTGGACCAGCGCTCATGAAAACTCTTCAAAGGTGACAAGCAGTGCAAAATAGATCTATGATATTAAATATTAGCTTGTTTAATGGTTAATCATAATATAGAAGGGTAGGGCTGATTTAATGTTTTAGGAGAAGCTGTGATGTTATTACAAATATTGTAATAGTGAAGCAGTTGGTTTAGGTTTGTTAAAATTAATGTACTGTAAATTATTTTTGAAGTAAATAAAACCAATATAATTGGAGTATGTTTTACAAAGTCTTCCTATTTCAAAATTTTACATTTAATTCAGTGTGTTACTTGCCATTTATTTGTGTTTAATTGTGTTTGTGTGTGTGCAGTAATGAGTACAAATCATATGTGTGACCCTGGACAACAAAACCAGTCATAAGGGGCAATTTTTAAGATTGAGATTTGTACATAATTCAGAGGCTAAATAAATCAGCTTTTAACTGAGATATGGTTTGTTAGGATAGGACAATATTTGTTCGAGATAGAACTATTTGAAAATTTGGAATCTGAGGGTGCAAAAAATTTGCCTTGAAAGTTGTTCAAATTAAGTTCTTAGCAATGCATATTACTGATCAAAAATTAAGTTTTGATATATTTATGCTAGGAAATTTACAAAATATCTTATTGGAACATGATCTTTATTTAATATCCTAATGATTTTTGGCATAAAACAAAATTTGATCATTTTGACCCAAACAATGTATTGTTGACTATTGCTACAAATATACCGGTGCAACTTATGACAGTTTTTTTTTTTTTTTTTTTTTTTTTTTTTTTTTTTTAAATAGGTTACAGATTACAAGTTACCCTATTTAAAATGTAAATGTAAAATGTAAAGTAGTGTAACTATTACAATTACTTTTGAAAAAAGTAATGTAACTGCTCATTGATTGCTTTTTGATTACTTTTCTAAAATTCTAATGAATGTTTTTAACTGTTAATTATTTTGAAACATTTAAATCAGGCGGGGTAACTTTCCAGTAGTACTTGACACTGATTACTTTTAGACTTTCAAAATCCATCACATGAATTAAGATTATTATAATTTAATTTTAAAGCACAGCTACCACAAAATCCGACTTTAGCACTTTTTTTACTTTGAGATCGCTGAGGTTAATTATAGATTTAAAATCATAAGAAGATATAGTTTAATATCTATGATGCTGTATTTGAAATGAAATAACAGGAAACGTTGGCATCTAACTATGCTTTGGAAAAAAAACAGTTAATCTTAAAAAAATAAAGCATATACATGACCCTAAATACACTCTTGAAAATAAAGGTGCTTTAAGGTTCTTCACAGCGATGCCGTAGAAGAACCATTTATGTTTTTAAAAATAACCTTTTAATCAAAGGTTCTTACCTTTTTAGAATCTCAGAAACCTTCTTTCGCCACAAAGAACCTTCTGTGAAACAGAAAGGTTCTTTAGATGTTAAAGGTTCTTTATGGAACCGTTTAGACCAAAAAGGTTCTTCTATGGCATTGTGAAACCCCTTTATTTTTAAGAGCGTAGGTAATGAAACCGTTATCAAAAAAGCATGTGTTCTATTCTGTGTCCTAAACTCCTGAAACATTGGTGTCTCATATTTAGTCAATGCAATTTGGGAAAGAAATTAATCAAATCTGTATATTTGTATTGTTAACATTTTCTAGTAACTGTAATTTAATTACACACTTTTCTCAGTAACTAAATTCAGTAACGTAGCTAAATTACATGTAATTAGTTACTCCCCAGCACTGATGGTATAGCATGAAGAAAACAACATAACATTTTGCTCCTAAAAGCCAGGTGTCCTTTAATGTTTTGCTGTCCTCATTTTGCAAAATTACAAAAGCTAAAACCCTTATGCTTCTTAATGATCTCATAAATTTGTTTAAAACCTAAATGTTTTGCTTTTCAATATTAAAACACTTGTAAATACAGCTGTGGTCTCATTTGTTTTCATGAAAACATAGTCTGATAGCAATTACCGTCTTAAAAACTTGATTAAATTTTGTCACCCTACACCATACACAAAACAGAACCTATTCCTTTATAAAGACACAGCTTATCAAGTGTAATCATGCTACAATTAAGAGCATTTAACTGAGGACCCACACCGCCTCAGACTGCGATAAGACTTGTTTGATTGGCGTGCATGGATACACAGAGACCATATAGCCTGGGGCAGGAGAGAGAGACAGGCAGCGAGAGGCAGACGCTCAGTGAGAGTCTGACTGTATGGGTCACGGACGCTCCACTGGCCATGCAATCCATTGATCTCCAGCTCCGCTGCAGCCGTGGCACCAGTCCAATTAAAGTGTGAAAGCCTGAGGGCGCAAACAGGAGTGCCGTCAGTTTTAAATGAAAAATAAGAGCTAGCTTAAGTACATTTTCAATGGTTTTGTGTGTCTGATATCTCTCAATTTAGCTGTCATTAGAGATTCAGGTCTAAAGAAATATTTAAAAACAACAATGTGGTCTTCATTTAAGGCGTCCTTATTATTCAGCAAATTGCCTCTTCAGTGAAATTTGCTTTTACGATTGACTGTCATTTTCTCGAAATTTTCAGAATACGTGCGCTTTCTACGCAAACTTTAAAGGGCCGTTCATAACGTTTTGGAACGGCGCACACATTTCTTTCATAAGGATGAAAGACTAAAATTCATGAAATCTGATCTTTCTGTTGCAGGCACCATTTCATGCTGGAACAGCATGATCTCCACTATAATTCAGAGCCATTGGAATGGATGGGGCTTTGACACGCAAACAAAAAATCTCTCTAAAGTAAATGTTTCTGCTCAAAGCCAACTGTGATTTGGAATCCCATTATCAAAGCCAACTGTGCTCCGGAGCCTGGACAGCTTGGAGAATCATGTTGTGTTATGTACTCAGAGGAGTCCTCCTCTGCGCGGCCTTTACTCAACTGAGACAACTGCTGCTAATTCACAGTGGGGGAAAAAATGGACAATGATATATCCCACCTTATTCAGGCTTCGTTTGTAATCTAAATGCATGGTTGCAAGAGACAAAAAGCAATTTTCTGCTGGTGCTTTGGATCAAGAGTAAAGATTTGAGAATGCTGGACTGGCCAAGATCACATCCAAACGTTCTTGACAGTTTATTTTCATATTAGGCTGTATCAATAAATTTACTGCAAGTTTGATATCAGTCCATCTCAATGATGTGCAGTCGAGCTGCTCCGCAAAGGCGAGTACACAGCAACGATCTATCACACTACGTTAAAAAGCGCCAAAACGATATTTATTGCTTGAATTTCCTAATGAAGTGGACAGAATTTGAAATCTGAGGTTTTGTTTCATATCAGAAGTAACACAAAGTCTAACCTATTGCTATTTATTGGAAGGAAGGTGCACTATGTACTGTTTATTCATCAACTGAAAACAGCATAGACCAAAAGATTGCTTGAGATTTAAGAATCGATATTGGTTCATTGAAATGAGATTATAATTGTGTTATTATAATTAAACTGACGGGTAATAATAGATTATGATTGAATTTTTACGACTCTGTCCGTCAAAATGACGGACAATGTTAAAGTCTAGCGCAACCTCTGACTGACTCCAAGCTTTTAAATCGTATTTAATGTTACAAAAGCTTGTCTTAAATATTGATAATAACAATAATAAAAATGTTTCTTAAACAGCAAATCAGCATATTAGAATGATTTCTGAAGAATCATGTGACACTGAAATCATGATACTGAAAATGTAGCTTTGATCACAGGAATAAATTACTTTTTAAAAAAAAATTCAAATAAAATAACAGTTATTTTAAATACTAAAAATATTTCAAAATTTTACAGTTTTTCCTGTACACTGTAAAAAATAAAAAACAATTTGTTGAGTCAGCTTAAAATAATTTGTTACTCTGTTGCCTTAAAATTTTATGTTCAGTCAACTAAAATAAGTTTATTCAACTTAGATATTTGTGTTTGCTAAACTTAACAGATGGGTAAGTAACCCAGCTGCCTTAAAATTTTAAGTTGATTCAACTCAAATATCTAAGTTGTCACTTAGTATAATTTAACATTTCAAGTTGAATACATTTTTTTTGAGTTGACTGAACTTAAAATTTTAAGGCAGCCAGGTTACAAATTATTTTCAGTTGACTCAACAAATTGTTTTTTACAGTGTACTTTGGATCAAATAAATGCAAGCTTGGTAAGCAGAAGAGACTTCTTTAAAAAAAAAAAAAATCTTACTGTTCAAAAACTTTTTACTGGTAGTGTATGAAGAATA
The DNA here is from genome assembly GCF_022985175.1 of Labeo rohita. Classification (NCBI taxonomy): domain Eukaryota; kingdom Metazoa; phylum Chordata; class Actinopteri; order Cypriniformes; family Cyprinidae; genus Labeo; species Labeo rohita. The sequence goes on along the minus strand of NC_066881.1, from coordinate 17,528,178 downwards.
GATAGAGCTCTATTCACTATGATTAAATAATTAAAGTGTCTTATGACTTCTAAAGACATTTTAAAGACATTTCTGACCTTATCAAAAATTATTTGCAGATGTAGTTAATCATAATGAGTATAGCCAAGCTTTCCTGTAGTAACATTTAAAGATCATTATACTAACAATGTAGGAGTAACGGTTTCATGCAAACGTTTTGAGAATGTTTATCCTGTTAAAGTTGAGAGAAAGTTTCATTAATGTTACTGCAAGTTTCCCTGAGAACATTTCCTATTAGCTAGGACTACAAAATCCGTGAAACTATGGACGTTTTGATGATTGTTTGGTTAACATGTTTGTTGTAAATGACCATTCAAACACTTAGTAGTGAGCAAAACTAAATGATTCCATATCAAAGTCTGTTTGGGACATTAAAGGGTTAATTGATTCTGTCGGCTGTAATAAGATTCTATAATCCATCTTGTATCTGTTGTTTAACATCTTAAGCACCTATTTTGATTCGGAGCTCTTTTTTCTGTAAAATGTTTGGATGAAGCAACAAACACATGATTACGTTACGTTCTGCTCTTGCATTTTGTAAAAACTTGGTTTTGCATCAATGTGACAAATTGATTCAAACAATGTCCTGAACTCTGCAATGATTTTCTCCCATTTTTCCTCCCTGAAAAGTGCAGTTCCTCCCCTGCAACAAAAAGCTACTGTAATACTCAGTAGGGTTATCTGTCAGCCCCCTCCTCTCCCTCCCATAAATGCAGTTCTGCGGCCTGACTGTCTTTAACCCAGCTGATAACGCTTTAGCCTCCTCGTAAAGAATAGGTCTCTTTTAAGTGATCCATTAACGTCCTGTCCCCAAGAGTCTGCCTCAGTCTACTGAAACAAACCAGGAAACCTTGAAGGAAAACAGGATGACAGACAAGCTCCAAGATCAAAGACCCCCTTCGATTCCCTCCGCTCGTTCCCCAGACATCTCCAGGCCTCCTCCCTAATGTTTTCAATTAGGGCCTCTGAGAATGTTTCAAATCGTAACGTTATCAATTAGTCAGCAATCCCTGTGTTTGGTTCTAATGGCCTCAAGTTAACAGTGAAGATTTAGTGCCTAAGAGGGAGATATCAGTACAGGAAAGAAAGGTTTTCATGTAGGGGAATTTACGACTGTCTGCCTGCAGGTCTGCTTTCCAGAGTTACATTCTCCACAGAGCTTTTGGGTCTGTAGTGTCCAATCCATTCTGGCTCCTTTGGATAACCTATAATGATTTAAAATAGTGCTGTAATTTTGTCAGCAACGGGTCATAGACATCGCTATTGTGTTTCTATGACTTAACAAAACAATACATTAGCCTGTTGCTGTTTTGGAGAGATATATCACCTTAAAAAAAAAAATGTGTGATTTAGTTTCTTTCTTTTTTTTCCTTCAAGAAGTTATTTGTCTTTTTAACTTTTTGTTTTCCACAGTGTAAGTTAAAAGAATAGTTTGCCCAAAAATGAAATATTATTTGCTGAAAATCTACTCACCCGTAGACCATCCAAGATGTGGATGAGTTTGTTTTTTCATCAGAACAGATTTGGAGAAATTTAGCATTACATCACTTGCTCACCAATGGATCCTCTGCATTGAATGGGTGCCGTCGGAATGAGAGTCCAAACATCACAGTAATCTATAAGTAATCCACACGACTCCAATCAATCTATTATTATTTTGTGAAGTCAAAAGTTTTGTGTTTATAATACATGAATTCATCAAGACATTTTTAACCTCAAATTGAGTATTGTATCCATAATATTGGTTTCTAAATTTTAAACATTTAAATTTTTACTTTTAAAAATGTTTAGACATTCCTTAAAAAATGTTTATTTTGACTAGTTTGCCTTGTCTTTTATTAGTCAAGGTATCAGTAAATCAACTTGCATTAGGTTACTCCAACAAAACTGAATTTGAGTTATATCAGGTAGAAATGACTTCTTATGGTAATACAATTGAGGTCAAAAGTTTACATACACCTTGCAGAAACTGCAAAATGTGAGTTATTTTTACCAAAATAAGAGGAATAATACAAAATTCATGTTATTTTTTTATTATTACAGACCTGAATAAGATATATCACATGAACAATGTTTACATATAGTCCACAAGAGAAAATAATAGTTGAATTCAAATGACCCTGTTCAAAAGTTTACATACTCTTGATTCTTAATATTGTGTTGCTACCTGAATAATCCACAGCTGTGTTTTTTGTTTAATGATAGTTGTTCATGAGTCCCTTTTCCATCCTGAACAGTTAAGCTGCCTGCTGTTCTTTAGAAAAGTCCTTCAGGTCCCACAAATTCTTTGGTTTTTCAGCATTTTTGTGTCTTTGAACCCTTTCCAACAATGACTGTATGATTTTGAGATCCATATTTTCACACTGAGGACAACTGAGGGACTCATATGCAAGATTTTAAACACTTACTGATGCTCCAGAAGGAAATGATGCATTAAAAGCCAGGGGTAAACTTTTGAAACATTTTTCTCATTTTCCCTAGATTTCATATTTTTTTCATTTAGTGTCGCCTTTCAGAAGCTATAAAAGATGCTTGCATGTTTCCCAGAAGACAAAATAAGTTACATTTACCCTGATCTTCAAATTCAAAAAGTTTTCACCCCCCGGCTCTATAAATTTAAGTTATTTTCTCTTGTGGACTATATGCAAATGTCTTTTATGTGAAATATCTTATTCAGGTCAGTGCTAAATAAAAAATAACAAGCATTTTGTATGATCCCTCTTATTTAGGTAAAATAATTAACATTTTGCAGATTCTGCAAGGTGTATGTAAACTTTTGACTTCAACTGTATTTGCAGGTTTACACATCTTTTTCAGTGTGTGAAAACTCAAGTAGACCCTTTAATTGAGAAAATGTGGAAAATTTAAGAAAATAAAAGATCAAACACAAAATGTGCATTTTAATGATTTGTATTTACAGTATTTAGACTCTTTAATTGAGAAAATTTAACAAACTGAAAGATATAACTCAAAACGTGCATTTTAATTACTTGAATTTACCATATCGGCACATTTAGCAATAGTTCAAGTGTGATTTTTATCAAATTATACTTGGTTCCTTGTCAGGTCATATTAAATGTGAATATTAGATCAGTGTTTACATTGTGTATTAACCCCAGTGGGCTTCAGGGGGTCCTTGGTTTACCCGTTCACTCATTTCTGTGTCCTGCTCAGTGACGGCACTCTGGGCCCGGCCGCATTAGAGAGGTCAGGGGGCTCCAGCTGGCAGGCAGGGGCCACAGTGGGACCTGGAGACGGGTATTTCAGACGCCAGCATGGGGTGACACTTTCACCTGACTGAGCGCTGGCCATGTGTTCCACCCCACGCTGACTCTGTCCTCACGGTTATGTTCTGTGAAAAGAACCGAGATGCACAGAGTGCCCATTCTTTTGAATTATTGCTGTTGTTCACTGTAAAAGTAACAAACATTCAGAGAAGCTATTTCTACCTGATCTGACCAGTGAAAACCAACTTCCACTGGTGTATACCAGATTAAATAATAATTTTGTCATGAATGAAGCCAGTTAATTAAGATTTTGTTCGATTCATTCTCAAACAATGTAATGTGAGCCTTGTATTTCAAAGTCAAAGACTGTTATTTAATTTTAAGTTGCACTGAGCAGTGTTACATTAATGAAATGTACGCTATAGGCCAACGACCTGACAAAGTGCTCAATCACCATTTAGTTCAGACAAAGAGTAATTAATTAAACTTAGCAATTAATTAGACATCATTAATAGTACATTAATTCCTGACAACGTCCTAACAAATCACCTGTGTATCCTAACACACCCATTTTCTTTTGTTAAACAAACATCCCACAGATTTCCCAGTGCACTTGAAAAGATCAGGAGTTTACATGTAAGCAAAAGAGCAGCCAAAGGACAAAAAGGATACACATAAAACTTCCTTTAATGCGTGTCATTTGATTCCTGGAAAACTCCAGTTAATCACCTATCGAGAAAATGATGAAAAATGGTGTTCTTAAATGTTGTGCATTTCTTCCAGCCAAAAAGACATAGTTTGAATATGTCAGTAAGAGATTACAGCCACAGACTACAATTCACATTCCACTATTTCAAGGACAAGATGTGTGATAATTGTACCCGCAGATCACTTCTTCTACAGCGTCTGGGAATCATGGGTGGAGTATGTCAGGAACATTATGGCTTTTTTTTTTTTTTTTTAAGTGGTGTTGTACAGTATACTTACTGTCTTGAGAAAAGTAGGACACAATCCGTCATTTTTTTTGCCATATTACTGCAATATTAATTCAAATGAATTATGGAACACCCTAACTTACTCATACTTTAATATACCGTGGGGCAAAGTATAATGAAAACATTTTCAGGTCCTTCAGATGTAAATGTAGTACGAAGCATACTTTTATTATCTGATTTCATTAGATTGATTGCAATAGCAAAGTATATTTAACAAGCAGTTTCATATTCCATATCAATTAGGTACATGTCAGTTCTGAATTGAGTAATTACCTTAAAAAAACAAATTCTTCCCTCTTTAGCCGCCAAATGAGGAGTGCCCAGCCTGCCAGCTGTTATTCTCCTGCCAAAGTACAAAGAACCAAATGCTTAATGGGCCATTTTAGGCCTCCTGAAGTTGTATCTGTCATCCTCTTAAACAAAACATTATTTACTGGGTCTTTATGAGCTCATTTTAAAGTGATTTGTAGCGAGCTTGTTTATACATCCTATTTTGTACATGAAACTTATTTACTTATTTATAATAAAATATTGCATTGAAATTTGAGATAATAAAATCTGATGCAATTTCAGTTATTTACAATGTCAGAAAAAGTTCAAAAAAAAAAAAAAATCCTCTTCCATGCATGGTGTGATTTTATTTTAAGTTTCTAAAGATTCGCCGTCACCCTCTGTGAAACAGCTGGCGGAGTGTTATGGTTCTGTGGCATAGGTTTGTGTCCCATTAGAGGTTATAGGGCTCTATGACTGTGTAAAACCATAAAACAGGTCACAGCTGAATGTATGAGTGTCCATTTTCACATTAGAGTAAGAGTGAACACATGTCCCGTTGTGCTGCCGCGGAGTCGGGTTTCATTTTCGAGGGCCTTCAGTACGCAGCGATCGAGACTCGCCGTAGATGGCAGAACTACCGCTGACCTCAAAGGTTTAGCCTGGCCAGCTCTCATGACTGTTTATTAAAACTGCATGATTCACGCTCTGCCAAAGAGCCATTTTCCCTCGCTGAGAGAGTCTCGTTTATTATTATCGGGGCGGCCCAGTGTTGCTAAGGAGAGCAGGGGCTGATAGCCTGACATCAGCTTCTTCCAGCCTTACGGAGGTAATTGTTGTTTAACTTTTTCCAATACACAAGTGCATCACTTCACACGCAGATGTAACAGCTAATGTTCTAAGTACTGGCACTATAATAATGTAATTCAAAACAGAAAAAAGTGGTTTTATAAAAAAATAGCATTTGCAGAGTGGAAAATGTGTTTAAATAAAAAAGTACAGATCACAGTAAATAGCTATTAAATGGATTTAAGCGTTACCATATGCTTATGCATGTGTTTGTGGCAGGGAAGGTGTGTTTGTGTGTGTGTGAGTGCGTCTGTGTGTTTGTGAACTACAATAAATGTATAATTAGGCATTTTAAAAGAGCCTAATTAAGGGGACGTTAAAATGCAGGGCAGCCTGTAGGCATGGCTGTATTTTATTTATGTACTGAGCTTTCAACAGTTACTGTCCAGGTTCACACCACCAGCTACATTATTGCTGTTATTTTGTCAGTTTGCCCTCTTATGTATAATTTTATAAAACACCTTTATCGTAAAGCATTTGAGCTGTTATCAGCTGTATGTTAAAGCAAGAGCTCAACCCAGAATTCTGTCATTATATATCTTCAGTATTGTTCATTGTTCACAAAGAGGTGGTTCTTCTATTGCATCACTAAAAAAACACTATTTAGAAAAAGTGGATTTCTTTCTTCTGCAGTAAATGATGACCGAATGTTTTATTTTAGGTGAACTATCCCTTTAAGAGATACAGTGGTACTGGATTTGATCACTGATGCAATGTCATCATTTACAAAACAGGATCCAAAGTCCAGAGAAGATGCGAAAAGCATATTATTAAGCCATTGCTTTTGCAAAACATAAGTACTTTAATACAGCCATCACTGCCGATGCCAAAATGACTTCCATGAGTGGTTTGTGTCACGTTAACATTTGCAATAAAAATCTGCAAAGCAATCGTAAATCAAGTATCTGTCAGCAGATCAGCGGTCGCATGGTGAATATGAGGGTTGAAGTGTGGTTGAAAGTGCGCTGTCTGTGAGGGGGAAGCCACAGTCTGCCCATGACTGTGCCAAGCTGCTCCAGACACACACACACTCATATGGCTTGTATCTGCTCTGGTGTGAAGCACTGGAGAATGACAGAAGCCACTGAAACTTTGTGGGGGCAGTGAGATGATGTTAAACCTCAAGTGTGATGAACTCTGGCCACCGTGATTAACCATGAATGCTGTTTAGAACAATCAGAATAACAGGCTCTGTTCTCAGTGAAGGAGGATGAAAGGCCTCCAATCTGAATGATGTATATTGGCCTTTACTAACACTAACACATCAGTCAAAAGTTTTAGCTCAGTAAGATTTTTAATGTTTTGTTTTGTTTTTTTTTTTTTTTTTTTTTTTAAAGAAGTCTCTTCTGCTCACCAAAGTACAGCAAAAACAGTAACATTTTTAAATATTTTATTTTTTTTGTATTTAAAGTAACTGTTTTCTATTTGAATATATTTCAAAATGTAATTAATTCCTGTGATTTCAAAGCTGATTTTTTAGCATCATTACTCCAGTCACATGATCCTTCAGAAATCATTCTAATATTCTGACTTGCTGCTCAAAAAACATTTATTATTATTATGTTGTAAACAGCTGAGTAATTTTTTTCAGGTTTCTTTGATAAATAGAAAGTTCAAAAGAAAAGCATTTATCTGAAATAAAAATCTTTTGTAACATTATAAATGTCTTTATCATCACTTTTGATCAATTTAAAGCATCCTTGCTAAATAAAAATGTTAATTTCTATAAAATAAAATAAAAATTATACTGACTTCAAGCTTTTGAATGGTATAGTATATAATGTAACAAAAAGCTTTTTATTTCAGATAAATGCAAATCTTTCTGATCTTTCTATTCATCAGAGAATCCTGAAAAAATATGTATTCAACTGTTAAATATTGATAATAATAATAATAATAATAATAATAATAATAATAAATATTTCCTGAACAGCAAATAATCATTAGAATGATTTCTAGAAGGATCATGTGACACTGAAGGCTGGAGTAATGATGCTAAAAAAATGATTTTTGATCACAGGAATAAATGACATTTTAAAATATATTCAAATAGAAAGCAGTTATTTTAAATAATAAAAATATTTCCCAACATAACTGCTTTTGCTGTATTTTGGATCTTGGTGAGCAAAAGAGATTTTTTTAAAAAAACATTAAAAACCTTACTGTTCAAAAACTTTTGACTGGTAGTGTATGATTTTAATGTACATTTATATGTATGTATTCATGTAAACAGTAAATATAAATAGCATTAAATTAATGATATAATACAATAAAATTAATGATTTAATATATACATTACCAGTCAAATGTTTGGGGTGTGTAAGTTTTTTGTCTTAAGAAGTCTCACTCACCAAGACTGCATTTATTTAATCACAAATACTATAAAAACAGTAATATTGTGAAATAGTTTTACAATTCAAAATAACCGTTTTCTATGTTAATATATTTTAAAATGTAATATATTTCTGTGATGGCAATTCTGAATTTTCAGCTAGTTTTTGTGTCACATGATCCCACAGAAATGATTTTAATATGCTGATTTAGTGCTCAAGAAACATTTCTCATTCTCATTATAATTTTTCATTATCAATGTTGAAAACATTGTGCTGCTTAATATTTTTTTCAGGATTCTTTGATGAATAGAAAGTTAAAAAGAACAGCATTTAAAAAAAAAAAAAATCTATTAGCATTATAAATGTCTTTACTGTGACTTCTGATCAATTTAATGCATTCTTGCAAAATATTTTTTTTTAAAACTTTCGCTGACAAATCTAGCTTCTAGTTGAAACTTGCCATTGTTTACTGCAAATATTGTTGGTTCTCATGATAAATTGTTTTGAATAAATAAATAAATGCAAGTGTATATTAGATTTACAACAGGAGCCACGAACACGTTAACAGTATGACCAGTCTCAGTAACTTCCCTCACTGCTTAAAGTCATATCGTATTCTGTTCTTAAGCGGCTTAATGTCCATTTAGTACACAAATGGGTACCAAGCTGTGTATTAGTGTTAGAGATGGCCTTTTCACTAAATAGGACTTTTGTGCCGTGTCTTTGACTGCAGTCTGAGCTGTTAAGTGACAAGAGAGATTATCTCAGTCCACAATAGAGCCAATCATTTTCCCCTAAGTATAGGGCCTAAACTCCCCTGAAAAGCATAAAGGCCCTCACATTTAAAGAGCCAGTAGAGGGAAGATCCCATTCATGACTTAATAGCCAAATGAAAGTTCCTAATTCAGCAGTTAGGACTGTGGCGAGAGCTCAGCCACAACATGTCAGTGCTGGGCTCTGGGACTGAGCTGGCTTTGTTGGGCAGTAACAGTAATGGAGGGGGGTCTGAACGAGGCCTCATAATAACTTCCCGTCGTACAACTCCAAGGCTTTTCCCACGTACGAGAAAGCCGGGGACAATGCTCCCCGCGCTGCTCTCTCTGGTTCCTCTCTCTCCCCCGAGAAGAACAGGCTCCGAACGCCCCCCTCTCAGCCGCCCGCCCCACTGAGCTTCGCTCCGAGCTCATCGCCGGGTCAAGGGAGCGTTTAGTTCCATGATGATGGAGCGTATAACAAGGCTCCATACAGCAGTCAGCTGATGGCTGTCATCACTGTTGGCTTGTGTGTGTCCCCGACTGTCCTCTCTTCCCTTAATTACCCATCTTCACTCTCACAGCGAGGTCCCCTCACAAATTACACCGTATTGTTGGAGGAAGATTGGCCTGTCATCACGGAGAAGGGGAGCATTTCAGCATCGCCATAATGGCCCAGATGCCCGGCAGCGGCTGTACGTAGCACGCCCTCAAAACCAGCACCCCCCCAATCGCCCGGCCTCGCCGGCCATTACCGCTGGTGCCAGGTGACTCTGTGACCCAGACAGCTTTCTGCCATGTCAGCAATTCAAATGCACGGCGCCACAGTGTGGGGCTCGCTCCTCTTCTCAGACAATGGGCAGATTCGAGCTCCCCTAAAGATGAGTTAGGGCCTCTGATAATACAACTCCTCCACTTTCGCTTTTTTCCCACTGCCCCTGTGGAGCTCAAAGCAAATGAGATCCAAAATAATATGTGGGCCTGTTGTCTTGCTTGAACCGATATCTGTCTATTCTGAACACAAATGGACGGATATTACTTTGCTTTGCAAAGGAATGTCTGTGAAAGACCTGTTGAGTTTTAGTTTACCGCCATAACAGTAGTGCTGGGGAAGATTTAAGTCTTGGTAAGATTCAGCTAATCATAATTTCAAGTAGTCAGCCTATAATCAAGCTATATTTTAAAAAAGAAGTTAGCTATACAAACAAAAAAAGTAGTTAACTACATTGAAGTTACTGAAAACGGCACTATATTATAATTTAATTAGAGCCATTTTCTGGCACGAAAGTAATTAGTGGTGAAGAAAAAGGCTGACAGTATGAAACCTAAGGTAGCCTACATTTATACTGCAATACCAGTCAAAAGTTTTTGAACAGTAAGGTTTTTAATGTTTTTAAAGAAGTCTCTTCTGCTCATCAAGCCTGCATTTATTTGATCCAAAAAAAGCAACATTTTACAATATTTTTATATTTAAAATAACTGTTTTCTGTTTGAATATATTTAAAAATGTAATTTATTCCTGTGATTTCAAAGCCAAATTTTTAGCATCCATTCTCCAGTCACATGATCCTTCAGAAATCATTCTAGTATTCTGATTTGCTCAAAAAAGAGAACATTTAGTATTATTATTATTATTATTATTATTAATAATATTATTATGCTGAGTAGTTTTTTTCAGATTTCTTTGATGAAGAGACAGTTCTGAAGAACAGCATTTTTTTTTAAATAGAAATCCTTTGTAACATTATAATCATTATCTTTATCATCACTTTTGATCAATTTAAAGATGGTATAGTGTATAATGTTACAAAAAATCTATTTCATTTAAATGCTGACCTTTAGATCTTTCTATTCATCAAAGAATCCTAAAAAAAATCTACTCGGCTGTTTTAAATATTGATATAATAATAATACAAAATGTTTCCTGAAGGAATAAATTACATTTGAAAACATATTCAAATAGAAACAGCTATTTTAAATAATGAAAATATTTCACATTTTACTGTTTTTGCTGTACTTTTGATCAAATAAATGCAGGCTTGGTGAGCAGAAGAGACTTTTAAAAAAACATTAAAAATCTTACTGTTTAAAAAATTTTGATTGGTAGTGTATATAATACAACACCCGAATTAAGAAGAAAAAGGTGACCCTGAATCATTTTTTGATGTGTTCATCGCTTATGCGACTGAATGAATCGACTTCTTAATGCTACATATATGAGAGGACCGGTTGGGACGAACCGATTCGCTAATTAACTCGTTGGTTGTCCCGCGCGACATATGAGAAGAAGAAATGGAAAAGGCCTGTTTTGACAAAAAGACAACCGTCGAGTTGTCGCATTTGATTTGCCTGTTTCCTCAGTCCTGGCATTAGAAACGGCGATGTGGCATTTGGTCGCGCTACACCGCTAGTCGCTGGAAAAAGCAGGTTGTTCGTGGGACCGTTTCGAAAACTGTCACGCTACTGAGAAATGTTGTTAACTTTAACGTCAGAGTTTCATTCTGATCCCACAATCTGTCAGCAGAGAGATCAAAAGATCCATGTGAATCACTCGAAAGGTAAATTTGCGTTTTTGTGACTTAAGGTGACTTATATTTGTTGGACATGGCGAGCTGGGATGTTTAAACACTAAGGGCATCTGCCGTAAATCAGAAGTGAAACTAACAGTAGAACATGCTATTGCTCAAGCTTCATTCATGACATGAGTGCCGTTTTCATGGGCAGATGTTACTGATTTATTTTATTTTGCTGCTTGGTCTTGGTCTGTGTTGTCAGTTAATCTTAGCTAGACACTCATCTTTTGGTAGCTGGATGAAGGGTTGTCTTATTTCCGAGTGAAGTTCATCCACTGCATGTTTTGGAATTAAAATCAAATGTGACTTTATTGCAGAGACACCACAACCCATTCATCATAATAACGTTTTATATTGTCGTCAGTCAGCCATGGAGGTCTGAGTCAATGGCTTGTAATTCCTACACTTTTAAAATGCAGTTTAAACTATCTCATATGTATTTATTATATGCTGGAAAGGTTTCAAATTATGCTAATTACTGCTCATTGACTTAATTGAGAAGGTCCTTTCCTCTACCATAACCGTTTTTTTGGATGTGGAAGTTAAATTTGAGGATTACAGTGAAAGAAACTAGAAGAGTCGTCAATTATAATGACTCTGGTGTATGCATAATAAAGTTAACTGATAATTAGGCAAGATAAGAAGCAACAAATAAAACTAAGAATATCTTAGTTAACAACACCCCAGTTGGGTGCTGTATATGAGAAATTCAAAATGTCTTTTGGTTAAAAGCCATAGACTACTACTAAGAGTTTCTACTTCTGCTTTCAGTTATTTTCTATTCATTAGTGGTAATTTGAGAAGAGATAATACGCATAATATATTAAATTGAGACCATGTTAAAACTGAATCATTGCACAACTCGTTTTTCCACAGGCCCGTAGCATTAAGAGCTTAAAAGGTGTTGTTGCAATGAATTGAGATAGCCTTCCATCACATGAGGCGTATCTAGCAAATGGCAGTTGTGTATAAAAAAACAAACACGTTGTAAATGATAATTGTATGGCCCCGAGGTCTGTGAGCCAAACATTACACCGATTTCCTCACTATTACCAGACAGTCTGCCAAATGAGTTATTTCTAATTACTCACACATGCCTAGCAAATGTGGAAATATACTGCGGCCTTGGCTGACACTGAAGACAGTACTTATCAATTTACCACAGAACAAAGCATGCATATTTCCATTGCGTTCTTTAACTTGGCTGTAAAGAAAATATTACACCCATACAGTATGTGAATGACCATGACTGTAACCTTCCAGCGTTTCTCTATAGAGTATATTCATAAGCACAAGTTACTTAAGATGGCAATATTTTCTGTAAATAATTCAATCATTTATAATTTAATCAGACTTGTATTTTTTTCTGGCACAAAATCAGTGAATGGTTTTAAATGAATGAAGAATCTAAAATAGGCTGACTGTGGTAAACTTTAAGAGTTACATTTATACTAACTAATACAACACCCTAATCAAGAAGAAAAACAAGTACGCTGACACTAAATCATTGCTTATACAAGCCATGCGGGTGAATTTTCAACGCAACATATGAGAGGAAGAAATGGAAAATGGCGATGTGGCTACACTGCTAGTCATTGAAAAAGACTCCTTTATATGTACTTATGAGCCGATAATAATTACAAAATATTTTCAAAACAAAAGACTCCAACAAGCAGAATAAGTACAAGGTCTGTTATGCTACTGATAGAACTTATTCAAAGCAATCTAAACAGTTTGAGGAACAGGGGTCAACTCTATCATTAAATAAATAAATAAAAGACTCACATTTGGTATTTGTTACAATGGGAAACCTGAGGTAGAGACCACAGAGGCTAAACAACTCCTTCAATTATGGCCACATACTTGAGAGAATGCATATTTTAGAGTGCTTTCACACTTGATTCATTTTAGGGGTCTGAGAGCTGTTCACATGAATTCTGACAAATGTGTGGGAATTTTTTTTAAAGAATATCTACCCCAGAAATGAAAATTGGCTGAAAATGTACTCAAAATGTAGATGAGTTAGTTTCTTACTGGTAACAGACCTGCAATGAATGGGTGCCGTCAGAATGAGAGTTCAAACAGCTGATAAAAACATTCCACAATTCCAAAAATCCACAATTCACACAGCCCCAGTCCATCAATTAACATCTTGTGAAGCTGTGTGTTTGTAATAAACATATTAGTTTTAACTCATTCTGATGGCACCCATTTAATGCAGAGTGATGTAATGCTACATTTCTCCAAATCTGAATAAAAAACAAACTCATTTACATTGAGGTTGGCCTGAAGGTGAGTACATTTTCATTGTCTGGATAAACTATTTCTTTAAGAAGTCTAAGTTTGCTTCTTTTAAGCAGGACTGACAGCCTTTCTAAGATTTTACATATTGCATGTTTTTAAATGTTAAAAAATCAGTAAACACAGAGTGAATTTAGGGAAACTGGGACACTGTTCACCATTGTCTATCAGTCATCATATGCAGCATATCAACCTTGTTTTTATTAAATGTGTGAATAATCCAAATAAAAAGTCACCTTTATGTATAGGCCATGTGATTTAGTCTACATCACATGGTGTGTGTAGTTTTGATGAGAAAATTCACATCAATTCAGCTGAAGAAAGACAAGGTTGTTCAAAAAGCATTAGCACAATCTGGCCCTTAGGATATAAGTACACGCATGCTGTACATGTTTCATGCAACATTCAGCCATTTGCCGTGTTAATTAAAGAAGAATAAGCCTAATAATGCTGTTGAAACAAATCAAAGCGTTTTTTTCTGTTTCAGTTATGCTATCCGTAGACCGTGAACTCCACATGTGAAGAATTTGCGAAATGTTTACCGTGAAGGAGCGTTGCAGTCCCTAAATAGATTCGAAAATGTATAACTACTCCTTTGAGCCAAATTAATCCATATAAATATATCAATTTCAATATGGGACCACAGTCAAATAGTCGTTTTGGTGGTTTTCCCCCCATATAATTTAAATTGCTGCAAGCTGCAGCACTTGGAAAATGTTCGAGCCCACAATGCAGTTTTCTGTGCATAAATCACACCATAATACTGCCTTTAAATAGTTACAGACAGATAATTTATTCTTGGCACACACTGGACTCCGTACCTATGCCAGTGCGAGTGTGAGTGTGTCACGCTTAGTTGCCAGCAGTCATTATTTGCTGACAGCTCACGAGTCACTTTACTCTTTATTGTTCCTTTTCATGATTTTAAAACACTAGTTTTACACCGCTCTCACGGCACGGCGATTATTCTCAAGCAAACACGGCAGGTGAAGATATTGGGGGAAAAAGACTTTGGCTATGTGAGAAAATCACTACTGTGTGATCGTTTTTCAGACCAGATGCAGATAGGCCAGAATCCAAATGAATCGCTCCGCTCGGATCGGCAGCTCGACTTCACTTAGTTCGTTTTTGGTAAGTATAAACATGCTACACCTAATTCATCACAACGGCTCGATTGTGACAAAGCAGTTTTCCACTAATTGTGGCTATTTGTTTAAATTTCACCCCGTGTGATTTACGCAATGCTCAGGCTGGCTCAGAGTATTCTGATAATTACTCTAACATAACAGAAATCAAAATCCAACTGCGATCCCCTGCCTGTGATTCACCAGAAATGGCCTTATCCAAACTGAGCTGGCACTCATTTTCTCCACGGTTTAAATGAAAGCACGCATGGTTTAGATTAAAGCATTGTGCCCCAGCTATTCACTGAGAGCCGAACGCTAATGAAAACCAACTCTGCTCTTTTATAATTCATTTGTACCATTAGCATATTAGCTTCAGCGTAATGACAGGATGTCATTAAAGGATTTGGTCTATGACTAATGACAATATTTGTGCTCTGAAGTAGGTCAAACAAAGTAGCCAATTACTGTTCTTCCTATTACAATGATGAAAGCTAAAGATTAGCTATGCTTAGTTTTGGATGAATTGTTTACTAATAAACGTAAGGGTTTTTTGAGTCCCTCTTCCAAACAATGAAACAAACAGATTTAACTCATTTAATGGTTTTTAAATCCATTTAATGATGATATTTTCATTATGAAAAGGTACAGAACTCAATTTTTCCACCTTTGAAAAAAGCTAGTTCGTAGTTTTACACACTTTATTTTTTTAGTGTATTCATAAGATCATTCTATATATATATGTAAATGTATATAATAAATAATGTAACTTTTAAATCTGTTTTGACATATTTGTTACGATTTCTAAACTTTTTTACGGATATTGTTTTTGGATACAGTTCTTCTTTATATCAGTTTCATGATGTGTCTTTTCAATCAGTCAATACTTTGATCTGCATAAATGTTTAGTTTTTGTTCAAATGAAAAGCATTTTTTTTCCCCTGTCTCTCTCTTCAGGTTTCAATATGAATATCTCATCATCGGTTGGAGTGCTTCACTTTTGAGCAAATTCTACCACCCGTTTTTGCAATACAAGTAGATGAACATGTCCTCTGGGTGGCAGCATGTTTAGAAAGTGGAGTCTCCCAAGCCTCCGAGGGAAAACTGACACACATGGATCCAATATAGGAAAACCTTCATACAGTAGAAGTAGACGACATGGAGCCATCCTTCGTTCGGAGGAGGAAGTTAGTGGTGTTCATGTCTGCTACTGTTTTTCATTTGCAGTCACAAAACTTTTGAACGACTTCCAAACAACTTCCCCTTTCACAAACGCAAAGGTGTACCTCCAGCCAATGTGATTTGTAAAGATTTTCAGATTGTAGCTGATGTCTGATTATTCAAAGCTATTATTCGTTTATTTCGCCTTTCAGAATCGGAGACATTACTTGTTAGTCTGCCTTCCTTAAGTAAATGAGCATGTTCCGCCTGTTTTTTTTTTGTTTTTTTTTTGTTTTGTTTTTTACTTAACCTAAAACATTTTTACTAGCCCCACTACAAAAAATTACACTGCCCCCCCGAATATTTTATATTTTTTCTTTACTGAACATTTTCTTTAAAACTATTATAAAAACAATCAGCTATAATGTAACTTCATTGTAGTTACATATTCATTGACATACATATGCTGTACACTGTAACATAAAGTGGTTTATTTATAATATCTAATACTAATGTGTAATTTCTAATAATAACTGTTTTAGTAATACAACAATTTTGCAATCCATTTATATCCTTTTTTGGTTAAATCCATTTATATCATTTTTTGGTTAAATAAGCATTACTTACACTATCAGAGAAAGGAGAAAAAATCAATTTTATATTTTTACATTAACAATGTAATCAATATTCTGTTCATTAAAGCCAAGAATGAATCTCATCAAATTAGTGTTTTTAAGCATTTTATATTTATTCTACATTACTCAGGGCAGTAACATTTTAAACAATCTATTTTATTTGTGAACTTATGTTCAGCTATTCTTTTTAATAGTTGACTTTTAACTATTTTTTAAATTTTTCAGAATACCAGTCATTAAAACTCAGTAAAAACTGGTCACAGACACTGAGATTTACCTTAAATTTACCAAGCTGATTACTCACTAAAAACTAAATCCGATGTTAAGGCTTATTTTGATGCAACAACTTGTTTATATCTAAGTTTGTGAATTGTGTACTTACTTAAAATCGTATTTCCCGTTAACACCATTATATTGTTCATTCAAACTGATTCGTGAACATTACACGTGCATAAAAACAAGAGGCGGGACTTATTTCATGAACCAATCACAGCCAAGCATAACCAGTCATTTGACTTTCATCCATTCATTCTCAATTACCCCCCACCAAACTCACTGCATGCTTTAGGGGGTCTGTTAAAATGCAATTGGTAATATTTGTGTTTTACTTTTGTACTGCAAATTTATTTCTCATCCAATATTTTGAGGAGGCACTGCCTCCCTTTGCTTGCTCAGAGGAAACGTCCCTGAACTGTAAACAAATTGTCCCATTAAAAAAGTGTCTAAAATCAGACCTGACCAGTAGGTAAAATAAATGTTTATAAAGATATCAATAATCTAGTCAGAAAAGAAAATGCAGAAAATATCTTTTGTCAGTTGCTACAAGGCTTGTAAAAACAGCATCAGCTGTGTTCAAATGCACCATCATCCGCCTGACTGAAAATTATGCTGAATAATCAAACCCAATCAAATTTGGCATTAACTTCGTCCTTTAGAACTAGAGAGCATGAACCAGTAAATATCATTTTCTGCCACTTAGCCCTTAATGTACCCTAAGTATATTTGGCTTTGACAATTCAATACAACCTGTGGTTTCACAGATTTACAGTGACATGTCAAAATAGCCATCCATATTAATTGGCGAGATGCTGAACAGAGGCAGATTTGGGTGACACATCGACTCCTAAAGTGAGGCGAGCAATTTACGGTTACATCCATGAAGGAATGTAGGTAACATACTTGTCCAATGCCATACTTGTCCAATGCCACAGACTGCTCTTTGACCAACTAAAACAAATACTGTTCAACTGCTAATGTTGAGCCAGAACAAATAAATCAATCAGCTTGTTTTCACTATGCTTAGTCCGCAGATTTAGTGAAAATTAAAAATGGACTTTGCATATATTTGGTTCCAGCCAAGCTTAAAATTAGGGTTTACAGACTATGAAAAGGAATACCATAACTGTAAACACACTGAGTGTGTTTAGCTCTCAGTAATCTGAATATGTCTTTGACACCTATACAGCAACAAAAGGTCTATTATTGTCATATTACAGTGAATTCTGCTTTATTTGAACATCCACAACGATAGTAAAAACAATCACAGTGTTGTGCTCCGTATAAAATGTATAGTTAACGCTCTATAGGCGACAGTGAACGTGGGCAGAGTTTCACACAGAACTCGTGTTTCTCCGTTAGCCGCAGTGACTGAGCAGCGCAGAGTTCTGGAACATTCCTGGAGAGACTCAAAGAAGAACATACACAGTGGGAGTTTGGACCCAGCCCAAGAAAAATAAATCCAGGTTTACATTTTATGAGTAAATGAGATCATATCTAGTTGGCCCTTGAAAGTTATGAGACAAAAATGCATGTCTGTGCTGCTGTTAAATCAAGATATTTCGTTTAGATTTGATAACTCATCATGTCTACACAAGGCGTATGGTTTGTGTGGGAGTTTGGGGTATAGAAATATGGCGGCGATGATGTTGCTGACATCTGTGGTTAAGGGTTTCATGCAGTCGTGTTGATTAATAAATCAGCTCGCTCTTGGTAGTAAATTTGTTGCATTAGTCACTTCTAAAGAGCTTCTGTCTAAACAAACGCAAAGCGAGATTTGCTTCTTTTTTTCTAAACAGTATACCCGATCATCTAGTATTTTAGCTTTTGAGTATGAAATTTGGATTTACAGTAAGCCACGCAAGGTCAGCTGTGTTTTTCACATGTTCTTTGCTATTTGACTCTCAACGAAATGAAATTTCAGTGGGCATGATGAGCTGTTGTCTTAATAAGGCACATTCATGTTTTATTGATCATAAGATGCTGCAGATTATGGTTTTAAGTTTTTGTTTACCAAGTCTCTACTTTGATCTTTACACAAGCACTCTCGAGCTTCTCTCTCCCAAAATGTTTCTGTATACAAACCCTGATTACCTTGGCAACAAGAGAAGGTGCTTGATCAAGCACGAGGTCCACATAACTGGCCCCAATAAATACTTTGTAGCACTTAATTTAGTTCCATGCCGTGGGCCATTAGCTCCTACAGTCCGTCACTCAGCAACTGTGCGGCTGATGGAGAGAAAAGGCACAGCAGTGTCAATTTAATTAAATCCAGCTTGGCTGGGTGTGGCTGTTCATCAGCCGTGTGTAGCACTTTTCTGACAGGACCAGAAATTGCTATTGATGCCCCTTTGCATCAATGTTATTTTAAGTTGTAAATATATAAGTTCCTGAGTTTGTTCTGTTATTAAGATAAATTAGTGGACTGTCAGTGTGCAAGAACAGAAGGCAAAATTGGGTACCCTAGTACTGAATGAAAGTAAACAGACAATAAATTATTATTAGACAATCAAATATTTTGAAATGCAAGATCATTTACACTCTTTGACAACACAGGGCCATTATATTAAGAAACATTGTGCTTCATTCTTTCTTTTTAAAATCAAAAATTATTAAAATTAATAAAAAAATCTTTATAATTAGCAGACTATGAATAATCTCTTTAATTAAGAACATAACACATTATATTTGACTTTGGGTTGCAAAGGTATTTATTGAAAGTAAACATAAACAAAACAAGCAAACAAAAAATATATGTGACCCTGAACCACAAAACCAGTCATAAGTAGCACATAAGTATATTGTAGCAGTAGCCAAAAATACATTGTGTGGGCCAAAATTATTGATTTTGACCCATGTTCCATAAAGATATTTTGTAAATTTCCTATCGTAAATATATTAAAACGTAATTTTTTATTAGTAATATGCACTGCTAAGGTCTTTATTTGTACAACTTTAAAGGCGATTTTCTCATTATTTTTTTATTTTTTTATTTTTTTTGCACCCTCAGATTCCAGATTTTCTAATAGTTGTATCTCATCCAAATATTGTCCTATCCTAATAAACCATACATCAATGGAAAGCTTATTTATTCAGCTTGTTGTATAAATCTCAATTTTAAAAAAATGACCCTTATGACTGGTTTTGTGGTCCAGGGTCACATTTGTGTAAAGAGACTGAATGCCCCCTTTTTAAGTTGCTCGCTTCAGAATGATCACACTAAATAAATATTATTCTGATAAACAGATTCAGTGTAATAACTCTAAGGGTGTTTCTTTTAAGTAATCATTAAGATATCTGATAACCCTCATAACCTTAAAATAATAACCCTCATAATCTTAAAAAAAAGCCAGAGCAGCTGCATTTAAAAGCATTTAAACTCAACGTGAAAGTACCTAACAAGAAATGACAAAAGCTAAAGACTTAATTTTGTATTATTGCATTTGAATAGCATATTTAAAATTGATGGCAACAATTATTGTAAACTGCTCTTTTTTTTACAGAATCAGGTCATTGTTGTAATATATTCCACTGAAAGGGGTGGGGGGGAAACTTCACGTAAGCTTTCCTGGTTCATCGTGGTGTTTTTCAGCATGTTTATTTACACAAAATATATCTCAAATTTTTAAATCTGATTTATTTAAAAAAAGACAGGACAGATGTTCAGTCAATTTACACATTGTCCTCTCAGGTTCCTCTAAGTTACGCTTATGTTTTTCTTCTATGCTTTTTCTGTGGTTTGTAAAGTTACCAAATAAGCAAACATGTTCTCTTTATTCATGATTTGTGAGGGGAGCATATATATACACTGTCACAAAACACATCCTCATTCATCGAGAACAACATAGACTTCATAACATAGTCCACGAGGCTATGTAACTCCAGAGATAATGCCATAATTTGTATTCATTAACCAAGCAAGTTTGATCATTCTCGGTTTTAACCGCTCGAGTATTACGGCTGTGAAACAAGCATCAAAGCGCCGTATGGGGCCCCACAAGCTTCGGCTGTATTAAAATCACAATCTGTCTAATTACAGGTATGCGCAGTCACAGTGGTGAGAAAAGGAGAATGTTTGCTACAGAGATGCCTCGAAGGCTTTGTTAATACACTGACTGGAATAAATTCCTCATGTGAGGAACTCAGGTGCCACATTTCCTGTGCTGAGAGCCTTTTGAAACAGCCTTCCAGGTGAGAGTGAGACCGTGACTCAAGTTGTCTGCACTCTAGCCGTGAGTAAACATCATCTCGCTCTTGATCCTGCAATAAGCCCAATAATGAGGCCAAGCACTTGGCATTTAGATCACAGAGCGCTCGTCTGCCCTCGGTCTCATGCCGCACAGTCAGGCGCTGTTTGCTGCTGCACAGATTTTTGACTCAGTTCCGTGGGAGATGAGAGCGTCTGCACGGGTGCCGTTAGTCACCATGGGATAGCAATTGCATTTACAAAAGGGGCTTTCTGAACAAACACGATGCTGTGCGGCCTAGCACGCAGCAATTTTTGGAACGTGAATCAACTCAATTCCAAGTCTCAGAGGCTTTTTAGTTGTTTGCCCTACCACCAAAATACTTCATGTTAGTATGCAAAAATAATCAACTAATTTGTACAGGAAATAGAATTAAATGCATCGCAAATATATATATAATGTTGAACCTGGATACGAATTGTTTTGCAATTCATCATTGAGTTTTAGGTCTTTTTTCCTGTTTTGTTTTTCCTTAAGCTAATTAGCAAATCAGCAATTTCACTTCATAAACAGCATGTGCATTAAAAATAGTTACTTTTTGTTACCTGTTACAGATTTAGTTTATAGTTTACACATACCTCTACAAACGCTAGGTTACACAGATACTATAGATATAATTTCAAGAGCTCTTGTGCATCTTATGGCGGTGCGCCGTGTAACCCCGTGACTGCAGGGTTGTGTTTTTATTCGATGCTTGGGAAAAGAGCACCACTTGGGTGGTTGGAGCCCTGGCAGAATCCCGAAGTCTAACTAACCTTTAATCCCTAATCCTCAACCCAAACCTGACCCTTCTGCGTTTATTCGCGTCTGGTTGTCGGATGTGTGTCTCTAACGTCTTTAAAAACAAAACATTAGGCTTTTCGCGTTGGATAAAAACGGTACAGATTTTACGTCAAATCTAATAGGTCGTGCCACTATTAAATCACATTTCCTTTATTAAATTTTCGATACTTATCTTAATGTGTTTTCATATTTTTTTCATATTTTTGTACAAGCGTAATCTGCAGTACCTGAGTCCAAAGGCCGTTTCCCTCAGTCATTACATTTATTACCCGTATTACATCACATTTGATGAATCCTCCATAATATACTGTAGGTCAGATAACTGCGAATTATATGTTTTCAATGGTAGTGTACTTTCGACTCTTATTTTAAAAGATAAGAAGTGTCTTGCTTCCTTTATCATGATAAAGATTACATAATATCAGTTTTCGGCATTAAGTGTAGAAATTAAAAAAACCAAAGTAGTGTTTGTTTCATTGAAGTATTAAGCATCTGAGAAAACTATTATATCAACGACAAAAGTGTATACACACACTCACACAGTCACATGGTCAAAAAAACATTATATCAGATTGTCTTGCACAGAGTTCAGGCCCAAAGGCAGTTTATTGCTGAACTTTGATCTTTATTACAAGTAAGACAGTTATCATCAGCTGCATGTAAAACATTTTCACATTTCGTTGTGATTGTCACTGTAAGGAACCACTATGATCAGGTGAGTTTTGATGGTTTTAATGTTATTTATGAATGTTTTTGTCTCTGAGCTAAAAGAATGAGCTTCAAAACTCATGTTTTGTTTCCCACATTAAAGGTTTTCTGTTTTAGTCTGCCTATCAGTGCTGTTGTTCAGCACTTCAGCCAAGCCATACAGGCCCAGGGTATGTTTTACTTCTAATATGGACACTCTTAATTTACAGCAAAATATTTTGACTGTCTTATGTTACAAAAGAAAAAAATAAGCAATGGCTATAGTCGCTTTTAATTACAACTGTTTTTACAAGGTCTGCCATGACCCTCCCTTGCTATTTTGAGCAAGGATGTAAAGAATTTAATGTGAATTTTAATGAACGTTCTAATATTATAAATCTGTGATTTCTGATTAAGCACTCTTTCAGCTTTTAATTGAATTATTTAGAATGATTTTAAAATGTATCTATATGCTAATGTTTGATTTGTTGCTTTTACATATAAAAATGTATCAATTCAAAATGTAACTTTTACATTTGTCCTGCAGGAAAAAGTGTTGGTCAAAACAGTTCAGGATACTATAGTGTAAGTATTTTCCTGCCTTCTGCACACTGTGAAGGATCTAAGTAGGTTTATATATGTGACCCTGGACCACAAAACTAGTCAGGGTCAGTTTTTTTTTAAAAAACTGAGATTTATACATTATCTGAAAGCTGAATAAATAAGCCATTTATGTACAATTTGTTATGATAGGACAACATTCTGTGGTCAATCAAAATATTGAGAAAATTGCCTTAAAAGTTGTCCAAATGAAGTTCTTAGCAATGCATATTACTAGTCAAAAATGAATTTTTAATATATTTATGGTAGGAAATTTACAAAATAGCTTCATGGTTGTTGTGCTTCATGCTTCTATTGCTACAAATATACCCGTGCTACTTACAACTGCTTTTGTGGTCCAGGGTCACTTATATTAGTTCTATATACATTTTGTAAAATGTATTTACAAATCACTGAAACAAGATATTTCTTTTCCATTGTAGTTTTGATCATCCCAATGGGAAGATGATCCTGGGAATGAAGGAGGTGGAGCCACCGCAGGACATGGACATTACAGATTTTGACATCGATCACAACATGATGATTTGGAAAGCGGCAAAAGAAAAAATGCAGCAGAAATACGACAGACCTGAAGAGGATAAAGATGCTCTCTACCACCCCTTTGACAAAATACATCTAGCTGATGCAAAACAGTCTGAAAACTACTTTCAGCCACTGGGACGCGATCAGGTACGGAAGTATGACAAAGCAGAAGAAGACAGAGATCATCTATACCACGGCAGGTTTGATGTAGCTGAAGAGCCAATGAGAGAAGAGAAGGATGTAATTGGAGGTAATGTCAGGCCCATGTATTTAAGCCCTGAAGAGGACAAAGATGACCTGTACCATGCATATGTTAAAGAACTTCGGTCCGACCAGCAGGTTCAGGCTCCAATGAATATATTCCCCAATCGTCCCAAAAGGGTACACACTGAGCCAGAGGTAGACCTGGATGACCTTTATCATAAGCAATGAGAGAATAAGTCATGTCATGTCTAAAGGATTGCAATACTGGATATTAATTCACTATGCATAGTTTTAATTAAACACTCTCTGTTTTTTCAGTCTTGATATAAAATGTGTTTTAACAGATTTTTGTTTTAAATATTGCTAATATTGAACATAGAAAATGAACAGTGTATTGTATATCTGTTTAGTCTCAAACTCATCCGGACTGAGAAGACTGTGACCACAATTAATAACCCATCTGAATTACATATTTTTTTTTATTTAATCATTTTAAAATAAACAAGTAAATTAATTTTTGTAAATAAAATAATTATAAAAACCTTTAAAAAGTAGAAAGCATTTACTAAGGCAATATATAAGAAAAGCAAACATTTTACATTTCCATAGTCCTAACAAGAACATTCACAGAACTGTTAATTCACAAAACAATGGGCAACAAAATGAAATGCTACAGGTGGGGTTTGAGTTACACCTGTTGCCCAAGAAATGCTAAATTTGTCCAGGTATATTTAAACTTTGTGATCAAATGTTTAAAGGTTAAACAAACTGACTTTCATTTCACAAAGCATTTTTTTTTTCATAAAAGAAAATATAGTTGATACAACTGAAATGTACTTTCAATTTGTATTTTATTGTATGGTTTTCTCTAATCTATTTATTAATATTAATTGTCTTACAACATCACAGTACAGAAAATATTTGAACTTGTTGAAAAATTAACAACAGAGTAATTTTTGTAATCAAAATATATAAAGGATGGCATTAAATTAACACACATTATATATACAATCTTTTTTATATAAAGCTATTCTGCATGTTATCTATAGGAATTTTGGTGTAATAACGCCAGCACTGAAAACCTTCTTTCAGCACTGTTCACCAGGCGGAATGACACCTTTCTTGATGATGACATTTCCATACAGTGCAGTCTCCCTGCCAAATTTAAGGATCATCAATTATTATTATTTTTTTTCTTAAATATAAATAAAATATTTTAATAGTCAAACAGGCGCATCGTAGATCATAAATAAAAATGCTCACCCAGTTGCTACTACAGCAAATGCCTTCTTGGCACGCTCGTAAAATGCAAACCGCTCAACAAACTTGAAGCTACCCTGAAAGAAAAAAGCATAGTAAATTTAAAGACATTTAAAAAAAAATGTATATGTTAAAAATATTTAAATGATATATATATAAAATACATACACACATTTTTAAGATTATATTTTATGTCCTGGACAAATGATTTGTATTCCTTTTGAAAACCTAGTTTGGTCAAATATAATTTCAGCAGTGATGAATAGTTCTCATCATATGAGTTATGACCTTTTATGTATATAATAGCTTACATCTGATCCTGCTTGTTTCAGGAGGTCAGAGTACTGGTCCCATACCGGCACTTTCAGCCCCTTTAATTTGTCACTCGGCACAAGGTCCATGACAGCTGCCTAACAAATCAGACCTTATTCAGTGACAGGCACAACCTACAATTATGATAAGTTACATATATGAACAAACAGAGTTTAAATTTGTGGTTAGCCATTAAAAAATTAAATGTCAGATAATGGTACAAATGTTCTCACCCACCGAATCATCATATGTATCAAGTGGAAAAAGCTTCAATATTGCCTTCAGAAGTTCTGGTATACCTACTCCTTAAAAAGTAAAACCATATACTTGATTAAACAACTAAATGCAAAGCTATTTGATGCATTAGGTTCTTTAACTAATGCATATTAAGAATTATTTCGGGCTCTGAAACTACAATGGTAACCACAATTTACAAATGATCAGTTTTCATTACTTTCGTAAAACGATAAAAATTAACCTGAAATATCAAACAGTGCAAGGAATGTGGAAAATGTTTTGGATTTTAATTAATTGATTTATTATATATATTATGTAAGTGCATCTAATAACAGTTTTCAACAGTTTTACTGTAGAAACAATATCCGCTACATTGTAAAAGTTTGGAGTCTTGTAGGACACATACCATCCGCTCTTATCTCCACTGGACCACATTTACAAACAGATGAGGTTGGAAAATTTGCGTCTGCAAGAACTAAAAAAAGAGATACATGACAATCCGCACATAGAGCTCATTTCTCAACTGTATTGCACTGATGTTTCGTCGGTGCTCGTAAGACAAACCAGATCTGGTCAAAGCTGCAGACTAATAGAAAATCGACGCTTTTTAACATCAGCGGGAGCCAAATACGCGGATATGTGCTTTGGCTTAGAGATAATAAAAATGTGACATTTTTATGAGAGACAGCCTACAAAGTTTTTTGAGTGACATTTTGATGATCGAAATGAAAGCGCAAGTTGCGCGGTGAAGAGCGCTGCCAAAGCAACATGACTTCCTGCTTTCCCGCACCAACTAGGATTTATCCCTGACGTTTTAAAATCGCATCTAACCTTATATAAACCACTGACACAATATATTTACCCAAACAGGTACATCGGTTTATATACCATCACACGCGTGACAAGAACGTCAGCCTTTAGAATGTTTGGCGTGTTGTTCGTAAAAAAGGAACACCGTGGTCTAATGTCATTAACGACTTACCTAGTTCATCTCCATGACCCATTTGCGCCAAAACATACAATAATTCAGGAGTAAGTATGGATGGGATTCCTTTTAGAATAACCATTTCAAAGCAGTGACCGAACACGAGAGAGTTTGTGGCGAATCATGTGACTCTTTAATGTATTTCAATTGGTTGCACACAATAAGAGCTACGTTTCTAACGCACAGCCTACGCAACTTGCGTACCACTGCGTACCGATGACAGCAGCCTAGTTTTTTAAACTATTTATTTTATATTTAAGCACGAGTGATTACGCATATAGATCTAATGTTACTTTCCGCATATTCGTTTTCAGCATTGCATTTGCTTAGGTTTGTGAACTTATTGTGTTGAGTCATAACCTCATATTTTCAGATAACCGGAATGCAAAATTAAAAATGACAAGTTATCAGCAAGCGCTAAACAAAAATAGCCTTTGCGTGAGATTTAACCATAAACATCCACTCGATCAGGTCGATAAAACTTGGTATATCGACCGACACATTTTTCTAATGTGTTTTTTAAGCATTTCAATAACATGTGATTAATGAGCAAACTACTACCCATTAAAATAAATAACATCAGAGGCAGTGCTAGAGTTTATTTGTTACATCCGTATAGATCTTAAAATAAAGCATGGCAGATTAAACCAACAGGTGTTTTCAAAATGCATGACTTTGAGTTTCTGACAACCAAGCATTATAGTCATTTTGGCCAACTTGATATAAAACTTAAGTAGTCTAAAATGTTGACGAAAGATCCACTGATTCAGCTGCAGTGTGACTGAAATTACAATACACTGATGTGACGGCGCACAGGCCTTCTGTGCGTGAAATTTTACATAAAATATATCTAAACAAATTGTATTGTAATTAAGAAAATCAAGGATTTTGTCCTATCTAGTTGGGACCTTTATTTGGAAAAAAAGAAATTAGAAAGCTAACTGAAGTTAGACTCGAATCTAGATGAAGAACGACACCTAGACGTGCAGCTGCTACTGATGAAGAGGAACTGCTGGTGATGTGGTTGTAATTCAGGGAAATTTGCTCCAAAAGAGGTGTGTGGAGGCTTTGCAGCTGCGAAATGTAGAGTGAAAGTGGAAAGATGGAAGACTGATGGAAGAAAAGACATTCGGAGGAGCCAAGACTGTCTGATCAGTTCAAAGCTCTTTTCTTTTACGGAGGAACCATGCTGCTCCCTCTTTGGTTCTGCTTTTTTAAATGAGTTTATCACGCTATGAGGAGCTGCCTCTGCCAAAATGTAACGTTTTGCCCCTTTTGTCTGCGCTGAGCGCCTCAATTCGGTCTACATTTATTATTTTGACCTTTCGTTAGCAGGGGATAGACTTCAAAGTGGAACCTCTCTTTTGCTGTCTTTAAGGAGACCTTTGTGCTGTTGCGGTGTGTGGAGAGAAAGTTTTTTCTCCTTCTTTTAAAAGTTTTGTTCCAGGGGCTGAGAAGAAAGCTGGACTCTGAGGGAATATTGAATGAAAATTAAAATCAATTAGGCTATGGACTTTTGAGAGTGCTTGGAAAGACGCCGTGCGAAAAAAAGCCGAGATTTTCGAGTGAGAAAACGCTCTCAGTTGATGTGCAATTGAGATGAATAGCCTCTACCTTTAATTACATTTGCTGTGGTCCTTCTGGACGCTCTATTTCACATAAAATCTCGGCGTTTAATGCGTAAAAGTGGCTTGTAAATTCTCTGGTGATCTTTAACCTGACAAATGTTGAAAATTATGATTAAGCGACATTAGTTATTCGTCATTAACTAGACAATTTGTGCGGTTTAGTTTAAAAAGCTGCGTAATTTCATAAATTAACTTTTAATTTTTTTGAAGTTACCGAAAAACGAACACAAAAAGCAAGTTATTAAAAGTAACATTTAAAACAACTAGCTGAAAATGTTTGTATATAAATCATCTTTTCAATACATAGAAGTGATACGTTAAAAAAAAAACGTCTGTGATGACCTGGGTTCTAGAAAGAAGGTTAGATGATTTTTTACAAAAAAAGAGTTTTTCCAATGATATTTTGATCCTGTAGTTGGTTAATAAACAAACTTCACTATGCCGCACGAAACCCATTGCGCTGTTTTTATAACTCTGCAAAACTATATTTTGCACTATATCGAATTAAAACACTTAATAATATTACATTACACTTGAATGTTTTTTATAAAAAAAAGCAGATGTATAATTTAAAGAAAATATAACTACAAAAATGCTACTACAACGTGTTTATTACCTCAATGGATAAGCTGAACGAGTGACAGAAAATACACCCACAGCACCACCTAGAGTACACAAAGTGAAATTGCAAGGTCTTTTCCCAATGAAATAATAGCCAAATCAACTTGTTAAATCAAAGGGATTTTGCAAAATCATCAACAGCGTTGTACAGTAATTACAAACAGTTTAGAAAGGTTATGGCAATGCCATTTTCTCTCTCTGGGCTGCTAAAGTGTATATTATTACAAAGTATGATTGAGTATTTAAATTACACCGTTACTGTAGTGAATGCCTCTATTTATGGTGTTTCGGCAAAGAGGTGATAATATCAGATCATCAACAATACCCGGACAATATTGTGAACTCACTGAACTACATTTAAGTCTGTCAATCCAAAGGTATAGATCTTGATATTGTTTTCATAAACACTTTATAAGAAAATTAAGGCAAAGTAGAGTCATTTAATATCAGCATTTGATCACAAACTAATCATCATGGTTTAAAAATCACCATATTTTCCGCTGGAATTTTACTTGTCCTGAAAAGCTGCCTTTCTCTTCTCGACAAAAGCAGTCATGCCCTCCTTTCTGTCCTCCTGAAAATTAGAGCGCAGCAAGTTCAAGAATGAAGTCATCTTTTTCATCAAAAAAGGAAATGAATATGTGGAAGAAAAGTGACGTACCGTCGCAAAGGTTGCATGGAACAATCTTTTCTCAAGTCGATTGCCCTCAGCTAAAGTCAGTTCAAATGCTGTAATTAAAGGTCAAATCAAACTGTCAGTTTCTAAACAGCTGCACAAGGCGACCCTGGACCACAAAATTAGTCATAAGGGACTTTCTCTATTTTTTTTTTTAATTTAGATTTCTGCATTATGAAAGCTTAATAAACAGGTCCATTGGCGTATGGTTTGTTAGGATAGGACAATATATTAAGAAAATCACTTTTAAAGTTGTCCAAATAAAGTTCTTAGCAATGCATATTACTAATCAAAAAATAAGTTATATTAATGGTAGGAAATTTACAAAATATCTTCATGGAACATCATCTTTACTCAATATCCTAATGATTTTTGGCATAAAATTAAAATCAATAATTGCTACAAATATTACCCGTGCTACTTATGACTGGTTTTGTGGTCCAGGGTCACATATGTGTTTATCAAATCTGATTTGGATGCATGAACCTAATACAAGTCAGTGAGCCTCATTCAAAATACATGAACACAATATATATTTTAACAGTAAAAGTATCTCTTACCTGCATTAACAGCTTCCTTTGCCATGGCTGAGACCAGTTTGGAATTTCCAGCTATTTTCTCTCCACATTTGATCGCTTCTGAAACTAGCTGATCCGCAGGAAACACTTTACTTACCAGACCTACGAAGACAAATACATTTGTCCACTTTTTAAATTGAGAGAAGGAGAAAGAAGCTGTAGGGCAAACTAAAGTTTGAAAGACAAACCAGACTGTTTCGCCTCCTGAGCTGAGATTCGGTCTCCTGTGAGAACCATCTCCATCGCAAGGGATTTTCCCACTGCTCTTGTAAGCCTCTGAGTGCCACCAGCACCTGGAGCCAAAGAAATTGTCTCACTTCAGCTGCCTTTTTTTTTTTTTTAAGTACACTCATTTATAATTATTCTTAAAAAATGAACAAACATAACCAAAAACAGATGTGTCATCATACCAGGAATAGTTCCAAGGAGGATTTCTGGCTGTCCAAACTGTGCTTTCTCCCCAGCGTATATTATGTCACACATCATAGCAAACTCACATCCTCCACCAAGCTGGACAGGATGATAAATTTATCACGTATGCTTAAATGAGAATTAAGGTTTAAACAGTCTTCCAAGGGAATGCTTTTAAAATTTTACCTACCGCAAACCCATTGACAGCAGCAATAACAGGCTTTTTGACTGTTGAGACCCTATTCCAGTGTGCCAAGAAGTTTCCACCATAGCATTCTTGAAAGGTCCTGTTCTGCATCTCTTTAATATCAGCTCCAGCTATTAAAATGAAAGTGTCAGTAAAACACAATCACCAATTGAATTATAATACACATTTTTAGTTTCAAACCTGCAAAGGCTTTTTCGCTTCCTGTGATGACAATTGCTCCCACTTCGCTGTCAGCCTCAAAGGTATCAAGGGCTTCGCCCACCTCCAACATAAGGCCATCACAAAGAGCATTCAGAGCCTTTGGACGGTTCAATTGGATGAAACCAACATTCTTCTTTTCACCCTTTTTGTCAACCACTATGTACTGATACTGGCCACCTGCAAGAGAGAAGAGGGTCAAATTAACTCCCAATGGAGTGATTTAGCATGTATAATATCACTTAAGAGTTCACAAGCTGTCATGGCTTATTATTTTGGAGATATCTCTACTATTCGCATTATCTATATGATTACTTTATTCTTAAATGTGTTTCAACTGTAAACAATCACACCAGCTGCAGGCACTAGTAAACACTTTCAGCAGTCACAGAACCAGCGCAGGCAAATGACGCATGTTTCCAACTCCAGAGTGACATTGAAAATAAAGCCATTAATTTTACGAAGACATAATTTCTGTTACCTGAACTGTATTGCCTTGTTGCTGCTAATGCAGAAGGCAGCAGTTTACTATGCTTCAGAAGTAACGCTGTGGATCTGCAGAGCAGCGCCATGGTTGTGCGGGGTCAACGGTAACACTGCAACGCTGAAGTCGCGCTGGTTGGTTGTCAACGGTTACGTCACGGCGTATTCAGGATGCCAGATACGGTGTTAAAAATCCCCTTTCTGTTATTATTTGACAACCGCTTTGCGTACTAATAAGGCGTCTTTTGTTGGATTTTATAATCCACATCAGAAGGGAATTTATCATCATTTATTAGCATTGAACCACATGAATGAGTTAATCCTTTCTCCCTTTTTAAAACTTTGATTAGACCTGTTTGAACACAAGAATTATATAGCAAACAATACATGGCAACAATGGTACGTTTTTGCGCGTATAGCTCCCTCTATTGGCCCCCTTTATGCATGAACTTCAAATTGTGCAAAACACACTGCCTTTTCTGTTATTGTATTGCCAAAAATACATAAGGGCTAATCTGAGAGTAATGTTAATAATGGCTTGAAAACATGTTATACTTATAATAGTCGATTTTATTTTCAATAAGAGAAACCAACCAGTAGAGGGCACGTTATTCTTGCAAAATACAGTATTTACAGAGTTTGACGCTGTTTACCGTCTTGCGTTTTGTTTGAACTGGGAAACCGCCAAGCGGGTTTAAAGGTCAGGTGAAACTTATATTAAATGCTTACACAAGACACATTAAATGACTTCACAGTTTGTAAGGACTAATTTATTGGTTTGCAAATCCATTAGAAAAGCACCGAAACTCATGGAGGTTACAAAATAATTCACAAAATAACCAAATCTCGCCTTGAAAACCAAAACACAATGCATTCACATTAACTTGTTTATGTTTATCCAGACGACAAATGTCAAAACAAAATTAATCATATAGGGAAGAAAACAACAACTTGTAATGCACATTTTTATTCACACATACATTTTTTTTACCCAAATGCTACCTTTTAGTTGTACAATATTGAAGATATTCTGGAATGAATTATGAATTTATTGTTTGTTTTTATTAATAAGTTTCAATAGCAGCGCTTGCTTCAACCACACATGAAGTGCATTACAAAAAAAAAAAAAAAAAAAAAAAAAAAGTGAAAAGTGCAACTTAAAATGCAAGTCTGTTGGTGTAAATCATTAGTAATAATACAATTTTAGATCCCAAACACCAACGCTGTATTTCAGTAGGCACATTTCTGATAAATACCAAGTTTTGAAAGCACACCGAACCAACCAGGTTTTAATTCATGAAAATGATTGTGCAACTACATCCAACATCACAACCTAACTCACAAACTAACTAGTAATGGGCCACTTTAAAAATACAGAACTGACATATTAATCTCTAAAAATTAAGCAAAGTTCTGAAACTCCAAAAGAGGAAAAAGAAACGTACCATGCTACCTAGAGTCTAAAGAAATCAACTAAAATGTTGATGAACTGGTAACCAGTGAACATTCAGACTAAATATCACATACACCAAACAAACACTCTCTTTAGTGTCGAGACATTATTGCAGTAGCAAAAAATATATATATTAAAAAAAAAAAAAAAAAATGAAGCATACAGAGGCCCTGTTTAGTATATGTACATCCAAAGTTCGAAGGCTTCATATAACAATAGTTTACAACCAGGACATTCATGTTCAACCCTCATAAATGTGAACCAGTCTGAAAAATTGTTAATTTTGAGATACAACACAATAAAGATGGAAGCATTAGAACTGGTGTCAGTAATCGGGAATATTCATAGGATCATAGGGAGAAATGCATCGTTTGTTACATCTTAAATGAACTGTAAGTCACTTTGGATAACAGCGTCTGCCAAATACATACACAAAATCTATTAGTGTACTAAGGTTTCTTAAAGCGCAGTCAGCACTA
The DNA here is from genome assembly GCF_022985175.1 of Labeo rohita. Lineage (NCBI taxonomy): Eukaryota > Metazoa > Chordata > Actinopteri > Cypriniformes > Cyprinidae > Labeo > Labeo rohita. The sequence goes on along the minus strand of NC_066881.1, from coordinate 17,495,050 downwards.
CTGACATTCTCTCCTTACACCTGTTATTTTTGGAAATACAGATTCTCCCTCCCCATTTTTCAAATATCCAGGTGTAACTTCACACAGTCATTGTTCAGAGACTAAATAATGCTCAGAATAGTCAACATTTAAATGTTAAAACACCACCAGACAGAATGAAGCTCACAACTCACAGATTTAGCAGTTAAATAGCAATACTGTTAAGTGTAACATATTGGTCTAGGTGACCATGTTTCAGTTGCTAAATATGTCATATCAAAGTGCGTTTGCCACAACATGTCAGATGGATGTGTGGTCAAGGACTATATTGCTTGTGCTGCCATACCGATTCTCAATTAAACAATCTCTGCATGAGTTTGAGACAAACAATTGCAGAGAAAATCAGCCAAGTGTAAAAATGACCTACTTCACATTAAATGTACAATACTTTATTTAGCTAGAGTACTAGGGGCCTCATTTATCAACAGTGCACAGAAAAGGTTCTATATTTTATCTTTATATTTACACACATTCCTACATAGAAGCACAAGTTGGTAGATCCCACATTTTGCGTGAAACTGTTCTTACGCGCTCATCTGTGCGTATGCACCATTGATAAATGAGGGCCCAGGAATACCTTCTCAGTGGATTAAGGAACTTTAATACAAGTTGCACTCTTGCACTATTGCACTCTTGACTTCAATAAATATTCTGACTTGAATGTTGACCAAATGCTGATGTGGGCAAATGTTATTGGCTGGTGTTAAGTACTGTCTGGCATATAATAGCATTATTCCATCACATGAAATTCAGTCAAGGCAAAACAGCAGCCCTTCAACTTCATTCGTAACTGCCTCTATTTCCGTGTTTTCCAAGACAGACTGAGAACAATATTAGAAAATATTACAATAGTGACCGTAATACTGAATATAATACTGACTAATGAGAAGCACTGATGACACTTTTAGTTTGGGGTCATTAAGAAATGAATACAACTTAATATCATAATATCAGTTTCCACAAAAAATGTTAAGCAGCGCACTGATAATAAATGTTTCTTGAGAACCAAATCAGCATATCTGCATGATTTCTGAAGGATAATGAGACACTGAAGACCGGAGTGAAAATTTAGCTTTGCCATCACACGAATAAACTACATTTTAAATAAAATAAAATGGAAAAGTTTTTTTTTTTTTTTTTTTTTAACTATTTCACAACAATGCCATTTTTGCTGCAATTACCATCAAGTAAATGCAGTCTTGGTGAGCTTAAAGGGATAGTTCTCGCAAAAATGAAAATTCTGTCATTAATTACTCACTCTCATGTTGTTCCAAACCTGTAAGACCTTTGTTCATCTTTAGAACACAAATAAAGATACTTTTGATGAAATCTGAGAGCTTTCTGATCCTGCATAGACAACAACGCAACTGACATGTTCAAGGCCCAGCAAGGTAGTAAGGACATTGTTAAAATAGTCCATGTGACATGGGACAGTCCGCCGACATTACTGTATGACGACACATGCGTTTGCATTCCTCTGCTCGTAAACAAGAAGCTGTGTCGTGGTATTCTCAATAGTGGCGGCGGACTGTCCCTGGAGAAAAGAAATTGTTGAATAATGTAAATATTTTTGTTTTCTTTGCACACAAAAAAAGTATTCCTTATATGTAGTTTAAGGACTATTTCAATCTTAATTTGTGTTCTGAAGATGAACGAAGGTCTTACAGGTTTGGAACGACATGAGGGTGAGTAATTAATGACAATCTTCATTTTTGGGTGAACTACCCCTTTAAGAGACTTCTTTCAAAAACCTTTTTTAAAAATCTTACTGACCCCAAACTTTTGAACAGTAGTGTATATATGCATATCATGCAAATCAAAGTGTTTTTTGGATACTGTAATGTAATAAGTAGCAATACTAATCACTGCTATTATACCTATCCAATCCTATATGTGGAAGTTGAGGAGAAGACAACCAAGTGGACAGCATTGTGGGTGTACAGGGCAGATGTTCTGATCAAATAGCCTGCTGATTACAGGAAATATGCTGACTATTCACTATCCCGGTGTCCCAGTGTGCATACTATCCACCCTATCTGCCCTAAACAGTACTGAAAATGACTACTATCACATAAAATTTAGGACTGATAGTATGCATATTGGGATGCAGGCTATGCGTGTATATTAAAAGGAGTGACATTAGTATGGAAGGGGAGAGAATAATAGTTTTTTTTTTTTTTTTGTTTGTTTTTTAGACTTAAGACGCTCACTTTACACCCACAGCTATGCTATCACAAAGCCTATCAGTGGATGACGGTACATTCAAGAAACAATTCAGCCCTGTTATATCTGCTCCTTCAACTTTAACGAGGTGCTTATAATAAAGTGTAAACAGATAAGCGGAGTTATTTTTTGCTAAATCGCTGCACTGAAGTCATTCCTCACAAAAAAACAATGTAATGTAAATTAACCATCTGTGTCTAAAAGCAATAATTTGTTTGGTTGCCAAGGATTTAACATTATACTATTGTACTTAAATACTGTGCTGGTTTTGAGGAGAATGACTGGATGATCAAATTTCCAAAAATAAAAACTTCCTCTACCTCAAGTTAAATAATCCTGTGACATTCTACAATATTTCAGTGTAACACATTATATATTTCCCAAAAATGAATAGCTGCAATGAACAGATACAGGAAAGGAGATACAGTTGGAGACAAAATAACATCTTCCTTCCAAAATGTTAATTATTAAGGTTACATAACGCAAATCAAACCCAGGTGGAACTGCGAATCCTATGTTCTAGCAGCCAAAGCCATTTAATATTCATTTAAAGCAAATTTATCATCAGAATGAAATGAAGTAAAATCAACTTTATCTGACTTCCTGAGTTTTGGATCATTTTGAAACTACACTGCAAGACTACAAGCACAAGTATATTGGCAGTGTCTATGAAGAGCAGCTAAATCCCAGTGGCGTATGTTACTGCCACAGAGTGCATATCAAAGTGTGCGATCCCTGAAAAATTACTGAAGCTAAATAGATAAGCTACAATGTGAAGCAGATACCGGAAAACACACATCTGATATTGCAACCATTCACCAACCTGTTATGACACAATACTCAGAAATCATTACAATGTGAGGTTAGAGGGCAAAAGAGAAGTGAAAATGCAGATGTCGTTGATGTCTTTGTTGTGTGAGCTGCGGCAAACGCACAGGTGTAGACGGTCACCTGTGAGAAGTCCTTTCTGGCGCGTGCTCAGGTGTGCTTGGTTAGCCCAGCTTGGTGATCTGAAGACTCCCAACTATCCGGATCATATTAATGGCCGGCAAAGACTTTACTTTGTGATAAAAGTCAAACAGCTGGTGTCCATCCACAAAGATCCTAAAACGCTGGTGCTCACAATGGATCTCAATCTGTATAAATAGGGAAAGGAGGGGAGAGAAAGAGCAAAATGAGATCAAATCAAAAGAATCCTTTGTCAGTCACTGACAAACACTGTGGACAGTGTGCTGAAAGGAAGTGCTTGTCTTGCTTTGCATGACTGCTTATCTCAGCTTAGCGTTTGGAAACAGTGACCCATTTTTTTGGTTTGCCTTTAACCCCAATTACAAACAATAAGCACTCATTATCTTCCAGCATCTTTACCCACTTTGGTCGTACAACTCTCTTGCATACGGAACAATTCTGTAATTGGCTATTATAAAGGAATAAACTAACATGGAAAAGCAGTCATACTTTCTTGAAAAAGAACATGTGTATGTACATATTATTGTCATATATACAGACATACACACACACACACACACACACTACTGTTCAAAACTTTGGCATTGGTAAAAGAAAAGATCAAAGTTTTTGAAGGTTGCATTTATTTGATCAAAATGCAATAAAACTTTAATATTATTATAATACTATAATGTTATTCTAACTATTTTGTGTTTTACTATAAAAGGTAATTTACTTCTGTGATGGCAAAGCTGAATGCTCAATCATTATAATATGCTGATTGATTTGGTATATTAGAAACATTTCATTTTATTATCATTTTATATGTTTTTTTAATAGTTTAATATTTAATTTACTTAATAATATAATAATAATAATAATAATAATATACTAATATTTGCTAAATTATTTGATTAACAGAAAGTTCAAAAGAAAAGCATTTAAAATTAAGATCATTTTTAAATTACTGTCATATTTAATCAATTTAATGTATGCCCTGTGAATAAAAGTATAAACCAAAAGTATAAATAAAAGTTAAAAAAATAAATAAATAAATAAATAAAATTATTATTATTATTATTATTATTTATAATAAATAAATAAATAAATAAATAAATAAAAACATATACAACGCGTCAGTGCGCCGACATACAGTGCCATTGCACTACGGGCGTCCCATGTTCAAATCCCAACTCAAGGACCTTTCCCGATCCCGCACCCATATCTCTCCTATTTTGCTTCCTGTCCATACTGATCTGTCCTGTCATAACAAATGTCAAAAATAAATCTTAAAAAAAAAAAAAAAAACACCACACAACATATACAACGCCATTCAGAAGTTTAGGATTAGTACGATTTTTTAAATGTTTTTTAAATAAGGCTTTTCTGCTCATCAAGGCTGCGTTTATTTGATTAAAAATACAGAGGGAAGAAAAATAATAATAATAATACTGCTGTAAAAATCTTATTGCAATTCAAAATATTATTGCAATTCAAACTAGTGGTTTTCTATTTTAATATACTTCAAAACAGAATTTATTCCTTCCTGTGATGCAAAGCTGAATTTTTAGGATCATTACTCCAGTCTTCAGTGTCACACGATCTTCAGAAATCATTCTCCAATTTGCTGATTTATTATCAGTGTTGGAAACAGTTGTGCTGCTTATTTTATTTTTTATTTTTTGGAAACTATGATACTTTGTAAAGGATTCTTTGATTAATAAACTGTTAAAAACGACAGTATTCGTTTAAAATAGTAATCTTTTGTTAAAAATACACACTGCCGTTCAAAGTTTGGAGTCAGTACATTTTTTCTTTTTTTCTCTGAAATAAATTAATACTTTTATTCAGCAAGGATGTGTTAAACTGATAAAAAGTGATAGTAAAGTCTTAGGACAGACTTCTAGTTTGGTTCTAATAGTTTTGGTTCATAGTGTAAAATAAGCAGCCTTTAACCTGAAAACACAGGAAAAAGGAGGTATGCCACTTTATTTCAGAATTCCACTAGATGCCACTGCTTTAGGCATCAAATTATCTGGGTATTTCCTTCTGTCTGAAGAGATCCCTACATAAAACAGCGGTGTCTGTTAAGTCTGACTGAGCAATGAGGCCATCAGTTTTGCACACAACTCTGGACTCATGCTTTGTGCAGATTAGAGATCTCAGATTAGAGAGCATGTAGATGTCAGCGTTTCAGCTCATTACCCTAAAAGGCTGGTCCGGGATGAAGGGGAAGTAAGCTATGGGTGCCTCTTCCTCACTCCATTTTCCAGAAATCCGTGCATTCCTCAGGAACTGCCTTTCGGTGAATCGTGCACTGAGTTTAAGGGCCACATCAGTGAGCTCTTCATCATCCTTCTCCTCATTGTGGCCACAACTCAAACTGATGTCAAAGCTGTGCAGAAAACAAACAAGAAGCATGTAAAACAGCCAGTTGCTGGTGCAATGAACTGCCTAAAGTGCTTGGTTTTGTTTTTTTTAAAGATTTATTCATCTGTACCAACATGTTTTGTATGACTAGCCATTAGTGTTAATAAAAATATGACAAGCGTTGCATGATGAAGCATTACAAACAGTGTGCCAATACATTACAGAGAAATAGCATGCATCTATTTGATATGAATTCATAGTAATTTAGGCCTGCATTGGCATCCGTCCTAACACTGAATGAGCATCACAGTGCATTCCTAATGGATCAGCAGTCTGTTTAGAAAGGAAGAATTCCTGAGCTAAAATGACACATTAGTACCACTTAACCATTGATATATCAGGACTATAATGTGCATTCTTAATTAAAATGCTGCATGATTACAATTTAAAGACTACAACACTAATTACAGAAATCCAGCCAGGAACCATTATTATACTCCCCAAAAAACAAAAAGAAACAAAACAAAAAACAACAGCAGATTCAACTCATTGAGTTAAATTGGTACTGCCTAAATGATTCCCAGGGAACAAAAGAGTCAAAATTTATATCCTTAACGCAATCAAGTCATTTTGGATAAATGTCTCCCAAATGCATAAATGTAAATTGCATCAAAAAGACTTTAAAACTAGTTTTAAAAAAAGAATAATCAAATACACTACTGTTTGAAAGTTTGAGGTTAGAAAAAAAATATTTAAATTAATTAAATAAACATTATTTAGTAAAAATGAATGACATTAATCAAGTGATAGTAAAGAAATTTATAATGTTAAAAAAAATGGAATTTTCTATTCAAAGAATCCTGAAAGGATTTGTTCAGCACATCCCACAGATGCTCGACTGGGTTAAGATCTGGGGAATTTGGAGCTTTAGTCAACACCTCAAACTCATTTTTCTGCTCCTCAAAACATTCCTGAACCATTTTTGCTTTGTGGCAGAGCGCATTATCCTGCTGAAAGAGGCCACAGCCATCAGGGAATATTGTCTCCATGAACAGGTGTACATGGTCTGCAACAATGTTAAGGTAGGTGGTATGTGTCAAAGTAACATCCACACTGCCTCCGCCTGCTTGCCTTCTTCCCATAGTGCACCCTGGTGCCATGTGTTACCCAGGTAAGCAACGCACATGCACCCGGCCATCCTCGTGATGTAAAAGAAAACATGATTCATCAGACCAGGCCACCTTCTTTCATTGCTTCGCGGTCCAGTTCTGATGCTCATGTACCCACCGATGGCGCTTCTGGCGGTGGACAGGGGTCAGCATGGGCACCCTGACTGGTCTGCGGCTATGCAACCTCATACACAACAAACTGCGATGCACTGTGTACTCTGACACTTTTCCACCAGAACCAGCATTAACTTCTTGAGCAATCTGAGCTACAGTGGCTCGTCTGATGGACACAGCCCAGCCTTTGCTCCTGACATGCATGCACCCATGACCCTGTCGCCACTTCACTGAGCACTGCAGACACAAGAGCTGCAGTTTTGGAGATGCTCTGACCTAGTCATCTAGCCATCACAATATGGCCCTTGTCAAACTCGCTCAAATTCTTATTCTTGCTCATTTTCCTGCTTCTAACACATCAAGTTTAAGGACAAAATGTTCACTTGCTGCCTAGTATATCTACTAACAGGTGCCGTGATAAAGATATAATCAGTGTTTTTCACTTCACTCTACATAAATTTGAAGAAAATCATACAGGCTGGAATAACATAATGGGAGCGTGAACTAACTGTGAATCAAAAGATTGAATCAACATATTAAAATGTTAAGTTTCCAAGACACACCCAATGCTCTCACAGTTTTGATATTTGTTTCCTTAACAGCTAATGTAAACACCCATCATCACTAAGCAGTGCACACACCCATGCAGACATCTCAAGCAGTTCTACAACCCAGGGCAATCTGAAACAAGACGCTTGTTTCTCAAAACAGTGCTGCCTATATAGACAACATACCAGTGGTTGAAAAAATGCTGTTTAAGGAAGTTTACAAGGTTTTGAGACCAAGCTTCTGTTTGATGTAACTATTTGCAACTGATACAATGTGAACATTCTTAAATATTCAATTTTGATATGAAAACATACCTGTCTGGCTCTGGATCAATGATGCCCAATATAATGATTTTCTTCCCAGGTCTCATCCCACCTCTGATCCGTCCACTGAAAGGAACTGTCTGGTATATCAGATGGGAAACAAAAATCATCATTGCAACAGAAACTACAGCATAAGGTAACAACGATGCTATTTAAAACATCTACTCTACCAGAATACGAGAGATGTCTTCTTTATCAGGGGAGATAAGCCCAGAATCTCCAAAAGAATTATTAAGGTGAAGATCATCTTCGGTGTTCTTGAGGTGAGAAAGAGAAGATTTGAAAAAGCAATAAAACACAAGCGCAGTAATGCAGATGCACAGGCAGATTTTAACAATAAAACGACACGCCTTCTACATCTGTATTCAGCTTTAAAGACAGACATTCAAACAGGATGTGGACTAAATACATCAGAGGTAAAATCAGGCTTAAAATGTCCTGTCCATTGCGGTCTTTCACGCCTGCAGTACGTATATTTCAACCAAATCATTATGATTTTCTTCAACTGTAGGTATGAGAGATGAACGAGTCATCTCGTCTCATGTGATGCATGCTGATTTCCACTGCGCTTCTTATTAAACAAACCGATTTTATTAACAACAGCGGCTATTTTATGAAAATCTAAAGCATTGGAAGATTTCAAAGGTATTTGTGACTTACTATCGCGTCCTTTTCCATGCTCGCCACCGCCATCTTGAACAAAATACCATAGGATGCTTATCAAAGGCGGTCCAGCCCTGGAATCTGTCAGTGTCGTGGCAGACTGGACAGGGAGCTGCAAGGTGCCTAAGTTCTAAAAGAGAACTGCTAAAGCAACAGAAATTCGCGAATCGAATTCAGAAACAACTCTATTGTGTAGCTACGTGTGAAAGAAATATGCTGACGCGGATTATCGTACGGGTGGAGGTTAATCCAGCCTCCATATGAACCTAATCTGCTCACATCTCATTGGATCTGAACATAATTACCAGCAGAATAATATGTAGTCACATTTTAACACTTATTTGTTTTAAAACACGGCAATTTTCTTTTTTAAACGGCCCAGGATATTTACATCTTAAATTTGTAATGTTGTTTGTATTTTGTCAGTGTTTTGTTAACACTGGTAGAATATTTGCTGGTAGGTAAACACATTACTAGCTTTGCATTTTTTTTTTGTTTGTTTTGTTGTATTTTGATTAATTTCTAAGTGAAAGAATTTCAGTATGTTTCTGATCTTTGAAATGTGCGCCCTCAATGAGAGGGGAGAGGGAGACCCCTAGTGGCACTTGACGCGAATGGCATCTAGTGGCAGTAGTGCTCCTGTTAAAGGAATAGTTCAGACAAAAGGGAAAATTTGCTGTACTCACTCTCATCCAAGATGTTAATGGGTTCATCAGAACAGATGTGGTGAAATTTAGCATTACACCATTAATTATTAAGGCATTTTAACGTTAAACTGTTGCTTTTGGCCAAAGTACTGCATAATAACTATCTGTTATTGTTATTATTATTGTAGCTCTGATTCTAATGTTAAAAACCATCGTCATCATTTTATTCAGTGGTTAATACCCTCTTAGTCTTTTCAAGACTGCTAATTAATATGGCACTGAAGTGTTTGAATTTATAATAATCAAGCACCATAATCATAGCCAGAAACCAACAGTTCTTTACAGCTCTGTATGGTTTGTGCTTGAAGTCAGAGCATGGGTGATTTTGACTGGCCGTCAATAGAGAAATATGCTTTGCTGAAGCAGTTGATGTAGTTACAGCATCTACCAGCAGAGGCTAACAAGGTCCAACTAAACCCGACAAACCCTGACCATAGGTGCAAACTGTTAATCATGCAGTTAACCAACTAAATGAGAGCTGGAGGTTTTGGTCAGAGAGTGGTTCTGTGGTGGCTGAACATGCAATAGGTTGGTGTACAGTTAAATAACTTGTATAAGGATTCCACTTCCCCTTGATCCCACATTCATTCAAAACAAAAAAAATTATTATTATTATTATTATTATTATATACCTTCTCAACACATTTTATTTTATTTTATTATTTTCAGTCCCCCTTTTTCCTATATGCAGGGTCACGGGGATGCTGGATCCTATTCAAACACATTATTATTTTATTTTATTTTATTTATTTTTTCAAACCCGTTTTCTTTTATGCACTTTTTCTTGGATCCTATTCAAACACATTCATTTTTATTTTATTTTATTTTATTATTATTATTATTATTATTATTTATTTTATTTTTTTTTTCAATTAAAATTATTCTCCTGTATGCAGGGTCACAGGGATGCTGGATCCTATTCAAACACATTATTTTATTTTATTTTCAAACCATTTTTCCTGTATGCAAGGTCCTGGGGATGGCATGCTGAATCCTATTCAAACAGATTCAATTTTATTTTATTTTATTTTATTTTATTTTATTATTTTCAATTAAAATTATTTTCTTATATGCAGGGTCACAGGGATGCTGGATTTGCTGGATGAAACACATTTTTATTTTATTTTATTTTATTTATTTTATTTTATTTTATTTTATTTTATTTATTATTTTCAAACCACTTTTCTTGTATGCAGGGTTATGGGGATCCTAGATCCTATTCAAACACATTCATTTTATTATTATTATTATTATTATTATTATTATTTTATTATTATTAATATTTTATATATATATATATATATATATATATATAATTATTTTCCTATATGCAGGGTCACAGGGATGCTGGATCCTATTCAAACACATTATTTTATTTTATTTTCAAACTACTTTTTCTGTATGTAGGGTCGTGGGGATGCTAGATCCTATTCAAACACTTTCATTTTTATTTATTTTATTTTATTTTAACAGGGGTCACGGGGATGCTGGATCCTACCCAAGCATTTCAGGCCATCAAGGAAATGTTGCCCTGAACGAATGCTATTTTACCCGTTATATTTATATGTATGTATTTTAATATTTTTTTTTCATTTACATTTTACTTTATTTTATTTTACACAGGGTCATTCCATCATGTGCTTTTAGGAACTACTGAATATTCTTTAACCAAGTGTGGACTTCTGGGTGCCAGCAAAAGGCTGCATGCACTGTGACCTGCTCTGTCCAGAAGTGTATTTGAGCATGCAAATTTAATAAGTGTTTATTTAGCAGGGCCAGCCTGTAATTAGGTTAATGCTGCAGTCGCTCTGCACTGCTCTCCCACAGCTCTATTCTCCTCACCTGCTCAGGCGGAAAGCACCACAGACGGACCTGGCACTGCCCACCATGCTCCGATCGTGCCCGCTTGGGCCTGCTGGACACCTCTCCCACCTGCCACACATGATGCCAATGTCCGATCCTCTAACTGACATTAACCGTCACCTGCTAATGTGACTAATGCTGCTGGATGTCTAAAATGAAAGGAATGAATATCCAGTAAGCATTTGTGATAAACTTAGAATTAAGGATGTCATATTCAAGACGTTTCATTCAGTCTGCTTCCCCCATATCAATACAGTGCAATCAGTTTCTTTTTCCTCTGTCTCACTCCCTTACTGAATATGGCTTATTGTGTGTTTTTGTGAATGTCAAGCTCCCACACACTTCCTCACACCCACTCTCTCCATGTAGCAGCTGTGTGTGGTCTGTTTCTTACTTCCTGTTCTGGCTCCTCACTCTGGGCCTTTCCCCTCAACACACACACACGGACACAAATACAAGATCACATGAACTTATGTACAGTCACATGTCTGCCAAAACATTGCACATTCACATTCACAGCAGCACACCGTATGAAATTGGATAAAACACATTCTGAATAAAGCGTCTGATAGCGAATCCCATGTGTTATGCAATAGGTTTAAAAACCTAGCAAGTCTGACAGTCTTGGCTCCATCCTTTAGGGCTCAGCGTCCTTCATAATAATTAACTTTCAGTGACCTTTGATACGAATGTAACCCAGCATAAGCTCACTGTTATATGGCACAAACTTTCATTCTAGTGAAACTTTTAAGCTCCTGTCTGCTACCTTTAAATTGCAAGTTTTAACAGTAAATTCAACAACAACAGACTGTATTCTAAAAATAAAAAATACATACAAATTTAGAATTTTAGAGGTATGTCAGAATATAAATTACTATAAATTACTTATTACGTAAATAAAAATAAATATTGGATGGTCTGTGTTTTGAAGGATCCCACAGTGGGGGAATTCCCATAAGCCTTCACATTTCAAAAAATTCATTTGGTATGCTTGAGCAAGCATGAGGGGTAAAAATGCCATAATAAAAGTTTATAACAGATTCAACTTAAAAACTTCAGTTCAGCAAGCTGCCTTAAAATTTTAAGTTAAATCAATTTAAAACTACAAGTCATTTCAACTCACTACAATAAAGTGAGTTAAAATAACTTGTATTTTTAAGTTGATTTAACTTATTAGTTGAAATGACTTAATTTGATTTAACTTGCAATTTTAAGGCAGCTGCCTGACTTAAGTTTTTAAGTTGAAACTGGTGAAAACTTTTTACAGTGTAGTGTTTTTGCCTAGGAAAATTGTTTCACTTGAAAAGAACTATCATTGTGATAAGTGTAGATTTCGGTAGGTAGATGCAGATGTTTTTTAACTGTAAGTGTTTTTCCAGCTAATGCATTTTAAATTATGTCAAACTGGGAAAGTTTACTGACTAACTTCAAGTCATTTGGGCAACTTTCAGTCTATGCTTAATGTAAAAGTATTCAAAAATGTATTTCAAATTATTATATTGTTAAATATTACTTTCAGCCTTACTTTGAGTCGTCACAGCCAGTGAATATCTCTCCTTGTTGAAATTCTTCCTTCATGATTTATGGTCTATACCAAGCTGCCCAGATTCTGCAGATACAGTGGATGAATGTTTGTGTATTTACAGAGTAATAATGCTGAATTTATTTAACTACAACAGTATGTAATCAAGTACAGTAGCATCTAATATCTGCAACTAAAGCGATATATTCTTCATAGGAGGTGTGAAGAAGCCGCCGTAGTGCACAATTCAAATTCCAGCCAGAGGGGGCAGCTATGGGCTGGTGTGTGTGTGTGTGTGTGTGTGTGTGTGTTACATAAACGTGCAACTGCTTGTGTGCCTGCTGAGCTGGGCTTGTGGTTGGCGGAGAGTAGGTGTGGCTTCTTTCCCTCCGTGGTCACAGCAGAACAAGATCATTCAGATATTTGCACAAAGCCAACCTGACAGGGAGAAGGGGAGAAGAGGGAGGGGGAAAGCAAGGCTTTTGCAGTCTCTCTCATTCTTCTTCTTTCTTCTCTCTCTTTCTCTCTTTCTGCCTCCACAGAAACAAGGAAGACTGTCTACTTCATGGTCTGCGAACTGAGCAGAATCAAATTAGAAATGCAGCTGCATGGGCAGTTTACTTTCTACCTCTCATTTAATTTAAAGGGATAGTTCACTCAGAAATAAACATTCAGTGATCATTACCTCAACTGCATTTTACATTAATTTAGGGGTTATGTCCAAGCTGCTCTTTTTCTATACAGTAAAAGTGGATGAGGAGTAGAGATAGTATGTGGTTAATCAAAGCTTACAGTAAAATAATTTGGATTATTTTGACATAGCAATCTAAATAAGGTCACTTTTAGGACCCCAAGGGATCCCACTGGCTGAAAGAACTTTAATGGATTCTCTTTTTAGTGCCTGATTACAGTTCTTTCAAATCATATAGATCAGTGGTTCTCAGGCTCCCTCTAGTGGTACACAGAGGAATCACTAAATTAAATATAAATTAATGTTAAAACACAATACAATTTCATTTAATCTTTATTTGAGTGAAGTTTTTTATTATAGTTATTTTTTAATATATATTATTTTTTATATTTACATGTACAGTACAGTTTTTTAACTTTTAGGTACAACACATTTTAATTTAATCATAAGTTTTTTTTATTTACCTGTTTGTAAGCACTGTGCAGTGTTAATGTTCTATTAACTGTCTATTACCAATGTTAAAGTGGCTGACAACAATAAATATTCTTATTAGGAATAAAACTGCTTTGCTTTTTAACTGTGCAGAGCTGTAGCTGAATAGTTAGGCCTACTACGCTACTGTATTTTAATGCTGGTCATTATGGTGGTACTTGGAGAGCCAAATATTTTCTGAGGTGGTACTTGGTATAAAAAGATTGAGAATCACTGATATAGAGTGTTTTCACGGCACCAGTGTTGCCAAGTCAGCGGTTTTCACACGGAATTGGGCTACTTTCATACTGTTACTGCGGGTCGTCTTTCATGTTGGCCGGTTGAAGCGACCCCAATAAAGTAATATTTAGCCCCTGGAAGGACCGGGAACCCCACTCGAAACACAATTGGACTACTTTTGGGCTATTTTGAGTAGCAAATGGGTGGGTTTTGTCCTGAAAATCTGGCAACCTTGCACGGCACTTCATCAGTTGGCCATATTGGCAGCACGGAATGTAAACAATGCCACTGAACTGAACAAAACTTGCATATTTTGTTGATTATTGCTGCTGAAAATGGTCAATTATTGTCATGTTTAGAGCTGTACTAATCAAACCAGGAAAAACATTTTGGAGTACTACAGGCTGCCAAAAGTTATAACAAATCAAGGAGAAGAGTGCAAAAAAAGGTACAAAAGGCATTTGTGGTTGGCCAAACTGAACCAGGAATTCCAGGGCAAGAAGCTTGACAACATTTGCATTTGTTCTTATTACTTCCAGTTAGGTATGTGAGATATTAGGCTAATATCTTAATTAATACTGCTCTTACATATTTTTTCCACCTATTAACTTTAGTTTGTCAAAATATTGCGCCATTTCCTGCTTACTAAATCCTTCTCTATACGATTTAGCAGTTTCCACACAATTTTTCTGTGGTTTAGACAACATAAATTAGCAGAACAACATATTCAGTAGTACATTAACTGTGCAATCCATGCTGTTGTTTACATCAGTATACCCATTATGGCTGCACATCCAGGTAACTGATCAAATTGTGACGTAATGTTGTTTGAGCTATGCTACAATGACCATTAATATCTGTTTTGGTTAGCTTATGTACTAGTACAGCACAAAGATACTGATAGCTTAGATAACTCATCTTACGCTACATATTTGGACCCTGTGTTTACAACAATCTTTAATTTAATCATCTGTTAATTTAAGAGTTCAGAGAAAATAAATAAATAAACACATAAACAGTTTAATTATTTGTTTAATATTGTTATTAATTAACAGTTTATCAAGTGAAATAAATTACATTATGTCCAGTTTGTTTTATTATGCACTACACAGAAAAAAAATGTACAAAAGTGTCACTGGGGCTGTACCTTTTTAAAAGGTAGTAATATTGTAACGAACTGAGTTGCTCGTCACAATATGTAAAGCTCTCATATGTACTATTTAGTGATAGCTTTGTACCTTTTTTTATGAAAGTGTATATTAAGAAATTAAATACATATTTTAAATGAATGTTGTTTGTGAAGACCACCTACAAAACAAAATTTGGATCATTAAAGTTGTATAAAACTTCACAATTACTTTTTTACTTTTAAAATCTGACATGTTTGCAAGTAAAACAGGATATTCAAGTGGAAAATGTAGGACGGATCTTTTGTCTATAAATGACTGGATCCTGAAAAGTGAGTGTTACATCCTAGAACTGAGTCAGTTAGAGGTCAAAAGGTTAAAAAGTTGAAAATCTGTCTATGTAAACGCTCTTAAATTAAGTAATACATAAAATGCTAACTGCTAAACAATCAAACCAAATCTGTCCAAAAAATCTGTTTATTTTTTTTTTATTATTTAAAAAATACTACATTTAGATAAATGAAGACTTTGAGGTCTGCCTGTCAGTCATTTTGAGTTTTCTGACACATCTGTAAATGAGTGAAGTTAATGAAAGTGCAAACATTGCAGTATCATCCAGTCATGCATTGCAGTGAGTTGCAGTCAGGAAACATACATTCTTTTTTTTTTTTCTTCAGTTTGACCCATTTCTTCATGTGGATAAAAGTGGGCCAACAAAGAACGTTGAAGGGAAAGGACGGATAGTAACCACAGCAAATTAGTCAGCTTTATGACACAGGCCCCATAGCGCTTACTGGAAACAATACAGTATGAGAAGGCAAATATTTTACCCGCTATCAACACGAAACTTGTTAAGAAGCTTGACTATAAAGGGCCGGAAAGTGAAAACAAACCCTTTATGACACCTCAGGATTAAAGTTGTGTCCACATAGAGCATAACTAACAAGTTCGAGAGAAACAACTAGAGTTGTTTTAGATAAAGGAAAGAAAAACATAGTAAAAGTGAGATGGTCAGTGTGAGTGATCCTACAGCTCATACACTGACTCACCACTCTCATAAAAAGCAACATGATCCACCAGGGAAAAAACATTCTAGCTGACCTGAGATCAGTTTAGCCATGTTTTGAGCCGGCCACCCCCCCTACACTTTACACAGACGCTGCCACGTGCTAAAACTGTCCCTGCTACACAGCTGTGTGGCCCCAATACTGGAAATAGACTCCTGCTACCAGCCCATGACTCATAGGTGCAAAATGGAGGCAACTGTTGATGCAGAGAAATGTCCGCTGTTTCATACAGAGCAGCTGAGTGACTCAGAAATTACTATTAACACCTTTACCTGTTCATTTGTTGTGAAAGTAGCATTGTAGGTTCTCTAAGGAAACTTCAAGGAACAGTGACCTATTATGCCCCTTTTTACAATATGTAATATAAGTCTCAGTTGTGCCCAGAATGTGTCTGTGAAGTTTCAGATCAAAATACCCCACAGATTATTTATTATATAATTTTAAAAATGCCTATTTTGAGAAAAAGCAGTAACGTGGTTTTGGTGCATGGCTCTTTAAATACAAATGACCTGCTGCACCCCGCACCCCTTTTCAAGAATAAAGCTGTGCCTTTATTATAGCGGGTATCTCAGATACTCAGCCAAAAAAACATGTTTGTTTTATACTCACACTGAAATCATGCGTTTTAAACCATATTAGTATAAACTTCTGATATATGGTTTTCTGAGTGCACACTTCGGAAGCATGCACACCGGAACAGGCTGTCACACAGCTTGTGAGTACTACACTGAGTTCTGTTTAATGCACTTAAACTGTCAAATATGGCCGTGACCTGGTTTTGAAAAGTACAATAATAAAACAAATATAACTAATATTGCTATTGCTGCGGCGCCCGGGGAGCAATTGGGGGACCGGTGCCTTGCTCAAGGGACTCACCTCAGTTGTGGTATTGAGGGTGGAGAGAGCGCAGGTTATTTACCCCCACCACGTTCAATCCCTGCCAGACCTGGGACTCAAACCTGCAACCTTTCGGTTACAAGCCTGACTCCCTAACCATTAGGCCACAGCTGCCCCTCCTTTCCTTTTTTTTATTAATAACTATTGCTATATAGCTTACAACTTTGTCTAGTGCTATTATGATTGTTTATAGCATGATTTGTGAAAATGTAACGACTACTGACATAGTCTTTTTCATGTGTTTGCCTATTTTTCATTTCATTCTGTAACCTACTTGTTCTACAGATCTGTGTACTGGTGTTAAATGATACTCTTTTTGACAGCGTTAATATGACAGATAATAAAATGGTATTTTTTGCATTTCTTTTACCGAAAGTTGTATCCTGTCAGCAACAACCTGTCCATGGGCTTTTTTGATACTGTCGGTTTAAGTGCCGGCGATGTGGTGTTGCCAGATATTGCTATTAAAGCAAACATGAACCGAAAAATAAATAAAAATAAACCAAAATTATTTATCTTTTGCAAATAAGATAAATATATTGCTGACCCTAAACTGCAACGTCCTACTTTATTAACTTTCTAAAGTGTCAAATTAAGTGGAAAAGACAAGTCCAAAACGATTATAATAGCTGGATCTGGCAACAACTCTCTCCGTCTCAAACCTCGTTTACTCCACAGACGCTAAACATTCTTGCAAACTGTCTAAACTGAATTATACATGTCATGCAGACATATATATATATATATATATATATATATATATATATAAGGAGTTTGGCAGCAAAGAACAAATTTCATATTTGAAAATGATTTACCTACGTCCGGACCTCATAGTTGGCTACAGGCCTGCTGTCAAATACACACAGGTTATTGTCAAAAAACAGTAGCTAATGTATGTAAATCTAAACAGCTAGGAAAGAAATCGCATGTTTATATTAGATCTGTGTGGCAGCAGCGGAACATACAGTTAATAAATCCACTGTTCTTTTATAGTGATATGTCCTCTTTAGAAGAACCGTTTTTATTTTCTTAGTGTGAAGAAATTTTAACAGTCTGAAGAACTTGTTTCTACTATAAAGAATCATTTTGTGTAATGGAAAGGTTCCATGGATGTTAAAGGTTCTTTATGGAACCACACAAGAACCATCATTTTTAAAAGTGTATGCACTCACTATATAATCTTTAATAATGGCATTCTTTAGTGTGATGGAAATTGAAGAAAACAAAGGCAGAATGTAATTTTTATCCATTTATTGTATGATATAAAACTAGAAAAGTAAGACTGTTTCAAATTCATAGACACATGTCCATATTTTATATATATTCTACAGTCCACACCTTGATGCAAATACAGTGATCATCAGTTGATGGGTTATTTTTCTCAAAATGAATATGTTTGTAATATTGCATAGAAAAAGGCACAGCTCCAAGGCCTGAAGATACAGCCTTTCTTAATGAGCAGAAAAAGGGTTTAGACCCTCCACCACATGTTGTCTCTCTCTTCCTCATACATATACACACACACACACACACACACACACTCACACACATGAATAATCCCAGTGGTCACTATCCTGAAACCACTTTTAACTTCCCCGAATGTGTGGCCTGAACCATGGGACAGTGAGATACCGTTAAAAAAAACAACAACAACCAATATCATCAGAAATCATGCTGCCTTTCTTGTTTTTTACATTTGGCATTGAGGGTTATCAAAAAGATTTTCCCAGAAATAGGCTTTGGAAGATTGAAATTCTGAAGTTCGTAGAGAATAAAGTATTGCTTCACAAACCTTTCCCTTGCACACAATCGGAAATATATAAAACATTAAATACTTAGAATTAAATAGGGGCAGGGAGTGTTGACCTAGACGACTAGCACAAACACCACCCCAAATTATAATACAAGAAACTAAACAGACACAAAATAATGCATTATTAAATCAAGACGAAAAAAAAAAATGGCTTCCACCCCAATTAATAAGCAGTGATACATTCCCATAAGCATAATACATTCCTATCTCATATTCTGTACAAATTACAATCTGGATGTTAGCTTAACATCAAAAATAAATATATTTACACAGGAAACAAAAATAAATAACTTAAAACAAACACTCCAAATCCAAAAATCCTATAAGTAATATTAATCATAGTTTTGATTCCATAGATTTGTCCGCTCAGGCTCTCATTCACTCATGTTTTCAATTCTCAGACAATCTCTCTTTTGAACTCTGGGTGGTAACAAATGCAAATCGTCACCTCAAGTTTAGGTCTCTGTGACAGGAAGTTCAAATCTCAGATCATTAATGGTCACACTTGTGTGATAAATAATATATCATTTAAAAATAAACATTTTCTTCCTTCTCTGACATTGCACTCTACCTTTTTTTGATTCCTACCAGGAAGGCATATTATGCACAGTTTTTGTCGGTATGTATATCTAACATTACTACTGTGAGCTAGTTTAGTGCGATGTGAAACTAATACAGCTGATGTGATAAATGGTCCCTTTCCTTTCATGTCAGGTGCACATAAAATAATCCTTCCTAACCTCAGTGGTTTATACTGTGCTGTCTATTGCACACACATGCAGAATACTCTCTCATCATACCTGTGCATCCCCCTAATGAACTCCACCTACATGTAATGTGACCATTTCTACTGGCCAAACGACACTAAAACCCAGCAGGGCAACAGAGAGAGAGTCCGGTTGGAACATGAACAGATACCATTAATAAAACTCAACCAAACAATGGTATAAATAAGATAAAATAAGACCAAACCATACAAAAATCATCTGACATCTGTACAATTATGAGCTATAATCCTGCATGCATTAGTATGTTAACAGAAATGTACCGTTGTACTGGTGAGAGATGCATTTGAAAGAAATGTTTGGCAAACAGATGACGATGATGATGATGAACTGAATAGCAACCATAAACGTACTAGTCCCGTACAGTTTTTTCCCCACGTTTTGCATGAACAGACATGCATAGGCCCTCTTGTTGTGCATTAGTGTAGCATTAAAAACTGAACCAGCCACTCACTGAGTGATGATATAAAGCCAAAACAAGGCCAAAAAGGGAAGTTATGACAATGCCTTGACACAGATAAAAAAAGGAAATGGCTGAGAAAAGTTGACAGTATGCTTATTACTGATCAGAAAAGCATTGATTGCATACATTATTGTAGCATAAAGGGGTTTTAGCATTGGCTTATCGAAGAAATGTATCTGTAAAACAATGTGCATCAGAACAAATGTTCACTTATTGCCAGCTGAGATGTAAACACATGGAATCTGAGCCGTTAGGGCAGATCACAAGAAATTTGGTTGGTTGAATGTAAATATCTGACCACTACACACATCCATGTATAAATAACCCGGTAAAGCATATTTCATAAACGTGTATATTTCATAAATGTACATGTTTCACTGGAAGTTAAAGGGGTAGTTCACCTGAAATGAAAACTTTTATCATTTACTCACCATGTTCTTCCAAACTGGTATTTTTTCTGTAAAACATAAAAAGCTATTTTAATGAAAAGTAAACAGGATGCGAAACACTGGACCCCATTGACTTTCATTATACACTATCAGTCAAAAGTTTTTGAACAGTTAGCTTTTTAATGTTTTTAATAAAGTCTCTTTTACTCACCAAGCCTTCATTTATTTGATCCAAAGAACAGCAAAAACAGCTACATTTTGAAACATTTTGACCATTTAAAATAACTGCTTTCTGAATATATTTTAAAATGTCATTTTTTTCATTTTTTTGGCATCATTACTCCAGTCACATGATCCTTCAGAAATCATTCTAATATTCTTGCTACTCAAAAAAACTATTATTATTATTAGGTTGAAAACAGCTGAGTAGAATTTTTTTAGGTTTCTTTGATGAACAGAAAGTCCAGAAGAACATAATTTATCTGAAACAGAAATCTTTTGTAACATTATAAATGTCTTTATCATCACCTTTGATCAATTTAAAGCATCCTTGCAGAATTTTAAAGCATCCAGCATTTATTTCAGATTAATGCTGATCTTTGGATATTTCTAAATCAGCATATTAAAATGATTTCTGAAGGATCATGTGACACTGAAGACTGGAGTAACGATGCTGAAAATTTAGCTTTGATCTCAGGAATAAATTACAATTTAAAATCTATTAAAATAGAAAACAGTTATTTTAAACAGTAAAAATATTTCAAAATTTTACAGTTTGCTGTACTTTAGATCAAATAAATGCAGGCTTCGTGAGCAGAAGAGATTTCTTTTTTAAAAAAAAAAACATTAAAAATCTTACTGTTCAAAAACTTTTGACTGGTATTGTATATAAAAAATTTAGTTTAAGGAACTTACACAGGTTTGGAAAGACATGAGGGTGAGTAAATTGTGGACTATCCCTTTAATAAACGTTAAAATGGAAGCAGACAAAACAAAAAAAAAGAATAAATGACCACATATTAACTATAAATATTACTAAAAAGCAATAAAACAGCTCTGAATAGAAAAAAAGCATTGACATAAAATCATTGTGCTTTGTGAAAATGAAAACAAAATACGAAAATAGGCTGCCGTTGCACATTCTTGCACCTGTACGCTGAGAAGGGGAAAGAGCGATGCTACTTCTCTGATAATCCATCTTGTTCGATTAGAAATGATGATGAGAAAAGGCAGACGAGACAAACAAACAGGAATTTACCAAGTGGTCATAAATGATGAAGGCACTCAGATCTGCCAGAAGCCAAAGTGTGTTCCGTAGGATTTCTTCATGTTCATTTTTGGGAAAGGCAAGCACAGTGCATGCACAGTGTTGAGAAGTAGTACTGGGCAACATCACCATTAAAATGGACAACTTCCTTTGTTTTTAAAAACAAAAACAAACAAAACTGTACAAAAAGCCCCCGAACACTCAAAGTGATTCTTCAGTTTCTTTCTCAGTTCATATTTAAAAACTCTTTGATTGGTTTTGCATTTCCTCCCCAGTTCCCTTCCAAACCTGGTCATGATCCCACAAGCACCTCCATAATATGGTCCAGTTCAGTGAGGTCCATTTTAAAAGGCTGGTTCGAGCTAACAGCAGGAGCGGCACCGCTGTATGGCGAAAGAGTCTTGAGGAGCTCGTCCGCCGTCACCATAGGCGCCAGTTTCGAGGGTGCCGCACCCGAGGACGAAGTGCAGGGGTCGAAGTCGTACATGGAGGTGTCAATGTCTGCAAAGAGGATGTCGTCCAGGGCCAGGTCTGTCAGAAAGCCTGAGGACGAGGCGGAGGGTGAGGTGTTCATGTCCAGGCTGTTAGGAGGAAGAGTCTCTGGTGCGTTCGGGACCGCAGAGCGTTCCTCAGGCAGCGGGACCAGCCCTTCAAGCTTTGGGCTGCAGGGCTTACTGCAGTCTTTGGAGTCCAAGGCCCCTGAGTTTAAGCTGGGGGAACACAACGGCATTTGGAGGGACACTGTGAGGGACAAGGGGGAGGTAGCACCGGGCGCTGATGTAGCTGTAGGTAAGGGTGAAGGACAGAGCTCCTCGATCTCATCCAGGGCAGAAGAGAAGCTGTCTCTGGCCACAGACGAAGGAAGTCTGGGAAGAGTTGGTGGAAGAGGAGGAGGAGCGAGCGGAGAGGGTGATGTGCAAAGGGTGACACTGTCTTCCTCTAAAAGCGAAGCTGGGGTGAGACAGGCCTCCAAAGGCGCTGGGTTTGACAGCCCTGACGAAGGCGGCGTAAGGACCGGAGCGGAGAGTGCCGGCGACTGGGACAGTGGTGGCGCCACCATGGAGAGCACGCTGAAAGCAGGCTGCGCCTCGCGGAAACTTTCATCCACTGGGTCGTCGGGTGGAGGGGAAGGAGGAAAGAACAGCGGCCGCAGGTTGCCCTCCTGCTTCAGTTCATCCTGGATGCGTCTCAACATGTTGTTGATGAGCACGCGCTTTTCCAAGCTGGGCTCGGTGAGGGCCCGGTGGTTGTACAGCTTCATCAGAGACATGTTGAAGATGGTCTGCCTCTGCAGGGTGTAGGAGACTTTCGAGAGCCCGTCGGCCGTTGCTCCGGCCCCTGCCGCCAACGCTTTGCCTTCCAACCCCTCTTCATCCTCATCTAGTTTCCGCTTTGCCCCTTTACCCAACATATATCTGCTTAGAAAATAAAGAGAAAGAGAGTGTTAGCCACACAGCTACTTATTACCTTCATGACTCATTGCTGTTTATCTCTCTTATGACTCAACAGTAGTTCCATATAAATCTCTTGATCTACAGAAAAATAAATGTCAAACATACACATTTCTAGAAACGGAGACGTTGAAGGTGTAAGGGTGTAATTCTTTCAATGGTAAAATACTTTCTCAATGGCAGTTGAACACAGAAGTTAGCCAATTTTAGGTTATGTGCCCTTCAAGTGAAGAGAATGAAGTGGTATTTACAAGTGGGAAACAAGAAATTCTAGATGAGTTGCTGAATTGTGACATTAAAAAAATATATATATCTACACTGCCAGTCAAAAAAAAAGTAAGATTTTTAACGTTTTTTAAGAAGTCTTTTCTGCTCATCAAGCCTGCATTTATACAAAGTACAGCAAAAACAGTACAATTCTGAAATATTTTTACGGTTTAAAATAACTGTTTTCTATTCGAATATATTTTAAAATGTACTTTATTCCTGTGATTTCAAAGCTACATTTTTAGCATCTTTTCTCCAGTCACGTGATCCTTCAGAAATCATTCTAATATTCTGACTTGCTGCTCAAAAAACATTTATTGGTATTATTATGCTTAAACAGCAGAGTAGATTTTTTCAGGTTTATTTGATGAATAAAAGGTTCAGAAGAACAGCATTTATAGAAACCTTTTGTAACAGTATCAGCACTTAGGATCAATTTAAAGCATCCTAAATAAAAGCATTAATTTTTTATCATTTCTTTAAACAAAATTATAGTGATCCCAAGCTTTTGAATGGTATAGTGTATAATGTTACAAAAGCTTTTTATTTCAGATATATTTGGATCTTTCTATTCATCAAATAATCCTAAATGTACTAAACTGTTTTAAATATTGATAATAATAATAAAATGTTTCTTCAACAGCAATCAGCATATTAGAATGATTTCTTAAAGATCACGTAACACTGAAGACTTTAATAATGATGCTGAAAATGTAGCTTTGCTCACAGGAATAAATTACATTTTAAAATATATTTAAATAGAAAGCAGCTTTTTTAAATAGTAAAAATATTTCACAATATTTTTTCAGATAAATGCAGGCTTGGTGAGCAGAAGAGACTTCTTTTAAAAAACATGAAAAATCTTACTTTCCAAAAACTTTTGACTGGTAATATATATATAACAGAATTTATTTTGAATTCAGATGGGTTTGTTGTTCACAGTATAATTCTTTTGTTTTGTTTAGACTACTTTTGTGTTGTTTTCTACTTGAATGCGTGATATGTCATGATAACAAATGTCTGACATGGAAGTACAATTTTGATGGCAACATTAAATCTGCAGAAAAGTATAAACACTGTGACGCTATCAAAACATTGCTCTGTTTGTTTGAGAATTCCAACCAGTCCAACATAGCAGCACTGGCTCAACCAATGAGGTGAGTTTGGGGATGGGGCCAGTGGCTTATCTGACCAATGGCAGTTAGGGGGTGTGTTTTGGAAACCTTTTTGATTATTTTTGTTATTCTGCTGGACTTATTTTAAATAATAACACTGTCCTGAATAACATTTTTTAAAGTAGATTTTTTAAAGTAGGCTTTTTAGCCTTTATTTAAAATCATAGTAAAGAAGGTAACAGGAAAGTATAGAAAGTGCAAGGGGAAATTGGAACATCACTCATCTTGACTCAACATTTTGATGATTCACAAAAACACCAATTTTATGTTTAAAAGAGATAATCAAATAATGTCTTGTAATTGTGTTTTATTCATAAAAAACATGTTTGTAACTATACAACGAATAGATGACACAACAGTTGGTATGACCCAATTGACCAAACAGACTTGGTTAAAAATACGAGAAATTGTTTCGACAAACAGATTTGTGGCTTGAAGCTCGGTTGCTATGACATTGGCCTGCAAGCTGTTGTCATATTAGCATTCGGTGCCGCCGCTGGGGTGAGAGTCAGTACAGTCTCTGTGCATTCATGGCAAAGGGACCAAAATGCCTCACGTTACAACTGTGTCAAACAGATAAGGTAACAATATCAGAACACACTCAGATGTGCACACAATCACAGCATCTCGAACAGGACATAAGCGACAACAATATATACACACAAAAATTCACCTTTGAGTTACGGGGAAAGGCGTGCTGCTGGAAATAACTGTACTGCATGAGCTTCTACCGCAGGAGCGTTTACAGGAATACAGCTCTGACTACTCCTTCCTGAGCCGTGCTGCAGCGAGGAGGGAGGCAAATGTGTGTCAGACTTTCAGTAAGTACTCACGGTAAGAATGTGTCACACGAGCGCAAAGCCCCGATCACTCCCTGCTTAAA
The DNA here is from genome assembly GCF_022985175.1 of Labeo rohita. NCBI lineage: Eukaryota > Metazoa > Chordata > Actinopteri > Cypriniformes > Cyprinidae > Labeo > Labeo rohita. The sequence continues at coordinate 17,469,574 of NC_066881.1, read as the reverse complement.
CACATGCTGGCTGCAGGAAGACAAGATCCAGCTGAGTGTTTGGTGGAAAAGGGGGACAGAGAGGAGGAGCGAGTGTGTGACCTGTGCTGAGCTTTGAATGTTAGGCAGCTGTGTTTTCAGCTACTGTAGCACTAGGTTCATGCTACAGGATTTAAAACAGATCACATGCAGCCACTGTAATATTACAGTACGTTAATTCACCGTTGCTCTGCAAGGAAACGGGGAAAATGGGTCTATGGGTTGGGCTGGTGGAGACGCCATTGACAGATGGTCTGAAAAACGTAAAAGTTCTACACTGGAATGTTTCATCCTGCTTACAACTTAGCGTGACTCACACATATGTGGGAGCTATTTTAGAAAAAAAGACCTTTTGATGAAAGGTTTCTGTCATGTATTGAAGTACTCATTTAAATTTCATTTACTTATTTGGCAGCCGCTTTTATCCAAAGCGACTTTCACTGTATTCAAATTATACCGTACTTTTGATCAGTACGGGATTGTGTGATTCCTGAGAATTAAACCCATGATCTTGGAATTTATTGCACTAAACTTTACCAGCTGTGCTACATGAATACATTTCATTCATTCTTGGATACTCTAGTATGTTTAAAACAGCACTCGCCACCTCTTCATACTTTAATGCAAAATTCAACAGTTGCTGTTTTGTAACAGATTTTAATCTGTGTATTCCTGTGATGACAAAGCTAAATTGTCACATGATCCAAGATGATTAATAGAATTTCCGGATATGACTGTCTTCACCTCATGTTTGTGCAAGATGTTAAACATTTTCAGAAAATTTACTTATTGCATTTAAAATCTTTTAATGGGAACCTTTTAAAGGTATTAAGACCTGTATGGGTTAATATAACAGTAATGATGTCTCTTACTGAAATATGCAGTAGAAAACTATAATAAATTAAAATAATACATTATTTAACAAATTTACACTGTTTTATACAAATTTTGGAGTATAGAGGATGCCATTATTTCGATTATGTCAAATGTTTGCACTCTGTGAGCTAGTGGCGTTACCTGTTGCTATTTTTACCGCAACACAACTCGGAAACTAAAACACTGATACAATGCCAAATTTAGGGCTGTCACTAAGAATTATTTTGGTGATCGAGTAATCTGTCGATTATTCTGTCGATTAATCGAATAATCGGATAATTATAATTAATTTTTTTGTAGTAATAAAAATAGACCTAAGTTAACAATAGTCTTTAAAATGACTTAAAATACATATACAACATCAATAAGCCAATAATAATAATTCATTTAAATAGAGTATCAAAACCAAGTAATCATATGGTTTTATTAACCAAAACTGTTAAAATACACAATGTTTTGTAAACAACAGAGATAATGTGCATTATGCATTATAACAAATGACTGCAGAGGGTGCCAACGGCCTGACGATTGTTTTTACACTTTACTGCGCGATCTAATCCGTGTTTTATATTGACTCAAGAACATTTAATTCAAATGTCCACTTAATCTTTAATACTGGGCCATTTCTTTATGATAGAAGCGCTACAGCCACTGTAATTTCTTGAATATGTGGACATTCAAACGTGTAAACTCAGCGTGAGGGTTTAAACTTCTATTTAAAAAAAAAAAATCGCGATGAACAGTTAGCATATTTAAAAAGCTAATGGTGTATTCTCCTATTTTTTCGTAGGTTTATAAATGATTAAGCTTACAAATCCGATGAAATGGCACACGCTGCGTTCCCAGATGAACGTTATAATAAACCCAAACTCACAACAACATGCAGAGATGGAGTTTGAGATGCTCCACACATGTAAATGATAACAGTTTGTGTAGAACCATTTAAAGTGAACAGAGCTGCTTTGACACGAAAATGCAATCGAGAATTTTTAAAAATTGAATACTCAAACAGAATCAAGGAATCGTTGCAGCCCTAACCACATTGTGTGGCTTTTAGTTGTAATTTTCACTCGAAGGGCAACAAAAGAAGCGATACAAGTCTTCACCGCTTCCTAAAGACCTGTGTCTTTTGGTTTAAGCCTACACATATCCATCACCATCCTGTAAGCTCTTTCAAGAGCTGAGGTCATCGTATGAGTATTAGTGTGTTGCGGTAAAGATAGCGACAGGTAGCACCAGTAGCTCACAGACATAAAATATAAAACAATGTGGATTTTTTAAATAACGTAATTCTTTAACGAGTGTTCTACTATATATTTCAGTAAGAGACATCATTTAATTTCCCTTTAAAGAGGAAACAAAAAACCCTGACTGTTCATTTAAGATACTACAACCAGTAACTATGGCGTTGACCTGACTATGTTCCACAAGAGGACTTGATGTCAGCAAAAAAAAAGAAAGTGGTTTCAGAAGTTATAAAATTATCTTGAAAGATTATACAGCCCAATATTTTTTTTCCTTTAAAATAAAGAGTACCAATGAATCATTCACAAAAAGACCATTAATATGTATGAAGAAGTAAAAAGAGACTATTTTGATTTCACACTGACTTTAAGGTCAAAATAAGGGTTATTTATCGAGTAAAACATGTATGAGTCATTTAAAACAACAGATCCGTCTTCTCTCTAGCCTACAAGGAAAGCACAGAGACAGGCAGCAAGGAGTGAGCGAGTGAGTGAGAGAGATAGAAAGAGAAGGAAGCTCGTTCCTGAGGCCTCCCCCTCATTAGCATAAAGTGAAGCCCGGTAGCGGTAGGCAGCATTGCAGTGTGCTTGAACCTAATACAGGCTGACAGCCTCACGCACCCTAGCCCTGCCTGCACACACACACACACACACACTGCGCAGACGCAGATCTGTCAGGCAGCTCTTCTCACTCAGGAAGTGCAAGTGGCTGGGCCTGTTGCCTTGCTGCCTGTTACCATGACAAACACAGTCAGCTGGGAATCCACCCAAAGAGTTGACAAAGAGAGCGAGAGAGAGAGAAGGGAGTTTAGGGGAGAAGAGGGGCTGAGGAAAGTTAAAGAAAGAAATGTTTCTCTCCTTTCACTGATCTGCTTCTGAAACGATGAATCTAAAACAAACGACAAGCTGGAGAGAAAAACAGGTTACGTCTGCCGGAGATGGATGTGCATTCCAAAGCACGCCGTTTACATGCAGAGCACACAAATAATTCATAAGACGGAGGGTTTATGAACAAGTAAACAAGATTTACAATCATATGCCAGTGCCATCCAGTTCAGTTCATTTAAAGGGGCGACAAAGTGAATTATTGAGTTTAAAGAAACTATAAGCCATGAGATGATCACTGGAAAAATAACCCGATAAATAAATAAACAAAACAGTGAGACAGCCATCAACACAAAGGGTATACAACAATTAAAATTAAAAACTAGAGTTTTGCCAAAAGTTTTATAGTTGAGGATGCAATTTCAGGCTGTTTTCGAGATTATTTGAAGGATGAGTAAGAGAAAATGAGCCTAACAATGACTCGAGTAATAAAAATAGCACTTACACAAAGCAACTAAAAAGTCACTGCAAATTAGTGTTCAGATCTATGAGTGATTCATAGAGACAGTCATAAATGTGACTAAAAAAAAAAAAAAACAGGCAAAAATCGTGGAGTACCACAAACTGTTTAGTCTTTCGCTGTGGCTATAAACTCACCCAGAGTGGCCCTAGAACTGTATGCCATTGTCTGAAGCTTTCAAGAAAGTCTCCAGCAAATAAAGTTTCCCACAGTAATCCACACAGAGGAATGCCACGGCAGCTGAACGCGTCCTTGTGACTCACGCTGAGGAGTGGATACGACTGTCTGCAGCGCTCAAATGCCACTGCCGCCCCACCCTATGCATTCCTTCTGATTGTGCCTCTGACTGCTTCTGCTTTGCTCCATCATTTTACTTTCATCTTCAGTGTGAAAGGTCAAAGTGTTCATCAATCTGCTCTCTAGTACAGAAGTACACTGGTTAGCGAGTTTCTAGGCCAGTCCAGTTCTACTGTCGGAATCATTCCAGTACACAGAAACATTCACTCCCTAGAAATTCCCAGAAAGCATCATAAAAACCAGTACATACTGACAGCTCAGTGTATTCACTCCTTGAAAAGGACAAGCGTGAGTATAAATTTACTAAGACAAAATAATTTTCTGCCTTTAAAATGCATTCCATTAAGTACATTATTTTTTCCCCAGAAAGTGTAGTTTTTAAAATATATTTAAACTTATTCTAACATAAAAGGACTTGTGTTGCGTTTTGGGCTATTGCTTTATGCTTTGACAGTATCGGTCAAACCAACTAAAACCGAAAGCTCAATATAGATTAATCCCTTCATCAACTTTTGCTGCGTGTTTAAAAGTGAAGAATGTCTCCGTTCACAGTGAATGAATGCAGTGAACTCATTTATTGCATGTGCTGTGAGTTTATCGCTTGTTTGGGAACGCAACTGCCACCAGTTCTGCTTTATTTTTGCAGCAGATGATTACAGCATTTCACTAGATTTGTAGTGACACGCGTTTCTGGTAAGCCTGTTTTCACCAGGGTTGGCAGGTTTTCACAACAAAGCCTGCCACATTGCTACTCAAAACTAGGCCAAAACTAGCCCAATCGTGTTCCGGTGGGGGGGTGGGGCTTTCCCCTATAAAAAAAAAAAATTGCGTTCTGGGGGATAAAATGTTGTTATTATTGTTATTATTTTCGAATTTGTTTGGCTTCCTAAAACACCAGTGTGAATGTAAATTAGACTAAGACAGTACAAATAAAAAGAGGGTTGAGTCTTATTTAAAAAGTTCATGTACAAAACTTTTTTCTGACTTTTTTCTTAGTTAAGAACATGGGTTGAAGCTCTAAATTTTAAACTCTCAAAGTGTATTAGATAGAATCATTTAACTTTCAAATGTACCTTTTTTCATTTGTCTGTTTATAAATATCAATAAATATCGTATTGTGGACTTCATATTGATAGATTATCGTATCATGAAATTTTGATATTATTATGTTTCCATCACCCTGTTTTTATTCACATTTTATGCGCATCTGAAACGAGTGATAGAAACAATACATTTAAAAATAAATAAATAAATAAATGAATTCTTTTTTCATTGCACTCCATGCGCATTAAAAAAGTCGTGTGACTTTAGCTATGGGGCGGCATAACCTGACTAAACAGTGGGATGATCTTATTGCACATCATCTGGAATGTTGTTATGGTCATTCTTAAATGCCCAAGCAATGTCTGTCATCAAAGTATTTCTGTTTTAAACAGCAGGCAACCACTTCCGAAAGCAATGACCACATTTATAGCATTTCGTCTACTCAACTAATTTATTATATGTGACTCTGGACCACAAAACCAGTCATAATTAGCACGGGTGTATTTGTAGTAACAGCCAACAATACATTGTATGGGTCAAAATAATTGATTTTTCTTTTATGTCAAAAATCATTAGGATATTAAGTAATGACCATGTTCCATGAAAATATTTTGTAATTTTCCTACCGTAAATATCAAATTTTTGATTAGTAATATGTATTGCTAAGAACTTCATTTAGACAACTTTAAAGGTGATTTTCTCAATTTTGTTTTTTTGCACCCTCAGATTCCAGATTTTCAAATAGTTGTATTACAGCCAAATATTGTCCTATCCTAACAAACCATAAATCAATGGAAAGCTTATTTATTTAGATTTCAGATGATGTAAAAATCTCAATTTCAAAAAACTGACCCTTATGATTGGTTTTGTGGTCCAGGGTCACATATAAGAAAATTATTATATTCAGTGGCTTCTCCTACTTTTCTTAGTGATATTTACTGTCAGTTCATCAGAAAATGACGATTTTGGAAACTATGCTTATTTGCAAATGTTTATGCAATATTCCAGTTTTGCACATACGTTAAATTCGCAACTTTGGATGGAAACCCAGCTAGTGTCACAACGTTTAGAGGATTTGTGTTATACAGTGATTCACATCACTGGAAACTAAGAACTATGATGAAACACAACCAAAGTGATAGACAATATAGAAAAGAGAAGAACTTCATTACTGTGGCTTCTTGGTTCTTTTACTCTTTATGTTGGTCAGTTGCAATTTACCTTAACCAGAGTGACTGGACAAACTGTACTTTGGCTTCTGACCTGGATATACCGTATTAAGCATAGGGAGACAACAGGAGGAGCCAGAGAGGAGGAAAAAGAGGAAAATGTAGAGTTTTCCTCAGTAAGAAGTGCTGGGGCAGCACTCAGTGTTCCCTCACGCAAAGAGACATTCATAAACAGACAACCTGTCTCTTTGCTCCCTAATGCACCAGCGCTGAGAAATGACCCTGAGTGAAAACTCTCCTAGGGGAGGAAAAAACACAGCGTCAAAAAATGTCTATGGTGCAAGACAGGCTTTATAGAGTTTGACAAAATGGCTGGTGGAAGCCCACCTTTAAAGGACGCCTTCAGAAGCGCAACTTGTGTTATGTTGCGGCTCTAGAACCGGATAACGGCGGAATTAACGTAAAAAAAATAAGACAGAGGCCTTTCGGGAGGAGAGCTCTGACTGAGTTGTCAGAGCAGAGTCTGGAAATATGTCAGGGCTGCTAAGCAGGCTGTACGTTCTGTTCCAATCCTACACACAACACATACGGCACATGAGGGACCGGGTGTGACGCCGGCGCTTCGGCACTGGGTGTACTGGTGGAGATGGGGTGAGAGAATGCGGCAGAAAGGATGGCATGAGCAGGCAAACAAGTGCAGCGGAGAGGATGGAGCACAGAGCGCAGAGTTTTCAGTGATATTATGATCCTGTAACAGGATCTGCACGTTTCCATGCCTGTGCTTCAGAGCTCCCCTCCCCCCTCACCTCCACACAGTGCTATTTCAGATCCGGAGGGTACTGATTCCCACAAACACACATACATACACACTCACTCACTCACTCACGCTGTCTCTAGCTCTCAAACACCTGCAGATATTAATGCACAAATGTAGACAAAGTCACATGAATGTTGCAAAACAGAGATTCACTAATGGCAAATGGGTGCATCAGCTGACAAGCACAAATTTAAAGGACAACATCAGTCATGAAGCAGATGATGCTACTGGTTAATGCCATTTTTCACATTCATTTAAGCGTTTTAAGCCATGAACCAAACCAACCACAACATTACAAACTTTGGTTTCAAGCAAAAAAACAAAACAAAACTGAAATATAACGAACCATCACTTGCTACTTGCTGGTCAGTTGCACTTGGAATTAAGGGGAGGGGCATTCTCATTCTAAAGATGTGATTGGACAAAAATATGTGTAGTTCAGGATGAGTCATCAATATTCTTATCTTATTTTCCCCAGAAGAGAAAGACTGTACACTGTACATTTTAGATAAAAGTGATTTTTGACAACGATTAGAAGTAACTAACTTTTAACAAAACTCTAATTCTGATTTAATGGGGTCTTCAGTGAGAACAGAGAAACACTCAGGTCTGTAGTCGTATCGTACAGAAACATTTCAGGCACATTTCACCGTCCTCTACACTTGGACTCTGTACTTGGTATAATTTGTTGCAGTTCAAAGATGGAGTGTCATTTATATGGGGACTCCTCATGAAGGCTCAATGACACTGAACAAACAACCAAAACAGTAAGAAAGCAACGCAATGCACAGAGAAGGCAGTGGGTGAAAATATAGACAGAGAGGGACGTGTGAGACGGTAAACATAGAGCGATTGAGACAGACAGATGGAGAAGGCACAGACACCACATTCTCACACAGCACCGAGCGAAAGCTGCAGGGGTCAGACAACCGTCTGACATCTCAAAAACTAACTAAATAATATGTCTGTAAAACTGTCGCATACTGGATCTGTACTGTTCCTCACCCGTGCCTGCTATATGGTCTTTACTGTACCACAAAGTCTTACAATGCTAAGGACAGTCAAACAAGTGGACAGATATGCATCTGTTGCTTTACAGCAGTTTTCCAGAACATGATCTCACTTTTGTTGTAATAATAGAAATTAGCAACTAGGCAAGCGAGTGTTCACTGTGCAGCCATGTAAAACTTTCGAGCTGTCTGTCTTTACTTTCAGAGAGCTGATGAAAACTCATTCTGCAACTGATGCTCTTCAAATTAGCAGATAAGATGTCCGCCCGTCACAGCTTTTTTGGGCCATTCTGAGTCATAACTAGTAACGATATGTAAAAACACTGAGTAATGTAATATAATATAATATAAAAGTCATCCTTTAAAAACTGTCTAAATGATCACTCTGCCATATAATACTGATACATTATACATATATTTTTTATTTGTTTGAAAGAATTCTCTTATACTCAACAAAGCTGCATTTATTTGGTAAAAATAGAGAAAAATATTCCGAAACATTATTAAAACTTAAAACAACCGTTTTAGATTTATTGATGGAACTGCTGACTTTTCAGCAGCCATTATTTCAGTCTTCAGTGTCACATGATCCTTCAGAAATCATTCAAATATGCTGATTTGCTGCTTAAGAAACGTTACTTATTATGTACTGCTTAATATTTTTGTGTAAACCATGAACAGGCACAGTCCAATGCAAATATGACCTAAATAATAGGCCTAGTGGATCTATCGATCAGCATAAAACTGCAATTTTACAAAAATCTTTCCTAAATGAAGGATAGATGAGTGGGTGACACACTTCAGAGCAGGCAGAGCTGTGGATCTCAGTCTTAGAGAGCAGCAAAGAGGCGGCACATACTCTGAGAAGCTTCTTTACGTCAGCAAGAGTAACACGACAACCCACATTACAGATTTCCCCACAGGCACTGAATGTTGCAAAGCACTGTATCATGCTCTCATATACTGTACTACACACTAACAGTGGAGATGCTGGACATTTTCTTGAACACCTTGTGCATAAATAGGATGTACGAAAAGTTTGCACGTGTGTTTACAGAAAATCCTCATTGTACTTTCACACCAAAATCCTTCCCTAAAAAAAAAGTTTTTGGTATAAAAAAAAAGCTGTGCTCTAATATATTTTGAACAAAAAATCAGGGGAGTGCAATATAAGAGAGGAAAGATTAAAACTTCCCTTAAACTTCTCCTAAACGTCACACTCCTGTTAAAAAAACAGCTAAATAGTAGCAGAGAGAGGAACGCAATCCAAACCGGTTTGACCAGAGGGGCAGAAGTCTTGGAGCACTATGTGAAAGTGTAAGATAGGCACGCACACACACAGTTACACAGGCCATTTAAATGAAAATAAAACTCAACAAGCAACAGGTAATGCAAAATGAAACTAATAAACAATAATTATTAGTCTTCCTTTTTTTTTTGCGTTAGTAATCCCCCTCGTTTCACCTAATCAAGTACAGTGTCATATCACATTTCAAGAGATCTAGATTGTAAGACTAAAAAAAAATAAAATAAATAAATATAAAATAAATTATCTAACTGACAAGACTAACTAACAAGCCCAGCTTGAAAATCACAAGTGGTCCATCAACATGTACTGGTCCAGAATAACTTTCTGATGTCCACTCTTCAAAGAGTAAACAAGGTGAATTCTGGACACCGAATACACCCACTTCGTGACATTTACAATTAATTGAGGGACAAAACCTCATTTTTCTTCTGTGACTGTGTTGCAGGAAGGAAGTGCACATTTAAAGATGACACGGAGAGTACAACATGTAAATGTCACAGAGTCAGTCTTTTTGTTTAAAGGAAATAAGACGGCAATACAACGAACAGACTGACGAAAGCAGGGGTTGTAATCTACTTTGCTTAATGTGAACCGTGCATTCACTTGAAAATCCAACTGGACCTTGATCCTCTGAATTTACTGTGTGTGTGTGTGTGCGTGCATGTGAGTTATTCGGACTTTGAATGCCAGTGTGTCTGACAAGGATAGCAACTGCAAAATAACTTCTGCTGTGACTTGCCACAGATTTCACTGACTTCTTTACAGTAAAGACACTGAATAAACAGTTTAAGTGATGAAAACAACGTAGTATATTTACTACACTGTTACAAACGTACTGCTGCTGCAGTTTGTGACTTGTGGTTTTTCTTATAAAATTAAACTCAAGTTTAACTCTTTTAGAGTGTGGTTTAAAGGGATTTTCAAAAACAGAAACACTGAGACATAAAGACACTGTCCCTCACAATCCCCCCCCTGCCATTTTCCAGTATGTGAATTTGTTCCATGACGACCAAATAGGCCTAAATTTATTTATCTTAATCAGAAGCCAAAAATAAAATCATCTACTGTGTCAAAGCCATTCAGTGCATATTTACCATTTAATCAAAACCATGTCTAAATCAACAGAGAAGTGAACATACAACTTTGTATAGACTGAGACTGTAAAAATCATAATGTTATAACAATTTCCATTCATTTAACACGGCTGTCACTTTAATCTTACTTAAAAATGAATTCAAATGTAATTTTTCAATTTTAGTGAGTTAAAGCCCAACATCGTGCTCTTGTCTAAATTTTAAAAGACATCCGATTTAGGTGTCTGTCTGGTTCTGGATCTCTGTCCCAGAGCCGAGCTCTTCAGTCAATTGGATTTGTATCTTAAATATCAGTACAACAGAGCGCAACCATAAAAAGCATTTAGAAATATCAAGACGTTTCATTTGACTCGACTGGCGACTCGGTTCGGCTAGAGAGCGGTTCTGCTTTGGGTTGCGACATGCCTCTGAACTTTCCGAAGATCGCACCGACCGCCAGACAACAATGCACGAATACACGTATGACTGTTGCCTCTGCTATGTGCAACATCAGTGACGCCGCAGCGTTTCCACGCCACTTACATGATCTCAGTTATTTATGAATAAGCTCCGCGCTTACCTCGTCTACTTGAAGTGGAGGAATAAACTGAAGCATCGGGATGGATCTTTGTTTTATTGTTGACAGTCGGTACCGATAAAACTCTCGAAGCTGATGAGGAAGGTCGCCAGTGAGTTTGTGGAGAGAGAAAAGGACAGCAGACTATCCGTGCGCCCGGAGTCAGTCACTATGACCGACACAATCGCCTTCGAAAGCGAATGACGTCGAGAGAGACTTGTGCTCGACTACACAGCGCCTGGCCTCGGAAAAGTCCAACCCCTACACACGCAAGCACACCCTCCACGCGTCCACCCACTAACTCTCGGGCTGTGACTCAAATTCTAGAACGCTGCCTACCTAGACAGCGTCACGGACGCGTTGCGAGACACTTGCGTGAGTCGAACTGACGCCGAACGCGTCTGTGATAAGGTAGGCAGCTTAGTAGGTTTCAAAACACGGCCCTTTTCTATCGGTATAGCATATAGGCAGTGGAAATTACACTGACGAAAGTTTATGTAGTAAGTGCGCCTGAAGCTCTTAAAAAATTAAACAGGTTGTGCTCAGAGAAAGGAGCTGCTTAGTCTGCAGAAATCGTCAACTTCAGTAGGTCAAACTAATTTTCATAAGAACAGTTTTATTTTTTCTATGGGTTTTGCAAAGTTATGACTGTTTAACCCTAGATTTGTGTGATTTTATCAATTTAATAAACATTAAATAAATGTTACATTAAATAAATTACATTAACACCCAAAAATTTAAAATTAATTATTCACCTTCATTTCATTCCAACCCCGTAAAATCTTCATTTGTCTTCGGAAATTAAGATATTTTTGAGGAAATCCGAGAGCTTTCTGACCCTCCAACAACTTTCCTATCACGTTCACGATCCAGAAAGGTACCAAGAACATCGACAAAATATTACACGTGACATCAGTGGTTAAACCGTAATTTTACGAAGCTACGAGAACACTTTTTGTTGCCCAACTAAAATAAAACTTATTAAAAATAATAATAAAAACTGTTCAAGTTTTGTCAATGTTCTTGGTACCTTTCTGGACCTTGAACATGGTAGGACCCTTGCTGTCTATGGAGGGTCAGAAAGCTTTTGGATTTCATCAAAAATATCTTCATTTGTGTTCTGAAGATGAACGAGGTCTTACAGGTTTGGAACGACATAAGGGTGACAGAATTTTAATTTTTGGGTGAACTATTCCTTCAAATAAAAAATAAGTAAACCAACTACAGAATGGGGTTTCACTTTTAGCCTTAATTAGGCTGTCGGTCACTACAGGCTAGCTAGTAAAGGCAAATATTTGTTTGATCATTTTTACTTAGGAAACAGGGATGAAGGTTGAGCATGAGGAATGCAGGCGGTAATGCATGACGGTTTGTGTTAAAATTGAGAAAATGGAATATGATTATTTACAGCTGCACAAAGTTTTCAAATTATGTTATTTTACTATTTTAAACAAGTTACATTTTTTGTAATGGGGAAAATCATGGTGTAAAAGGGCCCTATATAAAATGTTAGACGCTGCTACATATTGCATTTTTGATCATTAAATGTTAATCAAATAGGTTTTTTTTTAATGCATACATAAAATAATAATTATCTAAATAAATCCAACTGCTTTAATGCTTTTAAGCCAAGAAAAACCACTACTGTTATACAAAGGGTTAAGGTTAATGTTCTTGAGTGCTTGTAATGAAAAAGGGTTTGTTTGTGAAGGGTGAGCATATCAGAGAGCAATATACATGCTATAGTTCCCAACAGCTGCATACTGTATGACCTTACCGATGATGCTCTTATATAGGCCTCAAGCTATCGAACTGCCACCACATGGCAAGGACAAGCACTGCATGGCTCATAACGCACTGTATACAGTATCAGTGTACATTAGAACTCCAGCTGTATAATAACAGTTACACATAGACAGTTAAATTAGTACAATTAAAACGTATAATAAACAGCTGCCAGCATCACATCTATGTCAAGCATATCTGATGCAAAAAAGTCATCCTTTAAAACTGTCTAAATGATCGCTCTGCCAGATTTAAATACACATCATTTTAAACTGGTCACCAGGTGACATATGAGATCATAAAAGTGGCACACTTCTTTCAAGCAATGCATCATCCCGGAATAAAATGCTTCACTGTCTGCTCTTATTTTTAGACTTGATCCATTTAAGTGGCAATTAAGCATTATTTCCAAAGTAAATACACAATTCAGAACACATAAATAAACTTTATGGTCTCTCCAAGGAAACCAACGAACACAGCTTGCATCAATGCAGTGTGATTTATTGCCACCACTGCAAAAACACAGGGCATGTTTCCATACAGTTCACACCGTTCATGTACCATCGCCGGCGTATTTGGCAACGGGCACAATGCTCACCTATTTTAAGTCAGCAGCGGGCTTAGATTTAGGGCAGCCGGTTTAGGATGTTGCCTGTTAGAATGTTACAGAAAGCCTTGCATATTTCACAAACAAAAAATATTTCAAAAGCCATGTACACATCTCATACTGCTCTACAGACACAGATCTCGAATTTCCCACATTAAAACACCACTGGAGTAAATGTGAGACAAAAAGCAACGGTGTGAATCCGTGTTCCTGTGTCTATCTCCGTGTTGTTATAAATGAGGAGGAGAGAGCTGAGCAAAAGGGTGGTTCTAAATAAAGATTTCAGGTCAAAAACAGGAAATGGCTCAGTGAGCAGTCGAGGTAGGACGGAGTAGTGCTGGCCGCTGGGCGGCATCTACAACATCCCCTTTGTTCCCCCACACTACAAGCAAGGAAGCGCAGCCCGTCCCATTTCTCTCTCTCTCCCCCCCGTATTCCTCTGTCTCCCTGTGTCTCTCTTTCTCCCCTCCCTTTCTCTCTCCCTCCGGATCTCTCCTGCCTTTCTTTACGAAGCCTGTCTTATACGTTGTGACAGTGTATGATCATTTGTTGGGGGAACCTCCCAACAAATGCCTCTTCAGCAAGAGCGCTGAACATGGCACGAACAGTGTGGGCATCCATTCCAAAAACATATGAGTCATTACCGAATAATGAGCAACATGCTTTATTTCCTGAACTAATCCTACTATGATGTGCAAACCTTTCATATTTAAAAGAATTGTTAACCCAAAAATGAAAATTTAAACCTGTTTGGTTACCAATATTCTTCAAAATATCTTCTCTTATGCTCACCCAAAAATAAAAATTCAGTCATTAATTACTCACCCTAATGTCGTTCCAAACCCGTAAGACCTTTGTTCATTTTTGGAACACAAATTAAGATATTTTTGATGAAACCTGAGAGCTTTCTGACCCTGCATAGACCGCAACACAACTGACACATTCAAGGCCCAAAAAGGACATTGTGAAAATAGTTTTCTTTGTGCACAAAAAGCATTCTCGTAACTTCATAAAATTACTGTTGAACCACATCACATGGACTATTTTAACAATGTCCTTACTAACTTTCTGGGACTTGAACGTGTCAGTTGCATTGCTGTCTATGCAGGGTCAGAAAGCTATCGGATTTTATCAAAATATCTTAAAGGAGAAGTTCTCTTCCAGAACAAAAAATTACAGATAATTTATGTCTTTAAATCATGTCTTTCTTTCTTCTGTTGTAAATGCAAACATTTCAGGAATGTTCTCCATATAATGGACTTCAATGGTGCCCACGAGTTTAAACATCTAAAATGCAGTTTAAATGCAGCTTCAAGGGGCTCTAAATAATCCCAGCTGAGGAAGGAGGGTCTTATCTAACGAAACAATCAGTTATTTTCTAAAAAATTTGACAATTTATATACTTTTTAACCTCAAATGCTTGTCTTGTCTAGCTCTGCATTTTTCGTATGTCGAAAAACTCCCATTTTATTTTCGCGCAAGGAGGGTCAAACACCCTTTACAACAAAAGGTAAAACAGAGATGTAGGGTGATTTTGAAGTTGGAGGAGAAAATGAGTTCACGCAGAGCTAGACAAGATGAGCATTTGAAGTTAAAGTATAGAAATTGTCCATTTTTTTAGAAAATAACCGATCGTTTTGCTAGATAAGACCCTTCTTCCTCAGCTGGGATCATTTAGAGCCCTTTGAAGCTGCATTAAAACTGCATTTTGGAAATTCAAACTCACAGGCACCATAGAAGTCCACTATATGGAGATCATTCCTGAAATGTTTGCCTCAAAAAATCTGATTTCTTTACAACTGAAAAAATAAAGACACGAACATCTTCGATAACAAGGGGGTGAGTAAATTATCTGTAAATGTTTGTTCTGGAAGTGAACTTCTCCTTTAATTTGTGTTCTGAAGATTAAAGAAGGTCTCACGGGTTTAGAACGTCATTAGGGGGGGAATAAAAACCGACAGAATTTATGGGTGAACTAATTGAAAAAGCCGCAGAACAACAGGTCATGCATGACTGAGGTAAAACATGAAGCCCTCCACTCCATGATATGATGACAGATATTTGGTGTTGATATCATGAAAATTGGTGTGAAATCATGCTGCTCTATTACACACAGTCATGCAAACAAAAGAGCTACTTGATTGCAGTGCTGTTAATTACAGGCCTCTTCAGGGTCCCAGTGACACAGACACAAGGGTTCTGGTGCCAGCAGAAACGACCCTGACTAAACTCCTGCTAAACCCTCCCCTCCACACCACAGTCCACTCCACTCCTCCTCTACACTTCGTCGAGTACACTTGGCACGTCTGTCTCTCTCATTATCTAATTTGGCTCATTATCATACAGACACACTTCAGCAGGGGGTGCTCCCTCATCTTAACATCATAACTGATTGCAGCCTTGGATAAACAGCTGTTCAAATCAGTGGCCTGAAAGAATCCCATACATTTTTATGGCCAACATATATTTTAAACATTTGCTAAATATCTGATGTACACAATGGTGCACAATGACACATAGTTTTGATATTACAAATATATTTAGATTCAACCTTCATATACCAAAATATTTAAAAATGTATTTCATGGCCAGAAAATTGATTTCCTTACATTTACATTTACAGCCTACATTTTTTTTTTTTTTTTTTTTTTTGAAAAATGTACATGTATTTCTATTCATATAACTGATATTACATATGAATATATATTTAATATATAAACATACATTTTTTAAAATATATATGCATGCGTGTGTGTGTATTTATGTATTCATAATAAATATACACAGTACACACACATATAATATGTACACAAAAATTAAATGCGATTAATCCCATTAATGCCCAGCACTAATTTTAAAAATACATTTTTGTGCCATATGGGATGGTAGAAACATTACTATTCAAAGGTTTGTTGTTGGTATAAGATTTTTTAATGTTTTTGAAAAAAGGCTACATTTATTTAATAAAAAATACAGTAAAAAAATTATATTGTGAAATATTATTAGAATTTAAAATAACTGTTTAAAATGTAATTTATTCTTATCATGTCAAAGCTGAATTTTCAGGATCACCACTCCAGTATTCTGTGTCATGTGATCTTTCAGAAATCATTCTAATGTGCTGATTTGCTGCTCAAAAACATTGTTTATTATTATCAAGTTGAAAACAGTTGTGCTGCTTAACACTGCGGTGGAAGTCATGATGTATTTTTCAGAATTCTTTAAAAAAAAAAAAAAAAAATGCATTTATTTGAAACAAATCTTTTGTAACATGCCTTTACTGTTACTTTAGATCATGCATCCTTATTAAACAAAAGTATTAATTTCTTTTTTTTTTAAATTGGCTATTAAGTTTCTGTGCAATTACGTAAGTTTCACATATCCTTCCTTGTCTTGTGACTCACAAGCATGAGCATGTTGAAACATGTTTCAGTAGCATTGGGGTTTGAAAAAAGTACTATTCTTTTCTCTGTAAAACAGAAAAAGTTGAAGTTAGAACTAAGTTTGACTACTTCCATCTATCTTATCAAACTTTAAAACTGAAATTATTGGTCATGACTCAAAATAAAGAAAGTCAAAAATTCTCATGTGACACTGTTCATATATTCATATATATGAACACTGTTCATATATATCCAAGTAAATATTGCTGTTTATTGCCATGCAGTGGTTTCATTTACTGTAAATCAAGCTTTGATATATTTTATTGTTTCAAAAAACGCTATATTTTTCAATTATTTTTCAAATATTTAATAATGGCTGTTGAAGTGGTTGAAAATGGATGGTTTCTCTGAGTGCAGAAAAAAAAACCATCTTGAAAAATAATTTCTTGACTATGATGTCCATAGCGGCCACGGAAGGTGAGAAGTTAAAGCCGGTCTGAAACCTGATTCCCTTTTGTTCTTCATTTATTTATTATTTGCCACGGTCAGCCCGTGTCTGAGGTGCACCACGTGCCAGACTGTCAGACAAGCCTGACATGAATCTCCCCTACGCGAATCCAGCTGCCCACTTTCCCTATAGCCAACGTTAAAGCATTTCCCTCCTGTGCCGCCTCCACATCAGAATCTCTCAGACCCTCACACGACCCAGCTTCTCTTACTGCATACATGTGCAGAGCAATGCTACAAACCCTGAGTCATGCAACATTTCAGAAAGAGAAGCCAGGAGGATAAAACAGAGAGATTTGAGAATGTGTGTGTGTAAAAATCTTGCCTTGCAGGAAGTGGGCAGGTAAAGAAGAGAGGACAAGATAAAGAGCGGAAACACAAAAGAACTCGGATATTTAATTATAGGGATCATCTTAACACGAGCAAGCGGGGGAATTTACAAGTAAGCCTACTAGCAATGCTGTGATAACAGTTATTTTAAAATAAACAGAAAAGGTGATAGTTGGATAACAATCATCATCTCAATACTACGGAAACAGAAGATAAATGAAAAAGGGTTATTGTAAGTCATCCATCACTGCGCTCCCTAAGGTGCTGTGTATTAAGGCAAAGAACAACAGGCCATGCTATGAGGCGTGCTGTGCTATAAGAAAAAAAACTAAAAGAACACTGAACTTTGTGTACACACTTGTGTTTTATCCCATTTCCATGGTGATTATGCAGAACAATATTGATATAACACAGTGTTTTCCAACCCTCCTCCAGACATTAGTAGGTTTGCACGTCTCACATGAACATACACTCACGTAAATACACTTACACACCCCGGCTGGAGCAAAACCAATGCAGTGATGGTTGTGGTTTTGGAAGTGGACTCCATATATGACAGGACACCATACATCATGCTGTTTTTCTCTTTCATTCTGTGACTCTCCTGGCCGGGGCTGGAGAACTTCAAAACGCTCAAGATGTGTTTATTGGGAGCCAAATTTTTGAGTGGACACAAAGACCCAGAACGAGCGGAAAGGTCTTACATTAACGGCATGAAGTTTTGGCACAGAATATATCCAATAAAATCCGACAGGAAAGGGATGATATTTCATTAAAGGTTGGTGCCACGACTAAAAGGAAATTCTCTGTGGGAGCATAAAAAGATAATAATTCAACATGAATATAAAGGAAAAGGGTCAATGACATTGGTCCGCATCTATTAATTTATTCAAAATTCTGTAACTCATGCAAAAATAAGTTTCATTTGAATAAATAAAAATTCATTTTGATACATTTTTGGGGGGCGTAAGGTCTAAAATGGTTGTGTGATTCAACTGTGGAATCTTTTATTATTATATCTTGAAAATGAAGAAAAAAACATAAAACAGGAAAGATATCAGTAGAGGACACTTGTTAACCTCAATAAGTCTACTAAAATATCACATAATTTGGGTAACACTTTAGTATGGGGATCAATTCATACTGTTAACTAGTTGCTTATTAGCATGCATATTACTAGCATATTGACAATTTATTAGTACTTATAAATATAAGTTAGTACTTATAAATATAAATGCACATATTCTGCATTACCATATTCTACATCCATAATCCTACCCAATACCTAAAATTAACAACTACTTTACTAACTATTAATTAGCAGCAAAATAGGAGTTTATTGAGGCAAAAGTCGAAGTTAAAGGAGAAGAACAAAAACTTACAGATAATGTACTTACCCCCTTGTCATCCAGGATGTTCATGTCTTTCTTTCTTCAGTCGTAAAGAAATTATGTTTTTTGAGGAAAACATTTCAGCATTTTTCTCCATATAGTGGACGTCTATGGTGCGCTGAGTTTGAACTTCCAAAATGCAGTTTAAATGCAGCTTCAAACGATCCCAAATGCGGTTCTAAACGATCCCAGCCGAGGAAGAAGAGACTTATCTAGCAAAACGAATGGTTATTTTCATTAAAATAATACAATTTATGTATTGTCTTGCTCTGCCTGAACTCTGTTTTTTTCCAGTTCATGACAGTTAGGGTATGTCGAAAAACTCCCATCTCATGTTCTCCCTCAACTTCAAAATCGTCCTATATCACTGTTTTACCTTTTTGGTTAAGGGTGTTTGATCTCCTTTGCATGTTCACTTTGCAAAGACTGTGTTGGTACTTCTGCAGCGATGTAGGATGATTTTGAAATGATTTTTGGAGATGAGGTAGAAAATACAATTTTTCGACATACCCTAACTGTCTTGAGCCCGAACACACAGAGTTCAGGGAGAGCAAGACAAGACGAGCGTTTGACATGAAAAAGTATATAAATCGTATTATTTTTATAAAAAATAACAGATCATTTCGCTAGATAAGACCCTTCTTCCTTGGCTGGGATCGTTTACAACCGCATTTGGGATCGTTTGAAGCCGCATTTAAACTGCATTTTGGAAGTTCAAACTTGGGGCATAGACGTCCACTATATGAAGAAAAACGCTGAAATGTTTTTCTCAAAAAACATAATTTCTTTTCGACTGAAGAAAGAAAGACATGAACATCTTGGATGACAAGGGGGTGAATACATTATCTGTAAATCTTTATTTGGGAAGTGGACTTCTCCTTTAATGGTTTGTTAATAGCGAGAATTGGACCTTAAAATAAAAGGTGACCATAATTCGAGCTATTAAATGACAAGGAAAAGTTTGTTTAGGCTGTAAAACACTGTGTGGTGATTGACCACACATCATGTTCTCACACAGTAAAAAATACATTGCGGGGTAGAGCTGCATGATTCTAGATAAACTGAGAATCAAACAGAGATCAGGATTCTCCTACGATTCTAAACTAAGCAAAATAACATACATTATCAGCCTCATTCTATACAAAGATGTTTAAATAATTTGAATGAATTATTCATTCATAAATACTTCACTTGTTCCATTACTGAATGAATCCGCATTTTTGAACGAATCTCTTGAATGAATGATTCAATGACAAATTTTAACAGACACTTATTGCCACCTAGTGGCAAAACAATGTAATCAACAAATGTTATATGAAGCACCAGTTAGTTTCAAAAGATGATTTGCTCCATTTTTATTAATGTTTATATCCAAACTATAAACTTTTTATCCCAGTACTTCTGTGATAATATGAATGATTGCAAGACAGAAATTATACTGTGTGCTTGAAAAGACTGTTTGTGAAGCCATTTCATAGCGAATTTAAACATTCCGGTATAACTTTATTAAAGGTTTAATAAACACAGACGAATAGTTGTCATTCAGAAATCAGATTACATGGGTGTTTGAATCGAGATCGCAACCTTTAAACGATTAATCATACAGCTCTATCGTGGAGCAAAGGGAAAACTGACAATGCGCTGACAGGCAAAACAGAGCAGGTTACTTTTAATTTGAAACAAAGCCTCAGCTTTCGAATTTTGTCATTTTTTTTAAAAATTCAAAAAATAGATACCATTTTGTGGCTCTTTAAAGGAGAAGTTCACTTCCAGAACAAAAATTTACAGATAATGTACTTACCCCATCATCCAAGATGTATGTGTCTTTCCTTCATCAGTCATAAAGAAATTATGTTTTTTTGAGGAAAACATTTTAGTAATTATCTCCATATAGTGGACATCTACGGTGCTGGTGAGTTTGAAATTCCAAATTGCAGTTTCAATGCAGCTTTAAAGAGTCTAAACCAGGGGTGTCAAGCTCAGTTCCTGGAGGGCCGCAGCCCTGCAGTGTTTTGTTCCAACCTTGCTCCAACACACATACTATGCAGTTTTCAATTAAGCCTGAAGAACTTGATTAGTTGGATCAGGTGTGTTTAATCAGGGTTACATCTAAACTCTGCAGGGCTGCGGCCCTCTAGGACCGGAGTTTGACACCCCTGGTCTAAACGATCCAAGCCAAGGAACAGGGGTCTTATCTAGCAAAACAATCTGTTATTTTTCATGTCGAAAAACTCCCATCTCATTTTCTCCTCCAACTTCAAAATTGTCCTACATCGCTGCACAAAGTGAACATGCAAAAAAGGTCAAACACCCTTTACAAAAAAGGTAATAGAGCTATGTAGGATGATTTTGAAGTTGGAGGAGAAAATGAAATAGAAGTTTTTCGACATACCCTAACTGTATTGAATGGGGCTGCAAAGAGTACACGTGCATGGCAGAGCTAGATAAGATAAGCATTAGAGGTTAAAAAGCATATAAATTCTTTAAGCACCTTTCTTTTCATCTGGGATCATTTAGAGTCCTTTGAAGCTGCATTTAAACTGCATTTTGAAAGTTCAAACTCGGGGCACCATAGAAGTCCATTATATGGAGATCATTCCTGAAATTAATGTTTTCCTCAAAAAACATAATTTTTTTACGACTGAAGAAAAAAAGACATGAACATCTTGGATGACAATGGGGTGAGTATATTATCTGCAAATTTTTGTTCTGGAAGTAAACTACTCCTTTAATGTGTCGTGACAGATCGCTGTAGCACCTCAGTTTAAGCAGCACGTAAACGGTCTTTTCCTCTTTAATAGTTATAGCATAAAATAAACATGAACGAACATCAGAAAGTATCGTTTCAATCATGGAAAGACTTTAGTACACACTATTTCTCAAGTTCAAGTCCACCAACGTTAATCTACTCTCGTGTTTGGTTTGTTCATTGGACAAAATGGCAGATTCTGCATTATGAATGGTCAGATCGCCTGTCAATCAAGCTCGCAGATGAAGAGTCAATTTATTATATTTTCAAAAAAAACTTGACATTTTTATTGAGAAAAATATATTTGAAAGTGATTACACTCACATGTATTCAAGGTGTAAGGAATTATCAGAGATCAAATACCACATTTCATTACATGTACACTTTTCTTGTTCCACATGACAATTACATTTCTGTTTTTCAGTGTTCCTTATTTGTCACTGGCACGTTCTCTGAGTGTGTTTGTGACTGTGTCCACTGGCTCCATCAAAACTTCATCACGTGTGCTTGTGAGTAATTTGCCATAATGTCTGTAAATAATGCGTTTAAATGAAAGCATAATTACATGGGCGAGCACAAAACTAAGCAAGTCTTTCTGGTGTGTGTCGGCGCACTTAATGCCCAGTGAATTATTGCATTCCTATTGTACTATTCATAGACTCACGACTAATGTAACAGTACCAAACCCATGTTGGGAGAGACAGTAATTGTAGAAAACAGGTACCTTTCTACAGTGGTCACACTAGACGGCAAACATTCCCCTATCGTGACTTGCCATTTCGTCTCCGGCTGACTAATTCAATAAACATTTCAGCGTTGGATATTGCAGAATCTACAAAACTATTTTCTCTAACCATACTGGATATTTGTCTTTCTCACATCAAGCAGTTGTTTGATAGGGTACAGTTGTTTGATCAGTGGTACAGACAGTACCGCTGATTTTAAAAAAACATTTATGAATATTAGTCACAGCTGAAGATGGCCTGAGTCATAAAAAAACATGTTTTCACCGGTTTTTTCCTACATGTCTTCAAACTAGAAGACATGACAGACAGAAGAAGAAGAAGAGAAAAACAGCAGGTTTGAAATGAAAAAGATCGAATGTCTTGATGAAAAACAACTCGTAGCAAAAAGCAATCATTTTGGTATTTAGGGCTTCTGCATGCCAGCACCTCCGTATTCAACATGTCTCTTGTGTTTTCAAAATTGTGGGCTCCTAAAGAATGTCTCAAATCCCAATTTCCATGTTCTTCTTTTTTTCCCCTATTTAATTTTGGTATTTTGTGGTCCACTGCTTTAGTTATTTTAGTTTCTGTTTACTTGCTGAAAACACTACAGCATTTGTTGCCGTGTCTGCTCCTTCTGAAATGGCCTGTTGAAGAGAATGAAGCCACAGATGTCACTAAGAACATCAAACACGGAGAAATGAAAGGCACCAGAGTGCTTAGGATTGTGGGTAATGAAATGATTGGACGACCCTGGACCGAAGCCACAGCTGAGATGTCACTTGGGATAAGAGCTACGCCAATAATCACTGATCACAGTGTGATGTTTTCATACCACTATCGATATTAGCCAAATTCAGAGTCTGATGACCCAAATTATGTCCTGTAAAACAGAAAAATGAGACAATAATTATATATTTGCAGTCCAGACTCCCTTGAGCCAGGCCATTTATGGGTACATTGTTCAGCCTGGTCAGTGTGGTTGTTCGAGGAGCACAGTGGAGTGATCTTTGCGGTGGGCGCGTACGAGGAGTCTATTTACAATGGATGGAGGAAGACCCCTATGGAGAAAGTTTGCTGCTCCAATAACTAAGGTCCAAACTCACAACTCGACAACACAAACACAACATTACGATCGCTATGAACAAATATTTTAGCAAAATGTACATTTTAGTCAGAACTATTGAGCTCCTGTTCTGTTGCGCACACTCCGTTGGACGTGCACTCGTTCAGTGAAGTCTGAAGTTTAACAGAGACTAGCTTACTGTCAGGACAATCAGTCTCAAATGCATTAAGCATGTTTTTTTTCTAAAAACTTCTTGGAAACAACGGTCGCAATCAAGAATTCTGATATTAAAATAGAACATGTTGTTTGTAGGAATGTTCTTTTGAAACAACACCAATGTCTAATGGTAACATCCTCAACTGTAAAATTACTGTAAAAACTAATTTAAGCAACATTACAGCTTAAATACAAATTTTGAAAATATCTAGATTAATAAACATTAATAATTTATTAAATAAATCATAACAAAAACACTGCATAAACAGTACTATTGTGTAACATACAGTTATAAGTTATAAAATACAGTCAAGGACAAAAGTTTACATACCCCTTGCCGAATCTGCAAAATGCAAATTATTTTACCAAAATAAGAGCTGTCATACAAAACGGATGTTATTTTTTATTTAGTACTGACCTAAATAAGATATACATAAAAGATGTTTACATATAGTCCACAAGAGAAAATAATAGTTGAATATATAAAAATGACCCTGTTCAAAAGTTTACATATGCTTGATTATTAATACTGTGTTGTTACCTGAATGATACACACCTGTGTTTTTTTGTTTAGTGATAGTTGTTCATGAGTCCCTTGAACAGTTACAACATAAGACATAAGATACTTACATGTTTCCCAGAAGACAAAATAAGTGATATTTACCCACAGCTGTTAACACATTGTGTTTCCTTCTGAAGCACCAGTGAGTGTTTGAACCTTCTGTAATAGTTGTATATGAGTCCCTCAGTTGTCCTTAGTGTGAAAAGATGAATTTCAAAAATATACAGTCAGTGCTGGAAAGGGTTCGAATACACAACAATGCTGAAAAACCACAGAATTTGTGGAACCTGAAGGATTTTTTTCTGAAGAACAGCGGGCAGTTTAACTGTTCAGGACAAACAGGGGCTCATGAACAACTATCACTAAACAACAACAACAAAAAATAATAATAATACTAATATCACAGCTGTGGATCATTCAGGTAACAAAACAGTATGAAGAATCAAGTGTATGTGTTGGATAATTCGTCACTATCACTGTCTGTCAATCAAAAAAGGAATATGTCTGCTGCTCTTACTGCTGCCAAAAAGGTTATTCTAAAATTGTGGTTGGATACATCTACTCCGGTTAAATTGACGTGGATGTCATACTTACTGGACATTGCCCTTATGGAGTGTACCACAGCCAAAATACATGGTGCCACTAGAAAGACAATAAAATTTTTCTTGGACCTTATTGACACTCTGTCAGACCTCTTGAAATCCTGAGATGTACGTGTTATAGGGGTGTCAACAATAATCGATTCGGCGATGCATCGCGATGCGGGGCATGAACGATTCAGCATCGATGTGGCAGAGTGCCATAATCGATTATGTCACTGTTTATTTTCTGGCGGAAAATAAAGTTGTGAAGTTTCAAATACTTCCGGTTCCGGGGGAATAACAACAACAACGAGCAAGATGGCTGAGGCGGAGGGAGATGACCGCGATAGACGGGTTATTAAAAACGCGCCCAAAGCTTAGAAAGCGGACATCTGGGCACATTTCGGATTTTATGAAGTGAATGGGAAACTAGACAAGTCTTAAACACTGATTTTGATTGTGTTTGAAAAGCACTGATTTTGAGCATTTTAGAATTTTTGATTGGATCGCATTTTATTTAATTTAATGCATCATAGAATCGAATAGCAGCCAATAAAATCGTTTAATATCTGCTTGTATTGCCTCATGACTTAAAAAACCTGGTGAATCATAATCGAATCGAATCGTGAGGGCAGTGCCAATGCACACCCCTAACGTGTTATCACGTCAATACTGTTCTGTAATGTACTGTATCACAAGTTTTTATTTTACTTAATTTATTTAATTTGTTTATGTATATGGGCAGATCTCAGGCTCTGCTGTAAAAAGTTATAAATCAAAAATGGTTAATAAAGAGTAATAATAAAAATAAAAGAATCAAGTGTATGTAAACTTTTGAATGGGGTCATTTTTATAAATTCAACTATTATTTTCTCTTGTGGACTATATGTAAATGTCTTTTATTTTTCAGATTCTGCAAGGTGCATGTAAACTTTTGACTTCAACTGTATATTTATATATTCTATTTTATATAATATTTAATAAATGTCATTTTTTTCCTGTGATGGCAAAGTATCATTTTCCGCAACCATTACTTCGGTCTTCAGCATCACATGATCCTTCAGAAATCATTTTAATATGTTCATTTGGTGCTCAAGATGCATTTTTTTCTTATTATTGTCAATGTTAAAAATATATGCTGTAATATATTTTTTGCAAAAACCATCATACATTTTTTTCAAGATTCTTTGATAAATAGAAAGTTCAAAAGAACATCAATATTTAAATACAGTAAATGTATTATGTAAATGTTTTTACTGTCACTTTTGATCATTTTTGTGCATCCTTGATAAATTATTGCATTCATTACTTTCCAAAAAAATCTTACTGGCACTATCCATACCTATATAACTTGCTACATCTCGTTACCGTTCTCTGTGACTACATTTCCCAGCATCCTCTTCAGCACAAAGCCATCTGAACTAATTTTCTTCAGCAGTCCGTTTTTCTTTGTACTAATTGCACTCACTTACACAGTGATTACCTGACCTTCAGAAGAGCACTAATGCCTCCTTCGGTTAATATCAGCCTCCTTTTCCCTCTCTTTTTCCCTCTCCTGGTACACACACACACACACACATTAGTCTGCTGTATCTGTGCATGTGCCTGAGGGCTTCTCCGGCAGAGTGAAAGAGAAAAGCTTTGGCCATCACAGCTGTTCCCAATGCTTTAGTCCCCATTGCTCAGCAACAGAGAACAAAACAAAAGCACATCCCTCCCCTTCAGCCCTTTCCATCTCCTCCCATCCTCTCCAGCACCACTACCACATTACGAACCGTTCGCTCTACCCCTGCTCACACACACACACACCCCTTCTGTCCTCATAGCCTCACCCCTCCCACCATCCTCACACACAAACACCAAGTCCTTTGTCCACATTCACTTGGCAAAATATATATTCTGCACTAAAAGCGATTAGGAGTCTAGCCAGAACAGTAGTACAAACAGTAGACAACTCGTGTTCTGCTGAAACAAACCATTAACCTAAACAAATCTCCATACAAACTTATCGTTTTTGTTGATGTTGTTGTTGTGTTTCACTTGCTGAAGAACTTACTAAGACAAACACACTGTCACAAATCTAATCTGTCAACATAAATTTGGGAAAGACAGTCTGAATATTTGAGGCTAAAAGAACATAAACTTTTACACAGACTACATCCCCACAATGGCTGCAAAAATCACATAGATTCAGCAAATACGTAGGCCCAGGCTAAACGTAAACACTGAGAGCAGTGAGTCAAGACATTATTTTAACTGGCATGGTAAATATAACATTGGGTCGAAAAGCATTTTAAATGCTTCTTGCCCAGTCTGAGGCAGACATATTGCTAGTCACACAAGATAGAGTGGGAGGCGAGAATATAGGGACAAAATCCGGCCAATATAATGATTTATGTAAAAAATTTATATTGACTGATAACCGATGACCTACCAATATTGTGTATTCATAGTAGGGTGTTTGGTATTGACAAAAAATGTTATCCCAATATTGAAAAAAAAAAAAAAACTGCCAGTAGGTGGCACCAAGTCACAGATGTAATAAGTCATTGAGTCATTCATTCAAATGATTTGTTCAAATAGCTGATTCCTTCAGGAAATAAGTAAGTGGTCCAAGGTGCAGTGTGTGTAAAGTCACATGCTCAGTATGTACTACATTTCAATTTGCGACTGGTAAAATACAGTATGAACGTGGGTAGTATGTTATGCCATATCTGCCATGTTGTTACTTTCCTAGCAGCGTCAGTTGTGCCGCTTCACTGCCATTCACAAATCCCCTCCCATGGATCAAATGCACTTTTCGTCTGCTGTTTTTCGAATACTCTCAATTCGGACATATATAGCAGGGAGGGATTTGATTTTGGACACAGTAGCTGTCTTTATGAATGGTTCACTGAATAAACAAATAACAATGACACTATTGTGTCTAAAATGTAAGTGAATTCATATCAACTTAATGTTTATTCAACTGTTGTCAATCAGTATCACATTTCTAATCATGCTGACATTTGAAGAATCTCACTCGTGATATTGTTTAACTACATTATATGACACACACACAAAAACTAACTCAAACAAGGTAATTTTATAATTTGATGAATTCTGAGTCTTGTTTTTTTGCGAACTGATACAGACTGATAAACACTGTAAACGCTGTAAAAATGCAATAAAATTTTGGGTTTATTTCCAGGTTTAAATTAGTCTTTGAATCTCAGATTTTCAATCTTTCATTTGTAACTCTAACTCACTGCAGGTTTGTAAACAAGACAACTCGCAATTCTGACTTTTTTGTGTGATATAAACTTGAAATTTCGAGTTATAAAGGCAGAATTCTGAGAAAAAAAAAGTCAGAATTCCACGATATAAACTTGTAATTCTGACTTTTTTTCTCAGAATTGTATAGTTTATATCTCACAATATATAACACAAAACTGATGTTAAAAAAAGATATTAAGGAGAAATTGTGAGATATAAACCCTGAAAAAGTCAGAATTGTTCGTTTATATCTCGCAATTCTGATTTTATAACTCGGATCGTACAGACAATACAGATTGTACAGCCCTAATTCATAGTAAAAATGCAACAAAATTTTTATTTTATTTCCAGATTTAAATTTGTCTTTGAATCTCAGATTTTCAGTGTAGCTGTTGACTTTTGAACTCCCTTGCAGGTTTGTAAACAAGACAACTTGCAAGTCTGACTATTTTCTCAGAGTTGCATGATATTTCGAGAAATAAGGTCAGAATTATGATATATAAACTCGCAATTCTTTTTTTTCCCTCAGAATATTATAGTTTATATCTCACAATTTATAACACAAAATTGCGAAATATTAAGTGAGAACTGTGAGATATAAACCCACAATTCTGAGAAAATATCAATCTTTTTTCCACTGCAATTGCAATTTTACATCTTACAATTCTCAGGAAAAAGTCAGAATTGCGAGATATAACCTTGCAATTGCAAGAAAAAAGCCAGAATTGCAGGTTTATATTCTGCAATTCTGACTTCATTTCTCAGAACTGCAAGCCTATATCTTGCAAATCAGATTTTATAACTCCATAGTAATAGTAATAATCCATAGTAAAAGTGCAATAAAATTTTTGGTTTATTTTCAGGTTTAAATTAGTCTTTGAATCCCAGATTTTCAATGTAATCGCTGACTTTTGAATCCCAATGCAGGTTTGTAAAAAGACAAACACTGACATAAATAAGGCGGTGGTGTCTCCATCTGCACGATGAACTTAGGCAAGACAGTAGGTTGCTTTCTATCTTTTCTAAACTTTATGTTGTGCAGCATGATGAGGACGATTAAAGAGAAATACAATATGTGTCTCCTAATAGAGGTTTAAGGTGCTCAGTTTCCCAACAGCCAGCTGACAATAGGGAGAAGCGGTGCCTGTCAAACACCAGGTCACAATACTGACAACCCACCCAATCACCACGAGCAGGAGGGCGTGAATCTCATATGGCACACAGTGCCCACAGCCTTTTCTCACACCCAGCCATGATTTTGACCCTGACACGCTACGTGAACGAGTCGGATTAGATATCGAGCATCTGTTTGATGAAACGGTGAAGGCGTCTGAATGGCTTGCCTCTCTCTGAGACAGCTGCTGTGCTATTAGAGCTTCTGTAGATGCTCCAATGGTTCACACCTCAACAGCGAACACAAGAAATATAAAAATATGGGTCCCACTTTACATTTGGTGGCCTTAACTACTACGTACTTACATTTAAATTAATCATTTGGTACAATGCATGTATTTACGTTGTACTTATATTTAAAAAATACAGTCATGTAATTACATCTGTAATTTATTTCTGTAGTTACATTTATAATTACAATGTACACTTTAACCCACCCTTAAACCTACCCATACCACCAAACCTCTAACCTTACCCGTATCCCACCTCAATAGTAGCAAAAGTGTTTTGCAATACAATATGATCAAAATAAGTACACTGCACTTTTTTTTTGATGTAAGTACATTGTAGTTAAGGTCACCTAATATAAAGAGGGACCAAAAATATGTTTCTCTCTAATGAATCTCTCAATAACCTCCATCTTTATCAGCAGTTTGCAAACATTTTCAGGCCATTTGACTCTAGGTTGATATGTTACATACTGTACAAAGCTGATAGTTGCATCTTAAACCTTACCTACAGTATATGAAACATTGTTTTTTATATACTTTGCTATAATACTTGCACGGCAAAGCATGAAGGCTCATTTCTGCCACTGAATACAAAATAAAAAAATGGAAATTTTGTTTTTTCTCAGAATTGTGTGAAACAAACTTGTAATTCTGACTTTTTTCCTGAGAATTGCAAGATATGAACTTACACGTTTGAGTTATAAAGTCAGAATTATGAGAAAAAGGTCAGAGTTGCGAGATATAAACTTGCAATTCTTAGAAACAAAGTCAGAATTGACTTTATAACACAAAATTGTGAGTTATTAAATGCGAACTGTGATATAAACTAGCAGTTCTGAGAAAATATCAGTCTTTTTTTCTACTCAGAACTGAACTTTATAACTCGCAATTGCGAGTTTATATCTCCAGTTCTAAAAAAAAAGTCAGAATTGCAAGGAAAAAAGACAGAATTGTGAGATACAAACTTGAAATTATGACTTTTTACTGAGAAAAACATTAGAATTACAACATCTAAATCCACAATCGTGAAAAAAAAAGTCAGAATTGTGAGATAAAAAGATAAAAACGAGATTCCACAGCAAAGTCATATACTTAAACATCACATTTTAAATTTACTTAATACTTGAAATGTTTTTTGCGTCGGTGATGAAATTTTTTAACTTGTAATAAAAATGCAAAAAAAAAACTTTTAAAATATTTATTTGACTTGTATTATTTATTTTACTTTAAAACATTAAATTAAATTAAATTAAATTAAATTAAATTAAATTTTTCCAAAGCAGTTTTACACACAACAGAAAAGCAAAGAAAACCACAGGTAACAAAAAACAGTGTTTTACATTTTTCCACAAATATTACAGAACAAATCCTTTTAAAGACTACCTGTTGAAGACCTATGGTGTATAAATTTTGACTTTTTTTTTTTAAATCAAAAAGTACCAGTATCAGTGCTGTTCAAAAAAACCTTTAAAATACTTAATCAGTTTAAGAAAATAGGCTTTCCGACCATCAAGAAGTTTCGAAAGACCACTGCTTACAAGAGTGAGCTTGCTTCAACATGTCAGGTTCATTGTTTCTATGTTAACTAAAAGGTTTTTTGTACAAGATAGTTATTTTAGAGCTTCTGGCGTCGGGAGAAGAGAAGTTGGCTCAATGCGGTGTGATAATAGACAGTTTTATAATAAGAGTCGAGTCGACTTTGCTCCACTCCACAGACATAATGAGGAGGCTGGACGAGAGGGCCAGGCATGTGAGAATGCGCCCTTTATTCCTGCAGCTCAGAGCCTCACTAAAGCCTCTGTTGTGCGGGCCTGGCATACATTTATTACACAGGGCACCAAACCAGCGCCGGTTCTGCGTCTTTGACTACAACATGGGGCTCAGATGTTAACACATGGTGCACACTGTGCAATGAGCCCACAGCAGTTAATCAGCTGATAATTACCTCGCTGGTGTAAACACAATCACGACCATAGGCACCAGAGCGACTGTGGAATGACAAGAGGTTTATTATTTAAGTACTCTGATAAGGTACCAAGCATGCAAAGTAATGACACCTTATTAAAACACGGTATAAATTGGAACTAAAGCTGCACATCAAGACATATCTGGTGTTGAGGTTTGTAACTTCTCGTGTGAGAGGATGGGGTTTGATCTTTCTTACTGTACTCAGTGTCCTGCTGCCTGTCTGATAAGATCCCAGAGACAGACACACCCCTGGATTCTCCTCATCTATTATTCAATAACACCAACAATTCACAGCACAATCAGACTAGAGAAGAGACCATTTGAAAAGCAACAACAACGCCAGGTCTCTGACATACAAAGAGATCAGGGAGGATGCAGGACTTTCATGTCTATGTAGGCTACTTGCTTCTTTGCATAATAAACCAATGATAATAGATCAATAAACATTTTTGTAAGATTCAAATTAGTAATCTCTTAGATGCAAATACTGAATTAAATCTACTGTTCTATTCAATTGTAATATGTATTTAAATGTATTTAAAAAGTTTAAAAACATACAATTTAAAATAACTGTACTCTATACTGTAGTAATATACTTTAACATTTTATTTATTCCTGTGATTGCAAAGCTGAATTTTTAGCAGTATTACTCCAGTCTTCAGTGTCACACAATCCTTCAGAAATCATTTTAATGTGCTGATTTGTTAATCGATTTGAATTATTATCAATGCGTAAAATAGTTTTATATTTTTGTGGAAACTGTGATACAGTTTTTTCAGAATTAAACAGAAAACTGAAATGTTTTGTGAGATTATAAACGTTTTTACTGTGACTTTTGATCAACTTAATGCATCCTTGCTAAATAAAAGTATACATTTTTTATTAAAAAAAAAAAAAAAAAAACGTACTGACCCCAAACTTTTGAACGGTATAGTTAATTTGTGGGCAAATTCATTACAGTTCATAAGAGAAATAGCAGGAATTAATTGTTTTTCAATAATTCAGTTTGTGGAAACCATGAATTTAAATATATTTTAAATATTTTTTCACATATCACACTAATTCTCACCTAAAACTACATGACTTTAGAAGATTTTGAATATGGTACACAAGTTACACTACAAGTCAAAAGTTTATGAACAGTAAGAGTTTTAATGTTTTTTCAAAGAAGTCTCTTTTGCTCTCCAAGCCTGCAATTATTTGATCCAAAGTACAGAAAAACAGTAAAATTTTGATTTTTTTTTACTATTTAAAATAACTGTGTTCTATTCTATTTTTTAAATGTAATTTATTCCTGCCGCCAAAGCTAACATTTTTTTAGAATTATTACTCCAGTCTTCAGTGTCACATGATCCTTCAGAAATTATTCAAGTATGCTGATTTGATGTTCAAGAAACATTATTATTATTATTATTATTATTATTATCAAAGATCAGCAATTATCTAAAATAAAAGATTTTGTAACATTATACACTATACCATTATACGAATTATAAGAAATGATAGAAATTAATACTTTTATTTAGCAAGGATGCTTTGAATTGATCTAAAGTAATGATAAAAATATTTGTAATGTTACAAAAGATTTCTATTTCAGATAAATGCTGTTTTTCAGAACTTTCTATTCCTCAGAGAAATCTGAAAAAATTCTACTTATCTATTTTCAACATAATAATAATAAATGTTTTGAGCAGCAAATCAAAATATTAGAATGATGTGTGATTGGAGTAATTGATGTGACTGAAGAAATGATGCTAAAAATTCAGCTTTGACGTCACAGGAATAAACTACATTTAAAAATACAATTATTTAAAAAAATAATTATATAATTATATAATTACATAAAATATATTATTTTAAATAGTTCAAAAATATTTCAAAATTTTACTCTTGTGCTGTACTTTGGATAAAAAAAATGCAGGCTTGTTGAGCAGAACAGATTTCTTTAAAAAACATAAAAAATCTTACTGTTCAAAAACTTTTGACGGGTAGTGTATATGGACTTATTTAATGCACCACTTTAATCCATCCTTTTCTCAAAATCAACATCCACCATTCACTGTAATTGTATGGTCAGTGCAATCAGCTATTTTTTTGTGTTCAAAAAAGAAATGAATGACACGAGGGTGAGTAAATGATGACAGAAGGTTCATTTCAGGGTGAACTGTCCCTTTAAGACATGTTCACTGCAGGTCAGAGAGATCTTGTATGTCCAGCAAAAGATGTGTGCTTTAGTGCTTAGTCATCAGAATTCCCCTGCTTTCTGCAATACACACAGGAGCGTATCAAAGCAAACCTCAGGGAGAAAAACATACTACACCACATTATTATTCAATTATCAAATACTACTGATTATAGCTATCTTTATTTTTCCTTAACAGAAAAAAAAAAACAAATATAGAACAACTGCAGTTCTCTACATTCTAAATGAGCTCATAATGATTCCACACATTTACTGCAAAGCACTGACAAATGAGCAAACACACTATATGAAATCATTCACACACTAACCTCTAGTCTCTGGCCAACTTAAAGACATGCCTGCATACAATGTTTTAATGTATTCGGAAATGGTTATTGATTTACCATTTTCCACCCACAATATTCAAACAACTCATGACAAACAAGAATGTTTTATATGAGAATAGAGGGAAAATTCTTCTAATGCACAACTTATGCATGCTGCACAAATGTTTCTCATGCTAGAGGAGGGAAGAAAGACTGCATTGAAAATATGCCAGATAAACCGACAGAGAAACAGAGCAAGAGAGACTGAGATTCTTTATCAGGGGTTTTCCTGCATTTTTTGCAAGTGATTTTATGAAATTGAATAATATCTGATGCAATCTGTGTGTTTATGTGGGAACCACTAAACCACAGTACATTTGACTGAATAACGTAAAACAGATTACTTATTTGAACCACCATACTGAACCTTATACTTTCAGAATTTTATACTTCAAAACACTATAGAACAGAGGCTGCGCTAGACTTCAAAATTGTTCGTCATTTTACGGACAGGATCGTTAAAATTCCGTCATAATCTATTATTAATCGTCATTGTAATTTTCATATTTTAATTAGAATGACACATTTAATTGCTTTTATTTTTGTTCACATTTTCGTTTTTAATCATGAACCTACAGGACGACAGCGCAGTGTTTAAAAACAACGAAATACGCTAGGGCTGGGTTAAAAAAATAGATTTCTCGATTCTCATTTTAATGAACCAATATTGATTCTTAAATGACAACCGATCTCTTGGTCTATGCTGTTTTCTGTTGATAAATGAACAGTACATAGTGCGTCTTCCTTCCAATAAATAACATAAATAGGCTAGGCTTTGTGTTACTTTTGATATAAAACAAAGTCTCAGATTTCAAATTCTATCAATTTCCTTAGAAAATTCAAGCAATAAATACCGTTTTGGTGCTCCTTAAACGAGAAGACCACTTTCAGAACAACAATTCACAAATAATTTACTCACCCCCTTGTCATCCAAGATGTTCATGTCTTTCTGTCTTCAGTCGTAAAGAAATGGTTTTTGAGGAAAGCATTTCAGGATTTTTCTTTATAAAATGGACTTCAGTTGTGCCCCCCGATTTTGAACTTCCAAAATGTAGTTTAAATGCAGCTTCAAAAAGCTCTAAACAATCCCAGCCAAGGAAGAAGGGTCTTATCTAGCAAAACGATCAGTCGTTTTTTTTCGGAAAATAAAAATGTGTATACTTTTTAAGCACAAAAGCTTGTGTACCACAGGTTCTGGGATGCGCATTCATGACGCTACGTACTATTGAATCAGGTCGAAAGGTCACGCCGAACGTAG
The DNA here is from genome assembly GCF_022985175.1 of Labeo rohita. NCBI lineage: Eukaryota > Metazoa > Chordata > Actinopteri > Cypriniformes > Cyprinidae > Labeo > Labeo rohita. The sequence goes on along the minus strand of NC_066881.1, from coordinate 17,434,441 downwards.
GTGGAACCACAAACCCAGTGTTTACAAAGTGAACGCGCAAAGACTAAAAAAGTGCAAGTAAGTCAAATGCTGTTTACAAACAAAAAGGTACAACGTGTTTGACGATTCTGAAGTTGTAGGAGAAAATAAGATGGAGTTTTTCGCTATACTCTACCATTTTTAGCTGGAGTACACAGACGATGAACTTAGACGTGATTCGTAGTAGTGATGGGAAGTTCGGGTCATTTTACCGACTCGGATCTTTGAGTCTCGTTCTGCAAAATGAACAAATCTTTTTTCGAGTCATTCCTTTAATTTTGTTTACCTGCCTGTGCAAAATCAAACGAATAGGAAAACATTTGTGATAGTTTTGTTTTTGTTCTGGATCCCTTGCTCTGCTGCCACACTGGAGCGCACTCGCCACCAACTGGATAGGGATGGGAACTACAGCTACAATTTACAATAGATCACCCTCAGTGTAATCTGTCAAAATGACGGACGGCCTTCAGATTTTTGCGTCACTGATAAAAAATTTCCATCAGTGACGGAGAATTTTCGGTTAACGCGACCTCTGCTATAGAAATAAAACATTTCAACATTCTGAAACAATGAAAAAAGAAAAACAGTGCCATTTACTGTAATAACACCACCTGTGGTAACATATGGCTAGATTTGTATTCAATCATCAGTTAGGGGAATGAGGAAGTCTGTTGTATTTACTAACTATGGCATTTGTTTTCAGAGTTTAGATTATCAGGATCCGTTAATTAGCACAAATGCCACAGTTAAACAGCTGAGCAACTATGGGTAATCCATAAGGGGAAGCACAATGTAGAAAATATGCTCACATCTACAGTCTGAATATTTTAAATTGCCCAGTATAAATAAGGTAGAAGTACAAGATTTGGTGTCAAATTCACAAGGTCCCGGATCAATACAACTATAAAAACCTGATCATGTTAAATATCAATCGACTGTAAGTATTTACTGTAATTAACAAACAATAATGTACATAAACTACCTTCAAACCCCACTCTGACCAGAAAATCCATTCACAGCAAATCAGAACAGTCAATTTTGAGCACATATAAAGTAGACAATGAACTTAGGATTTGAGAGCATGTGGAGCTTCATGCATTGTCATTGTGTGTGCAGAAGCTTAGCATGTTTGTTAAGCCATGGAGAATCCCCTCTGAGCTATGGTTTTCCGAGGCCCCTCTCCGACTCGTTCTCTCAGGCCTCCTCTTTCTTTAAAGGTGGGTGTATAAAATATTAATGCTGCAGTACAACTGGCTGTAGGAGAGAGGCCTCTCTCTCTCTCTCTCGATGTGTGTGCGTGTGTGTCAGAGAGACAGCCGGCTAACTCTGGCACTGCTGCTGTTCCAGAGACACCCGATCTCTACAAAGCTCCCGACCTGCTGGGGCCTTCGCTGCCACTGCTACTGCAGATCATTTCAGAGTAAATACTCGAGAACACTGACTCAATATCAGCACTTTATTATAATGGTATTCAAATTAAAAGCAGTAGTTCTTAAGTGCTACTTGTATGCGTCACTACATGCATATTCATTTAAATGTCTAAAAGTTTAAATAAGTTATCTTTTTTTGATTTTTCTAGTTGCTAATTGCTAAAATATTCTTAAGAATGAATACCAGTATTATAAAGTCACTTGTATCAGCACTTGGAGGATGAGCAAATCAACCACATTTCTCAACCCAGGCTCATTTTCTTCAAAATGAATGATTGCTTCTTGCACATTTTGCAACACTTTCAAAGTAAAATGTCCAGCAAGTGGTGCTAAAAGCACATTAAGTTTTATCTGTAACAGATGAACATGAATCTGGCAATGTTTTATTACATTGATTGTTGTATGTATCGCGCCAGTTTGGAAACCCAGCAAGTGGTGTTAAAAGTTCATTCCCTATCGTACTTGAAAATAACATACCACCTACCCTAAACATAAGCAATATTGTTTTAAAAAAGCAAACATGAGATGACGCATTTGTTGAAGCAACAATGTTATTTTTGCTTGTTTTTACGAGCTTCTTTATGGTGTTTAGCTCTCAGGTCTGTACCAAGTTTACTGTATCTGAAGTTCTGTACATATGCAGGTGATTATATAATGCAAATCTCAAAATATTAGTTTACATATGTTTTGAGGTCATAACATAAACTTGTGTGAGGAACAGTGAGAAAAAAAGTCTGATAACATGCCTCTTTAATAATAATTAGAGTAAAAAAGATTAAAAGTACTTCGTGTTCTCAACCCAGGCTCATGAAAATACATGCCTCTATATGGGTCATTTTATAATTGTGGGTACATTTCATGTCCGTGAAGTATGTTTTTAAAATATTTTCATCAATATAAAGCCACAATGCTTAATTTTCCACTACACAATTGTATTTTTCCCAATCACACTACTATATGTTGAAAAAGCCATATCTTTTGTTCAAAAATGATGTTCATATCACATACAACCCTGGTATTCAGCTGTCCGATTTTCTAAAGTTGCTCATTCTACTCATCATTTAAGCATGAAAATTACCTCAAATATAAATTAATTTCAGTTTTGCCTTCAGTTAGATAAGGTTATCAAGACAATAGGGTGTGTGCTTCAAAAATAATAAGTGCTTATTGTGATATAACTTGTTTTATTTGTGTCCAAAAAAAACATTGTCAACCAAGTTACCCACTAGAACCGCCCCCCTCTATAAAAGGAATGGTTTGTCCCATTCTCTCATAATTTGCACAGTATGATGATATTTCCTCTAGAAGCACATGGATGAAACACTAGAAGTTATGTTCTCACTCTTTCCCCTAACACTGGTTAAACTAGCAAACTTGTGTCAAGAGTAAATTAATTGACTGTCAACAGTGTTACACAAGTATTATTGCTGCAAAATTTAACAAGACAATTTAAATAAAACGTATGTTTTGTTTATGAAACTATATTTCTAAACATACCATATGCTCAGTAGTTCTAGGCTTCCATGTTGAGTATAGGCCTAAAACACTAAAAATGTCAACTAAGTTACCTGTCAACTGTGTTACCCAGTAAAGGTAACATGGTGGACAGTAGCAAACATAGATGGTATTTTATACACATATTCCTATATTTTATTTGTATACCGCTTATACAATATAGATTGTTTCAAAGCAGCAATGTAAGGTAATTTTTGGGTGTCTGAGTAAAAGGAAAACTTTTTTTCTTCACATTGTCAAATTCTAAATGTACCCCTAATTATAGAATGACCCTAATACATTTCTGCAACACCGTAATTATGTAGCTTACCGCACGTTTCATGGCAGTTGCAAAGTGAAATGTCCAGAGAGCGGCGCTAAAACACACGCTCAATACCTCTGACCGTGGCACATATTTCTGTGTTTTTATTACGCTGCTTGTGGTACGTATTGCGGTTGTTCAGATTCTGAATCAGAAAGTAACTGTGTGAAAAGTAGGCTTTATTAATCAAAACTTTGTACCTGTCATCATACTTTGTGTGAAAAGGAATAAAAGTTGTCAAGAGTTTTACTGCCTCTAGTGCTCATTTCAACTAGAAACTGCAGTGATTCTTACACAGATTCTTTTTTTTTTGTATTTTTTTTTTTTCAGTTTCGCAGAAATGTATATAGAGGTACGTATTTGCAGTAAGCCTGTGTTGGCTATTTAAATGTTGGAAACTGCAGTAAATTGTATGTTTATTGTATGTATAATTTAGGTAGAAGCACATTTTGAGCCTAGGTTGAAATTTTCTGAGGGGAATGACAACTAATTTGTGAAGGTATAAAAAACAGAGATTTTTCTTGTACTATCAAAGTTGTTTTTGAAATCTCACACCCGAAATGTCTGTTTCCAATGTGCTTTAGCCATTCAGAAGCATCAACACAAAATACACAGGGAAAATACCTGGACAGGCGCAGTATAACAAACTAATCGAGAAATTACATGTCTAGTCCTGATCAAAGTGTGGTGACTGACAGCTTATAACATATAAAACAGCAATACAAGAAAACGCCGGCCAGAGGTTATAGAGTTCTTAAGGGGAGTTTTGACACATCTCTCTAGAGGTTTAGCATTCAAAATCCCCAGGTCGTCAACATGCTTGACGCCTCAATACAGTGAATGTGCTTCCTGCACATTATAATGAAAAGCAGGTCACTGCCCCAGGCACTGGCAGTTCATTTACACAGAATTCAATGCAAATGCATTTGAGCAATTCTGTAACACTGGACTCGTAATTTACAGCACATTAAAACATTATAGACTGGCAGAAAATTTAACTATGACCATGTTACGGATTTAGGTCTTCCATGAGAAGATTAAAGACATAGGGCCGGGCCTAAGCACATGTTAAGGAATACAAAACAGAATTTACAGTCAGGAAGACTCCTGCTCCTAACTGGTGAATGTCATATTCATGCTGGACACTGTCATTATCCATGCAGGCTACACTCTGCAGCTAAATACAGTTGTAACTTCTCTTCTGAGTGCTTAATCCCACTCTGTAAACACAGAGTTTGGTTATTTATGGGAGTGACAACTGTATTCAACAAGCAAAGTCACTTTTGCATCCTTTTAAAGTTTAAAAACTAGAGCATAGGAAAGAGCGGCCAACAAAATGTCTTGCTTTGTTGTATCTCTTTATTGTAAAATACTGGGTAAAAACTAAACTTTATATTTTGACAATATACATATTATTAGATCATAACAGGCTGGATGGAGAGTATATTAATTGGTCAACATGACCTCTATTAGGGGGACGAGTCTGAACTCTGAGCTCTCTGACCCAACAGAGCACTGTACACAGCACACACCCTAATCTGGATTATCAACTAAATTAGATGTGTCTCTAATCCGCCATTGCCAAACTCTTGCCTTAACCACTTGTTTCCGGACAGGCGGGAAACACAAACCAGTGGGGCTTATATATCGGTATGTCATGTTTAAACCATGCTGATGTCTACGTGTTCCCTTCCAAGCTTTATCTACTTAGATATAACTACAAAATTGAATGTTTGAAAAATGTACAAGGCAGTTATTTCAGTTTACTGACATGTTCAGGGTTTATGCATGTAACACATTATTTTTTTGGCAGTTATTTTCAATGAAGGTCGACTTTTTAAAGTTGATGTGCACTTAATTTTTTTCTAAATGCATATTAATGTTATTGTGAATGATTAAATCGCATCCACCTTTTTCTTCAATGCGGAAGTAAGCCTATTAGCCTCTTACGGGAAGAAAAAGGTGGATATAGGTTATATTTTATCAAAATATCATAACTCTATCTTTTGGTGAAACAGCAGACTTTTCTCTGGTGACCTATGTAGGACTTCTACAATCATTAAGTCCACTTAAACCCCGCCTACATCTCAAGGTCCAATCAACAACCAGTGAACTGAACCACATTTTTTTCTTTTCCATAATTTATTACACTCAAATCTATGTCACAATTTAGAAGAAAAGATCTTGTAAAGTCACTGCTTCCATTTTATTGCAACTATTAAAAAACCTTTATTAAGTATTTTCTGGTCATAATAATGAGGTGCATTTTATGCAATCCAATTTTTTTTTTTTTTTGGCACAGATTTCACTCATGTTCAAGCTGGTCATGTGAATTCACTGCATTGACCAACAGTAACCTGCTTGGTCTAAAAGTTTAAACTTTGCTGAAATTTCACTAAAATTTTGGTAAAGTGACTGCACCTTAATTTGCACATTATTGAGGTAACTGAAAAGTTTGAAAACCCTGCTGAAACATACATATAGACCCAACCTTCTTTACTGTGGTTCAAGCTTTGCTTGTTGACTAATTTATTATATTAATTATATTATTATTGCACTCATCATTTCATAAAAATTATTTTGGCTTTAGAAGTTGCTACAGTCTGTACTAGCAGCTTGCACCACTCATTTCGAGTATCGAGGCCTATTTATCGGTCAGGAAAACTATGAAAGCTACTGATAAACAAATAGAAAAGAAAACTCTGCATGGCTACTGTATAAAAATATCAAGTACTGCACGCCATACGGGAGACCACTGCACCAGCACGTGAAGTCTCAACGGCCTTACAAAACAGTTATATAATAAAACCAAAGCAAAAAAAAAAAATTATTGCTTACTCGGGTCCATTTCAGCAAACCATCAACACCCAGCAATCATAAGTATGTCATGTGGCTCCCCTCGTTTGAAACATTAACTATTTTGCATCCAGAAGACGTAAGTGGTGGGCTTTCACTACTGGCTGGTTGTGTTTACAGACATGCCAAGTTTGTAGACGTGCATACTGTATGCAAACAGGTTACTGCTGGGGTCAATACATGCACGTCAGCACGCTTGCAAGAACGACCCACATCAAGACTGACCTGTCAAAACACAGGACTTTATGTTGATAATTCAGTAGGAACGTCCACTCACCCTTCTGAAGGACTTGTGCGATCCGGTTAAATGAGTGTAAATCACTGAGTGCTCAGCGGATTTATTCTCGAATGCGTTTACATTGTATCAGTGCATTCTGCATGTCTTGCTAGTCGACATGAATTCACATGGCACTTTTTGAGCGCCCCGTGCCTCATCAGCCTGAGGAAAAAAGTAAACAGTTGCACATATGAGAATCAGACTTCAAAGTGTCCCCAAAAGTAGTAGGCAGGTTGCCTTCGGTGACTCTCCTCGTAGTCGCAGTTGCAAGACATTGGATTTGAATGATAGGTTGTTCTGTGAGTCGAGGCGGAATCCCAGTTCATACGCCCCGCCCCCTCTGGTAGAATCAGCCAATCAGAATGCAGAACACGCTGCTGCTCGACATGTTATTTAAAGAACCTAACAGACTAGTAATGTGGTGTTTACAGCACGAAGAAAAAGTGACGGAGCAGTATGTGAGCTCAAAAATCAGTCTGAAAAACATTTCACATTAACAAAGTACACATGAGAAACATGTCTACTTTTTAAAACAAATATATAATGCTTATATGTTTTCTAATGGGTCGCTGCAGTATCTAATTGAAGTATCAATGGTAAGTTTCAGATTGTCAGGTTTGAGTTCTTCAAGTGGCGGAACTGAGAAAAGGCAGCATCTGGCAAGATGCCCACCGACAGCTTGGCTCAATCTTTTTTGTTACAAGTTCAGTCTCTACTGCATAACAGGAAATGGAGTGTTCAAAAAAGCCTGCCACTGCGGAAAATAGGCATTAACTAAAAAGAAAAAAAAAGCAGGGAAAGTGGGAAAGATGTTTTCTCTCACATGCTTGTTCTTCGGTGAATTCACCAGCAAAGGGGAATGCTGAGTGTTTACACTAATGTGTGACTAAATGGGACAAAGGGCCAAGAAAGTCGACCTACATTGTGTATGTGTGTGTGTGTGTCACAGCTGATGGTGCGTGGTCTGATGGAATAAGTGCAAACAGTCATTAATCTTAGAGTCTGTCGTTTGATTTCAGGTGTTAAGGGTAAAGCTTGCTGTCCTGACAGACTGGTCATTATCTACTAACCATAACATCCCTATTAGACTGCAGGTCTCTTAAAAATAACAACATTTATGACAATATAAAGTGTATAATGCAAGTGTAATATTGTCATAATTCTCACTGAGAGAAGTGATTTCATAAATCACTATGAAGCAAATCAGTTAATTATTAACATTGCTTTTGCAAGAATAAAAGGCTGAAGAAGAACAAAAATAACATTTTTTCAGTGCATCAACATAATATTACAAGATTTTGTGCTTGTATGTCGAATAAGCAATAGTGTCTGACTGTTTACAATCACACCCAGTATTTTTCTCAAACAGAGAAAGGACTTTACAAGACAGAAGACTGCCATCTGGTGGTTAGAGAATATTATTACAGACTTAAGAAGGTAAGTTCTGCTTTTCTCTCTTATTTATTCGTAACATGCCTGTCTTTTGGTTTATAACACATCAGACCACAAAAAGCGCAGTAGACTATCCACCTTTTTCTTCAACAAAGTAAGCCTATGGGTGAGACTTCCGGTTCATTATTTGCAATAAAAAAATTATGAGAAGAATAACAACGTGCAGTAAATTGTAAATCTGTTGTACCACAAACCAGTGTACTCATAATTAGGATAATACATTAAAATAATATGGTAAGTGGCACCAATTTGTCAAAACGAACAGCAAAACAAGCTGTTTTGTACAGCTAAAAATAGCTGGACCTGGATGAGACCGGAAACCAAACCCATAAAATTTACAAATGGCCTCGCCCACTCTTACGAGAAGAAAAAGGTGGATAGATGTTGCTTATAAACATAAAAGATATTTTTAGATTTTTAGAAGCAGGTTTATTTTTAACATCAATAAATTACATGTATGGAAGCCACATTTTGGCATGGAAGTCCAACAAATACATTTAAGATAAATCTGACACAGAAATCAGGAGGGGGTATTATAGAGGAAGCTCATCTGGCATGACAACAGCTGCAGGATGTGGTTTGATTTTACATAAGGTCAGACATTTGTTTACCCACTATCTCTAGTATTACTTTTACAGTACCATAACACACACTCCTTCTTAAGATTCTTTTCAGTGTACCAGAAGACATTTTGGAACTATCTGGGGCTTTAAATCTTCACAGTCCTGTTTTGTCCAAGCCTCCTCACAGTGGGCTTCAGTGTATTATAGTAACGACTGGAGAGCACACTCAGCTTCCTGCTCCTGGTTTGGCAGCTGTGAAATGTTATTTTTGGAACAGAATAGTTGAGGTTCAGGGGAAAGCAAGTACAGAAGGCTAAAAAAGAACTGAGAGTTTCACATCTTAGGTTATTTAGCTTAGGGGGAGAATGTAGGTGGGGGTCTTAAAATTATGGGTTATATCATTTGAATATTGTATTAAAATACAGAAAGCAGAAATGGAAGAAAATGACAGCCCTCACAGAATATTTTGCAAATGCTGAAATCAGTGCAAATATTAGTGAACAAAAACAAAACTTTAGAGAAATCTAAAGTTGCTCTAAAAATTGTGTATATTTATGTATATATAAATATACACACATGTATGTATATATTTAAGGAAAATAAGTTTACATATATATATATATATATATATATATATATATATATATATATATATATATATTTTTTTTTTTTTTTACTTTATTTTTATAGACTTCAACACAATAACAAACAAACAACACTCCTTCATGGGTACATACATAAATATTTTTCCAAAGTATAACACAAAAAGTGAAAAATAAATTGAATAAATTTCAATCTAGTCAGCTAGTCACAAAATAAGCAAATATTTGTAAGCATGTATATAAGAATATTTGTGGTCATACATTCATAAACATGATACTTATTTCTGTAGGAGTACTACCAAGCAGCCACTGATATATTTACAATAATAAGTGGACATATTCCACTTTGGCATTTATCTGACTTCTTTTTGATATATAGATTGTCCATTTTCCCCAATGCTTCTTAAAAGTCTCTTCTTGCAGTCTCAGTCTGAATGTTAATCTTTCCATCTTGTAAATTTCTGTAACTATTTGTTCCCACTGAGTTCTTGTTGGAGGAGGCTGCTGGAGCCATGGAAAATGTGTTTATATAATAAATATATTTATGTATAATATAAATTGTATGAATATAAATATATACATGTAAATACATGTAAATATTTTTAAAATATATACTGTATGTGTGTGTCTTTATATATACATAATAAATATACGTAGTACACACATATAAACAAAAACTTTCATGCGATTAATCGCGATTAATCGTTGCCCACCAATAATAATTATATGCATGGATATCAGCAACCCTTTGGCTTGTTGCATCATTTCATGGTGGTCCAGGAGTGCGCATGTCCTGGATCATCGTCTTTAAAAGACCCCTCGTCATTGGTAGATGCAGCACATGTCTATAATTTGCCGGCCGGTTTTTACAAGCGCTCTCCAGCCCACTCCATTCCAAGCGCGCGCACGCTGCTGATGAGAAAAACCTGTAACATTTTTTAAGCGTGTGGAAAAACTGAGCGTGTAGGGAAAAACATGGAGGAGAAGAAGAGCGAAATCAATGGACACGCCGGGCACAAAAGCCCGTTACCAGCGGTCTCAATTAAATCAGAAAAGAACAGCTTTAAAGACCGGTTCATGGTTTTCCTCAGAAGAAATCTCCTAGTGATCTTGACAGTGTCCGGGGTTCTGGTAGGCGTCGGGCTCGGCATGATGGTCCGGAACATGAACCTAACCCGAGCGCAGATGACTTACTTCGCCTTCCCCGGAGAGATGCTGCTGAGGATGCTCAAGATGATCATCCTTCCTTTAGTGGTTTGCAGTTTGATTTCTGGTGCTGCGAGTCTGGACACTCGCTCGCTTGGAAAGCTCGGAGGGATCGCCGTGTCTTACTTTCTGGTGACCACTCTGATCGCGTCAGCTATCGGGGTTGCGCTCGCCTTCATCATCAAACCCGGCGTGGGAGCCGGCGCGCTGAACACCGACAACTTGGGGCTGGAAGGCGTGAGCTCTAACAAAGAGACGGCGGATTCGTTTTTAGACCTTGCAAGGTATCATGTGGTTATGGAAATGAATGCTAAATATAATAGTATCTAGCAGTAATTGTTAATAGCATATCATTCAACGTGAGAAACATAGCGGTCCACTATATGGCAGCACTTATCCGCGCCTGCAAGTTCCCGGGAAGATTAGCCGAATGCAGAAGACACGCAGATCATGTGACAAGTTCATATTTTCCATCTTCTTTTCTTCTTAAGCATTTGAATCACATAAATGTGCATTTAATTACTGCCAAAGACACGGAAAAAGAGCTGGAAAAAATATTTATATTTCTGGCAAGAGAAAGTTTTATTCCACATAGTGTGAGTTCAGCAAATGTGGGGCAAATATGACAAGCTTCTAAATTTACTAATCAATTAACAGCTATCACAAGGGTCTTATTTTGCCTGGCATCATCATAATGGATGTGAGCATGCAAAAAAATTGTGATCTGCAATTGTTAGTTTAAACAGCTGTTTCTGCATGATTTAACCCACACAGAGTAGTTTTGAATGTGTTTAGGTTGATTCAGCAATACTGAATAATATTTTTGACTTGAATAAAACCAGTTAATTTAGATGTTACCATTTTAGTAAAGTTTTTTAAAAAGTAAGATTTTTAATGTTTTTTAAATATCTTTCTTCTGCTCACCAGGCCTGCATTTATTTGATCCAAAATACAGCCAAAGCAGTAATATTGTGAAATGTTTTTACTGTTTACAATAACAGCTTTCTATTCCAATATATTGTAAAATTTAATTTATTCCTGTGATCAAAGCTACATTTTCAGCATCATTACACGTCTTCAGTGTCATATGATCCTTCAGAAATCATTCTAATAGGCGGAATTTCTGTTTAAGAAACATGTTTTTTATTAATTTTGTTATCAATATTTAAAACAGTTAAGTAAATGTTTTTCATGATTCTTTGATAAATAGAAAGATGCAAAGATCAGCATTTATCTGAAATGAAAGGCGTTGGTAATTATACATTATATCATTTAAAAGCTTGAATTAATAAATTACATTTTAAAATATTGAACATCTTACTGTTCAAAAACCTTTGACTGGTAGTGTATGTGATGATTGGATGTACAGTTACGAAATTTGTTTTAACTTGTCAAGGTAAAGTGACACTTTATAAAACTATTCTGATGGATTTTGATCATTACTTGTCATACTATTATTAGTTATCCTGACATACATCATGTCATACAACAGTTAGAAGACAGGATATTTCATAATATTTTCATGATTTCATGATATTTCTATAGGACAGAAATATGTCTGTATCTGAGTTACTTTTCTGATAGTTTTGGGCATTGTGTTGGACATTCATGTTCTTTAGTTGGTCCAAAACAGACTACCATCCAGTGTGGTCGCAATCGACCTGGTAGACCTGGATCAGGCTGGTTAGCGCTGGTAGACCACCATTGACCAGTAACAAATAAGCACCAAGTTTGCAAAAACATCTTGTTTTTCCATCAGAAACATACATTTTATAATTTAATTTTTCATAAAAGGAAGATTTTTTTGATAGAATCCAGCAAACATATTAACGTATTTTTTTAATAATGTGTAAAATTAAATTACTTTTACTAGATTACATTAAATTACAATTAAATAACTGAAATTACATCACAAAAAAATAGACTTTTTTTGGTTATTCAGTCTAAGTGGGACAAAGGTGCCTGTATGTTGAAACCCGAAACCTGTTAAAAAGTTTTTCTTGTTAGCACATAAATCTGCTATGCAATTATGTAATAAACTTGAAGGACAACTAATAGGCTTGCATAAACCTGAAGAAAATACATTTCTTTTTGCCTCATAGTTCACACAGTTACTAGATTAATCCTCTTTATAAAGCAGATCATATGACCAATAAGAACTCAACTCAATTTAGTTTAAAATGATCCACTCTGTAGCTCGAGTGAATGATTTAGGATATGGATTTCCAGATAGAAATATTGATCTGTACGGATCAGTGCAAAACTTCCTTCACAGATCTGTCATGACGCAAACTGGTGGGAATTTACCAAAGGAACATCAGTGGTGTCCATCTGTGATGATAAGTGCTGCTTTTTACACGTGTCTGCATCACTGGTTTATCTTTCTTGCTTGTTTTTCCTTTTCAGAAACCTGTTTCCATCCAACCTGGTGGCTGCAGCTTTCCGCTCAGTAAGTTACTCTATTCTTCCAGCTGTCACACAGACCCACACAAACAGCTATGTCCAGAATTAATATTTGTAAATCATTTCCTCCATGTTAACAGCTCCTTCATCTCTAATTGAGAGAGTCACAAAATGGAGTAACCATTTTTGTCCCTGCTCAATAAATACCTCCCATCCTCTCTCACCACTAAGCAACCAGGCAGTTTCCATAGCAAGTTGATTCCATTCCTTAGTGCCTGGCAACCTGGCTTGGTTCACTGGGTTGTACCACACGGGCAACTGCTCAACAGTGAGCACGCTTTGCTCAAAGAGAGGTCAGGAGGTTCGATGGCCGGGGTGGGAGTTACCACTTCTGTGCCTAGACTGGAGCATGTGGACGCCCCCATTGACTCAAACCGAGTGGGCACCCAGTTATCAATTTGTAAAAAAATATGTTTTTGTAAAGGCCAAAGTAGATTTAGAAAGAGAAACAGAGTCATTAGGTGCAGATGGGATGTTTCTTTACCCAGTGAGAGAATGTTTCTCTATCCAGTGGGATTTCCATCGACATTTACCTGGATGGAGGCCAGAAAGGCTTTAAAAGAGAAGAGACAGATTAGTAGAATTAATACAGAAATGCCTGGGAATTATTTTAATGGCCAGTTACAAATGGACTTGTCCAAGCTAATTCTTGCAGATCTATTCCAGGTTGTCTTAATAAAAAATTATATCTATCTTGCATTTTTTTTTTTACTATGCCAGAAAGATGTTTTTTGATTTTGTTTATTTTCTATTTCACACCTCACCTACTTCGTTTCTACTTTTGAGGACATGCAAAAACTAAACTGAGTGTTCCAGCTCATATAATTGGAGTGTTTGAAGAACAGGGGTTCTGAATAGCAGGGTTGTGGGGGATCACTGTCATTGTCTCTGTGTATACCAGTCTCAAAGTCCTCTTCAGCTAAACTTTAAATGCTGCTATTGTGAGTATTTTGGCACTAGACTTGCACAGAAACAAGCTCAGTGCAGAGAAATAATCAAATGCATCACAGTTCATGAAGCTGCACACTGGAATGGATTGAAATCGGTCAAATAGCTCTGTGATAAGCACTGCATGTGGCTCATGGTGTCCTTTTCTGTCTTTTACTTTTGTCACAGTATGTCACTGATTACAAGACAATTCTTGTTGGAAATGGAACAAACGGAACCCTCAACTACCAGAAGGTACACAATCTCTTTATTTTCTAATAATATTTTATTGTCGTATTATGCTTTTATAATTTAAAAAATACGTAGCATGCACTGTCAAGCACACAATTGTCAACACACACATTATGTCACTTGTTGAAAGGTCAGTTTAACCCAGTAGTTTTGTGCTTTTTAAAAAAATAAAACTCAAGGCCAGTTGAGCCCTCTTGGCTGGTCTTATGTCCGACCATTCAGTAGTTTTGGCTCTTTGGCAGCCTTGAATGAGCTTGCTGTTTATTTGCACAGGGCCAGGGTTGACGCAGCCGGTTTTGCTGCTCCTATCCCACTGAGTACTCAAGCAGCTGGAGATGGCAAGCCTTTCCCAGAGGGCTTTTTCAATGTGCCTCCCATGTGTCTGCATTTTAGTCTCAGCAATGGGCCTGTAGAATGACTCAGGATGTGCTAAGAGATCTTCAGATTATAAATTATTTTCATTTCTAATGAATGTTTGTTTTCTGTCATTATATTAGTACAATCAGTTAAATCCAGTTCCACAAGCATGAAGATTTCCACAGAATAGGAGAGAAGGTTTATGTTCTGCCGCTTGCGTATTTGTTAATTAGGAATTGTTGATCCATTGAACACGCTTTAAAATATTAGTTCACATCTGGAATAAAAATTCCTCACCCAAATGTCATCTAAGATGTTTATGTCTTTGTTTCTTCAGTCGAAAATAAATTAAGGTTTTTGAGGAAAACATTCCAGAATTTTTCTCCATATAGTTAAGTCAATGGGAGCCAACGGGTTGAAGGTCCAAACTGCAGTTTCAATACAGCTTTAAATGGATCTACACGATCCCAGCCAAGGAATAAGGGTCTTATCTAGAGAAGCGATCGTTCATTTTCTAAAAAAAAAAAAAAATTATATACTTTTTAACCACAAATGCTTGTCTTGTACTCGCTCTGCAACGCACATGTGTGACTTCACGCATTATGTAATCACTTTGGAAAGGTCACTCGGTTAGTTCTTCGTCTGTGTACTTCAGATCAAAGAGGTAGGACAGGGAGAAAAACTCCATCTCATTTTCTCCTCCAACATCAAAATCATCTGACATCGTTGTTCTACCTTTTTTTGTAAAGGGCATTTGACTTTCTTTGCGCGTTCGCTTTGTAAACCCTGAGTTGGTACTTCCGCCTACTTTAAAAAAAAAAAAAAAAAAAGACTGATCGTTTCGCTAGATAAGACACTTATTCCTCGGCTTTAATTGTATGGAGCCCTGCATTGAAACTGCAGTTTGGACCTTCAACCCGCTTACACCCATTGAAGTCCACTATATGGAAAAAAACCTTAATTTCTTTTCAACCGAAAAAAGAAAGACATGGACATCTTGGATGACGTAGGCATGAGAAAATTATTAGGAATTTTTTCTTTTTGAAGTGAACTAATCCTCTAATATGTCAAATCTATTCCATGTTTCCTTTAAATTCAGTGCTAAATATGCAAAAATTAAAAAAGTTAAAAAACAGATTGCATCTGAACTACACTATGTGCTGCTGTATGTGATTAGCCTTTGTATAAATCACTGGGTCTTCATTACATCCTGGCTCAGCTAAAATGTCTCATATCTGCTGGTGCATGGGTAAATATGTGGGCAATCCCTCAGAACGCTTGAGGTCCATAATTGTTTAAGTAGGGTTTACAGAATAACCAGTGCTGTGTGCCAAGTGATGAGCCATGCCTGGATGTGCGATAAAGCCCAGAACAAGAGCAGGATTCAGTTGAACGGTAGCTCAGTCCTGTCAGATCTTCATCACCCCACTGACACAACTGCTGAGAGAAAGCCTGTCTGAGAGCCAAGCTTCATCACATTTCATCTTTTAAAAGTCACAATCATATCAAGTTCAGTGACAAGGAATATGAGTGGGAAAAATAGTTAATATAGGTTAATTAGCAAAATCAGCATTTATCAGAGCACAATAATAAGTCACAATTTTGTGCCTTAAAGGATTAGTTCACTTCCAGAATAAAAAAACCTAAACAAAGCCTGAATGGGAATATCATAATACAAACATGTTCTGGTGGTTTTCAGGTTCCCTATGGAACAGATTCAGATGGCATGAATATTCTGGGCCTTGTTCTCTTTGCTATGGTTTTTGGAGTTGCTTTGAGAAAGCTTGGGGAAGAAGGAGAGGAGCTCATTCGCTTTTTCAATGCCTTCAATGAAGCCACCATGGTACTGGTGTCCTGGATCATGTGGTAAGTAAAGACCTTTGATTAAATTGACATCTAATCCAATAATAAAAATTACACCATGCACCTGATATATGATACATTCTGTTGTTTTGTCCTTCAGGTATGTGCCTTTTGGCATCATGTTCTTGGTTGGCAGTAAGATTGTAGAGATGGAAGATGTGGTTCTGCTGGTCACTAGTTTGGGGAAGTACATTTTTGCCTCTATCCTAGGCCACATCATCCATGGTGGCATCGTCTTACCTCTTATCTACTTTGGGTTCACTCGTACAAACCCCTTCAGTTTCCTGTCTGGCCTCATCACACCTTTCACCACCGCATTTGCTACCTGCTCCAGGTAATTTGTTAGATATCATATATATTTCTGTAGTCTTATAAGCAGGATAATTTGGCTCCCAGAATGTGACTTAAAAGCTTTGTTTCCTTTTTTCCTGGAACCGCTAGTCTTGCTGAATCTTTAGTAGTGTTGCTAAAATGCAAAAGCCTTGATTTGTTGGCAAAGGGCCCTTAATCAGATTGACAAAGTAAGTTTCATAATTTGATGGTTTATTTGCGGTCTCAGCCCTTTTGGACCAATCCAAAGCAGTGTAGTTATTGTATAAAATAATAAAATAGAATTATTAGATGAAAAACTTAAACTTAGAAACTCGTTTTCTTGGCAGCTAACTGAAAGGGTTAGTTCACCCAAAAATGAAAATTCTGTCATTAGTTACTCACCCTTGTGTTGTTCCAAACCAGTAAGACTTTCGTTCATCTTCTGAACACAAATTAAGATATTTTTGATGTCATCCAAGAGCTTTCTGACCCTGCATAGACAACAATGTAATTACCACCTTCAAGGGCCAGAAAGGTAGTAAGGACATCGATAAAATAGTCCATGTGACATCAGTGGTTCAAAAATAATTTTACGAAGCTGCAACTTTATTCAACAATTTCTTAGAATAAAAAAATAAAAACATATAAAAATTAAATATAAATACTAAATAAATTAATAAAACCTTTTATTTTTATTAAAACATTACATTTTTAAATCTATTTTGCCATTACATACTAAAACCCTGTCTGTTTCCTGTGTTTGTGCAGCTCAGCGACGCTGCCCACCATGATGAAATGTGTAGAGGAGAACAATGGTGTCGACAAACGAATCAGTCGGTTTATTTTACCGATTGGAGCCACTGTCAACATGGACGGAGCGGCCATTTTCCAGTGTGTTGCGGCTGTGTTTATTGCCCAGCTCAACAACGTTGAACTCAACGCGGGCCAGATCTTCACAATCCTGTGAGTGTACATCCTTGTGAGGCCTTCAGTCTTCAATCTTCAATCAGCAGGAGTATTCATAGCTACCCTAAACATTCCTGTATCTAAACTGGTTACATGTGACATGCTCTATATCTAAACAAGGAAGAGATGCTAAGCTCAATCTAAATTTACAAGCAACACACCCTCACTCTCTGGAGCATGTCCCAGTGTGGCAGGTTAGTGTGTAGAGAGTAATACAGAGATGAGGCTCTGCTGGATGATGTTGAAGGAGCTATCACCATTCTGGCTTTTAGAACCATGGCACTTCAGGGAATTTGTTTCTGTAATAAGTGAATCGTTAATCACTTCAAATAAAGCATCTGCTAAATGACTGCTTGGTTGCTTATTCAAAGGGTGACAGCCACCGCCTCCAGTGTGGGAGCAGCAGGTATTCCAGCTGGAGGGATCATCACCATCGCTATCATTCTGGAGGCCATTGGTCTGCCCACTCATGACCTGTCACTCATGTTGGCTGTGGACTGGATTGTGTAAGACAGCTTCTCCCATTTTACTCTTATATATTTAATATCAATAGAATTATTTATAATATACTGATTAATTGCATATATCTATCTCATTGATCAATATTAGCTGAGTGTTGTGTTCTTAAGTCACCATTTCAATGTCAAATTTACTGGACAGGAGATATACAGTGCCTTAATTTTTTTGTGTTTTGTTATGTTGCTGCCTTATGTTAAACTGTTTTAAATGACTTTTTTCCACATCGATCTACACTCCATACACCATAATAGCAAAGCAAAAAACAAGTTTTAACATCTTTGCAAATTTATTAAAAATAAAAAATGTAAATGATTCCATTCCATAAGTATTCAAACCTTTATCTGGGACAGTTGAAATGTATCATATTGATACATTTCATTATTGATGCGAATTCATATTGCCTGTAAATGTTACTACACTTTGAGTGAAGTTAATGTGTGGCAAATTTAATTGAATGGTTATGATTTGGAAAGGCTCACACATCTTAATAAAAGGTCTAACAGCTGAAAATGCATATCAGAGCAAAAACCCAGCATGTAGTCTCCATTACCCTTAATGGAAGAAGTTTGAAACAACCAAGACTCTTCCTAGTGCTGGCTTCCTGGCCAAACTGAGCAATTGATGGAGCTCCATGATCATATGTGGAGAAAGGAGAAACTGAAGCTGTTTTTCAGTGGCAGGGACTGAGGGACTCGTCAGAGTAGAAGAAAAGCTCAATGCACCAAAATATTGAAATAGCCTTAATGAAAACCCAGTCCAGAGCATTTAGAACCTCAGACTGGGCAGAAGGTTCACCTTCCACCAGGACAATGATCCTAAGCACACAGCAAGAGTGGCTTATAGACAACTCTGTGAATGTCCCGTAGTGGGCCAGCAAGAGCCTGTGCTTGAACCCAATCAAACATTTCTGGAGAAACCTGAAAATGTGCGTCAGTGCCTAAATGTGCCGATCCAACGTGGCAGAGCTTGAAAGATGAAGAAATGAGGAGAGGAATGGCAGATAATTGCCAAATGCTGATATGCAAAGCTTGTCACACCATACCAAAAAGATCTGAGGCTGTAAAGGTGTTTCAGCAAAGTACTGAGTTAAGTGTATGAATACTAATGCAATGTACATATTTCATTTCAGTTTTTTTTTTTTATAAATTTACAAAGTTGTGACAGTTATGTTTTTGTGTAGATTGATGTGGAAAAAATAAATTTAAATCAAATGAATTTAAAAAAGGCAGCAACATAAAACGTGAAAAAAATAAAAGGGTTTGAATACTTTTGCAAGGCACTGTATATTAATAATTGCATTTAATTTTTAATGTTTGTAACTATTTGAATGTATGTTGATTAATCACAATTAATGAACTTTCAAGGATAAGTCCACTTACAGAACAACAATTTACAAATAATGTACTCCCTTGTCATCCAAGACGTTCATGTTATTCTTTCTTCAGTCGTAAAGAAATTATGTTTTTTGAGGAAAACATTTCAGGATTTTTCTCCATATAATGGACTGATATGGTGCCCCGATTTTGAACTTCCAAAATGCAGTTTAAATGCGGCTTCAAACGATCCCAAATGCAGTTGTAAACGATCCCAGCCGAGAAAGAAGGGTCTAGCATAACGATCGGTTATTTTCATTTAAAAAATACAATTTATATACTTTTTAATGCCAAACGATCGTCTTGTCTTACTCTGCATGGACTGTTTATGTTCCGGTTCATGACAGTTAGGGTATGTCCAAAAACTCCTGTCTCATGTTCTCCCTCAACTTCGAAATCGTTCTATATCGCTGTTTTACCTTTTCTGTTAAGGGTGTTTGATCTTCTTTGCATGTTCACTTTGCAAAGACTGGGTCTGTACTTCTGCAGCGATGTAGGATGATTTTTAAATGATTTTTAAAGTTGAGGCAGAAAATACGATTGGAGTTTTTTCGACATACCCTAACTGTCTTGAGTCAGAATACACAGAGTTCAGGGAGAGAAAGGCAAGATGAGCGTTTAAGATTAAAAAGTATGTAAATGGTATTTTTTAATGAAAATAACCGATTGTTTCGCTAGATAAGACCCTTCTTTCTCCACTAGGATCATTTATGACCACATTTGGGATCGTTTGAAGCCACATTTAAACTGCATTTTGGAAGTTGAAACTCGGGGGACCATAGGAGTTCATTATATGGAGAAAAATGCAGAAATGTTTTCCTCAAAAAACAATTTCTTTACGAATGAAGAAAGAAAGACATGAACATCTTTGATGACAAGGGGGTGAGTACATTATATGTGAATCTTTGTTTTGGAAGTGGACTTCTCATTTAATATAAACACTGAACATATGCATACAATATATGTACAGTTTTTTTTTTTTTAATTGCCCTTACATAATCTGTTGTGTTAACAAACTGTGTCTGATGTGTGAACAGAGACCGAACCACTACTGTTGTGAACGTGGAGGGAGATGCACTCGGAGCTGGCATTCTTCACCACATCAATGAGCAAGAGATAAAGAAACAAAGACAACAGGAACAGCATCAAGAGGAGCAGGAACTGGAGGAGGTGAAGGTAGAGGTGGTGGCAAATGTCAGAGCGGAAGAGGAGACCTCCCCTCTCGTCACACGCCAGAACCAAGGAGACAGTTCCTCACGTGAGACACTCGACGACAAGGATGGTGTGGAGTCTGTGCTATGAAGTGTTAACTGTGGTCTTTCATCTCTTTCTTCTTCTCTCTTTCTGTATCTCAGTCTTTTAAAAACCACTATAAACATGATGTCACCACCAGTGTTTACGTCAAACGTAAAGTTTAAGATTCAAATCTGTGAATGAAACACTAATGGTCAGTTTGCTGTTACATTTATTTGAAGTACTTGACAGGTTCAGTTGTGATAATCTTATCCACTTGTTCCAAAATGATTTCTCATTAGTGTTTTTTATGTGCAAAGTCTAAAAGGGAAAATTTTCTGGTGTCTGGTGAAGAGATGGATAATGAAAATCATTTACAGACTGACCTCTTGCTGTTTGTTTGCTATTTTTTAACTGTGTGAAACATTAACTATTTTGAAGATAGACCAGAAAGTATTTGCTGTAAATATTTGTGTTCCTAATGGCAAAACCTGTTGCAAATTGGTATAGTCCAGTGATTTAATGGGGACTACGTCAAAACTGTGCATGTGTGCTTGTGAAGTACTCCTGTGGATTCTAACAGATTCAGAGCTTGTGGTGTATGGTTTAGTAGTTTCAAATCTGGTGAACTTTCAAATTTTAACTGAAAGTCAGGCTCAGAGAATGAGACAGATCTCAGGGTCACAGGTGATATTCAACCTAATGATGAGAGACACATATTTCCTGACAGACTCCATTCTCTACATTAAAAATACATGCTGTTGACCCACGAACATCACCCATAGTATGTAGTGACACCTAGTGGTCAGTGGAATTATAAACACTGACTTTGTCTTGACTTTTTTGTACATTCTATGTCCAACTTTTAAGTTTGGCTGTTAGTTAAGAAGTAAACTATTTTAAAACGACAGTATGAATGAGTTTAATTTATTCTAATTGTTTAGCCTTTTGTACCGCATTGAAAATTATTTTTTGTAATCTGTTGATATAAAAAATCAGATGCTAAAGGGTTTATATGAACTCTAAAAGCTGTTAATTAGCACTTGATTAGCGTTTTATATGCATTTTCTCCTTGTATTTTTTCACTCTCTTTTAAATGTATGTTATCTTGTTATCTACGTGTCTGTGTCTGTGCTTACCATTAAATCAAAAGCATTTGTGTCTCTGATTTCCGTGCAGTTTGACAGTTTTTATGCTATTGCATTGTTATGAGCATCTAATCTTAGATCTACATTGAATATATACACAACAAGTCAAAAGTTTTTGAACAGTACGATCTTTAATGTTTTTTTAAAGTCTCTTCTGCTCACCAAGCCTACATTTATTTGGTCTAAAGTACACCAAAAACA
The DNA here is from genome assembly GCF_022985175.1 of Labeo rohita. Lineage (NCBI taxonomy): Eukaryota > Metazoa > Chordata > Actinopteri > Cypriniformes > Cyprinidae > Labeo > Labeo rohita. Next base: position 17,412,607 of record NC_066881.1, on the reverse strand, counting down.
GTCAAATTTAGAAATATTGTGAAATATTTGTTACTATTTAAAATATTCTATTTGACTATATTATAAAATGTAATTTTCAGCATTATTACTCCAGTCTTCAGTGTCACATGATTCTTTAGAAATCATTCTAATATGCTAAATTTGTGGTTCAACAACTTTTTTATTAGTAGTATCGATATTTAAAACAGTTGAGTTTATTTTTTGTCAAGATTCTTTAATGAAAAGAAAAATCCAAAGATCAGCATTTATCTGAAATTATTGTAACATTATACAATACAACACTATACCAGTCAGTATTAATAAATTACAGAAATTAATACTTTTATTTAGCAAGTATGCTTTAACTTAAAAAAAAAAAAAAAAAAAAAACTTTGCTGTTTTCAACATAATAATAATACATGTTTTTTTTAGCAGCAAATCAGAATAGGCTCATGTGACTGGAGTAATGATGCAAAAAACAGCTTTAAAATCACAGGAATAAATGTATTCAAATAGAAATTATTTTATATTTTAAACAGTAAAAATATTTTCAAATGTTACAGTTTTTGCTGTATTTCGGATCAAATAAATGCAGGCTTGGTGAGCAGAAGAGACTGTTCAAAAACTTTTGACTGGGAGTGTATATTCCTGCATTTGACAGAGATAATTATATTTTGATTACAGCTTCCTCTGTGGACCCAAATGGATTGTCCTCCAGGAGGCGCTTAGAAGCTATAGGCCAGTCGCTTTTTTCCTCAGAGGAGACTTTTGTAAACTTAACGTTAAATTATTTAAATCTTTAAACAACATGTGTATTCATTAATGTAAGTTCAAGTATTTATAGATAGTACGTAACCTGAAATCACAACAATTTTTATACATCATTTTTAAAACCTCATTGTATAATCACAAACGACTGTGATTGGTGGTTTATGACCAGCGCTGAGAAAAGTAACAGACAAGGTGTGACACATCGCTATTTCAGCCGCAGTTATTTAACTGAATGCTGCCCATTAAAACTTTAATACACATTAAATGGTCTCGCAGCCAGTATAACTGATCATTTACGCGACATTTTCACGCGCTTGCGTATTAATATGAAACTTGAGTCGGTGCGACTCAACTTCAGGTCGCAGTTTTATGTCGCTATCGACTGGAAGCGACAGTCTTGCGCCGCCTCTGTGTTAAGAACCGTTTCCTTCCCCGCTTGGATTCACAGCAGCAGTGTTTTATTTGTCGTATTATATCTCTAAATTATAAGAACGTAGTTCGTGGAGCTTCCGACGGATTTTCCTCAACCAAAACCGGTACGTACAGTTTAAGATCACTTAAGCAGGGTGTTCAGCTATTGAAGCCAAGTGAAAGTGATGTCGACAGAGGTGTGAAGCTGCTGTATGACAGATAAATATTCCTGGCTGATACATCATAGCTTAGCATGAATCACTTTGTGTGTGGCTGCAACTGTTGTGAAATACATTTCATTTGTCATTTCATTATTTCTGCATATGTAACTGACCGCTTTTGTTAAAGACACACTATTTCCTCTATTAGCCTACGCTTGTGTATGTAGTGTTTAATTACAGAGTAACTGAGAACTTTAGTTTACAAAACAAATTGTGTATTGTCTTGTGAATTATTTTCTACTTGTATTGATTTAACAGCGATTTCCGCTACGGTTTCTCAGAGGAAATGTGTGTCTTCTTTAGGCATGTGTTTGATGACCAGGTTGTCATGGTAACTGTCAATCAAGCCTATAGACTTTCTATAGGATTCCCACTGCTTGAATTTATCTAGTGCCATTTTAGCCCAAGGATCAGTCTCAGAACAACTTGACTGGCTTTTATGTCCACAGATAACATATTAGAATTTGTTTTGCTTCTTTGCTCTACAATACAAAGTAAACAAATTCATACATATAGCTCTGCAAACTCAGCAACAATTATGAGAACTGACCAGCTGTGTATCAGCAAGTGTCATATTAAAATTAAAAGGAACTCCACAAGGGTTCAGTCGTAAAAACACATGATTGTCTTTGTTTGCAGGTAGGGTATGATTTAAATGTCCCCACGTGATCACCTCTCATGACATGCCATTTTCTGGCGGTTGCCACGGAAACCAGGCACATCAGCCAATCAAAAAAACAGATCCAGTCTAGTATTCCACAGAGAAATACAAGAAACTGCGTTGTCTTCACTCTGGTGCATTTATCAGTGTTCATCTGACACATAATAATACTCCTAGCAGCATAATTACTCATATTATATTTTAGACTCATATTATATTTCACCACTGTAAAGTATTATTATTTTTAATTACTTTCCTATTATTATATGCAATTTATCATTTTGTTTTAAATTAATTACTTTTTTTTACTTTTAATTTAAAAATGTTATTTAGTCATAGATTCAATCTGTTAGTAGTACTTTTGTAGTTAGGGATGGACAAAGAGCATTCATGAATTTCAGGCAAGCCTGAACATGTAGTCTTAATGAGACTGCTTAGCCACATCAGAAGTAAACATATTAGAGTAAATGAGCCCTGCATCTCACTTATCACAGAGGCTTCTTGTATGCTGATTCAAACGGTGTGGTTATGACCTTTTAGCTGTCGCCCTGCCAAATGAGGAACCACAGAATCTGGATGTGTTGCTATGGCTCTCCGAGTTGACAAGACCTTATCAGACACCTCCTCGCAAATGGAGAACAAGAGCTGTGGGAGGTGGAAGACCAGGATCCCAGAGTTTATTCGCAGCGGTCAAACTAAACCCCTCAGTCACAGGGCAGTTGATAAGACAAGGCCTGAAAATGTCCAGGAGGCCAAGGACTCAGACAAAGAGAGGAGTGGCTGCAAAAAGACGGTCACTATGGCACCTGTTTCCAGGTACATGACGGACAAAAGCCTCTATATCATGAGAAAACCACTGATCTCCACGCAATGGCAGGCACCTATCTTGAAGAACTCATCTACACATGAAGACTCGGACAGGGTAAGAATGTAATGAAACAAGTCTTAGTGAGCTACATAGGATTTTCAAATTTGTGATGAATTTTGCATCTAAAATGCTTGCGAAATGTTTGTTGTAATGATTTAGAATCAGCCGGGAAGGCAAGCCAGTGTTTCCTGCACACTGCAGTAAACCCAGCGCATATCTGATTTGCAAACAACCGAGTCTTATGAACCGTCTGTTTTTACCGAGCCATTCAGTGTGACTCATGAATCATTTAAACTCCCTTGCACGTTAGCAGTTTGAATCAGATTAATTTAGTCAGTTAATCGTTCAGAGGTGCTACTGAGCCACAACTGACTCCCTAACTGAACCATGAGTCATTTTTTGTTTATGTCTGATTTGAAATGAATCCAAGTGTATCATGGGTGCCATAAAAATATTAAGCAACTCTGTTTTCAGCACTGATAATAATACAAAATGTTTTTTTGAGCACCAAATCACCATATTAGAATGATTTCTGAAGGGTCAAGTTATACTGAAGATTGGAAATTCATCTTAGCCATCACAGGAATACATTTTAAAATATATTAAAATATAAAAGAGGTTTTTTTTTAATTGTAATAATATTTCACAATATGGTTTTAACTGTATATTTAATAAAAAAAATGCAGCTTTGGTGAGCAAAAAACATAATTAACCACATTAACTCCAAACTTTTGAAATGTGTTTAAAGGGGTCATCGGATGCCCATTTTCCACAAGTTGATATGATTCTTTAGGGTCTTAATGAAAAGTCTATAATATACTTTGGTTAAAAATTCTCAATGGTTGTGTAAAACACCCTTTTTACCTTGTCAAAATCAGCTCTGCAAAAATCATCTCATTCTGGTCGAGGCTGCAAATGCAAATGAGCTCTGCTCGCCCACCCCTCTCTTCTCTCTGTGGAGTGACTAGCCTGTTTACTTTAGCTGCATTTAGCTGCGTTTAGCCGCTAAACTTGCTAACTAGCACATTATTAGGAAAGGCGATCGCAAAGATTCATAAAAAAACCCTTGTACTCACTTCTGCTGTAAGTGAAGCTGGATCACAAATGATTCGTGCAAACACAGACGGATATATGTAGATCGGGAGGCGCATTCCCTTCACAAACAAACGTAATCTACTGCATCTTCAGTGGCTCAGATGTCAGGAGTAAATGACGACCACTATGTTAATTATTACATCCAGTGACACAACACCTCAATCGCTCAATTCTTGTCTAACTTACATCCCTGCTCCGGCATCAAAACATGAAGGTTGGACTATTACAACTGATCTTAGGTAAGACGCTCATGTCAATCAGCTATCGTGGGAGCAGCCTCTGTGGGTGTGACATCTGAGAATGGCTCGATTTGACAAAGGGAATATTATTTTTACAGATTAATTAATAACCACTGCATGGGTTTTTATCATTACAGGGTAGATTTGTACATACACTGCAAACACACATTCATGTTCAAACAACATTTAAAAGTGAACTTAGCATTCGATGACCCATTTAAAGGATTAGTTCAGTCCAGGATTAAAATTTTTTGATAATTTACTCACCCCTATGTCATTCAAGATGTTCATGTCTTTCTTTGTTCAGTCAAAAAGAATTGAAGGTTTTTGAGGAAAACATTCCAGGATTTTCTCCATATAGTCGACTTCAATGGGAGCCAACAGGCTGAAGATCCAAATTGCAGTTTCAGTGCAGCTTCAAAGGGCTCTACACGATCCCAGTCAAGGAATAAGGGTCTTATCTAGTGAAAAGATCGGTAATTTCCAAAAAAAAAAAAAAATTTATATACCATTTGACCACAAATGCTTGTCTTGCACTAGCTGGACTTCATGCATTACGTAATCACGTTGGAAAGGTCACGTGTGTCATAGGTGGAAGTACCGACCCAGTGTTTACAAAGCGAAAGGGCAAGAAAATCAAACACCATTTCGATGATTATAAAGTTCGCCCTACCCTATCTCTTTGAACCGAAGTACACAGGCGAAGAACTAACCATGTGTGGCTTTTTCAACGTGATTATGCAATGTGTGAAGTCATAGACAAGCACCGTGCAAAACGAGCATTTGTGGTTAAAAATATATATAAATTTTTATTATGTAAAAAAAATATGACTGATCGTTTCGCTGCATTGAAATTGCAATTTGGACCTTTAACCCGCTGATCCCCATTGAAGCCCACTGTATGGTGAAAAATCCTGGAATGTTTTCATCAAAAACATTATTTATTTTTCAACTAAACAAAGAAAGACATGAACATCTTGGATGGCATAGGGGTGAGTAAATATCAGGAAACACTTTAATTATAGGAGCCAATTGCTCTGTGGTCATGCTTTAGCCTGCATCCCAAGATTTCCTATGAACCATTTCCTGTTTTTCTGTTTTCCTCAGATCAGTTACAAAGTCAATTCCCCTAAGGAAAAGGACAAAAGTCTGTCTAAACAGTCGTTCAGAAGTATCCCAGAAGATTCTCGATATTATAGATCCTCCCCACCATTATCTACAGAAGATCTGGATACCTCCATGAACGTATCAGACCTCAGACTGTGGTCATGTGACGAGGATCCTATTTTTAACTCTTCAGCTGCCAAACGCAGTCTGTCCAGTCCCCCTTTAGCTTCTTTGAGCCTCACAGCACCCTCAGTGCCTAAGTGGACATCCACGCCTAGAAGCACTTCTTACTCGTCCAATCATACGTCTCATTTCACAAGACAGGTAAAAACGAGAACAGGTGAGATGATGGACAGAGGAAGAGATTCTCTTCTTAACACAGGATCTTACAGTAAGAACCATCAACATGGGTTCAAACACATGTCGCCTTATCAGGCCAACTATTGGGCCTGTGCCATCCCAAACTCTCTGCCACCATCTTCAAACCGCAAATCCCCCAGTTGGGATCCAGAAAAGGAGTATGAGGAGCTCCTGGACTACACGTACCCTCTGAGACCCAACATGGCTGGTACACAGGGTTCTTCAGAGGTGGATCTTCTCTTGCGAACCGATCCGTTGTTGCAAGACTCAGGCATTGAGTTAGACCGCTCTTCCACTCTGTCCTGTTTAGACCTGTCCTATACAGGGACTCGACAGGGACAGTGTAGCCCAGGAACAGCTCAAAGGTCAACTGAGTTTTGTGCTCTTAACAAATCACATTCTAAATCCTTAGATGGCATCATGTCGAGTAGCCTGTACTCTTCACTAGACCAAGCTGGCTTGTCAGTTGAGAGTCTGGACTACGACAGGAAGCCAAGAGGCCATTATTGTAAATTTGGCATCTTCTCGACATACCCTACTTTTATTAGCTCAACACACATCCTTCCACACCCTGATTCGCAGGACGAGTTAGACGAAGAGTTTCTTCGCCTTCCAGATCGGCTACAGGAACTTCAGGTGCTTTCACAGCAGCTGAGGGACATTACTGACCAAATGAGCCAAACAGTCATCACCAGCCGGGAATCCCCAGAGAGCGAGATCACCTCAGTCAGATCACCAACGGCTCAAATGGGGAAGCAAGAATCAATGATGGAGGAAATGGGCGATGAAGATGCTGAAGCGGAAGGGGAATCTGTTTCTGAAGTTCCTCTAACACATGAGAATGCGAAGGGGCCTAGTTCCAGAATCCAAATGATTAGCCAAAATATGAACAGGAGGAACCTGAGAGAGGTGAAAGCTGTTATGGATCAGCTGAGCGGACTGTCAATGTCAGAGCTTCAGAGGACAATACAAACAGACCAGAATGAAAATGAGACCAAGGAGTCTCTAATGCAGCACATACAGGTGAGAAGACGTTTTTTGTTGTGATTGTGAAGTCCTGAGATGTCTGAGAATATTTGAGAACTGTTATATTCTTTCTCAACAGGCATTTTGCGCTAACCTAGAAAAGCTGATTCAGTGGCTGCACAAGGTGGTAGAGAAAGTAGAAGTTCTTTCACCTCCCATGGTTGACTTGGAGAGCGTCAAAGCCTCATTGGCTGATTACAAGGTTTGTAAACTACATTACCATTCAAAGTTGGGGTTGGTAAGATGAAAGGTATCAAAAATGACCATAAAGGCATTTATAATGCTACCCAACAATTTATATTTCAGATAAATGCTGTTCTTCCAAACTTTCAGTTCACCAAAGTATCCTAAAAAATTTCAGTTTTCACCCCCAAAAAAAACCTGTTTTCAACATTGATAATAATAAAAAAATAAAAGACATTTACATATAGTCCACAAGAGATTTATAAAAAAGACCCCTTTCAAAAGTTTACATACACTTGATTCTTAATACTGTGCTGTTACCTGAATGATTCACAGCTGTGTTTTTTTTTTTTTGTTTAGTGATAGTTGTTCATAACTCCCTCATAACTGTCCTGAACAGTTAAACTGCCTGGTGTTCTTCAGAAAAATCCTTTAGGTCCCACAAATTCTTTGTTTTTTTTTTTTGTTTTTTTGTGTATTTGAAATCTTTCCAGCAATGACTGTATGATTTTGAGATCAATCTTTTCACACTGAGGACAACTGAGGGACTCTGATGTAACTTTTACTGAAGGTTCAAATGCTCACTGATGCTCCAGATGAAAAAAGAAAATATGCATTAAGAGCTGGAGGGTGAAAACTTTTTGAATTTCAGATCAGGGTAAATTTAACTTATTTTGTCTTCTGGGAAACTGTAACTATCTTTTGTAGCTTCTGAAGGGCAGTATTAAAAATATATATATATATATATATTTAGGCAAAATAAGAAATGTACACAGCTTCATTTTGTTCAAAAGTTTACACCCCCTAACTCTTAATGCATCGTTTTTCCTTCTGGAGCATCAGTAAGCGTTTGAACCTTGTAATAGTTGCAGTCCCTCAGTGTGAAAATATGGATCTCAACACAGGTAACAACACAGTATTAAGAATCAAGTGTATGTAAACTTTTGAACAGGGTCATTTTTATAAATTCAGCTATTATTTTCTCTTGTGAACTATATGTAAATGTCTTTTATGTGAAATATCTTATTCAGGTCAGTACTAACATGCATTTTGTATGATCCTTCTTATTTTGCAGATTCTGCAAGGTGTATGTAAACTTTTGACCTCAAATGTATATTCAAATTGATAACAGTTAATTAAAATTGTTATAATATTTCACACTATTGCTGTATTTCTGGTTAAATAATGCAGCCTTTGTGAACATAAGAGATGTTTTTCTTTCAAAAACACTAAAATAATACAAATCTTACCGACCCTAACATTTCTGAATGTTAGTGCACATGCATCACATGCAACAATAAGAAAATTAAAAATATTATTACAAAAGAAGTTCATTCTAAAAGTACATAACTGCATCATATTTTTCAGAGTTTTCAGGAAGAAGTTCAGTCTCATAAGCCCCTCACAGAAGACGTTCTGCAGACCGGAGAGATGCTTTTGCATTGCATGAATTCAGCCTCTCCTTGTGAGTCTTACTATCTTTATCAAATTAGAAAATATCATTTAAAAACTCTCTCTACTATTACTGAACCCTCAGTAGCAGCTCCAGAGCTGTGAGTTGGTGAAATTAAATTTTAAATGGGATGATACATTAGATCGGTTTATCTTCCAAAGCACTATAATGCCCTGCTTGTTTTTTGATCATCTGGTGCACCTCTATAAGTATCTGCAGTTTACAGCTTCTCAGTCTGGGACATGTTGTGCAGTGTAACCCAATACACTGAGTTTCATCAGACAGAAACAGGAAACGCTGTGCTTGGAGAATGCGTCCATGCATGTTAACTTAAGAGGAGCCGTGCTGTTGCCTAGCATGCTTCGTTTTTCATGGTCACATCAAGCATTGTTTTTGTCAACACATTACTAGTCTGTAGTTATTCTTCAGCTGCTGCTTATATTTTTATCCCTGATTCCTCAGTTCTGAAAGACACACTGGAGCTGATAGAGAGGCAGTCTCACACACTGGAAACTCATTCCGAGTATCTTTTCTCCTCTATTCTGTCAGCCATGGACTGCCTCACTGACCCCAGTTCTGAGGAAGCATCAGGTAAAGATCTGCTAGTATATATAGTGCCCTCTAGTGACATCACTTTGACTGTAGCCTCTTTTGATTATTAAAAATGCCATCATCAAGTAGTTTCTCACTTTTTCTCCACAGAAGCAGTTTCCTGAGAATTATTATGAATCTGGGAAGGCGAATGTCTGGTCTGCTCACTGTCTTCACTGAGACGTCCTATTTGGCGATTTTACATCAAGGATGAAAAACACTTCTTGCTTGACTCATGTCACCAGTAACTTTGTTTTACACATTTAACACGTTTACTGTATCCAGCGTGGTATTATATGCGGTTGTCACAAGCTTGAGCTATCTGTCACAACTGACAGTATGTGATGAACCTTTCACTTTGTATTTTTAGACACCAGCTTGTCATATTTTTTTAACTCAAAAATGTCCTGTGGTGGCTTAACTTTGTAATACTGTTTGACTGAAGAGGTGCACAGACATGGTGCCAATCGTGATTGTGATCTCAGGTTATTACCCTATTAAGTTTTAATGGAGAGCAGTCCTGACTCCATTAGCATCCCTGCAGCTTCAGTTTCCCTTCTGAGTAAACTGTGCCTCAAGATATTTAGCAGTTTTTGACTGATAATTAGTGTGATTAATGGTATCATTAATATATGAACATACTGAATATATGAATAGTCTGTTGGGTGAACATTCATTCTTTTAAAATGAAAAAAATATTGTTTTAAAACAACAGTTCACCCAAAAATGTAAATAGTCATCATTTACTAATCCTCATGTTATTCCAAAACATTGTTTCATGTTAAAAAAAAAAAGATATTTTGAGAAATGTCTGTCTGTTTTTTTTGTCCACACAATGAAATGTGGGTCAGTAAATGATGACAGAAATTTACTTTTTTGGGTGAACTATCTTTTTAAAGAGAGAAAAAAATTGTCAGTGTGTTAATATCAAGCAAACAAAATGCAATAACAATAATGATAATTGTGGACCATAACGCATGTTAAATTAATATGACGGCAAACTAAAAACCTCAACGTTTTGGATAACTTCAGCTGCAGAGATCATAGACTGATGTGCAATTGTTTGTATATTGACAAAAAAAGCATTTTTAACAATAAACACTCTTCTTTTTGACAGTTTTCTTGTATTTTTGGTTAATAGGTTACAAAATAAATTTCTTTGTAAGTTTTGACATGGATACTTCTTTAAATGCAAAATTACTAAATTCCATTCATGCACAATGTACTCAAGTATTATCATTCATGCAATTACAAGATTTTAATATACAGTAAAGAGATCCTTAAAAGAGATCCTTAATTAACTCAGGCCTTTAGAAAATCAAGAAAATCAAGAAAATTACATTAGATTTTAAGTAAATGAAATATTAACTAAAGCTAAAACTAAATTTATTTTTGTAAAATTGACTCAAAATCTAAAAACATTGCCACACCAGCAAACATAAACTAAGTTTACATTTAAAAATGAAATGGAAATTAAATCTTAACTTTTTTTAATCTAATAAAATTGAGCACAAAATGATTGCTATTTACACTAAAATTACAATAAAAAATTGAAATGTAAAAATATAAAAGTAATTCAAAATATTAATACTATATTAGCATGTAAATAATATTAAAATATGAACGAACTGCTTTTGAAGTGCGGCAAGGGCAAGCTTCAAGTCTACATATATTAAACGTCCCATCTGGGATAAATGAAACATCCATCTAAAACTGCACAAAATGATAAACTAGACATGAACGGTTTCATTCAAGTTCATTCAAAAAATGAATTCATTTGCCTTTATTATGAAAAAGAGAACATAGTGTTTGAGTCACATATGCGAATGTGAAATTGTTGCTTTCAATGTATTCCGCAGGTAAATGGCCAATATCGAGAGATTGTAGATTAATGGAACAATATATTTGCATATAAATGTTGAATAAATAAAACACAAAGGGTTTCTACATGTCCCACCAAGAATTGCAGACATACTGATATTGTACAGTATGGTCGTACAATATTTATTTATATTTTTGTTAACTGTTACACATCGCGCAACAAAACTACAAGAGTCTGCAGCCACAACTTAAATGCAAAAGAAGGTAAAACTACTTGAATCATGTATTTAACTCTACAGAGCTGTCCATTCAGATCTTACATATATATACATAGTGTATATGTACATATATTTTACTAAACAGATGTAGGACTGTGAACCACCGCTGGCCGGTTGATCTTAACAGACTGGCAAAACGATCCGTTGGGACAGAAACCTACACATGCAAATATAAACAGTAAAATAATCAACAAGAAAGAATAAAGTAAGAAAAGAAAAAGGACAGAAAAACAAAATGTCATTGAATTTTGACCACAGACCAGCCCTGCAGTAGGAATGCAGTGAGATAAATACACACATTATTCTTAGAAACCGGCACACAGAGGATTTAAAATCGTTGAGTGAAAATGAAATCCATCCTTTTTTGGGGTGGGCTTGGTTAAAAGCAGCCCCTGACAGACGGCAGGGGTGAAGGGGACTGACCGTTACCAAATCTCAGACCTCACATCAGTTTTAGTTTGTGAAAAGCAAGGGAGGGGGGGCAGCAGATTTTTGAATGTTTTTGGTAGTGCGGCTACATACAGTACAACTTGGGTAACTTAAATTGTTGCCTGTTTCACACTCTCTTTTATTCTCTCTATTCTCCATATTCACTCTTTGCTCCATAACAAATGATCTATTCTCCTTTCTTTCTCCTATTGTGGGGGCTCTTGTGCCAAGATCCAGGGGCCTAGGTTAGGGGGTCGGGGTTGAGGGAGCCTCAGCAGCAGCCTCCAGACGCAGGCTTCACCGGAGTGCTCTGGATCTTCACGTTAGACTTCTCAGCGCCTCCGGCTGTGGCTCCGGGGCCCATTCTCTTCTTGATCTCGGCAGCCATGGTCATGAAGGCCTGCTCCACATTGGTGGCGTTCTTAGCGCTAGTTTCCAAGAAAGGAATGCCAAGGGAATCAGCAAATTCCTAAAAAATAACCAAGCAATTCTTTCTGTTAGAACAATGGAAAAATGAACATTTGCAAATCTTATGTACACATAGGCTTCGCTCCAAAACCGTATGCCCGAGTTGCCCATATATGCAGAAATTTAAGGAACAGAGTTGTCAGTTGTCAGTACACTTAAATCAAAATGCAATATGGACGCAAAAATGCTTTTTAAATATGTAAACTTGTATTAAATTGCCGTTAAATTATGTAAGTTTTATGATTTCAATTAATTATACATACTTTTTTAAAATCATATTTTTAAATGTAACCATTAAAACAGAGTCTAAAAAATTAAAAGGGGGGGGGGAACAGAATTCAGAAAAATTAAAAAGGAAAAAAAAATGGGATTTGGAAAGATTTCATAGGGCCCTAGATGTAAAATTTAAATATTAAGGAAAATACATCAAATATTAATGAACACTCTAATCACATATAGAAACAATACTCAAATAAAATTGCTCCTGCTGCTAAGACTACTCTATAAAACAGGCATCATTACATACATTCATCACAGAGAGGGAAATCCCAGAATGTCTTATGAGCTCTAAAATGCTAGACAAAGTGAATGCAATGTCAATCAAAAACATGATTCATTCAGTACTGAAACGTATCAGTGAAAACAGTTAAACCAAATTAAATTTTTAAGTGTGCATTCTGTATTGTTTGTATCTTTACCACAGCATTAAGTCATTAGCATAGCAACACGCTATATCTACTGAAATCAAGAGACTCCTATGAACTTTGTTGTTGTATAACATTCCAAATCGGTCAGTTATTAGCTCTCATTTTAGTTTAGAAGGCAGTCTGATAGCAAGGCAGCTCACTAGGTTTTAAAACAGAGCCATAATAATAATAGTGGGATAAATTATGTAATCTGGACAATAGCAATATTACCTTTGCCGTTGTGTAGTCCACCACTTTTTTTGTTGTTAAGTCACACTTGTTGCCAACCAATAACTTGTTAACATTTTCACTGGCATAGCGGTCAATCTCCTGTAGCCACTGTTTAACATTATTGAAGGACTCCTGAGGGCATTAAAAAAAACAAAAAAAAAAATTGTAACATAAATATTGTTGAGCAGAAGTTAAAACCTTTATTTTGAGATGTATTTTTACAGACATTTATAGTGAAATCAGGACACTGGCTTAAGGTCTGGATGAGCTCACCTGATCTGTAACATCATAGACTACAATAATGCCATGTGCTCCTCTGTAGTAACTGGATGTGATTGTGCGAAACCTTTCCTGCCCTGCTGTATCCCACTGTAAGAAAGAAAGAATAATATGACACCTGAATCAAATGCAAAAACAGGCTCAGAAAAATACCATTTCATGTACTTCAATAGTAGAGTACTGACAAAGACTTCACAAATCAACATGATTCTCTTAATTAATGCTTTAAACTATACAGGGAAACCCTTAGTTAGTACATTAAAATTAAAGGCATAGTTCACCCAAAAAGAAAACTTCTGTCATTAACTACTCAACCTCATGTCATTCCAAACCTGTAAGACCGTCGCTCATCTTTGGAACACAAATGAAGGTGTTTTTCATGAAATCTGAGAGCTTTCTGACCCTGCATAGACAGCAATGCAACTAGCACGTTCAAGGCCCAGAAAAGTAGTAAGGACAGCAATAAAATAGCCCATGTGACATCATTGCTTCAACTGTAATTTTATGCATTTTTTTTAAAAACTATATCCTTACCACCTTTCTGGCCCTTGAACGTTTCAGTTGCGTTGCTGTCTATGCAGGGTCAGAAAGCTCTCGGATTTCATCAAAAATATCTTAATTTGTGTTTCAAAGATGAACAAAGGTCTTACAGGTTCGGAACGACATAAAGGTGAGTTTTTAATGACAGAATTTTCATTTTTGGATGAACCATCCCTTTAACAAACAACACTTGTGATAAAACTGACAGAATTTGAAAGCTGAAACTTATCAAAGGTATCATTATTGTGTTACTTATTGTGCAGTTTAGTGATGTTTTGTTCACATTCATATCATGAATTCATATCAATTCATCAAAATGAAAGTGATTTGAGTACTCAATATTGTTATCCAGCCCTTTTCAACAGTTAGCAGACAAAGGTCTCTCTATGACATCATTTACATCAAAAGATCAAGGAAAACTCTTTATGATATGAGCACTGACATAATCCTGCTCTCTCTCTGATGATGTCCCTAAATAATTAAAACAACACCATATAAACACCAAGTGTTTACTTTTCTTTAATGACATGCTTGTATATTCCATCCATGTCATCTTATTCACAAACATTTCATTACAGGACAGAAAGGAACTTACGATTTGAAGTTTGATGGTCTTTCCGTCTAATTCTATAGTTCTTATTTTAAAGTCCACACCGATAGTGCTAATGTAGCTTTCTGTGTATGTGTCATCCTGAAAGAAATAAAACAGCAGGTGAATTAGATGTTTCTGTAGTCAAATCTCTCGCTACAGTGCTTTCAAGTAAAATGTAAATGTGTTCAATTTGACAGAAATTTAGTATAAAGACAACTGATTACTTAAGCTTTGCAACTTCTGACCTGAAATACTAATATGTGAACCTGGCCCACAAAACCAGTCATAAGTAGCACAGGTATAACTGTAGCAATAGCCAACAAAACATTGTATGGGTCAAAATTATTATGTCAAAAATTATTAGGATATTAAGGAAAGATCATGTCCCATGAACATATTTTGTAAATTTCCTACAATATATCAAAACATAATTTGATTAGTAATATGCATTGCTAAGAACTTCATTTGAACAACTTTAAAGGCGATTTTCTCAACATTTTGATTTTTTTTTTGCACCCTCAGATTCCAGATGTTCAAATAGTTGTATCTCAGCCAAATATTGTGCTATTCTAATCAATAAACTTATTTATTCAGCTTTCAGGTGATGTATAAACCTCAATGTCCAAAAACTGACCCTTATGACTGGTTTTGTGAGCAAAAATGATGCAAGCCCCATGAGAACAAATGCAAACACATATAGCGTACTTACTGCAAATCGGAGAAGAAGGCAAGACTTTCCAACACCAGAGTCACCAATCAAGAGCAGCTTGAATAAATAGTCACTGTATGAAGAGAAACAGTAACAAAACATTAAACGGTCAATATTTGTCCACCACTTTTTGACAGTACAGTTGTGTGAAACATACACTACTGAACAAACTTGTGTGGCTGGTAAGACTTTCTGTTTTTTTAAAAGAAGCTCTTATGCTCACTAAGGAAGCATTAACTTGATCAAAAATACAGTAAAACAGTAATGTGAAACATTATTACAATTTTTAAAAAAAGTTCATTTCAATGTTTTAAAATGTAATTTGTTCCTGTGATGACAAAGCTGAATTTTCAGCAGGTAATAATCCAGTCTTCAGCGTTCCTGATTTCTGCCGATTTGGTGAAGAAAACTTATTATTAACTATGTTAAAAACAGCTACATGGCCTAATGTTTTTTGTAGAAACCATGATTAATTTTTTGCAACAATGTACAAGTCTTTACTGTCACTTTTGATCAATTAAATGCATCCTTGCTGAATAAAAGTATTAATTTCTTAAAAAAAAAGAATGAGGGCACCCACTGTACTGATGCAGACAGTAGACCCTACATCTCAAAACACCTAAGCATGAACCCACCTGTTGCTTTCTTTCACTGTATATTACACATTGTTTATTTTCTATACGTACATTAGGAATGAGGTCATTAAAATCCCCCTGCAACATGTGAAATAGGTCAGTCCCTTGCTTTCCAGCACTGCAAGACCACCGTCTGATGTAACTCAGTTAAACATGGGGTAAATCAATCACCGGTCCACTTTTGCATGCATAAAATTAAATGTTTGTTTAACAGAAACAATGCGCTTGAGGACCTCTGAGGTCGGGAAACTTGAGTAAGCTGATTAAGCATTCCACAGAGAGGGAATTTTGCCCGTTGAGCTAAATCCTCTGTCCCTATTCCACATGCCCTAGTAAGAATTGACCATAGGAAGGAAATTCAGTGGATCGGCCTGGTCAAGACCAGCTCATCGACTCAGCAGAACGATCAGTCTGTTTTCCTCTCCATCCTGCCCACTGCACTGAATTCAAGTCATGCTCCTCTTGTTAGGTTGCCTGCAACAAACGCTCCTGTGTAGTGACCCGCTACACAAAAAAACTGCGTGTAAAGACCCTCTGTTTATACACTATCTATCAACTAGAGTAAGTAGGTGTAATATAAGTATGATCTTAAAATGTCTCGTTTAAACATGCAGATCTGAAATTCTGCATTAAATTTTACATGGATGTTAAGAGACAGAGACAATCTGCATGCTATCATTTTTTTGAATCAGTATTCATGTCTTTTCAGGAAGCCACAAAGTCTGTATGGGCTTTAGTACTGAATCATGATACGGCGATGAACCGAAAGAGAAACTGCTAATGAGTGTTAAGCACTAAACAACCATCATTATAATACTGCCTATCTATGAAAAAACCCCACTTCACCCTTATTCTAACCATGTAAAATACAAGCAACAGCTGATTTGAAGTCTATTAAGTAACCCAGCTGCTAAACACACAGACTACTGATAGTTGTAATGAAGCATGTAGCTTGTCATCTGGCATGTGACCTACACATGACTACCACACAATAGAGGAAGGGATGGGCACTTTAGTTCCTTAAGACATACTTGACATCTGCACATTCAGATATTTAGACAGGAGTGTTGAAACCTCACAATTCAGTGCCAAGGAACACAGGAAACGTAGCATCAAATACCTTTTAAGATTATGTAAATTAACACTGATAAGGAAATAAAGATAGCACAAATCAGACTGTTGTTGTGCCTATTATGTATGCAATCTTGATAAACCGTCTATTATTCCTAAGCAGCAGATAGAAACCCTGTCTTTAACTTTGACTAAATTTGACTTTAGTATCGAAGTGTAGAGAAATTATACACCTGTGATTAAAAATGTAGTGTTAAAAGCCACGCGACTATATTTATGTGCAGCAAACTCAGGTAATAAAACACATGCATAAAATACCACAAATTACTTCTAAACTTAAAGGCTGTTCTAGCAAACAAACGAGTTTGATTACTCATTAGTAACTTACAACCCACTTTCCTGAAACTGACATCCTGTTTTTAAAACTAGTAACTCTCTTTCTAACCAAATTGTGGGGTCAGCAACAGGTTACCAAACATGTCAACGATCCATAATCAGCTATTTATCTCGTTCACCAGCTGGTCAAGCTGTTTAAAAAGTAAGTGAAAAGCGATCTGAATACGTTAGCTTACATCGGCTAATTTAGCTTTCACATTACATTCTGATGAAGCCTGACAGATAATATGTGTTTTAATGTCTTGAGAATACAATATTACAATATAAGAAGTATTAAAGGTGTGGTATGATTAACTAATGAGCTCTACTTGTCATAAATGTAACGCGGATGGATATTTAACCCGGCTGAGCTCCGCTATCCAACAACAGCCGCTTAATCACGAAAACACTTCTTCAGAGGAAAATGTGAATTAAAAAGGCTTGTTTTGAAAATCACATTGCTTTCCGGCTCTGACTAAGTGACATAGATTAAATACAGTGATATTTGTTCTGGGTAAGATTAAATACATAGCTAGTCATCATTGCTGTTGCCTGTCAAAAGTAGCTACAGGTAAATTATGAGCTCAGTAACGACAAACAAGCCGTGTAATAACTCAACCACTTACTATTCGGGATTCATCGTGGACTGGACAATGTGAAAACTGCTTGTCTTCTAACAAAACGACTCCGCGGCGTGAGGGTAGACTTGAAACAATAACCGATCTCCCGATTAAAAAGTAACTAGCTGGCTAGCTACTGCCGCAAAGGCTAGTCGGTTGAAACCCAAAATGGCTGACTCTTCAACCAGGAAATAGGAACTCCTTAAACAGATTGCGTAGGCAATGTCGTCATCATGACCTGTGCGGACGTTGTAGTTTAATTCAGAGATCCTCCGGCCTGCACGAATGGAATGTGTCAGTATAAAGAACTACAATACCCACATCTGTTTTTTTGAACGTTCACGATGAGTTCATAGTGACTTGAATCGTTCACGCTGTGGACTGCCGCAATCCTGCCCCCTATCATGAGGGGTAAAATATTACGTCATTTGTGAAACGTGGCATTGGCTAATGTGAGTGTGAGTCACTAATCAATACGTGTCAAAAAGAAGACCGGGAACCACCAGATAATTTTTTATTGATTGGTAAGAATAATGAACAAAGTGGTTTTTCATACAAAGGATTGAAAATTTAAACACAGATGTTAAAAGTAATGACGTTTTGTGACCAACCACATAGTTAATGAGTAGAAATTAAATATTTATGGATTTATATTGGTTAATGACTAGCTCCTCCACCGAACTCAAGCCTTGGTTCCAGAAAGTGTATGGAAATTCCACTGAGGATGCAGCTCCGACCTCTCCCTGTGAAAACACCATACTTCAGTTAGGCTGATAGAAGCTTAAATCAGCTGCAGTTAAGGGTGTGAGCTGCTAAAATTATATTTTATATTTAAAAAATGTGTAAATTCAAACTGTATACAAACATATTTAGCTCAGGAAATAGTGTTTACCTTCATATTCAAAGATATAAGCCCAATTTCAAAGCTTTTATCGCCACCTGTTCTCCTCTGTATGTCGGCAAGCACAGCGTGACAGGCTTCATTAGGAGATGAGCCCTTGATAGCAGACAAAAGATGAGAGAAACGTGAGCCTGATTTAATTTACTACAGCCCTATTTATCTAATGGTTTAATGAGATTTTCATTGACCACCTTTACTTTACACCACCTCTGTTGTCAAAAACACAACCATCGGGATACCACAGAATTTAACATGAAATGTACTACTGTGTACAAAATGTTTTGGACTAATGAAAGTTACATCTTAACATTCTGATACGTTTAGATATTATACTATGTATTATTACTGAAATAAATAATACACAACTGAACATTTATCCAAGGTGATATTTTACTTAATACTAAAACAGAGTTACATACTTGTCTCATTAGCTGCACAACATGGAAGCTTGGGCAGTAGCACATGATTTTGTCTCCATCACCTGTAGCTGTGAACATAAGGAATTTATTTAGGTCTATTCTTCAAGTGTAAAGTTGGAAAATGATCTATATACTGCAGGTTCAATAGAACAATGTAATATTTACTGAGCAAAGAAACAATACATTTGTTCAAAAACAAGCTCAGATGCAATGTAAAAAAAAAAAAAAAAAAAAAACCTGCTGCAGCACCCACCTGAAAATACAGAGAACATGGCTGTAAAGAAACGGGCTATGAGTTGAATGATAAAAAGCCCTGCAAAGCTTATCAAATGACCTATAAAGTTGCACAACTTACTGTATGGTCAGCATATAGACCACAGCCTGGAAGTGGAGAATCTCCCACCCGCCCTGGTGATTTGAAGGGAGCTCCTGATGTGGAAACTCCTGCAAAATATGTGTGCATTTAGTCACTTACAAATGTTTGTATTTATGCTCATATTGATACTGTATCATGGTCAATTTGTGAAATATGAACATCTACTACACCAGAACAATATTTTTTTTTGAAGAAATAGAGATTATTTCAGAAAAAAACAATAGGAAATGCAAACATTTTCAACCTTACCTACTGTTATGTTACCACCTGTATCAAGAGCTATAAGACCTGAGAAAGCAAACAAAACTCTAATTAAGTGCACTCTGTGTGAAATAAACTGCTTAACTACTATAAAACAGAAAATGCATGTTATAAACCCAACCCATAAGAGCAATATAATATTTTTTATTCTTAATATTATCAATTATCCTTATGTAATTAGTCATTAGTGATTCATTTATTGATTGAAGAAATATTAATGTATATTCATAATCAGAAAATTGAAGCAACATTTACTACCAGTCAAATGTTTTTGGACAGTAAGATTTTTAATGTTGTTTAAAGAAGTCTCTTCTGCTCAGCAAGCCTGCATAAGTACAACAAAAACACTAACATTTTGAAATATTTTTACTATTTAAAATAACTGTTTTTTATTTGAATATATTTTAAAATGTAATTTATTCCTGTGATTTCAAAGCTGAATTTTTAACATCATTACAGTCACATAAACCATCAGAAAATCATTCTAATTTGATTATGTTGAAAACAACTGAGTATAATTTTTTCTGGATTCTTTGATTAATAAAATAGTTCAGAAGAAATAGAAATAAAAATGTGAAATAGAAATCTTTTGAAACATTATAAATGTTTCCCCCCCCCCCGACCCCAATTCTGCTGACTCCCAGCGTTTGAACGGTATAGTGTATAATGTAACTCAACTGTTTTAAATATTGATAATAATAATAATAAATGTTTCTTGAACAGCATATTAGAATGATTTCTGAAGGATCATGTGACACTGAAGACATGAGTAATGACACTGAAAACTTAGCTTTGATCACAGGAATAAATTACATTTTACAATACATTCAATTAGAAAACAGGTATTTTAAATGGTAAAATTATTTCACAGTGTTACTGCTGTAATTTGGATCAAATAAGGGCAGGAGAAAAGAAGAGACTTCTTTAAAATACATTAAAAAATGAACTGTCCAAAAACGTCTGACTAGTAGTGTAGCTTATGCACTAAATGTAATTTTATTAGCCATACTAATAATGTAGTATTACTAACTACATTTTATTAGCCATACAAAAAATATTTTGAGTCAGTGTAGATGTTTTTCTGCCAAATTCAAAACAACCACAACCTAGTTGAGTCATCTTAACTTGGGTTTTGGCCCAGATATGATTCATTCATCAAGAAAGCTTTCGCATTATATTAATCTCTTACCTATTGTATCATGCCCACTTCTAACAGGTTTATTTTTTTCAAGGAATTCCTTTTGGAATATATAAAAAACACAAAAGAATGAGCCCCATGATGAAAACAAGCTTATAAATCATACGGAATTAAGGGTTTTGAATATCTAAAGTTTTCTGTGAGGGGTACGTTTAGGGTAAGGGTTTAGAAAATACAGTATGTACAGTATAAAAAACCATTATGCCTATGGAATGTCCCTATAATGATAGAAATACCCGTGTGTGTCTGTGTGTGTGTGTGTGTGTGTGTGAGAATACCCGGTAAGCTGTAGCTGAATAGTCGGAAAGCATGTTGGCATTGGGTTCAGATTTAAAACCCAGTTCATGAGCAAATGCTTCTGCTCCATCTCCAACAAGCAAGCTGTGAGGACTCTTCTCCATAACTTTGCGGGCTACACGGCATGGCTGTGCAATTCTAGCAATGAAAACACAATTATACAAGACGCTTCAGGGCTGGGTGTCATGTTGGGAAAATAACGGATTTCCTGTTAATTTATGTGCATGACAAATGAAAGCATTGTAACCTGAAGCCATTTTGTTAGATGTAAGAGATACTAGAGAAAATAATCTTTTTTTTTTTTTTTACCCTCGAAGTGCAGCCACTGCCCCAAATCTCCCTGGCACACCTTCCATAATTGCAGCATCGCATTCAACCACACCCTTGCAATTTGGATATCCTCCTCTGCCAACAATGTGCCGTCCTGTCTCTACGTCATCTTCAACTTCTAAAGAAAACATACCTCTTAATATTAATTAGAAAAAACATAGATGCATTCTTGTTGTTTATAAAAGAAAGTATTTGTATGTCACATTTAATTAATACATTTCAACACTTCCAGAATACCTCTTAATTAAACAAAGTGTGCTTACATTGACAAAAATAGTCTTGGAATTAATTTGAGAAGAAAAGAATGAATCATTTAATGATAATTACTAAATAGTAAGTAAGAATAGTGATTTTTTTTTGTTTCATAAGCCACATAAAGAGCAGTTGTTATATGTCCAACCAGATCTTTCATTTCTTATCAACACATGTATTTTCCAACCACCTTTAAATAGTACATTTTCACGTAGTTGATTAATGAAAAGCATAAATAGGTGTCTATTTATTTATAAGTACCTGCAATTGCTGTTTCTACAACATCTGTAGCATTTTGTCCAGCTAGCAGCATACATCTCATTCTCTCCACTGCAGGACGAGAGAAAGACCATGTTCCCACAGCTGCCATTTGACATTAGTGCATTAAAAACACTTGAATTTATGTACGGGAAACATTCACTTCCCTCATTTGTAAAAGTTAAAGCGTTAACCCGAAGGCGGTTAAAGCACAATTTCAAAATAAAAGTCACGAAGTTCATTGAAAGTAACATGATTTTTAACGGACATGGGAGAGAGAAAAAATAAACATATAATATAGAACTTTTTTTATATATTACTGTGGAAGTTGCACATACGTAAAAGCGGTCTGGCTTTTCAATTTGAATAATCAATACATGAATAAACAATCTTACCATGTTTTGAATACGTGTATAAGCAAAAAGTAAAAAGCAAATTTGTAATATTATTCCCAACAATTATATTAATAGATAAGCTTTTTTTTTTACTACACTCTACCACTTTTTATTTTTAATTTTACTTTCTTGCTGAATTTAATAATTTCCTCGTTTTAACTTTTGTTTTTAATGTTTGTTTGTTTTTTTTTGGTGCTGTTTACATTAATATCCATGAATTTAAAATAGTGCAAGCATGTGATGTGAACCCATAATGCACCGGAAGCGCATTATTAAAGTCAGCGGAAGTTGTTGTGAAATCTCATGTTTTGCGCGCTCCCTGCGCTTCTGGAACTATTCCGCACGAACTAATTGCCAGCCTGTGGATCCTTTAAATAACGGTTTGTTTGCACGTTTTAATGTATAATACACTGCACTATTTTGGCACAGAGAGCTGTTATACATGTAGTATGACCTGTTTGAGTTTGTAATGAACGGATTAACGCCACAAAATAGCCATGTTAGCCACGCTGGGCTTCATTCTGCGCCGTAGGCATTACTCCTGTACTGATCACCGCAGGGTGATTATTTGTCAATTGAATGTGAATTATGTTAAGCGGCGTTGTTGATGCGCTACTACATTGATCTGCATTTCCGTAGAGCCACACTGCAAATAGCATCAGCATTTCCCTCTAACGTTACCACTACTCTTGGTTTGTACGCTGTTGACATGTTTTGTATTTTGTGTAAATTAAGATCCTTGTGAACTTAAAGTACTGACACAGTGCAGTCTTCATTTTACAACCGAACCATTCAGCTGTGCTTCCCCTTTTAAATAAGCACAGATCTTATTTGTCTACAACGCTCGCGAGTTTCTCAGAAGATGTAACGTTAGTGCTGTTGTGTGAAAGTATTTTTCGTTAGATTGTTTTTGTGTTCTTTTTCACCACAGGTCTTTTGGAGCTATTGTAGTCTCCGAGTTAGTCCTGAAATCACTACTTAGTAGATTTGCTTCATAGCCTGTCAGTATGGAGCAGAACAGCAGCCACCCTCCTTATCCTCAAGTGCTGGCATCTCCGCCGGTGAGTAATGCAGTGTTGAGTATGCGTAAACACACTGGAATACATTACACTGCTTTTAAAGTCTGCACAGATTTGAAAACATTAGGCATCCATACGCTAAACCAGGGGTTTCAAACTTTAATATGCCATGGAACCCCAAACATAAATGTCCCGGTGCAAGGAACCCCCATGCTGCAAATTAAAATGCATCTGTGTGGTTTCTTGTGAAAAGCACTCCATTCTACTATAATAAAATTATATTGTTAGTATGTCTGTATTATTATTTGGAAAATAACGTTCATTAGGCTTTATTATTATATTATTTGTCTATTCAGTATAGTTTAATGTAATTCAAAATATCACACATGTTTGATATCCTCCGACTAGATGGAAAGAAGAAAAATCCTTCTTAAACTATGTGACTTTTCTGTGCAATCTGCCAACTCAGATCTGCAGACTGGCTCTGACTCCTCCTCCACACTGTAATTCTGGGCAGAAGACATGTAGTATATTCCAGTCTTTACATAATACAGATATTTTAATCAAAACCTTTTTAGTGAATCAGTACATAAAGTTAACTATCCACTTGCATCTATTCAAAGGGAGCCATGACGCCCAGCCTGCCCATTTTCAGTCCCATGATGCCGTATGGCACGGGTCTTACACCACAGCCGGTGCAGAACACCAACAGCTTGTCCCTCCTGGAGGAGCAGCAGCGACAACAACAGCAACAGCAACAGCAGCAACAACAACAGGCAGCCTCACAACAGCAGGGAGGGATGGTGGGAGGTTCAGGCCAGACACCCCAACTCTACCACTCACAGGTCTCCACCACAACGGCACTGCCAGGCAACACGCCACTTTATACCACACCTCTCACCCCTATGACCCCCATCACTCCTGCCACACCGGCCTCAGAGAGCTCTGGCATCGTCCCCCAGTTACAGTGAGTTCTTTAGCAGTCATCACCACACAATTCTGTCAGAAACATTTTTGTATGGCTTTTAGATGAGAAAGAATCATAACACTAGTGCTTTTTATGCTTTATTTACTGTCTACAATTTCTGTGTATGGTGTACAAATAAGTTATATTTACAAATAAAGTTGTTTTTAATTTTATTTTTTAAGGAATATTGTGTCCACTGTAAACTTGGGGTGCAAACTTGACTTGAAGACGATAGCACTTCGAGCCAGAAATGCTGAATATAATCCAAAGGTAAGACTAAATTTAATTGGTTAAAGCATTCACAATTTGATTTTATGTCCTTATTTTGGAAATTTGTGACCTATTGCAAAGATTAAAATTCAAGTAGATCAAAACTACAGTAGATGATATTTTCTAAACAATAACATTTTATGCAGTTTCTTTTTTTGGCGAAAACATCCATTGTGATTTTAAAGGGGTCATGAACTGCCTTTATTATTTTGCACTGTTCTCTGTGGTCACATTTTTAAAAAAAAAAAAAAAAAAAAAAGATAATTTGGAAGTAATAGGCCATTTTCTGTCCTTGTTTTGAATAGGCATGGGGAATTGTAGGCTCCTCATAGATGGACACTGATGTGATTTAGGTCAAAAACGCATAAATACTTGGTACATATCAAACGATCTGTAATAACAAAGCAATAGTGACCGTGAAATAATAGGTTACTCACATTTGTGTGTTGCGACATTACTGTCGGATCCAATTTAGTCGGCACAGCGTTGTCTTTAAGTTATAATCTTTCTGAAAATTCTGTGTTAAACTGTTCCTTGTTTGCAAACAAATCTGCAGTGAAATGAAGTGAACAAAGGGCCACGTTTTTACTGATGTGGTCTCGACTTCATTCACTCTTTCCTAACATTGGGATCAGAAGGAAGGCAATGCAAAAACTGTTTTTTCCACAACTTGTCTTTGGAGTCATCTTTATTTAGTTTTTGTGTAGACCTGCGTTTGCCTTTTTCGTTATTTACACTACATGCATGAATTGGTGGGCGGGGCTAAACGGGCAGTGACGTAAAGAAAGGAGTTGATCTTCTGCGGAGGTGGAGTTTAGTCACTATTAGAGTTGTCAAAAGGTACCAGGTTCGGTACTTTCAGTACTGAAGTTTTAAAAAACGTCC
This sequence comes from Labeo rohita, assembly GCF_022985175.1. NCBI lineage: Eukaryota > Metazoa > Chordata > Actinopteri > Cypriniformes > Cyprinidae > Labeo > Labeo rohita. Next base: position 17,387,080 of record NC_066881.1, on the reverse strand, counting down.
ATTTCCTGCTCATATTTGAGCACTGTTGAGCCGATTTTTAAACATTGCTGATTGTTCATGTGCTCAACAGACATGACTGTGATTGGCTACACATAAACACAACGGGAGCGTTTGAAAGCCACGTGTATCAGCGAATCCCTAATACATCTGCATATAGACGGATCAGAGCGGGAAATGGATGTGTTTAAAATGTCAGTACCGAACCCGGTACCTTTTGACAGCCCTATTACATGATAAAGTGGCACATACCACAATCTGTCATTTTGGCATATTGGTTTCAATACAAGCTGTTTTTAGACTAAGAAAAAAAATTTGAGTTCTGAAACTTGCAGGATGTTTTTATAGTACAGTGACCTTATTTTGATTTCTCAGTTCATTACCCCTTTAACACAAATCCATAAATAACACTTTCAGCGTTTTGCTGCCGTCATCATGAGAATACGAGAACCCAGAACAACAGCGCTCATCTTCAGCTCGGGGAAGATGGTGTGCACAGGAGCGAAAAGGTATGAATGCCATCTGCAGACTTGCTGTCTTTTTTTTTTTTTTTTTTTTTTTTTTCCTCCCCTCTCCTCTCTTACACAAACTTGTTCACTTACTTCTGCAGTGAGGAACAGTCCCGATTAGCAGCCAGAAAATATGCCAGAGTGGTGCAGAAGTTGGGTTTTCCTGCCAAATTCTTAGACTTCAAAATTCAGAACATGGTGGGCAGCTGCGACGTCAAGTTTCCCATCCGATTAGAGGGCCTGGTGCTTACACACCAGCAGTTTAGCAGGTTTGTTTTATTATTATTATTATTATTATTATGATGATGACGACGTTTTATAGAACATCTCAAGCTAAACTGAATACTTTTATGTGCCTTATTTGTTCTGAATAAATGTTCATTTTCTACACTTAGAGTTTGTATCACTAAGGTTATTTATTGATTGAGGGTTTATTTTACTGTTATATTAATGTATTTGCAATCCCCTGATCTTTTATTTAAGTGTGAGCTACATTCTGACTGCAAGATGGAAAAAACTGGAACACTAATATGCTGCTAATGCTTTTTCCCCAGCTATGAACCAGAGTTATTTCCAGGATTAATCTACAGAATGATCAAACCTAGAATCGTCCTTTTAATATTCGTTTCAGGCAAAGTTGTACTTACAGGTGAGGTGGTTGTTGTTGTTGTTGTTGTTGTTGTTGTTGTTGTTGTTGTTGTTGTTGTTGTTGTTGTTGTTGTTGTTGTTGTTGTTGTTGTTGTTGTTGTTGTTGTTGTTGTTGTTGTTGTTGTTGTTGTTGTTGTTGTTGTTGTTGTTGTTGTGTTTAAAATGGTACATGTTTATGCTAGTAGAGGTGCAACGATAAATTGATTTGATGTTCTGAATGCATCGCAATTCTCTTTAATCAATTCTGAGCTTAGTTTTTAACAGCAGATGGCACTCTATGCTAGTTTTTAAAAGCACACTTAAATGCTCACGAAGAAGATCGCTTGTGTGTTCGGCTGAGTAATGTAAGTGGTTAAATGTAGGGCTGTCCTCAACTAAACATTTTTCTGGTCGACTAGTAGTCATTCATTTTAAGCATTACTCAACTATTAGTCGCACGTTTAATATTAAACCATATAAATCATAATAATGAGCCTTTAATTGTCTACATAGCCTAATAAGCACTCAAGGACACACATACACACACACAAAAAGTTTGGCACAGCACACTGGCAGATATAATAATTACGTCTGGGAAAAACCGCAAGGACACTGCATTAACACTTTAATAATTTGTTGATCAAACTAGTGCTTTCTTTGTTTTCAGCTTAAGAGACGAAGTTGGCAACACTGAGTTAAATATCTCCAGTAGTGATGAACCTGTATACATGTTTCATACGGATTACATAATCTGAGAATATTTGTTTTCTATTTGAATTGGTTCATTTGAAAGTAGACCATTCTCTCTCTATAGATATATTTTTCATGTCTGTAATGCAAGTATACACAGAAGTTTCGCACTTGAGTTCGCATTCTGGTTTGCTTTATTTTACAAAAGCGCAACGTTCGTTGCTATTCTGAGTGCACAGACATAAATGCAGAATGTTTTCAGATTTGAAAGATGTATTACTTTTAGCTGTATGACCAAAAATGAAGTATTTTAAGAACAAGTGACCGCACAGGCGCTTCCATCTGTCAGTGAATCAGTTCAAGAGAGAATCGCCATGCATTCGTGCAAATCGCAGAATCAATCCATGAATCGCTTTATTGACGTACCCCTAAATGCTAGTTTGATATTGAGTGATACTGAAGTTGCATAATGAAAATTCCTTTATTTTCCAGGTGCAAAGGTTAGAGGAGAAATCTATGAAGCATTTGAGAATATATACCCCATCCTGAAAGGATTCAGGAAGACTACGTAATCTTGTTTTGTTATTGCTGATAAATGACTTCCTGAGCCCACCGGTATGTCTGGGGTGACCTACGCAGTTTTATTTACTTTTGTAAGCCTGTAAATATGAAGGACACATTTTCTTCACTCAGAAAGTGAACCGATTCGAGGGATAAAAATGCTTTTATTTTTCCTTTTTAAATGTTTTTCACCTGCCCTTTGGTTCTCAAAATACTGTTTTATCTATGTCTGAACATTTTAATGTTTTCAATTCTTTTATGGTTTTATGATGTTAAAATGTTCATTTCATACTTTTACACATTCCCTTTATTAGCAGGTTTTATGTATTATTGAATGACTGATTGTCTGTCAGTGAGAGGAATCAGTGTGTAGCAAGCAATGCCCATGTTGACCAGTGCAAGGGAACGCTGGAGGTGTGCATTTAGGTTATTTTCCAACAAAGCTTTGCGAACAAGTTTGTGGATCGTTCAGTTGTTAGAGTCATCATGTGCATTTGGCCTTTTAAGTTACAGTTTTCAAATGAGATTGGTTGACAGATCTAACGATTTAACTCCCATTTCATTGTATGATGTACTGTAGGTCTCCCAATAGCCCCATGTAAAGCACTGACATCTTAATTTAATCCTTTCAGCTATGTAACTAATTTACTTTGCTACACTGAATGCAAATAAATATGTTTGCCAACTTTATTACTGCATTGTAAAATATTACCTTCAAGTATGTTGTCTACATGTTGTTTTTTTTTCTATAATGGTAATGATGACATCATATTTCAGTGGTATTATGAAATGAGTTTGAAAAGTGTGGAGACTCTATTAGTGTGTGAGATTATTTTGGATATATCAGAACTACACTAAATAAACCATTAACAAGGCAGGAAATGGTGTTAAAATGTTGCCATAGAAATTACAGAATTTTTTTTTAAATGTGTTTTACAAAAATACTGTAAAACAGTCATTCTGTGAAATATACTTTAAAAGAACTGTTCTATTTCAGTGTATTTTAAAATGTAATTTATTCCTGCGATGGCAACAGTAAATTTTCAGCAGTCATTACTTTAGTCTTCAGTATCATATCATCCTTCAGAAATCATTCTATGCTAATTTGCATGCATTTATGTAAATTTGATCTTTACATGAGGAAACAAACAGCAAGTGCAAAAGAACAGCATTTACTTGAATTAGAAATCTTTCGCAATCATGTAAAAGTCCCTACTGTCACTTTTGATTCAATTTAATGCATCCTTGCTAAACTGGAAAAAATACATGCATGTCTGAATTGCCAAAATTTTTGGTAATGCATCTTGTGAAAACATCTTAATTTCATTTAAGGACAGAAATGGTGTATGTGAGTGTCTCAAAGGAACCACTGACTTTGTTGTTGACATTTCTTTAATATTATAAATGTGATTTATGATGCATAATAGTTTATTTGAACAGACTAATTCTACACAGCTTGATCTCCTGAAAAGTCTTGTTTCCAGGTGAATTCCGCAGAATATTTAGCGCCTTGCTCGCAGCTGTCAGCACAAGTGTAGATGGCCACTGTCCCCCAGTCTATGCTGGCATCTGTCCTATCCACTTTGAGGTGATTAAGTAACTGAGGCATGATCTGAAATAGACAATGACACTTTAGTCAGTGCAATGCATTAATCTAATGCCATTTATGATAAACTTTGGGGTCAAAAAATACATTAATAATTCAGAAAACTATAATTAGTTTTTACATATTAAAAATAGTTTCCTTTTTAATATATATATAATAAATATGACCAAAAAGTTCATTCGATTTTCACACAAGTTTTGAAAACTGACAAAGAGAACTCAATTAAACAAATAAGATGAAAATATATACTTTGTAATTTATTTATGAAAAATTTTGCAACGTTAAATATTTGTGAGTTGCAAAAGTATGTGAATCTCTAGGATTAGCAGTTAATTTGAAGGTGAAATTAGAGTCTATCTGTTCAGAAGTTTTTTTAGTCAATAGGATGACAATTAGGTGTCAGTTTATGCCATTTTATTTAAAGAACAGGGTGTAAACTGACACCTAATTGTATATATATAAAATGTGTTTATTCCTTTAATGTCAAAGCTGAATATTCAGCATCATTACTCCAGTCATCAGTGTCACATGATGCTTCAGAAATCATTCTAATATGTTGATTTGGTACTCAAGAAACACTGTAAGCAAGACGGTGTACACTTCATATTTAACATGTACTTCACCTGAAATTCAAACAGACGTTTTGCACCACATGGACATTCAGGAACATCCTCCTCACGTGGCACATGTTCTGCTGACACCCAAAGAGGAGATCCGCCTTTGCAATACCGCAAAACCTAAAAAATACATATGCAATCACACAGCTGTTAAACCACACCACACACATAAGCCATGGGCAGCATTTGCTCTTCAGGCTGTGACTTTCTAACTGACCTGTTGTGGTTCATTAGCAATGCGCTTTTTGAACTTCTGAAACACTTTAGAGTCTTGTGTTTCATGAAGGGCCATACTTTCTAGTTCACTGTCCTCCAAACCTGAGAGGATAAATACACACTGAATTACTATTCCTTGACAAAATGTGGAAATATCAAGCTGCCAAATCTGATTTGAAAGGTATACCATTATTTAATGCCAAGCTCTCCTGATCCAGACTGTGGGATTCATGGTGCTCCTCATCTTTTGCTGGAAGCTCTTCCGGGTCAGTAACCAGCTCCCATTCAGGAAACAGAAACGAATTGAGCTCATCTGAGCTTTGAGAAGCTGTGGTATCAGATATGAAGACAACATGCATATAGATTAAAGATCTTGACTGTAATAATGCATAAATTGTTTTAAATCTGCATTCACTTACCCTCATTTGAACATTCTTTCTTGTGCCGGTGCTTCCAGTCTATGGTCTGATGCTCTTTACAGCAGTATGTGACTGAGTGACATCGAGAGCAGGCTTTCTGTCCCAGACAACCACACAGCCTGCACAGTTTGAGTCCAGAGCTCAGAACCTGATGATCATTCACTAGGTGCTCTGGCTTCTCATCAGAAGGAGGATCAAAGGGGTAAAAGTCATTTTTTCTTGGCAGCTGACATCTGAACACTGGAAATGGGGATAGTACAACTACTGTAACTTTACGTTCTAGAGAGGCTTGAATTAAAACATGTAAATTCTAATATTAATACATCAAAACATTAGTAGCCTCTGTTTAAAATATTATGACAGCTTATGAATTACCTTTAAAACATTTGTTGTCATTTCGAGTATAGCAGGCTGGTGTCTTGCAGCAGAACACAAAAAGTGTTCTGTGAAAACATCGATCATATTCCGTTATTGGTGCGTAGACCTGCAGAAGAAACACTGTTGGAAGTTTACACTTCTCACACTGTAACTCAGACGCAGTTAGTAAATCCACTTGGCTCAGCCACGCAGGTCTCCCTCCGACTTTACTTGGAAACTGGCTGCTAAGAAGCTGCCATGATTCTGCCTCCTCTAAGAAGCCCAACACGACCTCACGGTTTGTTTTAGACTCTTTATCTGCACTTACAGCCATCTGTCAAACCCTCATATGCGTATAAAACTATGGGTTTCGGAATCATGTGCGAGCGTTTGTTCATCTGAAACGGGGGCCGGGGAAAACAAATTCTGCGACTAACGTTCCACACAAAAATAAGAAGCCAGAGGAATAAAACACACATAATGTAGATAAAACTTACTCATATTATATGCATTAATAATAGTTAATTATTAATAATCCCTGTTAGAGTTAAAAGCATTTTTAAAGTATGTAGAAGTAATTGTTCTTGGGGGAATTTTAACCTGTTGTAGCATTTGTCCAATAGATGGCGCAACTGCGTTACAGTTCAATTCCACACTCCTCTTTGAGCCCAGGTCATGCATGCTTATGCACACTTATGCGTGCATATATTTAAGAAAAATATGTTATGATTACATATTAAATATATAATTATATACACTACCAGTCAAGATTTTTAAAGAAGTCTCTTCTGCTCACCAAGCCTGCATTTATTTGATCCAAAGTACAACAAAACAGGAAATTTCTGAAATATTTTTACTATTTAAAATAACTGCTTTCTATTTGAATATATTTAAAAATGTAATGTATTCCTGTGAACAAAGCTAAATTTTCAGCATCATTACTCCAGTCTTCAGTGTCACATGATCCTTCAGGGGCCAGTTGCATAAAAGGTTAAGACTAGTCTTAAAAGTAAGTCAGCTATTTTTTTTCTTTAAAGCTGGTCATCATTATTTAAATTCAGTTACATAAAAATGTAGATTAGTCTAAGCTGAATCTAAAAAATAAGACTGATTGCCCTTTGGCTAACCGCTAGTTGGTCAAACTAGTTCTTAAGACACTGTCTTAACATAGAGGCTAAGTTTATGCAACTGGCCCCAGAAATCATTCTAATATGCTGATTTTCTGTTCAAGAAACATTTATTATTATTATTATTATTGTTGTTGTTGTTGTTGTTATTATCAATATTTAAAACAGCTGAGTACATTTATTCAGGATTCTTCATATATATATATATACTTTTTTCAGAATATTTAAATGATTTCAGCTTTGAAGTCACAGCAATTAATTACATTTTAAAATATATTCAAATAGAAAGCAGTTATTCATATAGTTAAAATACTTAAAATCTGTACTGTTTTTGCTTTACTTTGGATCAAACAAATGCAGTCTTGTTGAGCAGAAGAGACTTTTTTAAAAAAATATTTAAAAACATTAAAAATCTTACTTTTAAAAAACGTATAGCCTAATATATTCATATATAAATTATATGAATATAAATATATTAACGTAAATACATGTAAATATTTTCAAAATATATACTGTATTTGTGTGTCTTGATATATACACAGTATTCTACACATATTTTATGCCGGCAAAAACGTTTATTTTAGATGCGATTAATCGCGATTATTTGTTTGACAGCAGAAAAAAAAAAAAAAAAAAAAAAAATATATATATATATATATATATATATATATATATATATATATTTGTCCTTTTTAGATGTGTATGTATATAAAAAGGGCACAAAAGTATATGCACTTTAACCTTTTTGAATTTTTAGGACATCATCCCTGATAACAAATAAAAATGCTGACGCGTGTATTCGCGCCAGTTCAGTTGAGTTTATCAGTAATGACAACAGGTCTGCTGAACTTCAGTTCACGGATGACTGCAGCTCACAGCGGATGATGTCATGGGCTCTGTCTCAAATCCTAGTCTGCTGCCTATCTTGTGAACGGACAGAAAAGCTGAGCACGCCTCAAAGCGCTATCTGAAAGGCGGCTGACTAGGCATTGAGACACAGCCACAGTGTTTGGGAGTAAAGTGCTCCTCACTCAGATCAGTTTTAGAGAGGGCGGAGGAGGGTTCGCCTCATGAGGACATAACGTCAGTGTACGTGTGGGCTTCGTATTTATTTTTACTTCAGAGTTGTTTTGTTTTGTATCTAGATAAAGCAAACACTTCTTGGTTTGAAATGTAGGACTTGCTTTCCTTCCAAAATAAATGGACACCGCGGTGAAACCGGAGACTGGTGCTCCGCTCTCTCAATCACAAGTGAGATGAATCGCTGAAACTGGCGTTAAAACTCCTGGACGGTCAGTGTTTTCAGCGATGCCTCCGCAGGGAGGTGGAGAATATAAGCCTGTTCCAGGTACGGTTGTGCCGCCGGTACCGCCGAGGAGATTCAGGAGCAGAGATTTGTCATCCGCGGTCAAGAGCCGCTTCGGGTCGGTAGCGGAGCGCAGGGTGAAGTGCGTGCTGGTTGGTGATGGTGCAGTGGGTAAAACTAGTCTCATTGTGAGCTACACCACCAATGGATATCCTACCGAGTATGTCCCAACAGCGTTTGACAACTTTGCAGGTAAACATCACTCCAGCATGTATAATAAAAACGTAAAACTAAACTGTAATAAAGTAAATGCAACAGAAATAACACGTATTTTAAAAACCTAAACTGCCTGTTCTCTACCTGTTAGAAAGTCCAGTTTAAGCTGGTGCTGATGCGTTTTGGATCATGGTACCTTTCTAATTAGTCTAAGCTGGACAAACTGCTGGTAGACTATCTTAGACCAGCAATAAACCAGCTACTAGCTGGTAATACCAATACTGCAGTACTGATTAGGTGGTCAACCTAGGTTTTGGAACTAATAACCAGCCTTCACCAGCTAATGACAAGCTTGGACCAAATAAAAAACACTCCAAAACAGATATGAGTTCAGTTGGATTATATATATATATACTTTTGTAATAAGGAATGTTAATTTAAAACTGTCATTTATTTAATTTTCAATTTAGTAATTTGAATAAAAAGTATAATGTTATTTTTTTTAGTTTAGATTATTTTAAATAAATAATGTCATGAAAAATAATAAAATATATTTTTCTTATTTTATTTAACTAAATGCCACTCCATATGAGTTCAGTTGGATTTTTTATATATATTGTTGTATTAGATTAATTTGTTATAAAGAATGTTTATTTAAAACTATAATTGAATTCATTTTTAATTTAAATAGTTTGAATAAATAATTTAATAATAATAAAAAAAAAGCTTATTTATTCAGCTTTAAGATAATGTATAAATCTCAGTTTGGAAAAATTGACCCTTATGACTGGTTTTGTGGTCCAGGGTATATATATATATTTATATATTATATTTATTTTTAATTTAAATATTAATATTTAATTTAAATATTTTAATTATTTAATTTTATATATATATATATGTGTGTGTGTGTGTTTATTGTTTAGTTTAGTTTATATTATAATATTATTATTATTATTTTAAATAATGACATGTAAAAAATTAAATATGTTTTTCCTGTAATTAATCTATGAAAAAGAATAATCTAGTTATTTCAGTTTGCCAGTGACCCAATTTAATTCATCACATGACCACATGATTGTTTACTGTCTGTCTGTTTTGAGTTTTTGTAACGCCAGCAGGTTCACCAACCCATTTCAGTCTCATTTGTCGGTCCACATGTCTTAGTAATTTGCACTGGAAAGGGATGAAATGTCAAATTGATGCTCTTCTTCTTTGCAGCGGTTGTAGCTGTGGATGGCAAGCCTGTGAAACTTCAGCTTTGTGACACAGCCGGTCAGGTCAGTCCAATAAGCCAGCTCAGCACCACCAGACCCAAACAAACCACCTCACACAAACACATTCAAAGCAGCGCAAGTTCATCATGTCACTGTATAAGGATGACACATTGTTTGCACAAACACATGCTGGTCGAAGCCCTCCTCTCTTAACTGTAAACAGACCCATGAGTCATGTCCTAATTAGTCATACAGTTGCCTTTCTGTAAGATAAGAGAGAAAGTGATTCAGTGATGTTTTGCTTACTCATGATAAGCGTTTCTGGTAAAGCTCAGCTGAAGTTTGCAGTCAAGCCATCGTAAGGAAGTATAGGCTTCATCCTATGGGAGCATGCTGTTATAGGTCAGCCAGTGTTTCTTCCTTTGTGGGAGGGGGAAAACCAGCTCTAGGGGATCACAAATGGGAAGCAGTCTAATTGTGATGAATTGGGCTTGATCCGAGGGAAAGGGAGACCTACTTTCTGCCGGGGTACAGCTGGGGCTAGTCACTGGAAATGTGAGATCAGTGTGTTTTCGATGAGTTTAGCAAGCTAAGGGGAGACAGTGAAGGGAGGAAAGCCAAGAGAGATTTGGATCAGTCCTGTTTAGGCCAGTGGAAATTGAGGAAGGGAGGGAAGAAAAGAGAAACGGAGTCAGAGAGTACATAGATTGGAGAGTTGTTTGTATATATGTTTTTAGTTTATATATATAAATTTGTGCATGCTCAGTCCTTTATTTTTACATTTATATGTCATTATCTAACACTAAATCTAATCTTAAGCAAATTTCAAATTGAATATCTGTTTTACATGCTGTATGTTATAATATTGTCATGCCTAAATTAATTTGTAACAACATACTTGCATGTAAATTATATACAGGTATGTTTATCATGGGTTAGAATGTGTCTAGCTGACTAATATGAGAAGAAAGCGGTTTTGGCGTATTAACAGAAAACAAGCTGGAGAGTCATAAGGAAGAGTAAAACAGATGGAATCAAGCTGTAATAAACAACAGATCTCTTTGTGATCTAGACTTTATCTCTCAAGTCGCTGACATCAGAGCGAGTTCTGATATTTCAGAGATATGAAATCATAAGCATAATCTGGAAGTTGCCAGTTTAGAAGATTAAAGCACCATTACTATAAGATAAGGCTGCTTACTGCATTTAGAGCCATTTTTAAAGGTATTTTATTCACACTCCTGTTCAAAGGTTTGGGGTCAGTAAGATTATATTGATACTTTTATTCAGTAAGGACACCATTTAGTGTTACTGAAGTTTTCTATTTCAAATAAATGATGTTTTTTGAACCTTCAAGTGTTTTTAACATTGATAATAAAAAATGTTTCTTGAGCACCAGATCAGCACATTAGGCTGCAGTAATGACTGTTGAATTTTCAACAGATTTGTCATGTGGTAGTGGTAGTGTATGATTTTGCAAACGCTTGTTTACAAGTAAACAAGCAGCAAAAAAAGCAAAAACAACAAAAAGAATGAAAAAATATGTATAGACATACACATACTGCACAACTTCACAAAATTACAGCCATTCTGACAAGATGCTTATAGTAAGTCTGTATCATAACTTGTGTAAAATCTAACAATTAACAGTATTTTTGAAGAGTTATTTTTAAAGGATAAGTTCAGTACTAGAATGAAAATTTCCTGATAATTTACTCAACCCCTTGTGATCCAAGATGTTCACGTCTTTCTGTTTTCAGTTGCAAAGAAATTAAGGTTTTTGAGGAAAACATTCCAAGATTTTTTCTCCATATAGTGGACTTCAATGGTGGCCAACGTGTTGAAGGTCCAAACTGCAGTGTCAACACAGCTTCAAAGGGCTCTACACAATCTCAGTTCAGGAATAAGGGTTTTATCTAGAAAAAAAATCTGTCCTTTTCTAAAAGAAATAAAAAATGTGTATACTTTTGAATGACAAATGCTCGTCTTGCACTAGCTCTGCAATTTGCATGCGTGACTTCACGCATTACGTAATGACGTTGAAAACGTTAGTTCTTCGTCTGAGTACTTTGGTTTAAAAAGGTAGGGTTGGGTGAAAAGCTCCATTTCATGTTCACCTCCAACTTCAAAATTGTCCGACATCGCTGTTTTAACTTTTTTTGTAAAGGGGATTTGACTTTCTTTGCGCATTCGGTTTGTAAACACTCGGTCAGTACGCCGCATGACCTCTCTGACGTTATTATGTAATGCGTGAGATCTGCCTGGTGCAGGATGAGCATTTGTGGTTAAAAAGTATATAGATTTTTATTGTTTTAAGAAAATGACAGATCATTTTGCTAGATAAGACCCTTATTCCTCGGCTGGGATGGTGTAGAGCCCTTTGAAGCTGCACTGAAACTGCAGTTTGGACTTTCAACCTGTTGATCCCCAATAAAGTCCACCATATGGAGAAAAATCCTGGAATGTTTTCCTCAAAAACCAATATCTTTGCGACTGAAGAAACAAAGACATGAACATCTTGGATGACGTGAGTAAATTTTCAGGAAATTTTTATTCTGGAAGTGAACTTATCCTTTTACTGCTTTCAGTAATCTGAAACAAGTGTTAGTTTCTCCCAAATGTTTATCTCTATTGAATCTTTCTTTATTTTTGGGCAGGATGAGTTTGACAAGCTCCGGCCACTGTGCTACACCAATGCTGATGTCTTCCTGCTCTGCTTCAGTGTGGTAAGTCCCTCCTCTTTCCAGAATGTGAGGGAGAAGTGGGTGCCTGAGATCCGCCGGCACTGCCCAAGGGCACCGATACTGTTGGTCGGGACTCAGGCTGACCTCCGGCAAGATGTCAAAGTGCTCATCCAACTGGCCCAGTACAAAGAACGTCCGGTGGACCCCCAGGAGGCCTGCGTGTGCGCTGAGGAAGTACAGGCCGTCTCGTACATGGAGTGTTCAGCGCTCACCCAGAAGAACCTGAAGGAGGTGTTTGACACGGCTATAGTGGCCAGCATCCAGTACTCGGACAGCCAGCAGCAGAAAAGGCTGAAGAAGCGAACGCCCGATAAAATGAGGAAGCTCTCTGAGTCCTGGTGGAAGAAATACTGCTGTCTGGCATAGACGTGAGAATATGATTGCATACTGTTGATGTGAACGTGGTTAGACTGGAACTGGCTTTTATGGATAGAAATGGACACAAATCCATCTGCTTTATGGGACTGTGTTAGTGGATTAACTGGAGCACATGTGGCCATGAAATTAATCAGACATTTTAGAAAAGATCCGCCAGCTTTGGTGATGAAATGGAAAGACCCAAAGTTGTCTGCTACGTTTTAGGATCTGCTCATCATTCAGAAAGTCCCAAGTTAACCTCAAACTCGTGAACAATTCAGGTCAAGAGACATCTGTCTTTCTTTACCTTATCTCTTGTTGAAGAGGGTTATAAGTGGGTTGTTTTTCTATCAAAGATCTAGTTTAGACTGCCAGAACTTAACCTTCTTCATTCAGACACTGTGAAAATCAACCCTATTGGTCGGTCTCAGCAAAACCATTGCATTTTGTTGGTGTTTTGACACTTCTTGACCGTGTCTTGGAGGAGGAGTGATCCAGAGCGGGTTCAGTCTGAGATACTCAAGTGCTCCGTCATGTATCTGTCACAGCATTAAGTGTGATGTAGAGTACAAGCAGATGTTTGGACACACTATCAACTTGACATCACTGACATTTACCTTGTTGTCCTGCGAGGGTGAATGATTGTCCATTTTAGAGACAGCAGGACGCTGGCACATCTCTCCAGGCTGTCTTGTTTACATTTGGAGTTAAGTCCAGACCCAAACATGCTGTGAGGTCAGGGTTTTTGAGTGTAAGTAAGTACACTTAGTAGGCCAGTTGGATTGCATATCTGGTCATTGAACCTGGAGCTTCATTAAAAACAGAGTGTTTTGAGTGAAGCAATCAGTGCTGTCAAGAAGAATCTGATGAGTCAGACATCACTGGGTGTTTATACGAAATATACACTAATGTTCGTAAGTTTGTGGTTAGTAAGATTTTTTAAAAATGTTTGTGAGAGAAGTCTTTTTTGCTTACCAAGATTGCATTTATTAAACACAGTGATACTGTAAAATATTTTCTAATGTTTTCTAATTTAATTTGTTTTAAAATTTTATTTATTCCTGAGATGACAAAGCTGAATTCTCAGCAGCAATTACTCCAGTCTTCAGTGTCACATGATCCTTCAGAAATCATTCTAATCTCATGCTGATTTGGTCCTGAAGAAATCTTTCTATTCTGTTCATATTTTTTAAAGACTCTTTGTTGAATTGTAAGTTTAAAAGGATATAATTTGAATTTGAAATCTTTTTTAACATAGTAAATGTCTTTACTGTCACTTTTGATCAGCTTATTGCATCCTTGCTGAATAAAATTATTAACTGCTTTAAAAAAAAATCTTACTAACCCCAAACATGTGAACATTAGTGTGTTGCACATTTTCAGTGAAGGAAAAAGTTTTCAGGCCACAGTTTTCTACACTAGAAATTACAGTTGAGGTCAAACGTTTACATACGCCTTTCAGAGTCTGCAAAATGTTAATTATTTTACCAAAATAAGAGGGATCATATAAAATGCATGTTATTTTTTATTTAGTACTGATCTGAATGAGATATTTCACGTAAAAGACATTTACTATAGTCCACAAGAGAAATAGTTGAATTTATAAAAATGACCCCGTTCAAAAGTTTACATACACTTGATTCTTAATACTGTGTTGTTACCTGATTGATATACAGCTGTTTTTTTTTTTGTTTTGTTTTTTAGTGATAGTTGTTCATGAGACCCTTGTTTGTCCTGAACATTGTTTTGTTTTGTTTTTTTAGCATTTTTGTCTATTTAAGCCCTTTCCAACAATGACTGTATGATTTTGAGATCCATTTTTTCACAATGAGGACAACTGAGGGACTCATATGCAACTATTACAGAAGGTTCAAACGCTCACTGATGCTTCAGAAGGAAGCATGATGCATTAAGAACCAGGGGGTGAAAACTTCTGGAATTGTAAGATCAGGGTACACTTAACTTATTTTTTGGGAATTTATATTTGGAAAACATGTAAGTATCTTCTGTAGATTCCGAAGGGCAGTACTAAATGAAAAATATGATATTTAGGCACTTCATACAGACTTCATTCTGTTCAAAAGTTTACGTTTATGCATCGTATTTCCTTCTGGAGCATCAGTGAGCGTTTGAACCTTCTGTAATAGTTGCATATGAGTTCCTCAGTTGTCCTCAGTGTGAAAAGATGGATCTCAAAATCATACAGTCAGTGTTGGAAAGGGTTCAAATACACAAAAATGCTGAAAAATCAAAGAATTTGTGGGACCTGAAGGATTTTTTTTAAGAACAAAGGGAAGTTTAACTGTTCAGGACAAACAGTGGAGTCATAAACAAAACAAAACAAAAAAAAAAATCACAGCTGTGTATCATTCAGGTAATAACAAAGTATTAAGAATCAAGGGGATGAAAACTTTTGAACAGGGTCATTTTTTATGTTTTCTCTTGTGGACTATATGTAAATGTTTTTTTTATGTGAAATATCTTATTCAGGTCAGTACTAAATAAAAAATAACATGCATTTTGTATGATCCTTCTTATTTATTTTTACTTATTGGTAAAATAATTAACATTTTGCAGATTCTGCAAGGTGTATGTAAACTTTTGACCTTAGCTGTATAATGGTTGATATTGCTTTTCAATTTCCGTTAGAACAAGACAATATATATATATATATATATATATATATAATTTTTTTGTGCATGAAATTTCTACAGGTTCTTTATGTTTTTGCAATTCATGGCACTATTTAAAGGTGAAATTCGTACATTCCTGTACCACTAGTGGCAACACAGCCAGGGATGTGAGTTTGGTTGCAGGAATGTATGCTCGAAATGGGCTCAAATATGCCTAATTCTGTTATTTTTTACTTTTAATTCAGTTCAGTTAATTCAGTTATTTCAAAAACTGGGGATGTTAATGGTGCATACATGACATGTTTAGCATAAACATTCTCGCAGGAAAATCTTTTCTTCCATATTTGCTTGAATGCATTTGGCAGACAGTTTTATCCAAAGCAACTTTGCATTTCCAGCATACCTTTGATCACTTCATGCATTCCCTGGGAATCAAACCCATGACCTTGACATTGCTAGTCACTGCTGTACTGGTTAAGCTATTATAATACATTTGTCTCCCCTAAAGGACAATGTCAGCCACGTAATGCTTTGATAAGCATTGCATTCCTATCATTAAATGAATCCTATATGGAGTGTTGCTCAAGGGCAAACTGCACTTTTTATCAGGCTTTCACGTTGGATGAACTGGAAAAGTCACCTGCTGCTATGCGAAATGTGAAAGAGCATAAGTTGAATGACGCAGTAAGGAAAAGTTAATGATTCACTGCATAAGCTGGGGTTGGTGTGGAAGTATCACTATAACGTCACTAGTGGCAAACATTTTTCTTTCATGAGCACAGAATGAAATCAAGATGAGTTTTATGTTTGCCACTTCTGTGCCAGAATGTGACGAGACATTGAAACAGAGTTGAGAAAGAAGTTAGTGGCTCTCAGCAAGTGATTACAGTGCTGTAAACTGCAAGTGTTGAAGGTGGCATAGTGAGAGTTGAAACCCAAACCAAACATATTGATTTTTAAAGAAATAATTCACCTAAATTTAAATTCTGTAATTATTTACTCACCTATAAGTCGTTTCAAACCTGTATGACTTACTTTCTTGTGTGGAGCACAAAAGAAGATATTTTGAAGAATGTCTTACTTTTATTATATGAACAAAAACATATTTGGAAAGACATCAAGTTGTCAATGATGACAGAATTTTCTTTTTTCTTTCCTTCGGTGAAGCACGCTCAAGAAAGAAGTTTAAAAGAGGCATATTGTAACAATACATTGTATTTAAACTTTTTATCGAGAAGTATTTTTGTGTTTCATATATTGTGAATCTCAGACTTGCATATGTTGCAAAACCAGGCCTTAAGTTCAGACTGACCAAAGCATATGAGCGCTACAGTGCTGTGTACTTTCACAGGGCAGGATCAATTACTGAGGTTTTTGACAAGTCGCCAAACTATCATTTCAACCACGCAGTGTGTTTTTTCACTGCTTTGATTTGCACGTGAGTTGCTTTGCAGTGTTGTATATTTTCTGTGTGAGTGAGCTCATGCTGCAGCGTCGCACCAGACGGAACTGTTCAGGATCTGGTGGTCGTTCAGACAAGGCTGACATGCAATAACAGAGACCTCCCTGTAGATTGTTATCTTTCTCTGAATAAATATACTTTTTGTCTACTTATTGTGCATCTTCTTGTACTGTTTTTATTCATTTTCTTGAGATATGTTATGAAAGACCATCAGTGAAGGGCATAATTTCATAATCTCGGTGCCTTTTATAGTTTATACTTGGTAAACACTGTCTTGCCTGCAGGAATAATGAGGCTCACTGGTGTCTGTTCAGAGCAGGTTATGTACAGTTCACTGTCTAGGGATTGATGTTGTTTTTTCATTGCAGTTGGGAAAATTCAGCAATTTTTAAAATATTTTGTTTTAAAAATTCTAAAATGTATATCTTATATGGTTATAGCTAGAAAAGTTATATTTCGTAATGCAACTTTTTATCAAAAAGTATGACTTGAATCTCAGAATTGTGACAATATCTTAAAATTACTGTATTACACAATGTGACTTTATACATTAAATAGAAACGTTGTTTCTCCTAACAGATCTCACATTGTGACATTATACCTTGAATCTCACAGTAGTGATATCTGAAAATGTGACTTTACATCTCATAATGTGATTTTATATCTTTAAAGCATGACTGTGCATCTAAAAATAACACAATGTGATTTTATACATCGCAATAAAAACTTTGTTTCTCGTAACTGTGACTTTATATCTCACAATTGCAACTTTATACAGTTTGTTGCAGAAAATTGCAGAATCTGCAATTATTTTACCAAAATAAGAGGTATCATACAAATTGCATGTTATTTTTTATTTAGTACTGACCTGAATTAAATACTTATCATAAAAGACTTTTATAGTCCAGAAGAGAAAATAATAGTTGAATTTATAAAAATGACCCCGTTCAAAAGTTTACATACACTTGATTCTAATACTCTGTTGTTACCTGAATGATTCACAGCTGTGTGTGTTTTTTCTTTGTTTAGTTATAGTTGTTCATGAGTCCTTTGTTTGTTCTGAACAGTTAAACTTTCCGCTGTTTGTCAGAAATCTCGTTCAGTTCCGACAAATTCTTTGGTTTTTCAGCATTTTGTGTATTTAAACCCTTTCCAACAATGACTGGATGATTTTGAGATCCATCTTTTTACACTGAGGACAACTGAGGGACTCATATGCAACTATTACAGAAGGTTCAAATGCTTACTGATGCTCCAGAAGGAAAAAAACGATGCATTAAGAGTTGGGGGGTGAATATTTTTGAACGGAATGAGGATGTGTACATTTTTCTTATTTTGCCTTAATATCATATTTTTTTCATTTAGTACTGCCCTTCAGAAGCTACAGAAGATACTTACATGTTTCCCAGAAGACAAAATAGGTTAAATTTAACCCGATCTTCAAATTCAGAAAGTTTTTACCCTCCGGCTTTTAATGCATTGTTTCCTTCTAAAGCATCAGTAAGTGCTGTGGAATATTATGTGAAATATCTCATTCAGGTCAGTACTAAATAAAAAATAGCATGCATTTTGTATGATCCCTCTTATTTTGATAAAATAATTAACAGTTTGCAGATTCTGCAAGGTGTACGTACATTTTTGACTTCAACTGTATGCTTAAATGCTTAAAATTAGTTACTTGTTAATCAGAAAATCATGGAGATCCTACTGTATATTAAAGGCTTTATGTAAATAGACTAGAATTTAGCTGGAGGCATTGAAATGACTAATGGAAGCAGGACAATTATGGTAGTTGCTCTGAGATGTTTTTGTCAGTTCGGTTGCATTATTGCCAAGGGGTTGTTTTATCTGGCTATTAATCATAATTCCACAAGCACTCGAAACAATTAAAGTGGCGTCTGGGTTCATTAGCTCCATTGAGCTGCTGACTTGCTCTCTCTGAGCCCTAGACGCCCTAACTGCTAACAATGACATATTTGGGCCACTTTTATCCAGTTGTTTCATATTGCATGTTTCTGTGTGGCAGAGGAACAATGAAAAACTTCAATTTGCAGCCTTCTCAACCCAACGATCTCATGCTACAAATAGCTTTTAACATTTGGGCCAGAATGAATCAAACATGACAGACTGTACTGATAGTTTTGATAGTTTCCTCTGGAGCACCAGGGAAGGAGTTCAATACAGCTTCCTACGCAGGGAGCTGGAACTCATTGACCGATGATGGACGCTGTTCAAGATTCTGACAACACTATGATGGAACATTTGACTTCATCACAGCTGTGATGACACCAGTGAAATATGAATATTACCAGGAAAAGCTACTTTCTCATCGTACGGTGTAATAAAGCTGCTGTTCTAAAGCCTAACCTTTGAATTGATAAGTGAGATACAATGACATACACATTAATTTCCCAGACTGACTGGTCTAACTGATGGGCCATCAAAACTACTGATTAATTTGTTTTAAAAACCTATTTAAGAAGCCTGCTGAATAAAAAGAAGATCAACAGTCAAAACACAATATATATACTGGCGACCAGCTGTAAATATACAGTTGAAGTCAAAAGTTTACATACACCTTGCAGAATCTACAAAATGTTATTTATTTTACCAAAATAGGGATTATAGAAAATGTGTGATATTTTTTATTTAGTCCACAAGAGAAATAGTTAAATTTATAAAAATGACCCTGTTCAAAAGTTTACATACACTTGATTCTTAATACTGTGTTGTTACCTGAATGATCCACAGCTGTTTTTTTTGTTTGTTTGTTTAGTGATAGTCAACAATGACTGTATGATTTTGAGATTCATCTTTTCACACTGAGGACAACTGAGGGACTCATATGCAACTATTACAGAAGGTTCAAACGCTTACTGATGCTCCAGAAGGAAAACAATGCATTAAGAGCCGGGGGTGAAAACTTTTGGAATTTAAAGATCAGGGTAAATTTTACTTATTTTGTCTTCTGGGAAACATGGAAATATCTTTTGTAGCTTCTGAAGGTCAGTACTAAATGAAAAAAATAAAGCAAAAATGAGAAAAATGTACACATCTTCATTATGTTCAAAAGTTTACACCCTTGGCTCTTAATGAATTGTTTTTCCTTCTGGAGCATCAGTAAGCATTTGAACCTACTGATATAGCTGCATATGAGTCCCTCGGTTGTCCTCAGTTTGAAAAGATGGATCTCAAAATCATACAGTCATTGCTGGAAAGGGTTCAAATACACAAAAATGCTGAAAAACCAAAGAATTTGTGGGACCTGAAGGATTTTTTCTGAAAAACAGTGGGTAGTTCAACTGTTCAGGACAAAGGGACTCATGAACAACTATCACTAAACAAAAACCAGCTGTGTATCATTCAGGTAACAACACAGTATTAAGAATCAAGTGTACGTAAACATTTAAACAAGGTAATTTTTATAGATTCAACTATTATTTTCTCTTGTGGACTATATGTAAATGTCTTTTATGTGAAATATCTCATTCAGGTCAGTACTAAATAAAAAATAACATGCATTTTCTATGATCCCTCTTATTTT
This sequence comes from Labeo rohita, assembly GCF_022985175.1. Lineage (NCBI taxonomy): Eukaryota > Metazoa > Chordata > Actinopteri > Cypriniformes > Cyprinidae > Labeo > Labeo rohita. The sequence goes on along the minus strand of NC_066881.1, from coordinate 17,366,875 downwards.
GGTAAAATGATTAACATTTTGCAGATTCTGCAAAATGTATGTAAACGTTTGACTTCAACTGTATATTTACAGTTGGTCTCCAGTATACATTGTGTTTTGACTGCTGGTCTTCGTTTTATTCAGCAGGCTTCTTAAATAGGTTTTTAAACAAATTAATCAGCAGTTTTGATGGTCCACCAGCCTTCTCATGCAATGTCACAATTTTTTATGTTATCATTTATGGTTCAAACTGAGGCTGAAACTTCTTCCATGTATTTCTGCGTAAAGCCCAAAAAAAGTCTCTGCCTATGTTTGTGTGTGTTTATGAGAGGAATATTATAACACAGGAAAACAAGATGCAGAAGGATTTGCCTCCCAGAAATCAAACAGGAAATGAAGAGCACAGACAGGAAGAGCTGATCTGGCCATCACAGATATCTTTATCAGTGATCACAGTGCTGCTCGGTCATTTATTACTCTCAACTTACGGTTATAATTAGACGTTTACGGGCGCATCTTCCACATAAGGATGTTATCAGCAGGGACAGAAGCAGTAGGGACAGAGACTGAACTCTGGACTTTCCGTAAAGTAAATCAGTCTTCTGTGCTTGTTATGTGTGCTCAAGGCCTTGGGAAAATTCCAGTGTTACTTCTCTCAGTGACATCACCTCACAAAGTCGCTCTGTTTAGTTATCAGGGTCCGCGCACACATTCATGCCCAACACAATGAAATGAAATCTGCACTGGCCTATATTGTGCCATGACTGCTGACAATGCAGGTGAGGGCTAATTCAATCTACCGGCTACCCAAAAATCTTTTGGCCATTCCACTCGGCCTGATGCTTTGTGCGATTATGGGTCAGGGTTGAAGGAGCTGCGTGCCAGGGTTAGGGCTCCCACAAAGCACTAATCGCACTGTGAAAGCGGGGCTTTTGACGGCTGCTGACAGGCTGAGGAATTCCAGAGTACCACAGTGTCTGAGAAAGCCATTGCCACGTCCCGTGTAGCCAAGAGAAACTATTTTCACTTGCAGCATTTTGAAAAGAAGAAAAACAACCGAAAAAGCCCTCTGACAGGTCATTTCTAACTCCTACGCATAGCTTTCGCTTCCATGGATAATGTGAGGTTACTGGATTTACCTCAGCAGTTTAAAGCAATATAAAAAGCATAAAACTAAATGAGGGTTATCACAGTGCAGGAGGGTTATCATACTGGGTGCAGTGAGCAAAGCATAATTTAATGACAGCAGGATGCAAGTCTGTCTGTTCGTGGATGAAGAACAATAAAACAATAGACAATAGAGAGAGCTGGATTCTACCACATCAGCTGAAGTTGTAAAAATTTGATGGGACATAATTACAACTTTGGTCAATCCATGTTATATAAAACAAATCTATTGGTTCTTTAGACATCATTTAGGGTAAAAAGAAGAGTTTGTTTTATCTAAAAGAAATAATTTTCTATAAATTAAAATAATAAAAGTATTATAAAAGTACAAGTACATTACATTGGTTTTACTGTGTTCACCTGTTTATCCAATGTTCTCATTTTAGTTCACAAGAATTAAATAATAAAAGTATTCTATTCTATTCTATCCTATTCTATTTATATATAAATGTATTCCAAAATAGTTTCACTGTATTCACCAGTTTATCCAATGTTATCATTTTAGTAGAAAATAATTAAATTATTATATTATATTTTATTATTATATTATATTAATATATACAGTTGAAGTCAAAATTTTACATGCACCTCACAGAATCTGCAAAATGTTAATTATTTATAAAAATGAGAGGGATCATACAAAATGCATGTTATTTTTTATGTAGTACTGACCTTAATAAGATATTTCACATAAAATACAGTCCACAAGATAAAATAATAGTTAAATGTATAATAACGGCCCTGTTCAAAAGTTTACATACACTTGATTCTTAATACTGTGTTGTTACCTGAGTAATCCACAGCTGTTTTTTTGTTGTTGTTGTTGTTGTTGTTTTGATTAGTGATAGTAGTTCATGAGTCCCTTGTTTGTCCTGAACAGTTAAACTGCCTGCTGTTCAGAAAAATCCTTCAGGTTCCACAAATTCTTTGGTTTTTCAGCATTTTTGTGTATTTGAACCCTTCCCAACAATGACTGCATGATTTTGAGATCCATCTTTTCGCACTGAGGACAACTGAGTGACTCATACGCAACTATTACAGTAGGTTAAAATGTTCACTGATGCTCCAGAAGGAAAAATGATGCATGTTGCCTAAATATCAAATTTTATTCAGTAGTACATTTCCCATGCAATCCATGCTGTTGTTTACATCTGAGTATCACCAATATGGCCACACATCCGGGTAACTGACCAAACCGTGCAAACCAAAGTGCAAACATTCTATTCTAAGACTTACTGGTGGAGACAACAATCATTTATGTAATAGGACGTTTGTCTCAAAACTTAATAGTTACTAAGATAAAGTCCTTGTGTAAACTTCCTTATGTGCCAACTAGCCCTGGTTTCTCCTAAATGTTTTTCTCTCTCTCTCTCTGCAGCAGTTTGACATACTGGAGGGCAGAGCAGAAGGAGGGCACAACAGAACAAACTGGCTCAGGGTAGACTTACAATCCCCTTACACTTATTAAGTTGCATAACCGCAAACTGTCACCCAAATTTTCACAGAAATTAGTCAAGGTGCTTAGTTACTGGAAAAAGAGAGGGGGCAGAGAGTGAGAAGAAAAAAGAGACCCTCTTTATGAGAACATGTGCTAACTGAATGAAAACTCATGTGTTATGGAGCACTGTATCTAAACAGTGTGATTACAGTATAGAGGACAGCTGCGAGTCAGCCATGTCACTGTATTACGGTCAAATACACTCTGATCCTGTGTCTTATGTAAGCGCTCTTTTGTCGGGGCTGTTAACCGGGGGCACTTGTGTTTGTGTGTGTGTGTTCGACTGTTTGTGAGGTGGGGTCAGGAGCTAGAGACTAGCATCATGTGTAACAGTTCTGGCTACAAGCCAGCTCTTTTAAACTCCACATGCAGCCAATAATTGGGTCCAGGCCTTTCAGTTGTACGCTCTAGAGCTGCTTGCAACTATGAAAGCAAAAGCAAAAGATGAAGTATATGACGTGATACAATTCTTCATCTTGCTGTCTTTACAGAAACATTGCAGAATAAAATTACTAAAAATAATATATATATATATATATATATATATATATATATATATATATATACATATATACATTCTTCTTATATATAGAGAGAGATTACATGTAATAATACAATTTTAAAGCTTTACAATTTATAAGCAATTTATAAGCATTAGATAAGTACTACATGGCTCACAGGAATACTTGACTTTGACTGGTTAGTCACACCATCCAGTAGTTTGACATTTTTTAAGCCACCTTATTCTTCAATGCGGAAGTAATCCTGTGCGTGAGACTTCGGTTTCACTTTAAGGAAATAACAAGAAATATAGCTGCAAGCAATGATTACCGAGATTCAAGCACATATGAAAAAAGACATTACGTATTATTTAGAATCAATGATTTAAAAAGCACTTTTGGCAAATCCATGTAATTTACAATAGAAGTGTAATGTTTTTAACATTTATGACTGTTATAGCGCCAGCTGTGGTCTGATAAAACTTTGAATGCTTGTTTAGAATCACTTTTGCATGTGCTCACCAGGTTTTGTGAAGTTTTGAGTTTTTGTTTAGACTTCATAGGCTTTTAGGTATATTTGGACACATTCCTTTCATAAGTGACCCTGTTATAGTTTGCCAAAGGGTACATTTAAATTTTTTTTTAAATAATTATTGACCTAGAGAGTCCAGAGAATTGCACTGCAGTGTTTTTTTTTCCATACTGAGCAAAAAACCTAAGACTAGTTCGCAAAAGTAGGTTTTTTGCAATCATTTAACAAACGGTTTGATTGACAGCAGTAGTTCTAGAAGGCAAAGCTGTTCGGAATGTGGAGGTCTGTCGTATGATATGAATATTGTGCATATCTGTGGAAAAAATCACGCAATAGACAATCATTTATGCCGCCTCCCAGTGGCTGATCACTTTCAAATTTCTCACAGACTTTTGGGGGCGTGAGTCAAACAGGCCCACTGAGTTTCGTTTCGATCGACCTCTGTTAATCTGGTCTAATAGGTGCTCAAAGTTCATCGTCCTATGGCGGCCATGTTTTTTGACATACACCAATGTCCTTATAGCCGCTTGTGGTACTTTGGACCAAGACTGTGCCTACCAATCATATCGATAGGACAAACAGTTGCATAGTTATGGCTGTTTTTATGTTTTTTTCCTCTTATAGCACCAACAAGAGGCCAAGCTATTTAGTAAAGGCGGCCCTGCACCCTTCTAATGTTTTGGCATCCCTTTGCAACGGAGAGTTGAAAGTTCAACTTTTTTTGAGAATTATTGATATTCACTCTCCAGAGAATGTTCCTGCACTTGTTCTGATCGGGCGAAGAACCTAGGACTAATTTGCAAAAGTAGGTTTTTCAGAAAATGCAAAATACCCGAAAATTCACCTGTGACAGATGGTTTAGGCGTTATTAGCAATTTTGTACTTTTTATCGCTATAACACCCCTGTCAGGCCAATTGGGGCGAGTTTAGTTAACTTTGTAGATGGTGTGAGTACTACCATCCCTCCAAGTTTCAAGTCTCTAACTTACAGCCACTCTATAGAGTATTGTTATAACAATACAGTAGTGCAGTAAATGGCAAAACTGTGCACTACAAATCAGTGTGTTCATAATTAAGGTAATGCATTAAAATAATATGGTAAGACACAAAAATTTGCAATATCAAGCAGCAAAACAAGCTGTTTTATACAACTAAAAATAGCTGGATGCGGATGAGACCAGAAGCCAGGTCCATAAAATGTAAAAATGGCCACGCCCACACTTACTGCAAAAAAAAAAAAATGATACCGGCTCTATTTTCATGTCTCTCTTATGACACCTTGGACTTGTTTTCTTCAAACACATAGTGCTACTGTGCACTCAATTATTGATTATTTTGATTATTATAAACCTGAAAATGTGTGGAATCCTATGGAAATGACTCAATTTTGCCCATGAAAATTTGTCATACAATAGTAGACGGCAGTCATTACAACAAAGTACGAAGTGATTAGAACACCAACGTGGACTATTTATTTAAAATACATGTTGAAAACAGCCACCAGAAGTTTTAAGGCTCTTCTTGTGACTTCTTGTAAAAATATTAATATGATTCCTAACAAAGATGGAAACTCAAACGTTTGCATCACATAAATTTTACTACTCAAACTCCAAACTGTTTAAATATTTTGGCTCTAGAGCAGCTCTGGAACAAATCTCACTATTAAATTACTACCACCTTTAGAGCTGGTTGAAGAGCGTCAATTTGTCTCAAAATCTCTTCCACGGCAGGTGGGGACTAGTTATGTAACCTAAAATGGGAAGGCGCTCATATGATATTTCAAATGACACAATATACATAGACGTCAACGAGTTTGTAATGCATTGTAAGCACCTAGAGTCAATATTTACCTTTCAAGAATAAAAGTTTCTTTTATCTATTTAATGAGACACCAGTGACGTCATCTACTGCCTCGCTTTAGTTTACTGTCAGTGGAGCCACAATGCTTAACTTAGCTGAAGTGTCTATGTCCCAGTTTGAGCTCTATAAAACCGCTTTGGGGCTCTTTGAGAGTTGACGTGATTGATGGTCGGCGTGTGAATACTAAACAGTGAAAGTGGTGGCATGCTGAGAGAGCGCTACACAGAATAGGGTGAATGGAGTGTGTGCGCTTATGTGTATATCCAAAAGCTTGGTGCTGTTCTGTGGCGTCCAAACAGAGTTAAGCTCTGACTATCTGCCCTTGCTGCCAATGAGTCAAAGCAAAGGCTTCGAGAAAGCATTAGCCACGCCTCCAAAGCCACAAATGATTGCACACAGCTGTTTGCAAATACACCTTCATGTTGTGGTAGAAAGCAGTGAAAGCTCTTTGTTAAGTTCGTTGATCCCTGCTGGCCCCTAAATCTGGTCTGTGGGGGGTCTTGTGGTGCCACAAATGTACGTTTTGGCCAGAGAATGTGTAGCCTGTACCAACTGAATTGACCATAAGTTGCTGTTTACATTCACTAAAATTGATTAAATTGGAGATTGTGTTATTTTAGGAGTTTCCACTCTTTCCGCTCCACTGCTTTAGGCAGATGAATGGCGTTATTCCAAAGCGTTTTGTCTTGTTTTTGGATTTTCTCTGCTGACACGATAAAAACAGCAAGTGTTTTATTGTAGAAGTGAATCATTTTCCCATTAAATCAGACACCCAGTCTGACACACATTTTGGATGAGCGTGAGTTTGTGTTTGACCCTTGGGATGTGCTGTGGAGAATACAACACAGCTTTATGCTTTCTCATGATCAGCATAAAGAGCAGTACTATAGTTCCTGGGAACAAGAACTTCTTTCTTTGCTAAGCACTTCCAAATACAGCATTTCTTTATTGACTCTTCATTTGCTGAATGGATGCTAAAGCATATTTGTGTTTTCCCTCAAAGCTGTGATCGAGTCATGTCAGAATGATTGTATTTATGAGTTGAGCACCCATGAAAGCAACCACTAACATACAGTTTTAATTACTAGCGGCGAAACCCTTTATACCAAGATTTTCTGAACTAGAGGTATCTGAAATTAAAAGTATAATGACCAACATGGTATTTGATCATAATAAGAAGTTGCGAATAATGTGGTTTATACAATTTAATTTATTGTAGTAGTTAGCTAGTGTTACTAGATTACGTTACGCATCATTCTCTGTGGTCACCCAATAAAACAGAAAACGAAAAAACTAACTCAGAAATATGAAAATATACTGCAACTTCTGAACAAGAAAACCAATACCATTTCTTGATTTGGTTACTTTTATTATCAGATACACGATAAACCGTTTATTTCTGCATTTATTTTTATGTGATCATTTTGTCCAGTTAAACTTACAAAATGTGGTACCTTTTATTTTTATTTATTTTTGTGCCATTTTATACACAGATTACTGTATAAAACTATGCACAAAAACTTCACTAAAAATTAAATGGATTGAACTCTTAATTGTATGCCCTACAGTATATAGTAAATAAGAATATATTGTAATAATATTGTTAATCTTATTTAAAATATATTATATATTAAATGTAATTTATAAAATGTATTCAATTATATGGTTAATATATTTATATATTTATATAGCATTATGGTGGTACTATTAAAAAAAAAAAAAATTCTGTACTGGTAATTTTCTGCCAGGATGTTATCCATTAATTTTACGGACATTTCTGTTAAAGGAAACCTATTATTCCCTTTTGTACAATATGTAATCAAAGTTTCAGCTCAAAATACCACACAGATAATTTGTTATATAATTCTGAAAATGCCTATTTTGAGTGGAAGCAGAAACACGCTGTTTTCATGCATGTCTTTTTAAATGCAAATGAGCTGCTGCTCCCCGCCCCCTTTTCCAGAATAGGGCTGTGCCTTTACAGCTTGTGCATCAGATACTCTGCCAAAAAACTGACTGGTTTTGATTATCATGTCTATCGTGCTGAAATCATGCGTTTTAAAGTCATATCAGTTTAAACTTCTGATATACAGTTTTCTGAGTGCACATATCTGAAGCACATGCCATAAAGTATTAAACTCTTTTATGTCTTATTGTGCTTGAACTGTCAAATACACAGATGTTTATGTTAAAAGTTCTGAGTTACAAAAACAGTTGGTTATGTCTGTGAAGGTAAACAGCTGGGAAAGAAATTACATGTTTATATTAGATCTGTGTGGCAGCAGCGTAATATACAGTAAATAAATCAATAAATCCACTGCTCTCTTGTCTCTGAGGCTGGGACTCTAAATAGTGTTCTGTGCTTGTCTGTGCAGCCAAAGACAGAACAGTTAGCATGCTTTGCTCAAACATTTCCCATGCCGTTGTCGCTTGCAAAAACTAAATGATGGCATTGTGGGTGGAAACGTGCAGATTAAGGGACGGTAATATTATAATAAGATCCCCTTTCTACGTCACAGGGGGCTTGTTTATTCACATGCTTGCAGAGAAAGGCTTACCGAAACAAATTTACATTGGTTGTCCTTTTTCACATTTTCTAGGTTAGTAGATGCACCAGAGACAAGATTGTAGCACTTAAACACAGAAAAAGTCATATTTTCATGATAATGCAGTACAAAATTCAAAATACAGGTAAAACACCTGTCAAAAATAAATAAGGAAAATACAATGTACCCTTTTAAACTTTTTTTTAAGAGTGTACATCAAAATGCATCAGCCTCTTAATTTAGACAGATGTGTCTAAAATCATCGTATCCACTGGGCATTCCGGATTCATCCAGGTCACACCCAGAGAACAAATATACAGTCCATTAACAGATACTTCCTCAGAAGCCCTCCCCTGACTGCAGATCTGTTGAATTAATTCAACTCCAAACCTTCCTTTTATCACAAGTACATCATAGAGTTCAGAGAGGAGTCACTGCATCCCTGCTGCACAAAGAGGTTGATGAGCAATGAAAGGAGGAGAGCTAAAGCATATAGAGAATAGATAACATGTGTAATGTTAATTTAAAGACATTACTCTAAACCAAAAGCAACAGGTGAGTTGCATCACTGAATGAGTCCAAAGCATTTGACTGTAAACAGAAAGCCGTTCTCCGAAATTCCCCCTTTCCCAAGTACGCCGTTTGACCATAAGTTGCATTTCACAGCTGAAATCTCAAAGGGAAGATGGGATGGAGAGATCAGATATGACATTTGAGTTGAAGCACAACAGTTTCTCTCCCACTCACTTTCCTCTGTGACCTTTCCATCCTCTCTGCATTAATCATCAACACACATCCAGAGCAGAACAGGCCTAGTTTAGTCTCAAAACATTGAGCTTTTAAATGCATTTAGTGTTAATTTATGGATATTCATACTTAAACTCTACTCTAAAATAATTCACAGCATTTCTCTTCCAGGAAAATGAAGCAAAATAATAATGACTCATCCTGAACTACAAAAATCAAACGTCCAATCAGATTCTCTCCAGAGTGAGAATGTCCACCCATTAATACCACATGCAAATAGTGTGAAAATATAATTGTTAATTTGGTTACTTTTATCATCAGATATCATTTTTTAAAGGGGTCATCGGATGCAAAGTTCACTTTTAGATGTTGTTTGAACATGAATGTGTTGGCCGTGTATGTACACATCTGCCCTATAATGGTAAAAATCCATGCAGTGGTTTTTTATTAATCTGTAAAAACAATATCCCCTTTTTCAAATCGAGCCATTCTCTCACCAACAGAGGCCGCTCCCACAATATTTGATTGACATGAGTGTCTTACCTCAGATCCGCCCTAAATCCGCTGTAACAGTCCGACCTCCAAGTTAGTATTGAGTGATTGAGTGATTGAGGTGTTGTGTTGCTGGATGTAATAATGAACATAGTGGTCGTCATTTACTCCTGACATCTGCGGGCGAGCAGAGCTCATTTGCATTTAAAGGAACAATCCCTCAGAATGGGATGATTTTTGCAGAGCTCATTTTGACAAGGTAAAAAGGGTGTTGTTTAACACTACTATTGAGAATGTTTAACCAAAGTATATTATAGACTTTTTCATCAAGACCCTAAAGAATCGTATCAGCTTGTGGAAAATGGGCATCCTATGACTCCTTTAAACACATTACTGTAGAGTTTAGCTCAAACCCTCATCAAACTCACCTACCTGTCAAATACACACAAGTTTATGTTAAAAACACACATGAGTTACATAAACAGTCAGTTATGTCTGTGAAGGTAAACAGCTGGGAAAGAAATCACATGTTTATATTAGATCTGGCAGCAGCATAATATCCAGTAAATAAATCAATAAATCCACTGCTCTCTTGTCTCTTCTGAGGCTGGGACTTTAAATAGTGTTCTGTGCTCGTCTGTGCACCCAACGACACTACGTTAGCATGCTTGGCTCGAATTTTCCCCATGGCGTTCGAACTGGTTGTTGTTTGCAAAAACAAAATGGCCATGGGTGAAAACCTGTGATTTTCTATCCCGAAGACCTTAATTAGCTTCCTCAGGTGTGTTTAATTAGGGTTGGGGTTAAAGTCTGCAGGGCACTGGCCCATCCAGGACACAATTTGAGAAATCCTGCTTTACATTATGGCCTAAGCCTCTAACAATTCTCCAAATATGGTTTGGTTTTTGGGTCTCATTCTGTTTGTAAAACTGTATAATTGTGTTCATTTGGTGTTGCCTTGCCCAGATCCGGTATTTATTTAGCATGTCTGTGCGGGAGAGGAACAGCAGCCGTTATCTCCAGTGATAATAGCCATGTGACATAAGAGGATCCGTCAGTGTGGGTCCATCCATGTTTTGGAGAAAAAAAGGCGGGGAGAAAAACAGAGTTAACAACATGGAAAAGCAATGCAGAACCGGCTGTGACCAGATTTACTGAATAAAAACATTTTAGCCAAGTCATTATGAGTGATAACTACTATAAATAATGAAAGCATTGTGGATTTGTCTCACGTAGGCTACACACATACACTCAAAACAATTTGCTAACATGCTGATATGCTAAAAAAACACTAGAAAATATGTTTTTAAACATATACATTTGTATGGGTAGATAATTTTATATTTTAAACGTGACATATCATGAAAATCTGACTTTTTTCATGTTTAAGTGCTATAACTGGGTGCCCAGTGCATCTACCAACTCAGAAAACGTGAAAAAAAAAAAAAAAGTTACTTTATTTTGGTAAGCCTTTTTCTGCAGGCATTTGAAAAAACAACAAGCAGAGACAAGAGAGCAGTGGATTTATTGATTTATTTACTGTATATTACACTGCTGCCACACAGATCTAATATAAACATGCAATTTCTTTCCCAGCTGTTTACCTTCACAGACATAACCAACTATTTTGTAACTCCTGTGTTTTTAACAAAAACGAGTGTATTTGACAGTTTAAGGGCAATAAGACATGAAAGAGAACTTAGTTTACTACTCACATGCCGTGTGACAGACGCTTTATACGCACGTGGTTCAGATGTGTGCGCTAAGAGAAACTGTTTATCAGAAGTTTAAACTAATATGGTTTAAAATGCATGATTTCAGTGTGATAGACATGATAATCAAAACCAAGCAGATGTTTTTTGTCAGAGTATCTGAGGTACAAGTTATAAGGGCGCAGCCCTATTCTGGAAAAGGGGGCGGGGAGCAGCAGCTCATTTGCATTTAAAGAGACATGCATGAAAACAACGTGTTTCTGCTTCCACTCAAAATGGGCATGTTCAAAATGATAAATAAATTATCTGTGGGGTGTTTTGAGCTGAAACTTCACAGGCACATTTTGGGGACAACTGAGACTTACATTACATATTGTAAATTTTTTTCTGTATTCTCTCTCTTTTGATGCGGAAAACGTCACGTGAATATATGATTTTATGTGCACCTTCTGATTCACCTGTGCAGTGTAAAGATGACTATGATCTGTTTTGTGACAGATCATGTTGGGTCAACTGTGGCTAGATTCACAGAAAATGTACATAAACTGGAAAAAAAACATTCTTTTCCATCTTTTCCAGTTCCTCTTTAGTTGCTGCATTTTACTTTTGAATGGCAGAATATTCAAGCTATAGTCGAGTAAGGTAAGACAATTTAGAAAATGACCAGCAGTCAACTGTTCCTGCCAATAAAAATGTCTAAGGTTATGCTATATGGAATCAGTTATGTAATTGCTGGAGACGGCCAAGAAGAATACGTCAGCATATGGAAACCTCAATTATATCTTTTGGCTGCATTGCATTGGACAACATATTACTCTGATTTCATCCACTATTCAGTGCGACCAATATGATCAGTTGCTTTTTTTTAAAAAAAAAGAAAGAAACAGAAAAGAAAACAGCATGGTATCAGACTGTGTAAGTTGGATGGGTCACAGACATGCATAGAAGAGGAACTGATAAAGACACCACACTGTTATTTTAGACAGTATTTCAGACGTGATTCGCATCCAAAACTCACTGGCGTGTAATGATGACAGCAGATTGTCTGTCATGTGTGGACCTCCTCCCCTTTGCTGAGTCTCATGTGAATGTGCGAGACCTGTGCAATGGCTCATGACGGGGATCCAAGCACGTTCTCAATGAGATAAATCTGCAAATGCATTTTCCACTTATCTGCCTTATCTCCTGGAGCCATCCCTGCCTCTTTCCACCCGTTTCTTTTTAAAAACACTGCGCAATTCCAGCTCTTTTAAAAGGATGATTCATTGGGATTTTGTATTTACAGTTATTTTCGCCTCATCGGCTTCCAAAGCAACCAGTCCAACCACAGTTTCCTAGAGTAGAGCATTAGACACTTTTCTTTTATATTAATTTAATATTAATATAATTTCATATTAATTGTTTTAATAAATAAACAAAATATGGCTGTTTTCTCATATATATTTACACACATTTTGCACACACTACTGTTCAAAATTTTGGGGCCAGTAAGATTTTTTAATATGTCTCTTAATCAGAAATACAGTAAAACTGTAATATTGTAAAATTACTATATCATGCTATTATTATTATATTAACTACAAAATCGATTTTTGAAATTTGTGAATCGATGCAAATCACTAGAAGACTGAATCACGATTCATATGTAAATCGATTTATTTCCCCCACCCCTAGTTTTTATATCTTAATTTATACCCCTAAAAGGGCAGCGTATGCCATGAGATAGAAACATTTAGTGACAGATTACAAAAAATGTAAGCATTTAATTCATAAATTTTCATTGTAAACCTTATAAGATAATGCTGAACAACAGCTTTTTAATCAGGTAAGTCCCCTCCAACATGTGCAAATATGAAGAAATGAGACCTACACTTTGCCTGCCTCTACCCACAGCCTCTCAGATGTTTGTGTCCCCCAGGATACGTCGCCCCTTTTAGGGTTAAAAAAAAATACATTTCCTGGAGTTTGACTGACAGATGATTTGACCAATCATAACACTAAATTTTTCATACTTTTGTCCAACAAACAAACCAAATAGAAGAGTAGATTAATGTTGGTGGACATAAACTTGATAAATGTGTACTGACGTCTTTCCACGGTTGAAACAAGATACCTTCTGATGTTCCTTCATGTTTATTTCATGCTATAACTAATAATGAGGAAGAGATGATCGGTTCATGTCCACTTGAACTGAGGCGCAACAGCGATCTGTCACGACACATTAAGGAGCCACAAAACAGTATTTGTTGTCTGAATTTCTTAAAACATGCCAAGATTTGAAAACTGAGAACTAAAGTAACCTGCTCTGTCTTGTCTGTCGGTGTGTTGTCAGTTTTCTCTTTGCTCCACGATGTATTTTTCACTGTGTGAGAACACAATGTGTGGTGTGAGAGCTCCACACTGTAAAAAATAAAAAACACAATTTGTTGAGTCAGCTTAAAATAATTTGTTACCCTGCTGCCTTAAAATTTTAAGTTCAGTCAACTAAAATAAGTTTAGTCAACTTGAAATGTTAAGTTGTACTAAGTAACAACTTATATATTTGTGTTTGCTAAACTTAACAGATGGGTAAGTAACCCAGCTGCCTTAAAATTTTAAGTTGATTCAACTCAAATATCTAAGTTGTTACGTAGTATAATTTAACATTTTAAGTTGAATAAACTTTTTTTGAGTTGGCTGAACTTAAAATTTTAAGGCAGCCAGGTTACAAATTATTTTAAGTTGACTCAACAAATTGTTTTTTACAGTGCATGGCTTGTCGGACATAGCAACAGTTACAAAGGGGGGCGGGGCTTTGCGAAAGGTCAGTTCCATTTTGTATTTAATTGTGGAAAAGTCTGCAGTACCTAATGTGTAACTTATATGGAATAAAGGATGTAAATGAGGTTTAATATTTTAATATTTAATCCAAACTTTTTAATAACACTCCCACAATGATCGAATGACCAGTATTTTTAAACGGTGGGCAGCATGAGATGTAAGAGAAAGGTTGGACAGCTCATTAAGACAAGTTGCAGTGTGGTAGACGCTCTAATCTTCTATAATCCCTGTTGTCTCAAAGGCAACATTCCCATCTCCTGTCGTCCACGCTCTGCTATTTTCCAGTGCTCAACTCATTATATTCTAATTATCAGCGATTGTGTTTCGCCCCTTCGGCATGAAAGATAGAATGAATAAAAATATCAGTGTTTTTCTAAGGTCCACGTCATTGGCGGTGGAAGAATAGTAGACACTGGAGTACAGACACATCTGTTTATTTCAAGTGTGAACGTGGCCATGGGCGAATAATCTGATAGACTAATTCTGAGAGAATGCGATCTTTTCTTTCCTTTCATCTGGAAGGATTTGCACAGTGCGTGTTTGTAGTAGTTTGTTATTGTTTGATTTTAATCAGACATAAAAAAATACTATGTTGCAATTCCCACAGATGTCTTCTGCTGCATAAGGGCTGCAGCTGTAATAGATACAACAGCTGGGCTAATGCAGTTATGAGTCATGTTAATGGTTATTGCGTGCTTCTGGACTTTATCTGCTTTTATTATTTTTGGTGTGTATTTATGACTTCATACCCTGGTACCTTGGGAAAGATGGTGATAGCTTCTGTGTTTTTGAGTGCACATGAACCCTTCTGATAGAATCCATCTATCTCTATGGAGATTCAAAAGGGTGATCAGTGGAACAATTGACTTGTGCATCTGCATCATGACAGCTGGGCTCACCCTATTAGTATTCAGTTCGAGGCCTGGTGAATGCAGCCACTTTCCAAAGAGACACGCATTCAACTCAAGCATATTGTCACAGATCAAGTCCATCTATCATGGTGTTCCTGGTCCTGAGCATCCCTAAACCATCAAACATTTACCAGCTATAGTCTGGTTCAAAGGCATTGGACTGTGAGAGTCAGAGACAGATCATATTTCTGATAAAGTCTGACAACACTAGTGAAATTTAAGCTAGTTACAAGAACAGCCATATGTATGTAAGGTTAATGTTTAACAAGTTGAGACTCAGAGCGCAGCAATGTAACCTTACAGAGATCAACAGCAGCGTTTCCATAGAGCCCTCTAAAGTCTCACAGTGACCCAAGGCCGACATGCCAGTGATCCCAGCTCCCCTTTGTGCCAGGTTACTAAACGCTAGAGTGATCAAAACAGGGCCAAGTCCCGCCTCCTCCATCCCTCTCTTTTCAGCCCCCCCTTTCTCTCTCTCTTTCTTGTTCGTCTGTCCACTGCCTCCCAGGCTGTCTGTCTCCAATAGTGATGTGCGGGGAACAATGGTGAACTCTTTGTACCATGAAGTGCTATGGAGGCAGGGCTGCATGAAAGGGGCGCTTTCAATAAAAAGCCTTTAAGAAACGATGGGAGACATTTTTCTCTGCTAAATTATTGCTGTTTGGTTGAGTGTATTAAACATGCTGATAACAAGTGACATGCATTATTATGGGAGATAACTGAGACAGCATGTAGCTAACACCAGCTCCTGTTACTACTGAAATAATGAGTAGCTCAACTGTGACCTTTAGGATGAATGTCCAATGACCAAGCTCCCTCATACATATTACATCAGATTATTAAGTGCGTTTGGCTGCGTGGTGCTGACAATAGAGAGCTGGCCACAAATCACTTTAAACGCAGCCCAGTCAAGGTTTTTAAGACCAGGATGGTGAGTACTGACGCCACCCAGGCAGCCTTTGAGTGATTTTAGGCCTGTTTATCTGAGGCCCAAACAATCAGTTAACTGCCTCCTACTTTGTAACTTATTTCAAGTGAAATACTTATGTGCTTCTGTTTTTTTCTCCTGCAAAGCAAGATTTTGTCTCGTATTTCTGCTATATCTCTATTCTAAATGTGTGTTATTGACTTTATTGTGAACAATTCATGTGGATATGTTTCATTTCATACATTTTTTTTCGTCTAAATATCATAATTCAGTCTTTTCTCTGATGATGTATGCCAGACTTCTCCAATCAATTCACATCTGCATCCATCTAATCAACAACCGATGGACAAAATCAAGTCTCTGGTCTACGTTTTTTCTTTTTTGATATTTGAATGTCTATTTCACTCAAATGTAAGAAATGATCTGTTGATCTGTTGCTAGTACTTCTATTACATTGCAAAATTAACAAAATGAATGCAAGTCCCAAATGTTATTCTAAACCTGTAAGACTTTCATTCATCTTCAGAACACAAATTAAGATATTTTTGATGAAACCTGAGAGCTTTTTAAGCCTGCATAGACAGCAGTGCAACTGACACGTTCAAGGCCCAGAAAGGTAGTAAGGACATCGATAAAATAGTCCATGTGATGTCAATGATTTAACCTTCATTTTATGAAGCTACTAGAATACTTTCTGTCTGCCAAGAAAGAAAAATTACGACTTTATTCAACAGTTTCTTTTCTTCCTTGTCAGTCTTCAATGCGCGTGTAGTGAGTGATTGAATTATTCCCTCAACTAATTTGTCCAAACTGTGTTCCTTCAGTTCCTTAAATAATCATTCAGTGAAAGTTGCATATTTGTTTATTAGTTCTAATTAAATACCCGACAGTGTGAACAAAAATGAGTGTGCAAACGCAAGCATGTCATTTTAGCTTGTTTTTAGATCTCTCATCTTTCAGCTCTTTCATTGTGAATCATGTCCAATTTCGTGTTGGCTGAGATAATGAGCAAGCTTTTTACAACCAGAAAGCGAAACATGAGGCTGTAATCATAGTTGTGTACGAAAACGATTACAAATGCTCACTATTTTACCACCTCTAGTGTTTATTTCTGTTGGAAACTGTACTTATTGATACATATTTCGCATCTTGTGAAAAAAGTGAATGAGTGAACGAGTGATTGATTGTGAAGCGAGTGAACAAGAATAATTTGTTCAAAACAAAGAATCATTCATGAAATGAAACACAAATATGTGAACTTTCAGTGAACGAAATCCAACGACTTTACATATCCAACACAGGGCTCATGTAAGCTCAGTGTCTAGTGAAAGTTTTCTTCCTTTTCACCACGTTAATCTGTCAAGCCTACGAGTAGCTTTCGCCTTTTTTGGACAGAAAACAACGGCGGTATTCAGTGCGGTTGTGATTTAGAGTGTGCTACTTGGTCCCAGAGTTAAATCTTTTGCATTTGTCTGCATAGAGGATACTGTGCTAAAGGATAAACAACCGCTTAACAGCATGCTGCGTTTGAAAGTCAGAAACACTGATGCACTGATCGTAGATGAAGGCACCCAGTCAAAACCCTCGCTGTTAATGCAAGGCACGACTTTCTGGTGTGTTTTCCCAGTCACCTTAAACTAACAAGCCATATGTTGTTGTGCAAGGCACTGAAAAAAAAAATCAGGAATCTGCTTGTGTCTGTGCTGTTTATGCTATTAGTGTCATAAAGAGTGGATTGATTCCATATTTAAGGGCTCAGACTCAAACAACCTGTAGAGTAACTGGAAACTCTTAACATACTACAACATAAAGTACCACAACATTTGTTTAATATGTAGACAGTTGGATGCATCTACATAGCATACAAACTCTTCAACACCTGCAAAGAAGTAACTACTAAGCATCTAATTTCTTCAAAACATGCCTTCATTTTAACATTCCAAAAGAAAATTGGGCAAAACAAACTAAACAATAGCATTTCTAGTCCTGTCGTGACAGCGGTTGCGATACTGTTCTGTGCTATCGCACATTCTTTGCCCTGAGGTTTAACCTGGCACAGATGCAAGCCTTTCTAATCATTGCTTTGAGCTGACAAAACCTCCCACATTTCAAAAATAACATCCTGGTGCAGACAGTGTGATGACAATTTTAGATTCCAAGGACAGTTAACTTCCCTTCTTCCTGGTTACCATTGTGCTCTTGTGATAGCAGAGCTCCTCAGGGATAAATGCGACCCCCCTTTTTCCATACCACAAACTCACAGTGACTTAGGAAGAGCTTGTGGGACGCTGTAGTACAACATATATGTGTTTACTACAGTTGTGACTGGATGGTACCTTCTAAAATTGACTGAAATCATCATTATATACTTAAATTGGTCACACAGCCATATGATAATATGTGCACTGCCGTATACATATATGGTGTGCACTGTTCTGAAATGAGGAGGCAAAATCCTTATATACATATATACATACATATATAAATCAAATGTAAATTCATGTCCCAGGCATTGCTTAGTTAAATAAACATAACATACACTATCAGTAAATATTTATATTTTTCTATATTTTTACATGAACAATAATCATTTTCTATTTATTAAAGCCAAGTATGAATCTCATCAAGTTAGTTTTAAGCATTTTATATTTATTCCAAAATAACAACTCAGTGGCGTACCAATTTAAACTGTATATTTTATTTGTCTACTTACATTCAGATATTCTATTTAATAGTTAACTTTTAAATATTACTGATTTTTTTCCAGATCATCAGTCATCAAAGCTGGTAAATATTGGTCACAAACACAGAGATTTACTTTAAATTTAACCTAGCTGAGTACTCACTAAAAACTCCCACAGATCATGTTTTCAGGGCATTTTAAGTGTTATTTTTACTTAACAAAGTGGTTATATCTAAGTGTGTGAGTGGTCGCTGTCTGTCAATGTTTTTAAAAACGAATGATTTATACATTTTTAATATTGTATTTTGCATTGTTTATTTTTGTACTGTTTTTTCTCATCTAATATTTTAGATGAAAGAAATGATTTGAAGAACCTAAAAATAGTTTTGTTAGACATTTTTGATGACTTCATAATTCTCATATTTAGAATAGAATATATGAATAAAAACTAATTGGTAGGCCCATGTGTGTGCAAATGTTTGACTTGTAGCGTACATGACTGTATACATTAAAGTATGTTAACTCCAGTGGTTTATTTACATGTTGAGACAGCTCAGTGAGCTCAGATTCCTTTGTTCAGTCATATATCTTTGACATGTATAGAGAGCCAGGAAGGATCTAAAACAAACAGGACATGTGAACATAGAAAAGAGATCTGCAGCCTATACATCCTGATGCATTATGCAATGAACCCAGGACCAATGCACAGCCATCTGGAGAAGATATGGCACTTCTTCTTCAGGCAGCCTCGTTTTTGGGTGTTGAAATGATATTGGATTTTCTAAAAGAGCTTCAAGTGTCTCAGCTGGAATGCCTTGATGACAGTAATGGTTGGCTCTCCAGTAAGAACTCCCTGACCTTTTTGCCTGTTGATTTCAAATGAGCTATTTTTTTTAAATGAAAGGAAAGCATGAACTGATTATACCATCACTGAAAGATTAAACAAAACCATTTTATGTAATACTCTTTGTTTCATATGCTCCACATTATGTTTGTGTGTAATAACATCCATTAGTCATTACTGAATGACATGTGGTCTACAATTTATAGAGGGCAATTTACATCAACCATAAAGAACTGTTTCCCAAGCATTCATGATATGCTTTCAAGTATGAAATCTTGATTCCATTTAGAAAGTTTTGACTCCACCACGCTATTTTCCTGATCAGTCCTGTGTAGTCCCTGTTGCAATTATGGATTCTGGGGTTAATGTAAGGGTAACATACACTCACAATTAGAAAATGGGGATGTAAAAACAAAATATAATTTATTAGTTGTGAAAGGTACAAAGAGATCAGCCCTGTAAAATCTGGTTTAAATTATGAGTTAGTGTAGTTGTTGAGAACAGATGCAACTCGCATATATAACTAACTACCACCCTCTGGTGGTTACTTAAAAGCAGTTTTGCAGTAAACCAGCAGCCAGTTGAATAAACTACACTACCAGTCAAAAGGTTTTGAACAGTAAGATTTTTTATTTTTTTTTTAAATGCAAAAACAGTAAATTTTTAAAATATTTTTACTAACCACTTTTATTTGAATATATTTTAAAATGTAATTTATTCCTGTGATTTCAAAGCTGATTTTTAGCATTATTATTCCAGTCACATGATCCTTCAGAAATCTTTAATGTTCTAATATTAACATTATAAACATTATAACATTATAAATGTCTTTATCATAACTTTGGATGAATTTAAAGCATCCTTGCTAAATAAAAATATTAATTTCTATATTGTCTTTCCAAAAATTTTAATTCAGATAAATGCTGATCTTTGGATCGTTCTATTCATCAAAGAATCCTAAAAAAAAAAGTACTAAATTTTTTTAAATATTGATAATAATAATAATAATGTTTCTTGAACAGCAGTATTAGAATGATTTCCGAAGGATCATGTGACACTGAAGACTGAAATAATGATGCTGAAAATATAGCTTTGATCACAGGAATAAATTGCATTTTAAAATATATTCATTTTAATTGCATTTTAATATATATACTGTATTTTGGATCAAATAAATGCAGTCTTGGTGAGCAGAAGAGACTTCTTAAAAAAACATTTAAAAAACTTACTGTCCAAAAACTTTTGACTGGTAGTGTACTTAAACTAGTCTTAAAAGTTAGTCATCCAAGTTTTTTCTTCAAGACTGGTCATAACTGTTTAAAGTCAGTTATATAAAATGGTATATTGATCTAATTTAAATCTAAAAAAAATTGTAAGACTCATTACAACTTGGTTAAAGTCAAACTAGTTCTTAAGACACAGTATTAACATTGTGACAACGTTTATGCAACTGGCCCCAGATCAAAATAATGTATAAGAAGTTTTAATAGAAAATGCACAAATCTTTTACATTTCTGTCAAATACAGTAAAAACATAGATCTAAATAATAATAATAAAAATCCTAAGAATTAAAAATAACATGCGTTATTTATTTATTTAAATTACTTTTAGAAAAATCGTGCATTTTGTGTCATTTGCAAAGAACGCTTGACCTTTATTTTGAAAGTCTTAACAGGAAGTAGCTGCTCCACAAACTTCCGACAAGGATGCGCGAAACCCTCTAAGGGATTTCCCTTTATTTGGTATCCTTGTTGACTGCCTTGAGAGAGAAAAACACAGTATAAACAGGCTAGAAACACAGCGCCAGTCATGTCAGAGACTTACGGTAGGGTGACTAATTTTCCTTTTCTCCTGCCACACTTCTTTTCGACAGCATAGCATGAATTTTAGCAGGTGTCCCGAGCTCATTCATCACAGTATTTGCTTACAAGCTGTGTTCAGTGCCAGCTAGGCAGCCGCTATCTGTCTGCCATATGTTTCATCTGTCGACGCCATTCATATAAGTGTTTATTTATCTCTGATTAGGCAATTAAAACAGTACTGACAGTAACAATTACTATGGAAAGACCGTTATTTATTTGGATATAACCTGGATGTTATGATAACTCTGTTTAATGTGTAGATTAGATTATGACCAGTTTCAATAGCCTCTAGCCTGATTAATGTTTTGATATAGTAACATTCCTATACTTTCCAAATTATTATGAGAATTCAATGCAGTTTTTGACAAAACGTCTTTATTGTTTTTGTTTTTCCTCCTCTTTAGATTTCCTGTTTAAGTTTCTAGTGATCGGAAATGCAGGAACTGGAAAATCTTGTCTGCTTCATCAGTTTATAGAAAAAAGATGTATGTCACCTGTTATCTTATTATGAAACATTCAGAAACAAATCTATACAATGTTACACACGTGACTGTTTTGTTGATAATGTCTTTTCCTTGTTCCTCCAGTCAAAGATGACTCGAATCACACGATTGGGGTCGAATTTGGCTCGAAGATAATCAGTGTGGTCAATAAGTTTGTTAAGCTCCAGATCTGGGATACAGCAGGACAGGAGCGTTTCAGGTGTGTTCATACAGCTGTCATATTTGTAAAACTTTCCCTCGTAAATTGGCCGTGTTTGTAAGGACCACAGTGAGATTTGGCTTATGATGATAAGTTCCAGATTTGTTCTTAGGCAGTCAGATGGTGGAGCATTTGGTGAGGGAGTGATTCAAGTCCAGATTGAATGTAGGAGTTTATAGTACTTTGCACAGATTCATTTGTCAGCGCTATCAACATGCACTTAATTTGCACTGAACGTTTGCCAGAAGCTTCCTCAGAGCCAAAATAACCTCAGCGCATTTAAAGTAAAAATATGCTGATGTCACACAAACCAGCTTTTTTAAAGTAGTTTTTGTGTTTATACATAGCTTAGAGACTTATTATAAAGATTAAAAAAAAAAAAAAAAAGCTTTTTTTTTTTTTTTTTTTTTTTTTTTTTTTACGCAGAGAACCAATTAAGCCAAATATGCCCCTGTTGTAAAAAAAATGACAATTTATTATATAAAAATATATATACAGAAACCCTTTTTTAAAATATATTTTCAGGTTTTTTATTTTAGTTTTAGTAAAAAAAAGTTTTGTTTTAGTTTATTTCAATTTTAGTTTTAATTATAAACTTTTAGTTTTTTTGCGTGGCAACATTTTTAATTTTTAATTATATATATATATATGTATATCTATCTATATATGTATATGTATATGTAATTTTGACATGTATATAAAATCTTAATATATATTATAATTTGAAATTATATTTTATATATTATATTACTATTTTGTATATATATTGTATATATACAATATATATATATATATATAATTTTTTTTTTTTTTAATATAGTTTTGGGTAACAATGACAATGTACACAATGCCCCTGAGTGAAAGCTAGTTCTTTCACTGGTAAAGTGAAAACAGATTGTTTCCCATAACATATATAATATTATATAATGTATACATTTATATTATTTTTACATTTATATAAAATCTTAATATATTTTATAATATGAAATTATATTTTATATATTATATTACAATTTTGTATATATATATATTTGTATATATTTGTGTGTGTGTGTGTATATATGTATAAAGATAGATAGATCGATAGACAGATAGATTTATTTATAGTTTTAGGTAACAATGACAATGTACACAATGCCCCTGAGTGAAAGCTATTTCTTTCACTGGTAAAGTTAAAACTGATTGTTTTTTGTTACAGTTACATAATTATTTTCTAAAAAATCACAAGATTGCTTGAAGCAAAATATTATGCAATTAGTCTCTTCTTCAGACAGCACAGAGAAGAGCTTTTGGCACTGTTGTGCTCTTGTTTGCAGCTGCAGCTCATTTTATTATACATTATTGTGTGATAAAACATTCTCATGTTTATTTTAGAATTATGAGGCTTTATAGCAGATACTATGCTGTAACCATTCAGTAAAACATGCTGTAGACTGAACAGAAATGTGTCAATCTGGCTAATTTTGGAAGGAGGTCTGAACCATACAGTCCTGCTATTGTTAGCAGATGTGGTTTGACTAGCGGTCAATTGATATTGATTTTGTAGCACCTAGTGACGCTGTCTAGACGGCAGGGTTGCTGATTGCTGATATAATACCAGTATATAATCCAGAGTACTATTTAATGTCATTAACGTCATTTGGTTGTCAATGTTTTAGCACTTTCTTTGTTTTAGTACTTGCATTCGCTTTCTTCATTATAGTACTTTAATGAATTCCAGCTGCATTATTTCCTCATTGGTTATTCTGTTTGAAGTTAAATGTGTTTGTGAATGGCAATTCAGCCTTTAAGCAAGCATTTATTTTACATAATATTTGCTCAAAATGAACTAAATTATACACTCTTCCAAAGTTTAGGGTCAGTAACATGTTTTAATGTTTTTAAAGGATGCCTCTTATGCTCACCAAGGCTGCATTTAGTTGATTTAAAAAACAGTAAAAACTGTAGTATTGTAAAATATTACTACACTTTACAATAGCTGTTTTCTAATTTAATATATTTTAATATGGAATTTATTCCTGTGACAGTGTTGAATTTTTAGCAGCCATTACTCCAGTCTTCAGTGTCTCATGATAACATGACAAATATTTCTTATTATTATCATCAGTGTTGATTGTTGATTGGTTTATTGCAACTTTGTTGAAATAATAGCATTAAAGGAGAAGTCCACTTCCAGAACAATAATTTACAGATAATGTACTCACCCCCTTGTCATCCAAGATGTTCATGTCTTTCTTTCTTCAGTCATAAAGAAATTGTTTGGTTTTTTTTTTTGGTATTTTTCGACGATAGGACAGTGGAGATATGACAGGAAGTGAGTGGGACAGAGAGAGAGGTGGTGGGATTGGGAAAGGTCCATGAGGCGGGATTCGATCTCGGGATACCCAAGGTGCAATTGCACCATATGGCTATCGGCGCAGACAGACATGGATTTTTCTCCATATAATGGACTGCTATGGTGCCCCGAGTTTGAACTTCCAAAATACAGTTTAAATGTGGCTTCAAACGATCATAAATGTGATTGTGAATGATCCCAGCCGAGGAAGTAGGGTCTTATCTAGTGAAACGATCGGTTATTTCATTTTTAAAAAATAAAATTTAAATGCTTTTTAATCTTGAACGCTTGTCTCATCTTGCTCTGCCTGAACTCTGTGTATTCTGACTCAAGACAGTTAGGGTATGTCGAAAAACTTCCATCGTATTTTATCCCTCAACTTCAAAAGTAATTTCAAAATCATCCTACATCGCTGCAGAAGTACCAACCCAGTCTTTGCAAAATTAACATGCAAAGAAGATCAAACACCCTCATGAACCGAAAAAAAACAGAGTTCAGGCAGAGTGAGACAAGACGAGCATTTGACATTAAAAAGTATTATTGTATTATTTTTATGAAAATAACTGATCGTTTCGTTACATACAACCCTCATTCCTCGGCTGTGATCATTTACAACTGCATTTGGGATCGTTTGAAGCCACATTTAAACTACATTTTGGAAGCTCAAACTCGGGGCACCATAGAAGTCCACTATATGGAGAAAAATGCTCAAATGTTTTCCTTAAAAAACATAATTTCTTTACGACTGAGGAAAGATAGACATGAACATCTTAGATGACAAGTACATTATATGTACATTTTTGTTCTGGAAGTGGACTTCTCTTTTACAAATAATGCTAAGCTTTTGAATGGTAGTGTATTTGGAGAAAAAAGTATTATTCTGTTTCCAAAACTAATTGTGAATGCCAGTGATCTCTTAAATGAGCAAATATCAGCCACATAATTGTTTGGCTGATACATTAGTTTATCACTAGTTTTGTCTGTCTGTTCTCCTCAGGTCTGTAACACGCAGCTACTACAGAGGGGCAGCAGGAGCTCTTCTCGTGTATGACATCACTAGGTAAAGTCACACTGGATCTGCATAATATTGTGTATTTTTTTTTTTTTTTCCCAGGTATTCATATGTTTCTGGATGTATTACCCAGAGCTATACTATGGTATGCATTTATAGATTCATAAGTGTAATGATTTCTCATGCTTTCTCTCTCTTGATGTTAGTCGAGAAACATACAACGCTCTGACCAACTGGTTGACAGATGCCAGGATGTTGGCCAGCCAGAACATAGTGATCATACTGTGTGGAAATAAGAAAGATCTGGATGCTGATCGTGAAGTCACCTTTCTGGAGGCCTCACGCTTCGCTCAAGAGAATGGTATGTCAAACAAGACGTTCCCCGCTGGTAACAATTATACTGAAGTGTAGCAGCACCCAGGTGTTTAAATGGGTGCCGTCGGAATGAGAGTCCAAACAGCTGATAAAAACATCACAATAATCCACAAGTAATCCACGTGACTCCAGTCTATCAGTTAACATCTGATGAAGGGAAGAGCTGCATGTTTTTAATAAACAAATCCATCATTAAGATGTTTTTAACTTCAACCCATTGCTTTTGGCTAAAATTCCAGTCCTCTATCCATGATATCCTTTATTTTTGTAGCTCAAAATGATGTTATTTGTCAGTATATCTACTTTCATATTGTGACTTTACCACTAGAGGTCACTACAGGATAGTATTACTAACATAAACATGAAGAGCCCACTGGTGAACCAGTATAGACTCACATCATTGAGGTCACAAGGCCTAAACAGTGATTGGTTATTGGTGCATTAACACTGTGGATTTACTGAGTGCTTATGATTTGTGAGTTAAATTATTAAAACAGTGTGCATTAATTTAAATAAAGCTGAAATAAAATATAAATATTGAATGAAAACATACATTTAGAAATGAAATAAAATAAGTGAACTATGAAAAAACTATTACAAAAATGAATAAAATGAACTAAATGAAACAAAATACCTCAAGTAGAAGTACTAAAATGACTAAAGCCAAATATAAAAAAAGGTACATAGAAATAAAAATGACAAAAGCACATAACAAAATTAATCAAACAAAAATTAAAGTGAAAGCTGAAAATACAGGAATAAAGTCCATTTCAAAATATTAATAAATACTATACTTAGATATAAATAATAATACTAAATAAACACTATTACAGAATATTTCGCAATATAATTTCATTCTTTTTTTATGAGAATGCATTCAGTGAATATTATTAATTTAAATAAACAGACATAATTGTAATCTTTACTTTCAGAGCTCATGTTTTTGGAGACCAGTGCTCTAACGGGGGAGAACGTGGAGGAAGCTTTCGTCCAGTGTGCTCGGAAAATCCTTAACAAAATAGAGTCGGGTACGAAAATGCCAGTGCCTTGTGCTGTTACTTATAAGCTTACAAAAACATTTGAATCATGCTGCTGTGTTTTTTTTTATTTGCTTGTGTAGGCGAGTTGGACCCGGAGCGGATGGGTTCAGGAATCCAGTACGGAGATGCAGCGTTGCGGCAGCTGCGTTCTCCCAGACGGGCTCAAGCAGAGAGCGTGCAGGAGTGTGGCTGTTAACACAGATCCCAGACAGCTGATCAATCAGGTGAAGGTCCAGAGGGTTTACAGTACTTTCTCTCTCTCTGCTTGCTTTTCAGATCTGAGGTTTTAATATTAGAAGCTGTCCTGAGGGGTTTCAGTAATTTTTTTTTAACATTGAGATGTGCAATGGTTTATTTTTTTATGTTAATTTTCTACTTGTTGCTAATATTATAACACTGATGTCTAAAAAGGTCTGATATGAGTGTGAGAGTTTGAATGCATGAGGGTGATAGAGGGCTGTTCTTCCTCCGCTGGCACTCTGTAGCACTCACGACGGCAACATCCACTAAAAATAGCTGTGCTGCATTCAGATTTAATCAGATACAGTTGTTCACATTTCTCAGAACATCATTCCCTGCATATTAGATTTACGTGTCTTGTTGTGTGGGGTAATGGTTGTCTTCTGTTCAGTGTCCTTGTCGTTTTATCAGTAATTGAATCATATTTGAAATTTTTAGTCTTTAGCTGGAACTTTCATTTTTCTTTCACTATTTCCCCCTCAGTATTTTAATTTCCTAAACGATTGTGTGTTTTTTTTTTAAACATCGAGTCACTTAAATGTTAACAACATAAGAATCTAAGTTGACATTAACAATGAAAAAAAGAAAACAAGACAATGGTCCTGAAAATATGAATATAACATTTAGTTAATAATCAGTTGTAAAACCACTTTTATATAGATTGTTGGATTGAACTGAATGAGACATTACACAAATGACAAATTACTTTACATTGAAACCTTTACTGGTTGTGTTTCTTGAATGAGGCCCAATTTTTCCATTTACTTATTTTACATTAATTTCTGCTCACTACTAGTTTAGCTCTTCTCATTACCTTTTTCAAAAGGATGTTGTTTGTTTTCTATTTTATAGTAAAAAAAATTCTGGTAACACTTTACAGTTAGATTCTGTATGTTAGCAAATGCAATACTTTTACAGCATTTACTAATCTTGATTCATGTTCATTTCTAGGTAAATTACCATTAAAAAATTCAAAACCATTTTCAACATTGATTGAACTGAACTGAAATTCAGCTTTGCTGTCACATCTTTTAAAATATATTAAAAACAAAAACAGTTTGAATATTACTGTTTTTATTGTATTTTTATTAAAGGGTTACTCCACCCCAAAATGAAAAATTTTTCATTAATCACTTACCCTCATGTTGTTCCAAACCTGTAAAAGCTTGGTTCATCTTCGAAACACAATTTAAGATATTTTGGATGAAAACCTCTTGTGACTGTCCCATTGACTGCGAAGTAAATACCACTGTTAAGGCCCAGAAAGTATGAAAGACATCGTCAAAATAGTCCATCTGCCATCAGTGGTTCAATCTGAAAATACTTTTGTACGCAAAGAAAAAAAAATAACGATTTTATTCAACAATTTGTCTCCTACACGTCAGCATAGCGCCATTTTGGAGAGTATCCACTGGACGCAAACTGCATACGCCGTTCTGTGTCAGTCGCACCACACAGATACGTTTTCCACATATATTTATGGTTTGATTGGCCTACATCGGATACTCTCCAAAATGGCGCTACGCTGACGTGGAGGAGACAAATTGTTGAATCAAATTTTTTTTTCTTTGCGTACAAAAAGTATGCTTCATAAAATTTAGATTAGACCACTGATGGCAGATGGACTATTTTGACGATGTCTTTCATACTTTTCTGGGTCTTGACAGTGGTATTTACCTGGCAGTCAATGGGACAGTCACAAGCCTCCTGGTTTTAATCCAAAATATCT
The DNA here is from genome assembly GCF_022985175.1 of Labeo rohita. Taxonomy (NCBI): domain Eukaryota; kingdom Metazoa; phylum Chordata; class Actinopteri; order Cypriniformes; family Cyprinidae; genus Labeo; species Labeo rohita. The sequence goes on along the minus strand of NC_066881.1, from coordinate 17,338,360 downwards.
TAAATTGTGTTCCAAAGACAAACAAAGCTTTTACGGGTTTGGAACGACATGACGGTAAGTGATCAATGACAAAATTTTCATTTTGGGGTGGCATAACCTTTCAAATAAATGCAGCATTGCTGAGTATAAGAGACTTCTTTCAAAAATATTCAAAAATCTTACCAGCTTTTGAACAGTATGTATACCAGGGTCAGAAATTAACAAGGGCTTGTGGCAAAACTGCCACCAAAATGAACAAAAATGGCCCAAACATTCAGGACAAACGGGCAAAAAATGCCCCTGCACAATTAAACGACTGTCGCCACTAAAATAAAACATAAAAATAAATGAAAAGTGTCAGTTCGCAGAATTACCGTTAGACGTTCACACACACTGCGTCGGATTGCTTTTTCGCGCTGTTTTGTGCAGCATTGAGCCTTACAACCAATCAAACGTGTTTCTTAGTAATGCATTGGCCAATCAGAGGGGCTTAGATTAGTCAACGCTAAAAACGCCTGAGCTGTTGTTGATTGCGCATTCTCACGAATTCCCTCATCACAAAAAACAGTGCAGGTATGATGTAAATAAAAAAAGATTTTGTAGCTTCAGTGATTATACAAAAGTTTTTTTGCCTAACTTGTGCTAAAGTAGGCTAATGTAATGGACCGACATGTTTGTGAAGCCAGAATGTGACATGTCCAAAACGAAACAAAAACGTTTTATATTGCGTTCTGTCTTGATATTAATAATCATTACCATGTAAAGAGCAATAATCTCATAATAAGTCAGAATATTGCAGCCCTATGAGCTCCTGACTCTCACATGTATAATTTAGATACAATTTTAAACAGTCAGTTATACTGACAACAGTTTAAAATATGGATGAAAGTAAAAAATGCCCCTGAAATTCCAGGGGGCAAATATTGTATTAATCTAAAAATAAATGAACCTAGATTAAATGCTTTAAGAACGGTTGTTTACTAATGTATTATCAAATGCTATGAACTAAACTGTGATACCAAAATACTTTGATGCATGATGCATAATTTTAGCTGTAGTCAGTGTTTTCATAAACTGTGTCTGTAAATTAGCGCCTTTCCTTTCACCGCTGTCTGTAAAAGGATGTTGATAGCAACCCCACAGCATCTCGACTGTATTTGGCATGCCGTAGCAGAGAGGAACTCTCTTCAAGAAGAGCTGCTATTTTTGTCACTGACACCCACCAAACACCGCTCAAGTTTGCTTCTGCATGCCTTACGTACGACCGACGATGACGCAGCACCAGCACACGCATGTACAAACGGCCAAATGTTTCACCTTCTTCCGCCCCCTCTTGAGGACAAACAAGTCCTTCAAACCCCTTCACCCTCTTATCAGTCAGATGCCACATGAGAGACAGTGTCAGGGGAATGGATATATTTAACTCCAGATCCTCCCAAATGCTTTCCAAGGTTTCTGAGGAGCCTTATTTGGAATGCGAGCTAGAAATAGAGATTCAAGGTGTCTGAGGAAGATCCGGGCTGATTAGGAAGCAGCTCCTTCAGTTTGTAGAAGACCATCTATATGATTACCTGCACTTTTTCTGTGTCCTTTGGCTAAGGCAGGTTTCGTGAACACGAGGAGGAGGACATTAGTGGGGAGTTTGACGTACGGCTCATCGTGGTGGAGTGACTGTTTCCCTCACCTTACTTTTACTTCTGTTCTGACATGCCGGGGGGACCCCCTGCGCTCCAGAAGGCTCCGGAAAAATGTTTACTGTCCCCCTCGGGCCCAAGCCAAGACATCTGTGGTACCCAAAACCCTGAGGGTAGCTAAAAGACCAGGCCCTTGCCCCTGAGAATACTGCACTGAGCCCCTGCCCCGTCTTTCCCTCCTCCATATGTAGTTGTTGTGTAGAGAAGAGTTTCTATTATCACCGTGGAGCATGTTTCATGGTTGCAGTACTACGACATATTCATAAATGACTATATACAGCATATATATAGCTTAGGCATACTGCATCACTGCTTTACGGCACGCGCCTGTAAGTCGTATCAATGGAGTTTATCACACATTATCACATTGTTTGCTTTTTATTTTTTTTCCATGTCTGTTTAGTATTTTAGGAAAGGATACTAGAATGTTTCATAAAGACCATTTTTGACATTTATGTCAAGAAGTCTTTGTTTTTGTATTATAATTTACATTCAGAATGCAAAATTTAAGGGCCGGTGCATACTACCTTCATATCGCACTGTAATACATTGTCAGTATGAACAGCTTCAAAATCAGTGTTACATGCTCTATATTTATTGTAAAGCATTTTTGTGCTACAATCCCATTTTTAGGTGTCTGTTGGAATGACACTAATGTGTTTAAACCAATTTCTTTGTTTTCGAAATTAGATTGTGTTGTGGTTTCTCTCTCTCTCTCTTTTTTTTTTTTTTTTTTTTTTTTTTTGAGAAAATGTATTTTCTTATTTTTACTCTACTTGTCCCCTGTTCTCTATACATTTTAAATGAACATATCTCAAAAAAGCTTGCACCGAAAATTAATGATAAATCATTGTGGACTTCTTCATAATGCTTGTCATTATGTCTTTATATCAAGGTTTTATGTTTGTAAAATATAAAATGGGACAGATTGCCAATAGTCATGTTTAACACTGCACTGAATGGTAGTTGGCTCATTTTTCATTAATCTTGTGTCTACACTTTACATTGACCTCAAAATAAAATAAAATGAATAAATGAAATAGATTCAAACATAAAATCTGTAGCACTGATGTAAAGAATTAAGATCTGATTCAGAACTTACCTAATCAAATGGACAATTTAGCTGCTAAATGTAAAATCAGTGTTTGTAAAATCAGTGTAATTTGTGTAAAACTCTCTGACCAGCTTTCTTCATGCAACAGTTTCTTAAAAAAAAAAAAAAAAAAATCATAAAACTCATTCAGATAAAGTGAATAAGGTGACACTGACAGACATTTAAATTACTTTTTGGATCTGACACGCGGATGAGGACTTGGCAGGCTTGCAGAATCCTGATGTCTAGGAATAGCATGCTGTAATGAGTTGGCAATATAAAAATCTGCCTTGTGCATAAGTGAGAACAGAGTTCCAATTATTACTGCAGCAAGCCTGTGAACAAACTATCCTTACCTACAAACATGATAAACTTAGGAAAAATGTTGTTTTATTAACATATCATTAACAGAAACCAGTTAAAATGTTAAAGAAATTCACTTCCAGAATGAAAATTTCCTGATAATTTACTCATCCCTATGACATCCAACACAGCCCAAAAATATAACTTTAAAAAATAATTGTTACCCAGCTGCCTTAAAATTTTAAGTTTAGTCAACACAAATATCTAAGTTGTGACTTAGTACAACTTAACATTTCGAGTTGACTAAACTTAAAATTTTAAGGCAGCGGGGTACAAATGAATTTAGGGAGAGCAAGACAAGATGAGAGTTTGAGATTAAGTATTTAACAACCACATTTGCGTTTGAAGCCGCATTTAAACTGCACTTTGCAAGTTCATACTCGAGGCACCATAGCAGTCCATTATATGGAGAAAAATCCTGAAATGTTTTCCTCAAAAAACACAATTTCTTTACAACTGAAGAAAGAAAGACATGAACATCTTGGATGACAAGGGGGTGAGTACATTATTTGTAAATAGTTTTTCTGGAAGTGGACTTCTCCTTTAAGTTGACTTATGTCTTTCTTTCTTCAGTAGCAAAGAAAAGGTTTTTGAGAAAAACATTTTTGGGTTTTTCTCCATATAGAGGACTTTAATGGGGTTCAGCAGGTTGAAGGTCCAAATTGCAGTTTTAATGCAGCTTCAAAGACCTCTACATGACCCCAGCCAAGGAATAAGGGACTTCTCTGGCGAAACGATCATTTAAAAAAAAAAAAAAAAACGAACTAAAATGTATATACTTTTTAACCACAATGCGCATACGCGTCTTCACACAATACATAATCACATTGTAAAGGCCCAAGATAACGATAACTATAACTATAAAGATAACGTTCTAAAAATCGTTAGAGAATTGTAAGAGAATCAGAGTTCACACTGCGACTATAACAATAAGGATACAAGGGAACGATATCGCTCTGATCACTTCAGAACGATTTTTTTATGGTGACGAATGATAAAACACACGTCCCTGGTGAAAAAAACAGCATATGCTGGTAGGTGTGTTTTGATGCTGGAATGCTGGTTAGGTAGGTTTTGATGCTGGTTTAAGCTGGTCCTTTGCTGGTTTATGCTGGTCCTTTGCTGGTTCATGCTGGTCCTTGACCAGCAACATGACCAGCAAAAACCAGCAAAGGACCAGCTTAAACCAGCATCAAAACCTACCTAACCAGCCTTCCAGCATCAAAACATACCTACCAGCATATGCTGGTTTTTTCACCAGGGGTCTTATAAATTTCAAGGGCTTGTGTATTTGAAATAGCAGGCGACATTGTAGAGAAGCAGACATTGCACAGCAAACAGAGAAACATAAAACGTAAAATTACCTCAGGAATTCAGCGCTAGCTTGGACAACATCGTCTTGCTTCCTTAGAAGTTGCAGTAGAAAAGAGTACGTATTGTTTTTATTTCACTACATTGATGTTAGAGATCAGATAGTTTACGCTAGGTTCACTGTTTAGATGCGCTCGAAACGTGCATGCTGAGGAAAATGTAAATGCAACAAAACCAGACAGTTATTGACACTGGTGTAAACGCAGATATAGTTGTCGTTGTACTTATAGTTACCGTTATTGTTCTTGGTGTGAACGGGCCTTAAATGTCACGCGTGGTTAGATTTTGTCTGTGTACTTAGGTTCAAAAAGGTGGGTTAGGGCGAAAAACTTATTTTCTTATTTTCTCCTCCAACTTCAAAATCATCTGACATCGTTTTTCCTTTTTTTGCATGTTCACTTTGTAAAACTAGGTCGCTGCTTCCGGTTGGGCTAAAGCAAGATGAGCATTTGTGGTTAAAAAGTATAGACATTTATATTTTTCTTAAAAAATGACTGATCGTTATGTTAGATAAGACCCTTATTCCTTGGGTGGGATTGTGTAGATCCCTTTGAAGCTGCACTTAAACTGCAATTTAGACCTTTAACCCACTGATCCCCATTGAAGTACATTATATGGAGAAAAATCCTGAAATGTTTTCCTGAAGAAACAAAGGCATGAACATCTGGGATGACACAGGGGTGAGTAAATTAACAGGATTTTTTTTATTCTGGAAGTGAACTAATCCTTTAAGACTGAACACTGACACATTTACTACAAGGCTGTGTCCTCATAAAGAAAGTGTTGTCACATTTAAACACATCTCACAGGCAGTAATCTAAACGCTTAAACTTTAATACCCTTCAAAACTGCTTCCATAACAGACAGTGGAATGAATATTAATCATATTAATGTAGCTCATAAACATTATGGCTTCATTATTCTTTCACTAAAACCAACACTATTCACACAGTACATGACATAAATCACTATCAAGATATGATGTGGAAAAAAATATCTGTACATTTGTTCAGAGATGCTGAACTAAAAATATTTATAGTCAAAATTAGTTCAATAACCTTATATAAAGTGTACAAATATCTCAATACTATTATTTCTCAATAATAAATTACATTAAATGCAACAAGAAATACCTGAGTGCTACTACAAACCAAATAACATCACATTGAATGATTGTTATGCTTGATGATGAACAGCTGGAATTGCTTGCTGTGTATGATCTCATTCAAACGTTTCATGCTTCAGATACCAGTGACTTTTTACATAATATAATGTTATTACTGTTCTGACACAATACCACATGGAATGCACCATAAATGTAAATGTACAAGTACAATATAATACATCTCATATCAAATACGGCAGATATTAATAAAATGGATCGACTGTCAATGTGAGACTATTTAATTAAGATTCATGTTGGCGCAAATGATCGCATTAAACTACAAAAGTAAACTACTTTCTTTACATTAAACCTAACTATTAACACCGTGTAGATAACAACATTACAATATATCACATTATATGTCTATAATTGTCTGACAATTGCTGAACACTTGTAAGTCATTGGCTAAGAGTGTAAAGAGACACTGGTAAATCTCATGGCCTGTAAATCTACCCAACCCTACAAAAATCATGCAACAAGGCATGTGATTGTTTGACAATTTGCTCTGCAGCATTAATGGATTGTGTTTTCATGTTTGATATGTACCAGTAAATGCAACATATACATGGTGTAAATAAACCCCTAAAAAACCTTGAGTTTTAATCTGAGTTTAAATCATTGTGGCCCATTCTGGAAGACGGGAGAGATGCGGCAGTCATCTCGTGAAGTGTTTTGGATTGTTTAGCCTGAGAGGTTTAAACAGTCACTGACTTTTTCAAAGGATTTCAGAAAACAATACTACCGAGAACGAGCTGAAAAGCAGCGCATGTACTCCGTCATCCAGGGGTTGAATTCGGGGACAACCTTATTCCTGTTCTTTTCAAAGTCAGCAGATCTGGCTCTTTGTTTGTCAAATCTCTTCATCTGTTTTTCCACCTCCCGTCTGGTTTTTGCTCGCAATGCTGACTCATGGATCTAGACAGAAGAATTGCTGCATGAAGTATGCATTAATAACAATAAGCAAATGAGAACTTAAAGGGACAGTTCACCCAAAAATAAAATTGTTCCAAACCCATTAGACCGTTGTTCATCCACGGAACACAAATTAAGATATTTTTGATGAAATCCAAGAGCTTTCTGCATAGACTGTAATGCAACTAGCACATTCAAGGCCCAGAGAGGTAGTAAGAATATCATTAAAATAGTCCATATGACATTAGTGGTTCAACTGTAATGTCATGAAGATACACAAATACTTTCTATGTGGAAAGAAAACAAAATATAACGACTGTATTCAACAATTTCCTCTCTTCCATGTCAGTCTTTGAGAGATGCGTCGTGGTACTCTCGTGAATGTGCGCCAAAGACTGACACGGAAGAGAAGAAATTGTTGAATAAAGTCATTATTTTTTGTTTTCTTTATGTAAAAAGTATTCTCATAGCTTCATAAAATTAAGGTTGAACCATTGATGTCACATGGGACTATTTTATCAATGTCCTTACTACCTTCCTGGGCCTTGAATGTTTCAGTTGCGTTGCTGTTTATGAAGTTTCAGAAAGCTCCCAGATTTCATTAAAAATATGTTAATTTGTGTTCAAAGACTAACAAAAGTCTTAAGGGTTTGGAGCAAGTAATTAATGACAGAATTTTCATTTTTGGTTAAACTAACCCTTTAAAGGTATATTTCACCTTCATTTAAATTCTGTCATCATTTACTTACAAAACTGGATTGGACCACAGTAAATTTAAAGACATTCCTTTAAAATAATAGTAATATAATGACAGAATTTTCATTTTTGGGTGAACTATCCTTCCATCAAGTCCCAATGATTAAAACTAAGCAAGTAATTGTTCATCTCCATCTAAAGAGACTAGATACAGATAATTTACTCACCCTCTTGTCATCAAAAATGTTCATGTCTTTCTTCAGGATTTCTCTCCATATAGTGGACTTCTATGGTGCCCCCGAGTTTGAACTTTCAAAATGCAGTTTAAATGCAGCTTCAAAGGGCTCTAAACAATCCCAGCCAAGGACGAAGGGTCTTATCTTGCAAAACGATCGGTTATTTTCTAAAAAAAACAATTACAATTTATATACTTTTTAACCTCAAACGCTCGTCTTGTCTAGCTCTGCGTGAACTCTGTGTATTCCGGTTCATGACAGTTAGGGTTTGTCGAAAAACTCCCATCTCATTTTCTTCTCCAACTTCAAAATCACCCTATATCGCTGTTTTACCTTTTTTTGTAAAGGGTGCTTGATCTTCTTTGCATTTTCACTTTGTAAACACTGGGTCGGTACTTCTGCAGTGATTTTATATAGAGAAAAAACCTGAATTGTCTTCCTCAAAAAACGATTTCTTTACGACTGAAGAAAGAAAGACATGAACATCTTGGATGACAACGGGGTGAGTAAACTATCTGTAAATTTTTGTTCTGGAGGTGAACTACTCCTTTAAGCAAACTGTAATAGTTTTTATTATAATACTATTTTTTTCCCCAGTAGATGGTCATGCTCTCTTATTATATGGTATCCTTCCTGAAAGGATCCTCACCTCTGCGGTTGATGCTGCAGGACCAACATTATGGGTTTTCTTGGAAGCCATATCTGTCTGCCTCTCTCCTGCACCATACAGGGCAAAAGGGTGACGGTTCTCTTTTTCAGGGTCTTTGGTGGCATGAGGTTTGACCTTCGATCTTGAATACTTGTATGAGGAGCGGCGTTTACTCTTTGGGGTGTTCAGGATCTGCGTGTCAGTTTCTGGGTCAAGAGCAGGAGAGCTTTCTCTGGCTCTCTCTTCCTCCCCATCTTGATGAATCTGCTCAGCAACTCCAGTAACTAGCCCTGTTGAAAAAAGACAGAAAACAGCATGGAATTTGACATTTTGAAGAGTGTTTTAAAGTAATTTTCAATAAGTCTTGTGCCCTGCCATTTCATTTTCCATTGTGTTTTGAACATTATTTAGCAAATTATGCTAAATTGTGTCAATGTACATATTTCAATAACGTAAAGTGATTGGGTTCTCTAATATAAATAAGGTTTGGAATTGACTGAAAATGATAAACAAATCAGTATTATTTCTCTCTGTATGTCATAATGTTCTAAATGTTTAGCTGTAAAATCAATAAAAAATTTGAAAAATAGAAATTCGCATAAATAGCATTTTTTAAATGCTATTCTTTTTATGTTATCAGGTTTTATTTTAGTTTAAATTTTAGTAATTTTATGTGCTTTTGTTATTTTTATTATTTTTAATATACATTTCTATTTTTTATTTTAGTTTCATATTTTTAATTACTGAAATCAGTAACTTTTTCAGTTATTCAAATGTATTTATTTTATTTTATTTTTTATAAAAAATATAAAAAATAATAAAAGATAAAAATATAAAAAAATATCTCGCCTGTATCTCGGGACTTACTGGTGTCTGCAGCGTGTCTGTCCTGTACTTCTGCCTGTGGTTCTGGTTCAGCTGGTGGTTCTGGTGTCACACATGCAGATCGTTCTGGTTTTTCATCATGAAGCCTCTCAGGTTCAACTTTATTCCGGCTTAGAGGAGTAGATTTACCACTGGAGGCTGTGTCGCTCCCCCACTCTCCCCAAAACCAGGGGTTGTGCGCTTGCTCCAACAGCCGTCTTGACAGTCTGTACTTCAGCAAATCCTCATAACATTTTGAGTAAGTGTCCCATTTCGGATCTTTAAATTTCTTCATGTATTCGGACCTAATTCGCTTCGTCACCATATTTCACTATCGTTCGACTGCAGAAAAAAAGATAAACTGTACATTATAGAGAAGTAGATTCTGAATCCGCCCACGTCTCGCGCCAGACATTTAAACCAAATCACTATGGAAACAGAATTCTAATAGGCAAGCGAAAGCCAATCGCTGGCCAGCTGTGAATGGCGCTCCTTCGTCACGCCCCCTTCATGTACACGCCTACTTAAACCATGGCGTCATCTCAGAGCTCTCTGAACCTCTTAACGCATTTGCATATTGGGGTTTATAAGAGGTCGTTAACATGAATATTGACTTAAGTAATTCAGTTCGCTAATCCAAAACACATAAGGGAGAGACATGTGTAATTTATAATACGTTTCATATGTGTTGCCATCGACAGTATGCTGAACAGCGCATACTAAACGAAAGAGCTTTATACTGTAAGTAGTCAACGTTAAATATTAGCGTGTAAAGCAAGGACTGCTTGAACGAAATCTAATGTTTCGGCGTCCGGTATAGTTAGTAGTTTACATAGATGTCAAAGGTGCATTCCAACGTCGACTAGTATTTGAAGCGAATGATCATGTGACAGCGGTGAGCGGATGCTAGTTGAATGTTGATTTGCACATAAACACCTTTCAGCATTATTCTGAGCTGTTTTTGATAATGTATTTACTTACCGTTTTGATTCAGGAAGGGACGAGATGGTAAACAGATGGCGCTTGTTGTCTGCAGACGTCAAGCTTGGTTTGTAAAACACGGTTGTAGCTCCGCCCTGTGGTAAAGGCGCTGGAAATCACGAGAAGACATCAACAGGTGTTGTCTACCGTTAAAGCTTGACCTCCCAAAGGAGGTCAAAAAAAGGTTCAGGAGGCCTTAAAAGTATTGTTTTTTTAAAGTATAACTACTTATAACTTTTGAGCAAACGCTTATGGCTACACTGTGCTAAATATAGGTTAGCGAGCATTGTGGAGAAAGTAACCATAGTAACAGCTGTATCGTCATTGTTTTGTTTAGCTATCTATCTATCTGTGTATCTGTCTGTCTGTCTATCTATCATCTGATGTTTAAATAGATTAAAATATACACAGTTACTATCTATCTGTCGGGCGGTCTATTTGCTTATCTATCTATATCTATCTATCTATCTATCTATCTGTCTATCTATCAGTCTGTCTGTCGGTCTGTCTGTCTGTCTATCTATCATCTGATGTTTAAATACATTAAAATATACACAGTCACTATCTATCTGTCGGTCGGTCTATTTGTTGATCTGTCTATCTATCCATCCATCTGTCTGTCTGTCTCTATTATCTGATGTTTAAATAGATTAAAATATACACAATGACTATCTGTCGGTCAGTCTATCTGTCTTTCTGTCGATCTGTCTGTCTGTCTATCATCTGATGTTTAATATATACACCCAATGACTATCTATCTATCTATCTATCTATCTGTCTTTCGGTCTATATGTTGGTCTGTCTGTCTCTATCTGTATGTCTGTCTATCATCTGATTTTTAAATAGATTAAAATATACACAATGACTGTTTATCTGTCGGTTGGTCTTTCTGTTGGTCTGTCTATTTATCAATCTGTCTTTCTGTCTATCTGTCTGTCTATCATCTGATGTTTAAATAGATTAAGATATACACAATGACTATCTATCTATCTGTCTTTCGGTCTGTCTGTCTATCATCTGATGTTTAAATAGAATAAAATATACACCAATGACTATTTATCTGTCGGTTGGTCTATCTGTTGGTCTGTCTATCTCTCTATCTATCTATCATCTATCTATCTATCTGTTAGTCTGTCTGTCTATCTATCTATCTGTCTGTCTGTCTGTCTGTCTGTCTGTCTATCTATCTATCGGTTGAACTATCTGTCTTTTCGTCTACCTACCTACCTACCTATCTATCTGTCGGTCTGTCTGTCTATCTATCTATCATCTATCTATCTATCTGTCGGTCTGTCTGTTGGTCTGTCTATCTATCTGTCTGTCTGTCTATCTATCTATCTATCGGTTGAACTATCTGTCTTTCCGTCTACCTACCTACCTGTCTGTCTGTCTGTCTGTCTGTCTGTCTATCTATCTATCTATTTATCTGTCTGTCTATCTGTCTGTCTGTATTGGTACTTCCATACCAAAACCTGTTTTCACAAAACTAAAATAAATTATTTGTATTAAACTACCTCAAGAAATCTCAAACCATGTAGATTTTAGGAATTTGAACCATTGTTTATTGTTATTATTATTATTATTATTATTATTATTATTATTTAATTACTTACTCTATTTGACTGGTCAGGATCCCACCCTAGTTTTCTAAGAAGCAAATGCAGCACATTGCTGTGAGGTCAATCAGAGTTCGACTTTCACTTTTTTTTTAGTGGAATAGTGGAAGGGTTAAATGTCCATGTGTGACCATTTGTTGACTTCAATCTTTATAAACGTAAATAATTCGTACACTAAGCAAACTCTTCTACAAATGTGACTGTATTATGTGTAATTAGAAAATAATTATTAGAACATAATTATGTCTTCTAACAAGAAAATACTGATTTCCTTTTCAGCAACACTCCAGATCAATAGGCTCAAGTCTGCAGTTGAACAATTTATTAATACAAACACGGCACAAAAACCAAATACCAAATAATGGACTTTAATAAATTAATGATTATTTATGTACAGATTACAGTCTTGTGATAGATGACATGGTATATTGGTCTTCTGGATCTTGATTGTGTCTGTTTGGACAATGCTGGGGCCTGCCTCATCGTGTTCCTGCTTGATAATCCAGGGTGTGTTCCAAGTAACACGTGCATACAAAATAAATTTGTACCAAAGCTGTCCCATAGTGATGAATGTATTCTCCATTATTGCATATTCCACAGCAAAGAGATACAGATAGATTTAGAAGCACTTGCGGTGGACAATGCTGGGGCCTGCCTCATCGTATTCCTGCTTGGTGATCCACATCTGCTGGAAGGTGGACAGGGAAGCCAAGATGGAGCCACCGATCCATACAGAGTATTTACGCTCAGGTGGGGCAATGATCTGTCAGAATAAAAGAGACAAGAAAACAGGTTAGTGATGCATCGTGAGGAACGGCATCATGTTAAAGAATAAGCACAGATGCATTACCTTGATCTTCATGGTGCTGGGGGCCAGAGCAGTGATCTCCTTCTGCATACGGTCAGCAATACCTGGGTACATGGTGGTACCACCGGACAAGACATTGTTGGCATACAGATCCTTCCTGATGTCAATGTCGCACTTCATGATGCTGTTGTAGGCGGTCTCATGGATACCAGCAGACTCCATACCTGTTTAGAAACACTTTAATAAAACTAAAAGCTGTAAGGAAAATTCAACACTAACAGTGTTTGTCTTTACGCACCAATGAAGGAAGGCTGGAAGAGGGTCTCTGGGCAACGGAAACGCTCGTTACCAATGGTGATGACCTGACCGTCGGGCAACTCGTAGCTCTTCTCCAGGGAAGAGGAAGAGGCGGCAGTGGCCATCTCATTCTCAAAGTCCAGAGCCACATAGCACAGCTTCTCCTTGATGTCACGGACAATCTCACGCTCAGCTATAAACAGAGTTTTAAGTAAGTCAGTGGTTTCTAACATACTAATAACAAATAACAAATGGATGCACCATAACAGAACTCTGGCTGATATTGACAAGCCAATAGTTATTTTCATGTAGTGTTATTATCATGAAATTATTATATTATTGATGGTAATGGATAAATTGTTTATCTTAAATGATATACTATTTTGTCTGAATATTAGTGCTGTCAAACAATTAATGTTGTTTACATATATATATATATATATATATATATGTATATAAATAAAAATTATGCATGTAAATATATGTAAATATTTTTTAAATATATACTGTATGCGTGTCTTGATATATACACAGTACACACACATATTTTAGGTAAACAAAATTTTTATTTTAGATGCAATTAATCATTTGACGGCACTGCTAAATATATTAAAAATAAAACTAAAAATTAACTAAAATCGCTTTAAATTATAGAAATAAATTTAGGCAGCAAACTATTATAATGTAGACTATAAAAAATTAATATTCATTTTGAGATTAGCTTAAAATTACACTTAAAAGGTGTTATTAAATTATTAAAGATTAAGTGTTTTACAAAAAAATAGGGAAATTGTGAGTATGCACAATTATCCAATATTGGCCGATATACATTCCGTTCAAAAGTTTGTGAAATCAAAAAATTGTGAAATATTATTACAATTTAAATTAACTTAATAATGTATTTTAAAACGTAATTGAGAAACCAACACAGAAATGAGTGTGAAATGGTCAAACTGCATTTTCCTACCAGTTGTGACGAAAGAGTAACCACGCTCGGTCAGGATCTTCATGAGGTAGTCGGTCAGATCGCGACCAGCCAGATCAAGACGCATGATGGCGTGGGGCAGAGCGTAACCCTCATAGATGGGGACATTGTGGGACACACCATCACCAGAGTCCAGCACAATACCTTAAATATAGAAAAAAAATAGATTGTTATATACAATAAAATAATTTGTAAATTTGATCTTTAGCATATATAATTATTGGGAGTGCAACAATTGTCTCACCAGTGGTACGGCCAGAAGCGTAGAGGGACAGCACAGCCTGAATGGCCACATACATGGCTGGGACGTTGAAGGTCTCAAACATGATCTGGGTCATCTTCTCACGGTTAGCCTTGGGGTTCAGAGGGGCCTCAGTCAGCAGAGTTGGGTGCTCCTCAGGGGCGACACGGAGCTCGTTGTAGAAGGTGTGGTGCCAGATCTTCTCCATATCGTCCCAGTTGGTAATGATACCGTGCTCAATGGGGTACTTCAGAGTGAGGATACCCCTCTTGCTCTGAGCTTCATCTCCTACGTATGAGTCCTTCTGACCCATACCCACCATGACACCCTGGAAAAAGAAAAAGGGTGTTTTTAATGTCACAACATTTTAAGTGCTTCAGTAGTCTAAGCTTATCCATGCGAATGATCTTTACAAAGGGCAAAATTCAGCTGAACAAACCTGGTGACGGGGGCGACCAACGATGGAGGGGAAGACGGCTCTGGGGGCGTCATCACCGGCAAAGCCAGCCTTGACCAGGCCTGAACCATTGTCGCACACAAGGGCGGTAGTCTCGTCGTCGTCACACATCTTGATGGAGTCTAATGAGGAACATATCCGTACACTGTCATGGCAGTTTCTAACTATTTTATGTTTCAGGGTTGACCACCATGCTTTATTTCTAAAAATCATGTTTCCGTATGAAAAGCACTACCTTGTAAAATAGTTACATTTTCTTGATAACATTGACAAATGTGACCCTGGACCACAAAATTAGCACAGCTATATTTGTATCAATAGTCAATAATACAGGGTCAAAATTGATTTTCTTTTATGCCAAAAATAATTAGGATATTAAGTGAAGGTCATGTTCCATGAAGATATTTTTTTTAAATGTCCTATTTTAAATATATCAGAACTTAATTTTTTGATTAGTAATATGCATTGCTAAGAACTTCATTTTGACAACTTTAAGTGGATTTTTTCATTATTTTGATTTTTTTGCACCCTCAGTTTTCAGATTTTCAAATAGTTTTGTCTCTGCCAAATATTGCCCTATCCTAACAAATCATACATTAATGGAAAGCTTATTTATTCAGCTTATTTATTCGGCTTTCAGATGACCTTTTGTGGTCCAGTGTCGTAAATATTGTATTGAGTGCAGCTTTATGCAAAAAGATAAACTGAATTAAGTGATTCTACAATGCAGTTTATACACTGCAAAAATGTTTTCACCATAACATTTTTATTTCCATTCATTTAACAGTATATAAGCATAATATTTTCTGTCCTTTCTGTGAATTTTGAGTATGTTTCATGATTCATTTTCTAAGTAAGAGTTTTAAACTTTATTTTATTAATCAGAAATTAAATTCAAAGTGCAATGATGACTGCACTTATGATAGCAAGTAACTTATTTAAATTTTAGGCAACAATTACAATGAAATGTTCAATTTTGTTATTTTCACAGTGTACAACAAGGGTAACGCTGTGCATATTGCGACCAATTAATCCAAATCAATAACCAAGTGAGTGCAGTGAGAAGGTAATATTGGTTACACTTTATTTTAAGGTGTCCTTGTTGCAGTCTAATTATACAACTACGGAGTAATATTATTTAACTACATGTACATACTCTATGGTTAGGGTTAGGATTAGGGTTTGGCTTAAGGTAACTTCCATGTAATTATGCATCATTTATTCTTATTATATTAGTAAGTATATGTAACGTGTAACAAGGACACCTTAAAATAAAATGTTACCCTAATATTTTAAGTTAGCATTCTGTCATAAATCGATAGAACTTTTATAAGTGTGATAGTTCTAATATTTTACAGAAGTACAAATATATTTTCTAATATATGATTCTTGCATGCTGTCACATAAAGTATACAAATAACCAACACTGCAAGTGACAACTTCAAAGTATACAAATCATCTGTAATGAATGAATGAATTAAACAGACTTTTGCAAGGTTGTCTTATAACTTCTTGCGAACTCTATCTATATCGTATAGATTTCAAATAAAATGTTAGTTGCCTCGCATTAAATAAAAGTTTTTTTTCTGTTAGTCAGCGGAATTACACGCACTAGTAGCGCATGGGTCTTACCTTTCTGTGATGAAGCTCAGTGCAGAACACAACCGCTGATGGATCCAGTCACGGACTGACTGACCCATGAAAACCTTATATACTCTTCGTGTTTGTCCCCATGCGCACTATTGAGGATATCTGTATGTTCACTTGGAGTTTTCCCCATCCTTCAACCATATTAGGCCGTAGCGGGGTAAGCGAGGGGTGACTTCCTAGTGAAGCGGCGTGTCTCCCACTGTCTCCAGGTTCGTAGTGAGCATGACTGTCCTTTTATGGTTTGATAGTCATCATTCCAGGCCCAGGCATGAGCTCTATATGGTGCGGGGGCGGAACTGATTTTGCTACTAGCCTTTTCCCACATGGTGCTTCGTAGTATATTTCTGTCAGTTACAAAATAGCACGTTTAGAGAATTTGTGCGCAGCCAATATTTGATAGCATTATTTTAATATAGTTTGCGCAGGGTTGGTAAAGCAAAACAGTATCGACAATAGTATTAAATGTATTAGAAGCTGTTTTTACAAGCTAATAAGTGACTCATTGTCGCGAATGACGTTATAAAAACAGCTCTCCGGCCAAACATATTTGCAAAAATCAAAAAGTCTAGATAAGCTAATTGAAGTGTTGAGCCTACGTAATATCCTCTTTGTTTTATTTCGTTTCATTGATAACTTGACAGGTTTGTATTTGCGAGAGTTATTTATTTACAGTTTTTTGTGCCATTTTTAAGCTTGCATATTTTATATTTTCCCTTTATGTTTATTTTTCTATATTCAACTCTATAGTGCATATTCTTTGAAAACATACACTACCGTTCAAAAGTTTGGGGTCAGTAAGACTTGTAATAGTCTTTAAAGAAGTCTCTTATGCTCATCAAGGCTGCATTTATTTGATTATATATATATATATATATATATATAAAACAGTAATATTGCAAAATGTTTTTACAATATAAAATAATGTTTTTTATTTTAACATACATTAAAATAGAATTTATTCCTGTGATGAAAAGCTGAATTTTTATCAGCTGTCTTAAGTGTCACATGATCCTTCAGAAATCATTCTAATATGCGGATTTATTATTAGAATGATCAATGTTGGATAATATCAACAGTTGTGCTGCCAAATATTTTTTGGAACCTGTGATTTTTTTTTTTTTCAGGATTCTTTCATGAATAACAAGTTTAAAAAGTACAGTGTTTATTCAAAATATAAATATTTTATAACAATGTAAATTATTTATTATTAACTTTTAATAAACTTTTAATTATTAACTTAATACATCCTTGGTGAATAAAAGTATTAATTTCTTAAAAAAAAAAAAAAAAAGAAAGAAACAATAAAAATGTACTGACCCCAAACTTTTGAACAGTAGTGTACGTTTTAAAATTAGAAAATAAGTTTTGTTTCTCAAGTAACTTATTTTAGGATTTTATAGATATTTTTATAAGAAAACAAGATAAAAAATGCTGATTATGATATTTTTTTTTCTCCAGTGCAGGGAGGTGTGTGTCTGCTCTGCATGCTTTACTCAAAAGAGGCCCGTCTCTGTGCAAGCAGATATCCTGCCATAGTTGGCCCTACAGCTTATGTCGAGCTGACTGAGTCAGTGAAGGCTATAGCCAGTCACTGAGGGTAAGCAGCTTACTGCTTCAGCAAACAACACACCAATGAGTTACAATCTCTCTGCTTCTGCTTAATCAGTGCAATTCAGTTTCTGAGGTTAAGAGAGGGACACAATGAGGGTAATTAATCAAATCACTTCACTATTTAGTTGTAGTAAAATCATACCAATGTAGTGACAATAACTATTTGAAACAGACTGTAGATTACAATATTAAGTTGGTTGCATTAACAGTACTTTGCCACAGTAGATCCAATTCTGTTTGAGTTTTAACCTCTTTCGTTGAACTCACTATTCCATCACTCTAGGTTTCCAAAATAGCTAGTCATTTATTTTTAACTGTCAACAGCACCCTCTTTTGGCAGCTAAAATCATTTACAGTCGAAGTCAAAAGTTTACATACACCTTGCAGAATCTGAAAAATGTTAATTATTTTACCAAAATAAGAGGGCAACATGTACGTTACTTTTTATTCAGTACGGACTTGAATAAGATATTTCACATAAAAGACATTTACATACAGTCCACAAGAGAAAATAATAGTTTAATTTAGTTTACATACACTTGATTCTTAATACTGTTGTTACCTAAATGATCCTGTTTTTGTTTTTTTTGTTTGTTTAGTTGCTCATGAGTCCCTTGTTTGTCCTGAACAGTTAAACTGCCTGCTGTTCTTCAGAAAAACCCTTCAGGTCCCACAAATTCTTTGGTTTTTCAGCATTTTTGTGTATTTGAACCCTTTCCATCAATGACTATGATTTTGAGATCCATCTTTTCACACTGAGGACAACTGAGGGACTCATATGCAACTATTACAGAAGGTTGAAACGCTTACTGATGTTTTATAAGGAAACATGATGCATCATGGGGTGTAAAGAAGACAAAATTCCCAGATGTGCAAATTCAAAAGGTTTTCACCCCCCAGCTTGGAAGCATTGTGTTTCCTTCTGAAGCATCAGTGGGTGTTTGAACTTTCTGTGCTAGTTCCATATGAGTCCCTCAGTTGTCCTCAGTGTGAAAAGATGAATCTCAAAATCATACAGTCATTGTTGGAAAGGCTTCAAATACACAAAAATGCTGAAAAACCAAAGAATTTGTTTGACCTGAAGGATTTTTCTGAAGAACAGCGGGCAGTTCAAACAAGGAACTCATGAAAACTATCACCAAACAAAAAGAAACAGCTGTTGATAATTCAGGTAACAAAACAGTAGAATCAAGTGTATGTAAACTTTTGAACAGGGTAATTTTTATAAATTCAACTATTATTTTCTCTTGTGGACTATATGTAAACATCTTTTTGTGAAATATCTTATTCAGGTCAGTACTAAATAAAAAAAAAAAAAAACATGCATTTTGTATGATCCCTCTTATTTTGGTAAAATAATTAACATTTTGTAGATTCTGCAAGGTGTATTTAAGCTTTTGACTTCAACTGTATATGTTCTCAAAAACAGGACAGATATTTAAGTAATCAATGTTTCAAGGTAATTTATTAATAGTGCAGATAAAACAATAGAAAATAAACAAACAAACATATACATTTCACAAACTGAAACCTAATAAGTTACCACACTAAGTATTAAAATCTTCTAAAATTCTGAATAGATTTTGTCTTATCCAAATGGCACATATATAAAATATATATATATATATATATATATATATTGGTTAAGTAAAAGTTAAAATATCTCTGTCATAGTGTCTGTTCTTAAAATACAACTGAGACAATAATATCTATCCTTTTTCTTTTACAATGGTCCATACAGGTGCTCCTTTTAAAACAGTATCTTCATCACTGACAAATAACAGTGGCACTGTAACTGGGTTGGAGTTGGATTACATCCCAGTAAAACCTTTGCGGTTTATGATCTAGGCACGATTCGCTGACATCTGTGTCATTACCAAAGGTGATAAGAAAGGACAGAAGCACCATTGTTTCTGTAATCACCCTCACAAAATACTTCATTATCAGTATTACTTATGAAACATATGCAGAACGAATTTGTGTACATGAAGTGAATGAATGTTTTAATTAATCATTCTTGTGTCAATTTTCCCATTGAAACAAATGCAACAGTTTACTTAGGACTGGTTTTATCATGTAAAGTTTACACAGAAATTCATTCTGCTCTGTTTCATGACTAAGGCCCTAGGTACACTTCAATAAACTGATTATTACCTGTTCCTTAATAAAGGACTGACGTGATTTATTACAAGTAACAGTATCAGTAGCATCCAGCATCCTTTTTTTTGAAATATATTAATGTTTTTCTAGGGCATAAAAGGCATAAAACAATTTAAAAAGCAGTGTTTTTCCAACTCAGATGAGTATTAAATCATGTCCACAGCATGTGTGTTGTGACTTTCTGCCATTGTAATTAACAATGATCAGTATACAACTGGTTTCCAGTTACTTGGCAGTTTATGGTAAATAGCCACATTCCAGTCTTAGTCTTTTCGGAGTGTTCAAAACACAATAAAACATTTGAAAGCCTTTAAACATGATTGAATATGTGCATTCTCTTTGTTGTCTGTGTTTCTCCTATTTGAAGAGAGCCTGTTTCTGCTCAGCCTGCAGGAAGGCCTGCTTCTCCATCAGCTTGCGGAAGAGCCCCTGGTCGTTGGCAAGGAGCTTGGCGTGACTGCCGATCTCCATCACGCGGTGCTGGTCCAGCACAGCCACGGCGTCTGCGCTCTGGATGGTGGAGAGACGGTGAGCGATGATCAACACGGTGCGGCCGTCCATCAGCCTTTCTAATGCTTCCTGTACCAGGAACTCATTCTCTGCATCCAGAGCACTGAAACAGACCAGGGCAAGTCTTATTATATAGTTATTCTCATCAAGACATAAGCCATTAGTCTAGAAAGTAATTTGGTTTCTGTTTTTAAAGATTTCAAACATAAAACAACATTAATGTTAAAAAAAAATTAAAGTAAACTGCATTGTACATCTCAGGATAAATTAATGAAGGAGATAACAGAGAGAGTTTGATTACAAGTCTTGGGCTAAAGCTGGTCTTTAACAATTTAATAATTTCTTCCGTACAAAATCATGGCAACAAGGTTGAAGCGTAAAGATCATACAGTACTATTCTATTAATGAAACAAGATAAAGTGATGATAAAGTCGAGGCTTTGACTTGTCCTTCGACCCTGAAAGGATGATGTAATGACATTGTCAATGTGATTGTTAATTATTTTAGAAAAAGAAAAAGATGATTGTAAAAGAATTGATGCATAACTTAAGAACACATCTTTTAAAGTAATACATTGTTAACTATTTTCTATCCCTTTACCCTAACCCTACCCCTAAACCTAACCCTTACAGAAAACTTTCTGCATTTTTACTTTCTCAAAAAAACTCATTCTGCATGATTTATAAGCTTTTGTACCCATGGGGACCACAAGCCTGTCCCCACAATGTCAAAAAATTCAGGTTTTACTATCCTTGTGGGGACATTTGGTCCCCACAATGTAGCAAAAACAAGTACACACACACACACACACACATATATATATATATATATATATATATATATATATATATAAATAATGTAAGATTTAGGAGTCAAATGTTATTTAGTTAGTCACTGGTATGCTACTGCTAATCTATCAGTTAATTTATAAATAAAAGTATTCAAACAACACCCACCTTGTGGCTTCATCCAATAACAGTATCTTTGGATTCTGTGAAAAGTATGAGAACATAGATTTAATGTTCCTTCGGTAAACAACAGATATTTAAAATTCACTAAACGATTAAGTTCACTCCAGAATTAAAATTTCCTGATAATTCACCCCATGTCATCCAGGATGTTCATGTCTTTCTAAATTTTTTTTTTTTTTTTTTCTTTAGAAAATGACCAATTGTTTTGCTAGATAAGACCCTTATTTCTCCTGGAATGTTTTCCTCTAAAACCTTAATTTCTTCTCGACTGAAGAAAGACAGATATGAACATCTTGGATGACATTTAGGAATTATCAGGAATTTTTTATTCAGAAGTGAACTAATTTTTTAAAAACTACAGAGGACGGATTACCTTCAGCAGGGCTCGTGCTATAGCGACTCTTTGTTTTTGTCCACCTGTTCAACAAATCAATGTAGTTATGCATAAATTGTTAGGTGAATTACATACAGACAAATTTGTCCTTGAATTTTACTGAAGTATCAGAGGTTTATCCATACCGGAGAGCAGTACCCCCTTCTCTCCTACCACTGTATCATAGCCCTTAGGGAATTCCTGGATGAAGTCATGAGCATTGGCTATCTGCGCTGCCCTGTAGATGTCCTCTACGGTGACCCGACTTGGGTCTGCCGCCCCATAAGCGATGTTCTCAGCAATAGAGCAGGAGAAAAGAACCGGCTCCTACAACAAACAAATTCGCACACAGAAATTAGTAAAACTGAGGCAGGAGATTGTCTTTTTTGTCTTTTTTTGGGGGTTGCTTATTCTTACCTGGCTTACAGTACCGATATGACTCCTCAGCCAGTAAGGATTCAAGTCTCGTACATCACGGCCATCAACAGTGACCACACCTGCATTCGAATCACAACTACACATTTGTCTATACATTTTCCACTTAAGTTATCAATATACAAACTATCAACTATTTTACTTTCAGTTCTCACCTGAATCAGGATCATAGAGCCGGAGCAAAAGTGACACCAGTGTGGATTTGCCTGAACCACTAGATCCTACAACTGCCATTACTGACCCTGCCGGCACAGACAGACTTAGATCCTGGAAGATGGGTGAATCTTTCCTTGTTGGGTAAGCAAAACACACATTACGAAACTCCAGTTCTCCTTTTAGCTGCTCTGGTTGTAACACAAGCCCCTCTAAAGAAAAAAGAACAGAAGGATAATTACAGCACTGCTGTTCACATATGAAAAGTTTTGAACAGGGTTTTAATAGGAACTAATGTGCATTTTAGGCAGTATTTTAGGATATCTATTTACCATTGAGAGGAAATTCAGGTTTTCGGTCCATGAGTTCCCATAGACGAGTACCAGCACCAAGCCCCTTCATCAACTCAGAGTAGAATGAGCTGAAACCTTAAATTAATCAACAGAAAAATGTTTAAAAAGCTTTAATAACTTCTACACAAGGCAAAAATTACAGCTAAACAGGTTTCTTCCCATGAATAAGGCCCAGTGTGAGATGCTCTACCCCCACAAAAGTGGTTTTGTTGGGAAATCCCAACAGAAATGTGTTGAAAGAAACCTATTCTTTGTCTGCTCTCATGTTGCACACTGACTACAAAAATGATAAAGCGTGCCTTGGGACCAGATAACCTAAATTAAGTGAATTCCGTGTAAACCAGCCCATGTGGAAACTGAAAATGAACCCTAGGACATGACTAAACTAAAAAGTTGTCAGAAAACATACATGTCAAAGAGCATAAAATACTGTTCAAGTATTGGGGTCAGTAAGTAAGAACTTTTTTCAATTTTGATATATTTCACAATCGGTTTTATTCCTGTGATGGCAAAGCTGAATTTTCAGCAGCCATTACTCCAGTCTTCAGTGTCATTAACTCCTTCAGAAATCAGAGTTGCAGCACAGTGCAGTAGGTGTCAGATTTCATTAAGCGATTTCACAAAAATGATGTAAATACGAGATGAGATGATGGCTGCTGACTTTTGCTGTTTACCTACTGTTATACTACATTGGGGGAGGTTTTTTTAATTTGCTTTTTATTTATTTAGTTCCACAGTGTTTAAAACTTTAAAACTTTGTGTGATTTATTACTTATTGTACTGTTTTATTGTTGTTGGGTTTTTTTCATGAAGTTTAATGAATTCATTTAAGCATTCATTTTAGTTTTAGTGAAAGATGTAAAGATGCAAGTGCGACAGAGAGTTATATTTTCTTGTAAATTATGACACCAAGATCACAAATTTGAAGGTGAAATGAAAGCGTCAAACCCCAGCGTTACAAGTAATACTGGTTTTGTTGTTTATATACAGGTATGAACATTTTCTCACCGTGACATCTCTAATATTGACAACATTGTGCTGCCTAATATTTCTGTGCAAACTGCAAAACATTTTCTCAGGATTACTTAGTCATACTGACCCCAAACTTTTGAACAGTAGTATATTCAGTTGCTGTGAGCTAACATCCTCACCTGCAATGCTGATGCCCACCCAGAAGGCATACATTAGGAAAGACGAGAGCTGCCCAACGGTCATGGCCTCACTGGCCATCAACAAACCTCCCTTATACAACACACTCAGGATGATGACATTTCCACTCAGCCCCGTCTGTGAAAGAAATGAAAACATCAGAGCAAAAGTAGAGGGCTTCTGTACTAGACAGATCATCTTAAACTGACTTATTAACAATTAACAACAAATAAGTATCTCACCACTCCATAGAATCCAGCAGAAAGCACAGCCTCTTTCTTAGCCAGTTCAAAAATATAGTCAACCTTTTCCGAGTACTTCTGCACCTCCGTCAGCTCTTTTCCAAAAGCCCGGACTGTCCGAATGTTGCTGATCCTCTCTTCTGCCAACTAGAAGATGCAGAGCAGCTACAGAGTAAAAGGATTCTTTGGCCACTCGGCATCATTATGCTTACAATAGAGCAATGAATCCAGCAATCAAATGATTGCTGTCCAAGGCTTACTTTCATATCTGCAATAAAACATGCAATAAAGGACCATTAAAAGGAAACATGACCTCTTACCTGTGTAGCCTCTGCCAACGCATCCTGTGTGCGCCTCGATATGGATCGTAAGAATCTACCGAAAATTACAGCCAGGAAGGCAATAGGCGGAACAACCATAAGCACAAAAGCTGCCAGACTAGGTGACACATACAACTGAGGAAGAGAAAGTTCAAGAATTGAATTAGTGATGAATATAACTACATTCCGAAGTTCAAACATGAGACACATACTTTAAAGTTCCATGAGGAACCATTAAAAGAAATCAAAATGCAGTGACGTCAGTATCTTCTATTTTTAGAAACAGATCAGGAAGTAATGAGAGCCAGGTGTGTTTATATAAGGAGAATGTAGAATGTGGTTATTTCACCTTCCAGAATGTGGTTAAAATGTGCTATTCGTAAAGGGAATTAGCTGCTAAAATGTCAAACTATCACACGCATCTCACCATCATGCCAACTCCAGCCCCTGCCTGGGCGAGGGAACGCAGCCCATCAGACAGGTTGTCAGTGAGGCAGCGCCCAACGATGGCCGTGTCTGCCGAAAGACGGTTAATGAGCTCGCCGGTTCGAGTCTTATCAAAGAATCCCACCTCCTGCTTCAGAATCGAGGAGAAAAGGGATTCGCGCAACTTTCGCACAATCTGTTGCCCTGTGAAAGTCGAGAAAGGCTTATTAGAGAGCAAGCACAGAAATGCATGCTGGTCAACATAATTAGTCAGATTAAATGATTTTAATGAATTTAAGAAAACTGAACTAGACCTAAGCATTACAAAACAAATCAATTAAATACATATGTACATTATTTTTAAAGATTTTTTTAAATGTTTTTAAAAGAAGGTTCATAAGAACCTCACCGAAACTGCATTTACTTGATCAAAAATACAGTAAAACAGTAATATTGTGAAATACAGTTGAAGTCAAAAGTTTACATACACCTTGCAGAATCCTCAAAATGTTAATTATTTTACCAAAATAAAAGGGATCATACAAAATGCATGTTATTTTTTATTTATTACAGACCTGAATAAGATATTTCACATAACATAAAAGACGTTTACATGTAGTCCACAAAAGAAATTAATAGTTACATAAAAATGACCCTGTTCAAAAGTTTACATACACTTGATTCTTAAAACTGTGTTGTTACCTGCATGTTTTTTGTTTAGTGATAGTTGTTTATGAGTACCTTGTTTGTCCTGAACAGTTAAACTGCTCGCTGTTGTTCAGAAAAATCTGTCAGGTCCCACAAATTCTTTGGTTTTTCAGCATTTTTGTGTATTTAAACCCTTTTTCAACAATGACTGTATGATTTTGAGATCCATCTTTTCACACTAAGGACAACTGAGGGACTCATATGCAACTATTACAGAAGGTTCAAACGCTCACTGACGCTCCAGAAGGAAACATGATGCATTAACAGCCAGTGGGTGAAAACTTTGGCAAAATAATTTTGGTGAAATAATTAACATTTTGCAGATTCTGCAAGGTGTGTAAACTTTTGACCTCAACTGTATTAATACAATTTAAAATAACAGTTTGCATTTTAATATATTTTAAAATTTAATTTATTCCTGTGACAGCAAAGCTGAATTTTAAATCTTCAGGGTTACATGGTCCTTCCTTTCACTTTTGATTAATTTAATGGTTCCCTTGCTGATTAAATATATGAATTTCCTTCAAAAAAAAAATAATCTTATTGACTCTAAACTTTTGAACTGAAGTATAAAGCACAAAATCTCCTTAAAACAAATCCCTACTGTACTATGAAGTATCTTTATTGTTTTAGATGATCTGGATTAAGACTTTACCTGAGATTTGCATGAGGTAGACACGAGCAGCATTTGCAGCGCCACCGCAGAGGAAGACCCCCGTTAACATGATACAGAGGGACGTAAGGGAGGAGCTGAAGTCCTCTGGGGGGGCTAGTGTAGATAGTGTCGATCACTTTTCCCAGAAAAAATGGTGCAGACATAGTGACAGAGCTGGAGATCACCAAAAACCCCACGGCAGCTATAAGGACAGTTGGAAGGTCATTTGCAAGGTACATTTACAAATAGGTACATTTGCACAAGTGGATATTCAATTTGCATCGATTCTTTAGTTTCATTTCATTTCAGTTTTTTTTTTTTTTTAATTAACAAAATGTACACAGTAGCTCTACACTTAATATAATGTTAACACTCTGCTATAAAGTGTAGCCTTATTTAATCTGGGGCTGTCAAATGATTAATTGCATCCAAAATAAAAAGTTTGTTTACATAACGTGGGTGTACTGTGTATGTTTATTATGTAAATATAAATACACATATGCATGTATATATTTACGAAAAATGTTAATTTGTATATAAAATATTTATATTTATTTATAATCTAAATTGTTTATAAATAATATATATTTATACATATAAGTATTTTACACGTATACATTCAAATGTATACATTTATGTGTATTTATATATACATTATTTTGGATTCGATTAGGGCTGTAGCTCTCGATTATTTTAGTAATTGAGTATTCTAACGATTATTCCATTGATTAATCGAGTACTCGGATAAGAAGTCATTTTCTTAAAAAGTCATTTTCTAAATATGCAAGAGAAAATAAGATAGGTCTCTTAAAATAAACCACTAATTTGTTTCCTTTTTAGAAAAATGAACATTTTTATTGCTGAAATTGTATACATTAATAACCATGAAAACTAAACCCATTTAATGCATTACATTCAAAATGTAAATACAAATATATCAATTACAAACATATATATATATATATATATATATATATACACACACACAAAAATCAGTTTCACATTACACACATTTTTTTTCACATTTTTTTTAAATATCTGAAAGTACACTTTTGCTGTCAAGCAGTATAATATGATATAATAATTTAGCATTAAACTTTAGTAATTAAAACTACTAGAATAACCATGTACGAATGCATTTGTCATGTTGACTGATCTTAGGACTGGTGGTGGTGCTTAAGATATTGTTTGTCATTTAGTGTATCTATAAAAAAAGGGGGGGGGGATAATACTGATAAAAGTACTACGAATTCTACAACTAACAACAATATAAAATGCACTAAAGATTAATGATCTGCTGGGCTCATGAATATTAATTACGTTGTCTGCGTTCACTCGAACTGATTTGCTGAAATCAAAACAGGGACGATCATTGGTGAGCGCCAGCCAATGAGATTGTCGTTTGCGCATTAGTTCCGCCTACTACCGGAGAAACCGCCAGTTTTTAGAAGCTGAAGAATTCCGAAGGACCTCCGTTATTTTGACAGGAAAATACAACAAGGAATATTGTTTACATATAGCGCGTCAGTTCTGCATGATATAAAAGACTCTCGCTCTGTATCTTTCTTTCACAACAAAATCCTCGTGATTCTGATTCTAAGAGAAAGCGACGGCTAGTCGTGCGCCTTCACACTAGAGTCTACGGCTCATCAAATACAGGTAACGTTACGCTACGCATCCATTCATATGAACTGAAAAATAAATGATAAGTTATAATAAATAATAGTAACGCCGCATTTCATCGTCGGTAACGGTAACGGCGTTATAACGGGGGAAACAGTAATTCTTTTGATTACTCGTTACTGAAAAAATAACTTCATCAGTAACGCCATTATTCCCATCACTGGTCACAGAGAGAGAATGTCTTTAGTCTTTAACAAAACATGGCTAACTTAGGGACATCATAACTAACCACCATTAATTCACGGTCTTAAATATGTCCATCGTTTATCGGTTGCGTTAAAAAAATTTGCCTCGATTTTTTATATATCGAGTTTATATTCGAGGAATCGTTTCAGCCCTAGAATCGATTACTCGTGATTACTCGTTTGACCAACGCATATTTGATATATCTTTGTAAAGGTATCATTGTAAATGTTTGTAAGGGATGATAAACTCTACACTCTACTATAAGTCCCTTCAGTAATACTAAATACAGCACATTAGCAGAGTTTGACTTGCCTGTCAGTCTCCATCGCTGGGGATGAGCCAGCTGCAGCAACTTTTTGACATCTTCTGAGGGAACCCGTAAAGGGTTTTCTGAGGTTTTAACTTTACTCTCCTGATTTACCACAGACTTTGCGGTTTGTTTGGAGTCCGTAGATGTGCTATAGAAAGCAACCGTGTGTCTGGAGTGTGTCCACGCACTCTTGGGTAGAAACAACCCTCCAGTTCTGAGACAAGAGAGCCGGAATATATTCCTTCCCTTATACACAGGCAACACAAGGACATCAAATGATCCATTTTTGCGCGCTTGCCTTTTCCACGGTGTTCTTGAGGTTCGATTAGGCAAATGATGAAATGTATCTGACCGACAGCAGGTAATGTTACACTGTTGCAGCTTCCCGATAGTAAATCTTGTCATTCGCAACATTGTCCCATACATTTGGAAAATAAGACGGCCGAAACGAAGTTTACGAGTCTCGCCTAAGCATTATATGCACACTATAGCGGTGCTGTAAATATTGGAGTGTGTTGACACACTCTTGACTGCATGACACTTGGCTCTCGTTAGAAAGACTGACTTGTTGCAGGCCGGGGTCGACGGTTACTGAGCATTATCTGTTTCTGACAGTTTTCACATCTAGCCCTTGTTTGCCTTATCTTCATACACGCCCAGCGCATTCACCGGCAGCGCCCTGTCACAAAAACCTGCTGCACGACATCTGTCGGTCTTTACTCAACACAAAGTCAGTTTTTTTTCAATGACAGAAAAGTAGCATTTTGAGTGTTTTAAAATAAAATAGGACTAAAAGGTGACCCCTGTGATTTCCTTGACTTTCGAGGAAGCAAAGCGTTACTACACCAATGGACGATCTCCGTCATAGATGTTAACACGGAGATGTCGCATTGGTCTGGTCAATATCGCCGCCATCTTAGGAAGGTCAACACTGTTTTAAGTAAATAATTCACCAGTTTTAATATATTGTTCATGTATTTTGAAAGAAAGAATAGAAACCTATGTTTCTATTTATTATGATTTAGTACGAAATATAGTATTAATGTTTTCAGATTTCTAGATTCATTGACCCTCTTTCTCGTCCTTTAAAACGGAAGCTTTAAATAAATTGACATCATCTGTGTTATTAACAGACAGCGTTTTACTAATACTAAAATAGCTTTATTTTTACGTGTAATCTTCTACAATATGCAGAATCGGTCAGCGTTTATGATAAACATAATCTTGTAAAAATGCTGCCTGTTGCACACATCTTGCGGGCTGATATTGACCTTTTCAATATGGCGGGTTTGAAAGCACGAACGCTGATGCGGAATCTATTTATTTCGTTCTATGATCTCTGACGAAACCGTTCTCAGACACGATAAGTCAAAACGTTTAATCGACCGACCACTTGTTAAACAGGTCTTTTATCGGGTTACTTTATGTGTTCATCACTCAGCCCCCATTAAGGGTAACCGGCATTTCAAATTTTAGACATTTTTTCATTATCATGTTTAGCTTGCTGTAGTGTCAAGGTTACTTTGGTCACAAGGTAATTTATATTTACAAGTTAGCAATCTGACGTTATAACCATTACTAAAAAGAACTCTCGAAGCAAATCATATATTTACAAATGTTTGTAACACAATGAACCAGCTTCAGATGCGCTTCATCCTCAAGTGTTGATGATCATTCTCGATTATTACCGTCTTGTGTGAAAGTTAAGAGGTTAGAGGTCTTTACAGTCTCCAGCGCCAACACGTGTGTGATGAGATTGTGAGTATTTTAAAAGTTAATCTCATTATATAAAAAAATGCGTACTGTAACGCTTATCATATTACGGTCCGTTTTATTACATAAAATCTATCACGCTTTCTGAGATTTTTTTTTCGTGATGTGATTCGCTAGGGGCTGCCAAACATCTGCTGGTGTGTTTAAAATAATTTTCAGAGAGTTTACTTTAGTATATGACTTTTGACATGGAAAACTGATGTGTTTCTCTCTATTCAGATTCGCACGCATATTATTATTAGCATTATTATCGTTGCTATTATTGGTGTTGTTGTTTATGCTATTACAATATAATAATGCTAGCTAGTGTTGTGATAGAGATGGACAGAAACCTAAAGAAAATCATGACTGTTATTAAAAAAAGTTTAGTAATTTATCCAAACTATGTATATAAATACATTACAGTATCTGTAATATCAATCTTCTATTAATACTTAACTGGTGTGTATATGTGTAAACATAGCATGATAATCTCTGTGTTTGTTCCTTTAGACACAAATATACTTAGACATGGCTGCTATTTACTCTGGCATCCATCTGAAACTGAAAAACCCTCGCACACCCTGGCCAGACAAACTAAAACTTGCTCGATTTGCATGGATATCAACACAGTGTCTTCTTCCTAATAAAGAGCAGGTAATTTATATGATTGAAATATAGACTTGTTCTCAATCTGCATATTTTTGAGTATACAAGTTTACTTTTAACTGGATATATCTTGCAAATTTATAGTAATATTTTTAAATGTATGTTTTTGCTTCTTTCCCCATCAAAGGTTCTGTTTGACTGGGCAAGTCATGCCCTCACTTGTTTTTACAATAAGAAGGTGGATGTACCCTCAGAGGTAGTGGAGGGATTATGGACCTACCTAGATGATATCCTTCACAGCAGGAAGCTTCATAATGTGCTGAGTGAAGGAAAAACCATTAGCCTTCGTCTCACACTAGCACAGGTATTTTCTAGTACTTCAGTTTTCAAGAGTTTCACTTGGACTCAAACATGAAGTTTCACTTCTCTTGGATATCCATATATTAGTACCAATATAGTTTGTCATCCAAGATGTTCACGTCTTTCTTTCTTCAGTCGTAAAGAAATTATGTTTTTTGAGGAAAACATTTCAGCATTATTCTCCATATAGTGGACTTCTATGGTGCCCTGAGTTTAAACTTCCAAAATGCAGTTTAAATGCCTTTTTTTAACCTTTTTTATTAAGGGTGTTTGATCTTCTTTGCATGTTCACTTTGCAAAGACTGGGTCGGTACTTCTGCAGCGATGTAGGATGATTTTGAAATAATTTTTGAAGTTAAGTGAGAAAATATGATTGGAATTTTTCAACATACCCTAACTGTCTTGAACCACAATACACAGAGTTTAGGCAGAGCAAGATGAGATGAGCGTTTGAGATAAAAAAGCAAAAGGATCATTCGCTAGATAAGACACTTCTTCCTCTGGCATTTAAACTTCATTTTGGAAGTTCAAACTCGGGGCACCATAGAAGTCCACTATATGGAGAAAAATGCTGAAATGTTTTCCTCAAAAAAACATAATTTCTTTACGACTAAAGAAAGAATGACAGGAACATCTTGGATGACAATGGGATGAGTACATTATCTGTTAATCTTTGTTCTGGAAGTGAACTTCTCCTTTGATGTCTGCTTGTATTTTTTTCATTGTAAGTCTCTTTGATTTAATCTGTTACGCTAATTCATGAGTATTACTTACATATTAGTAAAGGTTTACATTTTTTGTCAGCATTAACAATGACAATGCATATACTGATGATTATTAAAGACTTTTATCTAAAACATGCTGTTGATAAAATATGATGAGAAAAATCCCCCCACAACAATGTAGTAACTTAAGAAAGACTATAGTCAACCTTAAAGTCAGAATGAAGGTCAAGCTGTTCATGCACACTTTTTCTATAACAATGCACTGAGTAACTAAAACAAAAAGAATATGAAATGTTTGAATATAATTTTGCACTTTTTTCATCAATGCTGTTTTTGATGGCTAAAATTAGATTTATTACTGCAATGAATGAATATCGCATGACGAAATATTAATTTACTAAACTTTTTTTTTTTGGTCAAAAATAAATAAACTGTCAAAATGAACACTGCATTCATCATTTGTTTTATTTCATTCTAGATTATCAATGACAGGATTTTGGACTGTTCTTCGCAACTCGATTCTGTCAGTTTCCACACCATTCTGAGCTGTTGTCATGGCATCTTGACCTCCCCGGTACTTTCTGTGACCTACACTGCTAAGTATGAATTGTTAGTGGAGCTCTTGAATCGACTCTGTGGCTTGTCCAGCATGCAGCTCAGGCAGCAGAAAGATGAGGAGCCTCTCTCTCTCAAGGTCTTTGAGGTTCTCCTTCTTGTTCTCAGCACCTATCTAACAGTGCAGAAACAGCAGGCAAACTCCAACCGAGTGTTTTCCCAGGTAACGGCACACCTTCTTCATCCGCTTCTCCTGCTCAGACACCTACTGAGCACTAGAGTATGGACTGAGAAGGATGATGTAAAGATTCGTCAGAATCTAAGCAAGGAAATCCGGAGCAAAGTGGACGTGGTTCTTCAATCAGCGCTCTTCATCCCTGATCATTTGCTGTCCTATAAGGAAGAGGTTTTACCATTGGAGGATAAAGCTGGGGGCAAAAAGAGCCATGCGGGAAAGGGCTTGCAAGGCCCTGTCAATGTGATTCTTTCGAAACTTAGCGTCCAAGGAGCTAACGAAGAGGAAGAGGCTTTATTTTACACCGTTAAGTCAAACTCTCTGCCCCTGCTATTTAAATTTGCCTCAGATACGTTTTGTAAAGGGGGAGAAAACAAGCAAGTAATCTTCCACCTTATGACTAAACTCATGACTGCTTTGGGATTCACAGATGAGCTTGATATTGATGAAAAATTTAGTGCATCGAACTGGGGTATTGCTTTATTAGCTCTGGAGAACCTCCTGAACTCCTGTTTGGCTGGCGATATCTATAATGTGGCTGCAGACAGAATACAACACAAAGAGGTGCAATTGAATTTCTACAGGAAACTGGCTCGCCTGTTATTTAACAATACACAGATGGGCATCCCAGCTTGGTACCGCTGTCTCAGAGCTCTGCTCGCACTGAATCACCATATCCTGGAGCCAGATTTAGATGAGCTCCTTTCAGCTGTGTGGGTTGATGCAGACAACATGGAAGTACGTGTTAGGAAAGCCAGAGAAGCACTCGTGTCTGCCGTCTTGCAAACTTATGCCAAACTCCGACAGCTGCCTAAACTTATAGAAGAGCTGCTTGATGTAGTGTGTCGGCCTGCAGCGGATGAACTGAGACCACCGTTGTTGCCCGAAACGATACAAAATACCTTGAGTCAGTGTTTGCTTGACAATCCTCCGAGCCAAAATCTTGAGATCTGTTGGCTCATTTTAAAAAAGATGCAGTGCTGTCTTCTCCCTTACATCCGAGATGAAGCATCGGATTTGGCATTGAAAGTGTTTTCTTTGAGTTTGCTCCTCTACGCTGTACTCTTCAGTTTCAAAACCCTGGATAACAGCACCCCGGTGCCAATCGTGAAGAAAACTCAGAGTTTCATGATGGAGATGTTGAAGGTCGTTGAAGACCTTTTGAAGCAGAAGCTTGTCACCGAAGGCCCTTGGATGGAGAAGGTCCAAGAGGTGACTCTTCTGCTTACTCATACTTGGGTTGAGGTGGATACACTCTTCCAGATTCACTGTTCTAAATACACATCTCTGGCCGCCTCACAGAGTGGCACCTTAGTAGACAAAGCCCTGACATTAAGGCACATAGACAGTCCACTTGGTAAATTATTACAGAATCTCCTTGCGCTCCACAAGCTGAAGATACACATGCTCAAACCATTGACTGAAACATCAGAAGCATCAAAAATGGCTCGGTTTATTCTAAACAGGCAAGAACTATCATCAATGATGCTTGATGCCAACCAGAGCTGGGACTTTCAGTTTTGCACTGTTAATGCCAACAGTTGTATAGCTGCCAATTGGTTTCTTGTTACCTCCAACCTTCCATTAATTGCTCCTTACCTCAAACCAAATGACACATCTGTTTTTGCAGAATGCATATTGAAGTCTTTGCTTCAGAGTTTGGATGCCTCTGGAAGCAATTTGGAGAACACTGGCATCTCTGTCTCCTTAATATCCAGGCAATTACTCGAGAGTCCTGTACTTTGTGAGTTCCCTGGGATTTTCTCTGCAGTGATAAAGTGCATCATCAAGGCATTTCTTGGACAGCTTGGCTCATCACATGTTCGGTTAATCAGTCCTTCGTTTTTGAAGCCTCGAGTTGAAGATGAAGACACAAACATGAAGAGACTGAAAGCCATTGGACAGGAGATGTCAGACTCTGTCAAAATGAAAACCTCTGTGTCTCTATCTAAAACTCAGGTAGATGAATTACAGCAGCTGCTCAAAGTCACAAGTATGCTGAATGGAAATGCAATGTCTCCTGAAGACTTCTCAGAACTTTTTCTGACTTTGTTCACACTGACTTCTTGCATTCAGTGTGATCTCTCTGCATCTGTTGGATTGCTCAAAGAGCTTTTTAGCATTATGGCTTCACTCCTGGTGGTTAAAAACTCTCAAATGATCCTGAAAGTTGTTCATGGAAGTAATCTGTTAGAGGCAACTATGACATCCCTCTTTTCTCGGAGCAGCAAGGGGCTCTTCAAGGGTCTGGATGGCCAGATCTGGTTGTCTTTCCTTCAGTCAGTCCAAGACTTCATTCTCTCCCTAATTCAGCTCATAATCGACCGGAAAAGCAGCATGTGTCTCAATCTGGAGAAGTTTACCTCCTTCATTGTTGAAAGTAACCTCACCGCAGGAATTCTAGATGCGGGGGATCTCTGCTCGCTACAGCTCCATCTGGTAACTTTAAGCATGCTTTGCAAAGAAATGATCACAAGCCTTGACAAGAATAAACAACTGGATCAGACTCTGACTCATTTGTTAGAGAAGACCACTACTGTCATGGAGCCAGCCATACAGGCCATGCTAATGCACAAGGGAAGTAGACAGAGCCAGTCCTTTTCAATTGAAATGGTAACAGTCATGATCAGGAGTGAACTAGCAAGAGCCTCAATCTCTGAGGACGACAGCCCGGTGAAAATATCCCACATGGCTTTCTACCGGAGCTTTTGCAAGCAGATCTTAAAGGAACTCAGCCCAGCACCTCGGCCTATGGACTTCCTCGTTTCATCAGTTAACTACCTCTCTGCGTTCTACATGGCAGCTGAAAAGACCAAAGCGAGAGATCTTGAAGAACTCCATATTAAGATTTTGCAGAATATCCATGCGCTGCTGTCAGGTACGGTACCCTAAAACTTCAAAACTTTGGCTTGACCAAATTTTTTGTGAATTCTCTGCTTGTTCTGTAAACAGTATGTCCATCATTTCAACAGGAACATGGTTGTCATTATCAGACGTGAAGGAGCTGGAGGGGCCAGTAAAGGTGCTGCTAAATCAGCTGGTGTCCAGCTGTTCTCAGGAGCAGTTCCATCTATTATTGCTGATGCTCAGAGAGGGGCTTTTACCAGCAAAGATTGAAGGAGGCCACTTCACTGTAAGATAATGTAGTGTAATGGAATAAATTTCTTACTTAATGGATAGTTCACCCAAAAAATAAAAAATTCTGTCATTAATTACTCACCTTCATGCAGTTCCAAACCCGTAAGACCTTCGTTCGTCTTCGGAACACAAATTAATATCTCTTTAATGACATCCAAAAGCTCTCAAACCCTCCATAGACAGCAAGGGTCCAACCACGGTCAAGGACAAGAACATCGACAAAATAGTCCATGTGACATTAGTGGTTCAATCGCAGTTTTATGAAGCTACAAGAACACTTTTTGTTTTGCAAAAAAACTAACTCTATTCAGAGAGATTTAGAGAGCTCTTGGATTTCATCCAAAATATTTTAATTTGTGTTCCAAAGGTAAATGATGGTCTTACGGGTTTGGAACGACATGAGGGTGAGTAATTAATGACAGAATTTTCATTTTTGGGTGAACTATCCCTTTAATGCCATTCATTTGTTTACAAGCTTATCACATTTATTCAGTTTCATGGTTTTATTTTATTTGGTGTAATTTTTAAAAAATCTACAGAACAAAGTCCCTAGTGCCCAATTATCAGTAAATTACACTAGTTGTAATTTATTAGATATTAAAACCCAAACAGGACACATAATACAGTAATTTGCATTCTTTGTTATGAAATTTAAATATTAGTGAAACTGGCTTAAAGTGAAACATCACCCATGAGTGACACACCATCTTTCATAGAAATACAAAAAGCAGTAATTCAGGTCAGAGGACAAAAACATCTTAATGCATGCACAATTAGGTCCATAATGAGTTTGGAAAGTTGTTTTATTATTGGATTATTGCAGACATCGTTCATTGTTTGCATTTTAAGCAAGTTTTGAAGCAATCTGAGAAATAAAATCTCTCTTTGTTGTTACATGAATTAAACTATGAATGTCATTTGAACAAATTACTGAAACATAAAGGACTATTATAAAGGTTTCTCTGCTTATAAATGAACTAGTAATGATTAAGCATCATTTCACTGAATTACAGCCTTAGGTCTTATATTTGAAAGTCGGTCACCTGTTTTGATAGATGCAATGTGTGTCTTTATTCTGCAAAGTGAAATTGATCATCGAATTTGACATGAAAGATCCATTCCGTTTTCTTTTCAAAGCACGTTTCAAAGCACATTTATTTAGTGTGCGCTGATATGTTGTTTTGTTTTTTCTTTCACAGGAGGTTCTGTCCACTGTAACTTTTATAAAGCTGCTCGCCTGTTGTCTGTTTCCAGAGCATTGCTCAAAGGCTTTTTGGCTCATCACTCCACAAATCATGTCTACTCTCATTGTAAGTATTTCAATACCTGTTTTCAGTTTGTTTTCCATTTGATGTTTTTCCTTGAATAAGATTAATCACACATGCTTTTCTGTTGTATCAGTCTCTTTTTAATGTGATTGTCTTTCAAGATAAAAGTATCAAGATGTCTATTTTTTGTGTGTAAACTTCTGCATAAGCTTTGGGCATTGAATGATTAGGATATACAGTTGAGGTCAAAAATTGACATACACCTTGCAGAATCTGCAAAATGTTAATTGTTCTCCCAAAATAAGAGGAATCATACAAAATGCATGTTATTTTTTTTTATTTAGTACTGACCTGAATAAAATATTTCACATAAAGAAGGAGAAAACGATGTATTAAGAGCCGGGGGTGAAAACTTTTTGAATTTGAAGATCAGGGTAAATTTAACTTGTTTTGTCTTCTGGGAAACATATTAAGTATATTCTGTAGCTTCTGAAGGGCAGTTCTAAATGGAAAAAAAATATGATAATTAGGCGAAATAAGAAAAATGTACACATCTTCATTCTGTTCAAAAGTTTTCACCCCCCGGCTCTTAATGTCTTAGTGTTTTCTACTGAAGCATCAGTGAGCGTTTGAACCTTTTATAATAGTTGCATGTGAGCCCCTCATTTGTCCTCCGTGTGAAAAGATGGATCTCAAAATCATACATTGCTGGAATGGGTTCAAATACACAAAAATTCTGAAAACCAAAGAATTTGTAGGACCTGAAGGATTTTTCTGAAGAACAGCAGGCAGTTTAAGAAAAACAAGGCAAAAAAAAACGTACTATCAACAAAACAACAACAACAAAAAACAGCTGTGGATCAAGCGTATGTAAAGTTTTGAACGGGGCATTTTATAAAATTTATAATTTTTGGAAATTGAAATTTATAAAGCAGAATAAATAAGCTTTCCTTTGATGGTATGGTTTTTTAGGATAGGACAATATTTGGCTGAGATTCAACAATTTAAAAATCCGTAATCTGAGGGTGCAAAAAAAGTAAAAAACGGAGAAAATCACCTTTAAAGTTGTCCAAATAAAGTTCATAGCAATGCGTGTAACTTATGAATTTTTTTAATATATTTATGGTAGGAAGTTAATGGAACATATAATGATTTTTGGCATTAAAAGAAAAATTAATGATAATTTTGACTCATTCAGTGTATTGTTGGCTACGGCTACAAATATACCCGTGCTACTTATGACTGGTTTTGTGGTCCAGGGTCACATATGTAAACATCTTTTATGTGAAATATCTTATTCAGGTCAGCACTAAATGAAAAATAACATGCATTTTGTATGATCCTTCTTAATTTGGTAAAATAATTAACATTTTGCAGATGCTGCATAGTGTATGTAAACTTTTGACCTCAATTGTAACAATTTATAGACAAATTGAGGCAAATACTGCTTTAACAATATTCCATGAGCATGCAAAGCCAGTAAATCCAGGAACAAGAAAATGCAGAACAAAGGAAAAAAAATCAATTTAGTCAACTTTACAGTTTAATTAACACACAAAGAAAAAGTGCTTTAACAAAAAAATATGAAGCTCACATTTCACTTTTAAACCCTCCAGGTGCATGGCACTGTTTACTTCCTTTATAAATGATTTCCTGGACTTCTTGCTTAAATAAAAACCGAGGGACATTATGCAATAAATTCTATAAAGCTTTGCTTCAATCGAGCCTGTAACGTTCCTTTAGGGTGCCTAGAGAGTTGGCTGGCAGTGAAAAACACCAAGCAGCTAGCTTTGTAAAACATATCACATACCTCACCCACCGGCCTGCCTCTCTCTTGTCTTGATTTAGCATTAAAATTCATCTGCCTGGAAAAGTCAGGTTTCAAAGTCTTGTCTGTGTCACGGAGTTCACTGAAGGACTGTGTGTGCCTGTCAGGTTACTTTCATCACTGCACTTTTCTTCTCAGTGTCAGAACTTGACACACTAAAGCTGCCGCTAGCAGAGTTCACCACAGCGACCAGAAGCTTTGTTAACCTTATGCTGTGCGCATCTATACTCGTACACAAATAAAGAACAAGCTCTGTACTCGTCACTTTTGTGATTTAATATTTTATAGCACTGATCGTTTGCTCTGCAGTTGAAAAGCATTCTGTTATATTAAAGCGAACTGATATTGTGCTATGTTTGAAGGTGTCTGCAGGATTTCTGGTAAATGTCAGCCTGGCTTGTAGGAGCTCTTACATAAGATTTCTATTTTATAAATGCTGTCCTTTGAACTATCTATTTATCAAAGCATCCAGAAACATTTTTATCATGGTTTATACAAAAATATTAAGCAGCACAGCGGTTTTCAACATTGATATAGAAAGGGATGTTTCTTGAGCAGCAAATCAGCATATTAGAATGATTTCTGAAGAATCATATCACTTTGAAGACTGGAGAAATGGCTGCTGATAATTCAGCTTTGCCATTGCAGGAAAAACAGTGAGTTAAGTAGTATCCTTTCGTTTTCTCCCTCATTTTTAGTTTGTTATAAAGGAGTCCAGCAAGATGCCTTCTCTGACCCGTGCACTGACGTTACCAGCTCTCGAGACTTTGACTGTCCTGCTCCAGCAGGGTAAAGCAATGATCTCCAACCCACACCATGTCATTGTGGTTTTGGGCGCACTGCAGTTTGTGCCTCTTGACAGTCATTCCGTGGAGGACTACCATGCTGCTTTTGAGGCCATCCATGAAGCTCTGTTTGTAATTATCCACTGCTACCCTCAGGTGAGTATCCCAGGACTGGATTGAGAGACAGATAAGAGTTTAAACTTGATAAAAGGTGCACATTTTATTGTTGTATTCTCTCAAGTTGAATTATATCCTTATATGTTTTAAATTGACTTAACAAATCAGCCAGAGGCCATAGAGGGAGAAACTGTGCCAGATGTTATCAGTTTTTTAAAGACGGGTCTCTGACATCTGTTTATCTGCACTTGCTTTGGGAAAATGTTTTATTAATGTGGCTTTCAGGGTTTTGTTTCATGAACACACCCAACATGCCGTGTCTGGCAGAAGAAAAATGAATCCCATATTATGAAAAGAATTATATAATCCCATATTATATAAACAATGCAATTTATCTGTAAAGTATGACAGATTTTCTTGAGATGAAAAGCATTGTTACTCAGGCTGACTGTTTTTATTGAGTAAAATGCAGTAATTTGCTCTTATTGCTTTAAAAACGGTGGATGTCATGGTAATATGTAACATTAGGCTCAAATGGTAAATTAGTTCTCTGAGATGCTTTGGATAGTGCTGATGTTTCCATAGGTTTATGCAAATAGGTATATTACAGGCTAATGCTGCTTGATGTTAGGAGTGAATATTACAGTGCCCTGGAGAGGCGTTTAATTAGCACTTAATACAAGTGAAAATTAGAATGTAGTTTGGGAAGTTGCCACGAACCCTGAGGGGAAGGAGATCATGGTGTCTGGTAGGTAAGGAATACTGGTACTGTGTAAGATAAGGTGTACCGGTTGCTTTGCAAGTGAAAGTAGGAGACTTGGAACCATCTCAACATGACATCTCAACATCTCATGTTTATTAAGTGAAATGAGAGCATGCTTTAGGAGTAAAATCATTTTAAAATGATAAAGACATGCATGTTGAATCAGAGATTTCATTAAAACGTCTACATTAAATGTAAATGTAAATTTAATCTTAGCAATTGTAAATTTAAATTTAGCAATTCTTAGTTGTTTTGCCACTACAGTGTAAATCATTATACACTTTCAAAACATCTGTCTTAAAGGATTAGTTCATTTTCAGAAAAGAAAAATTCCTGATAATTTACTAATTTACTTGCTTCAGTCGAAAAGAAATGGTTTTTGAGAAAAATGTTCAATGGGGATCAACAAGTTGAAGGTCCTAATTGCAGTTTCAGCGCAGCTTCGAAGGGCTCTACACAATCCCAGCCAAGGAATAAGGGTCTTATCTAGCAAAACGAATGGTCATTTTCTAAAAACCACAACCACAGATGCCCATCTTGCAATAGCTCTGCATTGCGCATTTTGTAATCACATTGGAAACGTCACGCACGGTTTGTTCTTCGTCTGTGTACTCCGATTCAGAAAGGTAGGATTGGGCAAAAAAACTCCATCTCATTTTCTCCTCCAACTTCAAAATCATCCAACTTCATTATTTTAGCCATTTTTGTTAATGGTGTTTCTTTGCATGTTCGCTTGGGTCAGTACTTTTGCCTATGTCTTGACCTTTGTGTGTGTGACCTTTCCAGGTCAAGTCGTGCAAGTGCAAGATGAGCATTTGTTGTTAAAAAGGATATACATTTTAATTTAATTTTTTTTTAAAGAAAATGACAAATCGTTTCACTAGATGAGACCCTTATTCCTCGGCTTGGATCGTGTAGAGCCAGTTGAAGCTGCACTGAAACTGCAATCCACTTCAACCCACTGGCCACCATTGAAGTTCACTATATGGAGAAAAATCCTGGAATGTTTTCCGCAAAAAAAAACATAATTTCTTTTTGACTGAACAAAGAAAGACTAAAACATCTTGGATGACATTGTGGTGACTGAATTATCAGGAAATTTTTATTCTCGACGTGAACTAATGGATAGCTCACCCAAAAATGATGAAAATTTTGCCAACATTTACTTGCCTTCATGTTGTTTCAAAGCTGTATGAGGTTCTGTCTTTTGTTGAACACAAAATATATTTTGAAGAATGTTGGTAACCAGACAGTTCTTGGTAGACATTAGCCAGGTTTCCATCCAAAGTTGCAAATTTACTTTGTGCGCAAAACTGGAATATCGCTTAAAACATTTGCAAATAAGCATCTAAGTTTCCATCCAACGAGTCAAAGAGAACAAAATTGTCACTTCCTGATAAACTGGCACTAAATATCAGTAAGAAAAGTAGAAAAAGCTACTGAATATAGTAATTTTCACATATAATAAATTACTAGCGATTCAAAGAGAGCAGACGAAACAATACATGCGGTCATTGCTTTAGGAGGCGGATCCCAGCTGTATGGGAACACAGTCTTGTAAGACATTTCTTTGAGGCAATTATACGAAAATACTTTGACAGCAGGCTTTGCTAAGGCATCTTAGAATGACCATAACAACATTTCAGATGCTGTGCAATGAGATTAGTCTGCTAGTTAGTCAAATTATCTCGTTGCATAACGCAGTCACGTTACTTTTTTGGTGCGTCTGAAGGAATTAATTCACAAAATGCGTTTCCATCTCCCATTCGCATTAACTTAATTCAAAAACCACCTCAGGCAAGCGTAAAAACTTTTTTGCGAAATTAAGGTTTTTTGGTTTTTTTTAATTTTGGTGTTTCCATCATTCGTTTCTGATGCGATACTTCAAAATGTGCATAAAAACTTTATGATGGAAACATAGCTATTGACTTCCATAGTATGGAAAAAAAGTACTATGGAAATCAATGGCTACCAGCAAACTCAGAATTTTCATTTTTGGCTGAACAGTCCCTTTAAAAGGATAGTTCAAACTAATTTTTCTGTCATACTTAAGACTTTACATGGTCATCTCAACTTGACATGTTTTTTAGAAAACGTAATGGCTGAATAAAAAGTGATAAATCAGCCATCACTATCAGCCATCTTGCTTACACTGTTGCTAGGATTCAACTAATACATCTGTCTTCTATTAAAATGTTGAAAATGATTCAGGGTCAAATGTTTAGCTTGCTTATAAAGCTTTTTTTTTTTTTTTTTTTTTTTTTTAGCACAGTTGGTCATTTATTTTTTTTGGTGTTTATTGGATAAACATAAAGGCCAATGGATATTACACTGAGCCCAGCTGTGGACCAGTTTTGAAAGCTTTTAATGTTTGCAGGTTATGCTGAAGGCTTCTCCCACCTTCCTGAATTGCTTTTATCGCTTGGTTTCATCAGTCATGCATGAAGGCAGACAGCGGGGTGACTCTGACAGAGGTAAGCACATGTATAATACCCACGTTTGTTTACATTTAAACATTATATACAGCTTAATCTCTCACAATGTCTGCATTTCCATATACAATAAAACAGTAATATTGTTTTAATTTAAAATAACTGTTTTCTTTTTGAATATATTTCCAAATTTATTCCTGTGATGCAAAACTGAATTTCCTCCCGTCTTCAGTGTCACATGATCCTTCAGAAATCATTTTAATATAATGATTTGCTGCTTAAGAAACATTTCTTATCATTTTCAATGTGGAAAGCAGTTGTGCTGCCTATTTTTCATCTTTTCATTGAATAGAAAGTTCAAAAGAACAGCATTTATTTGAAATATAATTATTTTGTTCTATATAAATACAGTATAAATGTATTTACTGTAACTGTTGGTCAATTAAATGCATAATTGAATCAATAAAATAGTTTTAGAAAGTCTTAATAATCCCAAACGTTTGAACAGTAGTGTGTATATGTATATAATACTTATATTGAGAACTTA
Source organism: Labeo rohita (assembly GCF_022985175.1). Classification (NCBI taxonomy): domain Eukaryota; kingdom Metazoa; phylum Chordata; class Actinopteri; order Cypriniformes; family Cyprinidae; genus Labeo; species Labeo rohita. The sequence continues at coordinate 17,294,944 of NC_066881.1, read as the reverse complement.
AATCCTATTTAATTTACCTTTTCTTCCTTTTTATGTATTATAGTTTGCAAATGTCAATGCTGAGTTTCTCCTGACTGTTAATATTTTATTCATCCTATTATTGTAACCTTTTACATAAGACTTCTGTGCAAGCAAACAAATTTAATATCAATGAATTCAAAAGCCCTTTCTTGTCAGCATGTCTGGTCTTATTGTTGGCTGTAGTGGACAAAAGATACTGGAAAGCACCTGATGCTGGCAAGTTATTACACTTACAATTTGATATGAGAAGTGTGTTGTTTTCAACAGTTTTGTTGAGCATCAATAGAGCCATATGTCTCCTGGTACTTTTCCATCTACAAATTGCACTGAATTCATTTATTGTGCCGAAAGATGTTATTTGAGGTATGATTCACCTAATGAGACAAGCACATCGTTGAGCTGTGTTCAGAGACAGACGCTTGCTGACTGTGGCTCTGTGGATTGAATTTCAAAGTGAAGTGAAGGAGAAAAAAATTCCATGAAGAAAGAAGGTTGAATTTGATCCTGAAGCTCAAGGCCCAACACATTTTAGCACCGAAGGTGTATCTTTTTTTGAATTGAGAATCCTTTTTATGACTTAGGATTTAAAGACAATTTTTTCTTGCAGTAGCATCAGTACGTTTAGTCTTTCTTCATTTCTCAGGCTTTCATATTTCACATCAAAGTTGGGTCAGAACTGAAATGTATTTAGATGTGAGGCAATTTCAGTCTTATTGATCATCTTTATGATTTTTTTAAAACATGAATTTGATGCTTACTCTTATCTGACAGATAAGATTTAACCAGGATTCATATTTATAATATTTGAACTAACATAAAACGTATTTGAAATGAATGATTAGAGAACAGAATGTGTAATTAATGGATTTGGCAATATTTGCATGTACACTACCAGTCAAAAGTTTTTGAACAGTAAGATTTTTTTTTTTTTTTTTTTTTTTTTTCCTCCATAAGAAGTCTTCTGCTCACCAAGCCTGCATTCATTTGATCCAAAATACAGCAAAATCGGTAATATTGTGAAATATTTGTACTATTTCAAATATTTGAATATATTTTAAAATGTAATTTATTCCTGTGATCAAAGCTAAATTTTCAGCAACATTACTCTAGTCTTCAGTGTCACATGATCCTTTAGAAATCATTCTAATATGCTGATTTGCTGTTCAAGAAACATTTTTATTATTATTATCAAAACATTAAAACAGCATTTATCTGAAATAAAAAGCTTTTGTAACATTATACACTATACCAGTTAAAAGCTTTGAGTCAGTATAATTTTTTTTTTGCAAAGAAATAATTCTTTAATACTTTTATTTAGCAAGAATTGTTTAAATTAATCAAAAGTGATAGTAGAGGCATTTATAATGTTACAAAAGATTTGTTTCAGATAAATGCTGTTCTTCTGAACTTTCTATTTATTAAAGAAACCTGAAAAAATATGCTCAGCTGTTTTCAACATAATAATAATAAACGTTTTTTGAGCAGCAAATCAGAATATTAGAATGATTTCTGAAGAATGATGTGACTTGAGTAATGATGCTGAAAATTCATCTTTGAAATCACAGAAATAAATTACATTTTTGAAATATATTCAAATAGAAAACTGTTATTTTAAATGGTAAAAATATTTAAAAATTGTACAGTTTTTGTTGTATTTTCGATCAAATAAATGCAGGCTTGGTGAGCAGAAGAGAAAAAACATGAAAAATCTTACGGTTCAAAAACGTTTGACTGTCGGCGCCAATGACATACATTGCCGTTGCGTCCCATCTCTCTCCCACTTCGCTTCCTGTCCCTTCTAATCTGTCCTGTCATAATAAAGACAAAATGGCAAAAATATAAATCTAAAAAAAAAAAAACGTTCAAAAATTTGTATGAATTTTTTTTTTCGTCAGCGCCAGTAGCTTTGTGGTTATCCTGCCGACGCGACATTGGCGTCCCGAGTTCGAATCCGGGCTCATGGACCTTTCCCGATGCCCACCTACACTGTCCTATCTAATAAAAGGCATAATAATGCCAAAAATAAATCTTAAAAAAAAAAAAAAGTGTAAGATTATTATTATTATTATTATTATTGTTATTATTATTATTATTATTATTATTTATTATTATTGCACCATATTAGCATATTAAAACCGTTATTTTAAATTATAATCATATAATAGTTATATTGTAGTTTTGATCAAATAAATGCAGCCTTTGTGAGCATAAGAAAATTCTTATGTAAAATGGTATTTTATGTGAGTGATTTTTCAAACTCTTATGTTTCAGTTAAAGGAACTGTAAGTAATTTGGAATGTTATATGAAATTTAAATAAATATTACACTTTTGAAATACGTGTCGTGACATTTCACACCCGTCTAAAGGTTTACAGACTTGTTTTATGGAGGTCATGCTAAGTTTTTTGAATTAGAGTTAATTATTAGATTTTAATTAAATGCACCAACGGCGTTAAGCATAATTAATCACACGTGTTAACAGTTCTAATTAAAATATTACAATTACTTTGTGATCTTTCTTTTTTCAGCTTCTGAGAAGGACAAAGAGAGTTTTCTGAAGTGTGCCATGCTGGTGGAGAGGATGTACACTCATATTGCCAATGCTGCTGAAGATTTCACAGTCCTGTCCTCATTCATTGTTGCACAATATGTCAGTGAACTGCAGAAGGTGAGACGCTAGTCATTATCAGTTTTTACCCATCACATGCCTATGCCAAATTCTACTCAAATGCTTTCTTTTATTGTCTTTTTTTTACTTGTGAACTGCCTGCCAATGTTTGTTGGAATATTTTAGAAGAATCTCCTCAGTGTCATAAATCTTAAACCACACAATTATAGCTTGAGAGTCGACGCACTGGGACTTATCCGATGTCCTGCGCTCTTCGCAACAGACAAGAGGTTGCGTTAACTTTTTGAAAAGAAACACATTGTCCAGAGTTTTTTGAGAGCCAATTGTTTTTTCCAACTTGAAGTGTGAAATGCGATTGACCTCTAACTGCCCTGAGGCTCATGTTACTGCACTGAACAATCACATTGCAGATAATTGTTGTCATTGAATACCCTCACAATGAGATTCTTTCTTATTTCCTAGGTGACGCTTCAACCAGAAATTAAAGCACATCTAACAGAGGGCATATACTGTATTATGGACCACTGTGTTGAACAAGACATTAAGTTTCTGAACACCACTCTTCAAATGGGTGTGAAGGAAGTGTTCAGTGACCTGTATAATAGTTACACACACTATCACAAATCTCAAAGGCAAGGGGAAGAAAAGTACACCGTCTAAAAAAGGCATCCTCTACCTTCAAAAATACGTCTGTAATTTCTAATGTTTACTTCTAATTAATCTGTTATAAAAATAAATGTTTTTCAGTGTTGTATGATAGTGTACCCAAAAGTGAAAATTGTCATTATTTACCCTCATGCTGTTCCAAATGTGTATGACTTTGTTCTGTGAACAATAGAAGATATTTAGATATATTTTTGTCCATACAATAGAAATCAGTAGGTGTTCTGCAGAAAATAAAGTCGTACAGGTATGAAACAGCATGAGGATCAGTTAATGATGACTATTTTGGGTTTTACTTTAAATAAGAAAAAAAAAAATCTTTGTTGTGACCATTTATTTTGTACATCCTTACTTTTTGTAATTGACAAACAGTTTTTTTTTCTAAGGAGAACAGTACATTTTTGTTCTCAGACAAACCCTATTAAATAAAAGACTAAAGTTAAGGTGCTACAGTTGCTTATCTGAATTGACAACCTTAAAGGAGAAGTCCACTTCCAAAACAAAGATTCACATGTAATGTACTTACCCATTGTCATCCAAGATGTTCATGTCTTTCTTTCTTCAGTTGTAAAGAAATATTTTTTTTTTTTTTAGGAAAACATTTCAGCATTTTTCTCCATATAATGGACTGATATGGTGCCCCGTTTTTGAACTTCCAAAATGCAGTTTCAAACGATCCCAAATGTGGTTGTAAATGATCCCTGCTGAGAAAGAAGGGTCTTATCTAGCATAACGATCAGTTATTTTCATAAAAATAATACAATTTATATACTTTTTAATGTTAAGCGCTCGTCTTGTCTCACTCTGCCTAAACTGTTTTTTTCGGGGTCAGGACAGTTAGGGTATGTCGAAAAACTCCCATCTCATGTTCTCCCTCAACTTCAAAATCGCCCTATATCGCCGTTTTACCTTTTTTGTTAAGGGTGTTTGACCTTCTTTGCATGTTCACTTTGCAAAGACTGGGTCGGTACTTCTGCAGTGATGTAGGATGATTTTCAGATGATTTTTGAAGTTGAGCGAGAAAATACGATTTGATTTTTTTGCCATACCCTAACTGTCTTGAGCCACAATACACAGAGTTCAACGAGAGCAAGGCAAGATGAGTGTTTGAGAATAAAAAGTATTTAAATTGTATTTTTTTTAATGAAAATAACCGATCGTTTCACTAGAGAAGACCCTTCTTCCTCGACTGGGATTGTTTACAACCACATTGGGATCGTTTGAAGCCGCATTTAAACTGCTTTTTGGAAGTTCAAAATCGGGGCACCATATCAGTCCATTATATGGGGAAAATGCTGAAATGTTTTCCTCAAAAAACAATTTCTTTACGACTGAAGAAAGAAAGACATAAACATCTTGGATGACAATGGGGTGAGTACATTATATGTGAATCTTTGTTTTGGAAGCGGACTTCTCCTTTAAGTCCTGAAACTGTCCGATTCATCATCTAAAGTTAGAATCCCGTCTAAGGATTGTGCTTCTGAGTAAACCAATTAACCTGAGGTTGCTCCAGGTGGACTCTATAAAATTAGTGTACTGTGAAAGTGTCTCCTGGATGACAAATAACCAATTAAAAATGCATCCCATTAGACCTATATTGTAAAAATGGTGTTAAACATTTATAGAGCAGTCACACCAACTACCCTGGTGTGCCTATACTTTTTGAAAGCTGTTCTGCTGTGTACAATAACATTGTGTTCCTGAGGTTCTCTTTGAAGAGAATTTAGGTGCAAAACAGGAACAAGCTCAGATGCAGACTGAATAAATGTACAACTGTATGAACACAATGCCATTACAATACAAGAAAATGTTCAACATGCAGTGTACAAATGTGAAGGAATTGGCTGCTCATGTTACTGGCACTGTTGAAGATGTAGATGTGATTTTGTGGGACAATGCGGGGAACGTGTGATAGAGATAAATAAGCTTGGTTAATTGTGACTGGTTTTATGGAACTCAATTTGCCCAGCTTAAAGTGATACAATATAATTTACTCTATACAGGATATACTCAGTCTGCAAAATATAACATTAAACTATAAGAACATTAATTGCATTTTATCATCTGGCAGGTTTAATTAGGATGTTCTTATCCTGTAGGTGTCTAGCGATGCAAACGGGATATATTGCCCTCCGAAGAGCACTTCGGAGTGAAAACAATCATGGTCGCCATATTGAAGGGTCGTTCCAAACCGAAGTGCTCAAAATTGGCCACTTCAAAGGGCCCTTCGGAATGAAGGATTTCGAAGGGTACAACTGATGGACACTTCAGGCCCTCGTGATCCTTTGCGCTGATTCTTTCCATGATGACACAGAAGGGCACTTCAGGAAAAAGTTGTTTGGTCCCCTACACCCTTCAACCCTTCGAAGCTCTAACTCCGGAGAGTAAACCCTTTGAAGGGGCATAGGGATGAGCCCTTCCGAATGGAACGCAGGGTAGATCTAGGTTTCTCAGCTCTGACACTTAAGGTCCACTTCCCTGCAGAGTTTAGCTTCAACTCTAATCAAACACACCTGAAGAAGCTAATCAAGGTATTTAGGACAGAGATTTGCTTACTATAAATGAGAGGGTCTGTATCACTTACTATTGGAGAAACCATAACAGCTAACTTGGATCACATGTCCCTTAATAACCAACCACATTACAGCCTTGAGTTGTGCGACTCTCAATCGCCGTTTACGGACACCAGTAATAAATGAGAAGTGCCGTAAACTGAATCCCACCTGTCGCAAAAAGTGGTTTTTCTTTTAAAACAGCTTTTTTTGTGGTAAACTCTAAAAACAGTTCAATCCAAAAGTATTGTTTAGTGTAAAACATGTGGAAGATTAGCATATAGGCTGTCGATTCATTAAATGATAAGCCATTTCCTCTAAAACGCTGTAGTAAAGCCTCTCCTCCATTGACATCCATTAAAAAAACAGCCTCTGGTCTCTTTTTCGACGTACTGCCAGACCAGAAAGGTTAGCTGTAGCCGTTACACTTTTTCGGCTAATGATTGCAGACTTGCCTTCTGGTGGCTTTATTTACGATCACTAGAAAGTTACAGACAGGTGCATTTGATGAAGGTTGGAGCTAGGGCTGTACGATTATGACAAAAATCATAATTGTCGATTGTTCCCTTGAAGTTGTAATTGCGATTATTAATTACGATTGTCACAATTTACATTGAATGATGTTTTGAATAGCCTTATACCATTGTTTGAAGCAACTGCCTGCCACATTTTTATATATAGTTTATTTTTTAAATATAAAAAAGAATTAAAAAGTAAAACAATGAGAAAAAAAAACCTTAAGATAACCTACTCTCTCTCTCTCTCTCAAACACACACATCTTAAGAAAGCAGAATAATGTAAGAAGATTTATTATTATTATTATTTGCGTTTTCGTTTTAAAATGCTCTTTGTCCGAAATATCGGAAAACGTTAAATTTGCTTTACTGCACATGTGTAAAGCCTCATAAAAGCTCAATTTAAAGTTAATGCATGTTTTGCCACAGGATAGCAAATGTGAATACCTTTGCAGGACTGTAATATGAAAAGTGTTACATATCTTTAGCAACAGTGTGAGAGTGAATATCACTAGGTTCTTCACAGCGATGTCATAGAACCATTTTAAAAGAACCTTTTGTGTTCTTCAGATGTTAAAGGTTCTTTATGGAACCATTTAAACAAAAAAGGTTCTTCAATGGCATTGTGAAGTACCTTTATTTTTAAGAGTGTAGAGCTAAAGTCTGCAGGACGTTGGCCCTCTAGGAGAAGTATTTGACAAGACGTGGGACAAAACTCGCGAATAGTGGTCACCATACTACACTCTTAAAAATAAAAGTGCTTTAAAAAGTTCTTCACAGTGATGGTATAGAAGAACCATTTTTGGTTCCAAAAAGAGCCATTCAGTTAAAGGTTCTTTAAAAAAACATCTCTTTCTTTTTATAATCTGAAGAACCTTCTTTCACCACAAAGAACCTTTTGTGAAACAGAAAGGTTCTTCAGATGTTAATGGTTCTTTATGGAAGCATTTAAACAAAAAAGGTTCTTCAATGGCATCATTAAGCACCTTTGTTTTTAAGAGTATAGGAATTGTTGCATTTTTTCATTTTTTCAGATTACCAGTAGCTCTTTTTAGAACATCATGATGGAATTATCAGGTGGCTAAGGTATTTTCAAGAACCTCTTGTTACACATGATAAAGCACTTGAGGCTCTTCAAAAAGAAAATCCCTTATGTGCTTTATCAATACTTGTGCTTTAGCATTACTCACAACCATGTCAGTGGAGGGATCCAAGAACAAGTTCTTGACTATGGTGTTCTGGCTTTTCAAGTGCCACTTGGCCCTGTGGAATGTGTAGATGTATGTCTGGTGGACAAACTGATGGTGGAGCTGTTTCACAACTGCTCCATAGTCCTACAGCGCAGTGGCTCCCAACCACGTTAATGGAGCCCATCCAACACTGCACATTTTGCATGTCTCAAACACACCTGTTTCAGGTGATCAACTCACTCCAAGATCTGAAATGGGTGTGCCAGACAAAGAGGACATAGTTGGGAACCACTGCATTATCAACCTGGTTTGTATTGTTGGTCTTTAAGAGTTCCTGTATGAAGTTTCCCCAACTTTCATTTCCTTTGTTCGGTCAGGTAATAGCAGGTAGCCTAGAATTGGTGTCTGTAGGGGGGTCTTGCATGTAAGCGAAGGACTAGAACGGGGTAGAAAGCATCCCATCCGGCACCCAGGAGCTGGCAGGGATGATCAGACCAGTGGACGACGGCCAAGTCGGTTGAAAAACAGATTCGCCTCATTAGCCCTGGTGAATGCTCACCAGGCAGGGCTTTAGATACAACAAACCTCTGAATGTAGAAGGAAAAAGCCATTTGCCCACAGTACACATATACAGACAGGTCATAACAATAACTGATATGAGATGGAAACGGTCCTGTTCACACTCACAGAGCACGGATTTCTGTCTGAAATTTTGGATAACAATTAGAACTGCGCATTTATCAAAGATTATAACAACATGCGTCAGTGTGTGTTTATTGTGGAGTTCCAATGTTATTTCTTGCGTTCTATCATATTTCATGGATTGCTGTGCCTGTGCGCTTATTGTCAAAATAGTCAGCTGGCCTTATATCTGAGGTCGAATCGCTCAGTGTTGACATGTTTGAAAACATGCACCGTTATAAATATGAGGAGTTGTCTTTCAGAGTCAAATTGCTTTTGAATGTTATTGTTTTTTCAATCAAGGTTAAGAGTGGCCATTGACTTCAGGTTGTTATAAAGTACAGCAGCCAATTTTGAGAATGCTGTTATTTCCCTATGGAGATGGAGCTTTCATAAAAACATGTTGACCTTTTATAGCCACTAGGAGATCTTTATTTTCCATAAACTCCCTGGACGTTTTTTAAAATACACTCCAGGCTGTATCTCAAAACAGAAAAGAGTTTATTGTAGGTTTTTGATCTTGACATAACTGTACGCTGAAAATCTGTCACTAGGCGTTCGTTCAGAGGGATATTCATGTAACAAGAGAAAATAAAACATATTTTTGTCACCACCAACATGACAAAACCGTAGGTCAGAATTATAATCATACTCCCTGACTAAATGTGGCAGTTTTTAGCATAGCCTCACCTTTTGTTCTTGTTTCTCCTAGCTGTCTCAAGGGATCTTCTAGAGGAAATCCTAACAACTTATTTGGGGGGAGCAATAAAGCATTATAGACCTTTTACAAAATATGGATGCCATAGGAAATGGCAAGCAATCTCCGATTGTAGGCTGTGAGCCAAATGTTCCCACAGTGAAGAGGTTTTGGATGCCAAGTTTATGAGCAGGAAATGCACAACCACACAGTTACAGAATAATAATGATGATCTTTAATGACATTCTTGAGGCTTGTGTTGGCTTTTGCTAGAATTTGAAGAGCGCCAGAATACTGTACAGGTCATTTGAGCTATTTTTTTCTGTTATGAAGTGAGACTGACAGACTTACATTGTAATGAGATAGATATAAGGTCACATAAAATCATAGTAATTTAGCTCATTGTGATACAGAAAATGGCTTAAAACTTGGATATAGGATTTGGAAATTATTTAACTTGGTGTCTGGGGACGTTTTAGTCTGTTGCTGTTCCTAGATGACATTTGAAAATCTTGATATTTAAATATTATCCTTAAAAGCGAAAGGTTATTTCACATTTTAGATATACACTACCAGTCAAAAGTTTTTGAACAGTAAGATTTTTTTTTTAAGAAATCTCCTGCTTTTTTGCATTTATTTGATCTGAAGTACAGCAAAAACAGTAACATCTTGAAATATTTTTACTATTTAAAATAGCTTTTTTATTTTAATATATTTTAAAATTAGTTTAGATAAAAATGTATTCCTGTGATTTCAAAGCCGATTTTTTAGCATCATTACTCGTCACATGATCCTTTTGAAATCATTTTAATATTCTGATTTGCTGCTCAAAAAACATTATGTTGAAAACAGCTGAATAGAATTTTTTTTGGTTTCTTTGATGAATAGAAAGTTCATAAGAACAGCATTTATCTGAAATAGAAATCTTTTGTAACATTATAAATGTCTTTATCATCACATCCTTGCTAAATAGAGGTACTCATTGCTATAATTTTTCTTTCTCCCCTCAAAAATTTATACTGATTTGAATGGTATAGTGTATAATGTTACAAAAACGTTTTATTTCAGATAAATGCTGACCTTTGAATCTTTTTATTCATCAAAGAATCCTGAAAAAAAATTGCTCAACTGATTAAAACATTGATAATAATAATAAATGTTTTTAAACTGAAAATCAGCATATTAGAATGATTTCTGAAGGATCATGTGACACTGAGGACTGGAGTAATGACGCTAAAATTGCTAAATTAAATGAATTTAAAATTAAATGCTAAATTACATTTTAAAATATATTAAAATAGAAAACAGTTATTTAAATTTAAATATTACTGCTGTATTTTGGATCAAGTAAATGGCCTGGTGAGCAGAAGAGAATTCTTAAAAAAACATTCAAACTCCTAAAGTTCAAAAACTTTTGACTGGTAGTGTATTTTCCACATTCTTTCAGACATCAAAATCAAATTTCTGTAATCATATACCCTATATATTGGTGTCATTTGTAAATAAATAAATAACCTAAACCATTTACCTTATTATGTTATTATATTTGAGCATTCTGAGCCTTGGCACATCACGATTGAATCATCTGCCTATTTGTTATTTTATAGACACTCAATTCTAATCAATTTACAGCATACTTACAACATCAACAGCTGTCCTGGTCCAATCTGAGGATAAGTGCTTTGCTCAAGTTTGAAAAGGGATTGAATGGGGTGTCACTTGCCAGCCCAAATCTTTAACTGCAGCGCTGTGTGTACATAAAGATCCAGTCTGCAGTGCTTGTCACCATATGAAAAGTAGGTCATTCAAGTGTTTCCTTGGAAGTGCAGCAGTGTTTCTAAATCAGCCTCGTGCTTTATTCAAATTATTGGATGGCTCAAAAACATTTTGGGATTCAGGTCAAATTTTAATTTGTTTTTTAACCCTTTGAGCGGTACGGTCCCACATATGGGATTCTATTTTCTGTGCCCCTGGGAGTACGGTCCCACATATGGGATTTCGAACGTTCGGTGACGTCACGCAACTGCCAAATTCAAACTGTGTTTTCGCGCGTTGTCTGGCGCTGAGCCAGAGAGAGAGATGCGCGCTGCGCTTGTCATATAATCACAATTGAGCAGTGTTTTCAACGACTTAACGTTTATTTTAGGTTTCAGGAATTTAAATACACATAATTACTAGTAAAACAATACATTTAGAGTTTGTAAAATGCACACGGATGACTATGGAAGCAGCAATAACAATCCATTCAAGTATAATTTGCCGACGTGTTTGATTTATATCAGATACACATAATGTAAGTAATGATATAATTCACTCCATTCCTTTCCCACTTCACCAGCTACTTACTTGCATGTATTTCGGGAGAAACTGGTGAATTTACGTGCTGTAAATCCGGCTGACAGGACCCTCTGAACGGCAGCGCGAACAAACATGGCGGCGCCCATCACACGTCATAGATCACGATCCAGATCATTTATAAAGGTTTTAAAACGGCAAAATACACTCACTTACACGTATTCGTGAACCGGAATATCAGATAGTTGAAAACATGGTAAGCAAGTGTGTGAATATTTTGAATAAAAAAGGAAAAACGAAATAAAAGCGATACGTCTGTCATACAGCGCTATAGTGGCTGCGGTGTCAATCATGACGCGTCGCCATGGAAACAATAAAGTGAACGTTCTAAAATAACGGTCGCCTAAAAAAAACTCACTCTGGGGGGTCCGATAGAATATTTTAAACTCACCAGTGAAAGGGTTAAAAAACTGAAGAATCTAGTTTGGCTAACTGAAGCGTACATTATTCATTACAGTAGGCTATTGATAATTTAAAGCATTTTTATCTATACATTAGTTGGCTTTTTTTCCACAGGTTTTAAAAGACACCCAGTGGACCCATTTTGATGAATAAATGAATGTCACTATCGACCGTCTAAAAGCAGTCATCAGACAGCTATTGCAGGGACCAGCGCTGCTCATCTTGAAATCTCTGAAGGTCTCTTTCAAATATTTAAACCAAATCTCATTGAGATTCCAGCAGACATCCGTCGAAGTGTCAAAGTGATTTCATTCCAGCAGAAAAAAATAATAATAATAATTTTCTGAAACTTTTATTAAGCATCACACTTGGTCTGAGCAATGGTGTTGATACACAAGAGAGTAACTAAAGGGGCGAAAGGTGGGAATGATTCTGGAGCAGTGGTTCTCAAACGGCCTCCTGCAAACATCTAGGGAGCCCCAATAAGTCTTATAATTATTTAAATTTAGTTAGATTAATAAAATCTTAGAGAAATAGTTCACCTCAAAATGAAAATTTGCTGAAAAAGCATTTACCCTCAGGCCACCAGGTGAGATTGTTTTTTCGTTTAAGCAAATTTAGAAAAAATGTAATATCACTTGCTCACCTATGAATCCTCTGCAGTGAATGAGTGCCATCAGAATGAGAATTTAATGTTGCACTGTTTTCAAATCATTTTTTAAAATATTAAATTAAAAATTAAAAATTTGCTGAAAATGTACTCACCCTGACGGTGTGTTCACACGGGGCGTCAGCGTCAACGCTTCCCATTGACTTTGAATGGGTGACGTCAAGCGTTGCCGAAAAGAATTGTGGATCCGCCGACGGAAGCGTCAGCCAATCAGGATCGCTCTATGCAAATACAGTAGCCAGGCAGGAGCCAATCACGTTCATCCTGTTCAAGAGCAGCAAACTGAGGATACATTTTAAAATGGAGGAGAAACTAATTATTGCAGTGGGCAATCACCCGGTCCTTTATGATATATTTATGTTGAATGACAATGAAGCTGTATCCGAGTTTTTGTTGTTGAGTTCCTATCTAATTTCATTGGCTGACGCTGCTATGACCATGGCGTCAGTGCCAAACTTCAGCCACGCCTTCCGTCAAGCGTTGACGCTGACGCCCCGTGTGAACACACCGTTACACTGTAAACAATAAAAAACACAATTTGTTGAGTCAACTTAAAATAATTTGTTGCCCTGCTGCCTTAAAATTTTAAGTTCAGTCAACTAAAATAAGTTTAGTCAACTTGAAATGTTAAGTTGTACTAAGTAACAACTTAGATATTTGTGTTTGCTAAACTTAACAGATGGGTAAGTAACCCAGCTGCCTTAAAAATTTAAGTTGACTCAACTCAGATATCTAAGTTGTCACTTAGTATAATTTAACATTTCAAGTTGAATAAACTTTTTTTGAGTTGACTGAACTCAAAATTTTAAGGCAGCCAGGTTACAAATTTTTTTAAGTTGACTCAACAAATTGTTTTTTACAGTGTAGGGCATCAGATGAGATTTGTTCTTCATAGGAGCAGATTTAGAGACATTTAGCATCACTTAGTCACCTATGGATCCTCTGCAGTGAATGGGTGCCGTCAGAATGAGAATTTAATGTTGCACTTTTTGTAGTGTTTTCAATCGTTTAAGTAACAGTTCACCCCAAAATGAAAATTTGTTGATATTTTTCTTTGTAATTCAAAGACAGCAGTCAGAAGCAGTTAGATACAAATAGTTTTTATTATTATTTTTAATCATATTTTAAATATTTATTTATTATTTTATTGTTTTTTATGTATTATTTTTATATTTAATATTTTTTGTGGTTTTAGATACAAATAGTTTTTATTATTATTTTTAACCATATTTTAAATATTTATTTTGTATTGTTTTTTATTTATTATTTTTATATTTAATATTTTTTTTTGGTTTTAGATACAAATAGTTTTTACTATTATTTTTAACCATATTTTAAATATTTATTTTTTTTATTGTTTTTTATTTATTATTTTTATATTTAATATTTTTTGTGGTTTTAGATACAAATAGTTTTTCTTATTATTTTAAATCATATTTTAAATATCGATTTCTTATTTTATTGTTTTTTATTTATTATTTTTATATTTGTATTAGTTTTTATGTCTATATAGTTTTTCGATTTTATTTCAGTTTTAGTTCTTTTAGTATTTATTTTTTATTTTATTTTATTTATAGTTAACACATTTTAACTAATGAATTTTTATGGGTATGGTTTTCTTTCTAGTTAACTATAATAACCCTGCATCACGCAAGAGATAAATATTACAAATTTTAAGTTTTTTTTTTTTTTGTAATTTAATTACCTTTTTAAAATTTAATGCCAGGTAATATAACAACCTATGGTGTGATATAAATGTACATTCTTTAAAACAAACAAACAAAAAGCAGTTAAAATATACAAAACATTTTGTTCAAAATTAGGCACAATATGCAGTCACGCCTGGATCACATCACTGCTGACATAAAAAAAAAACTTTTATAAGATTCATTAAACTGTTCAAAGTTTTATTAGATGCATTTCTAGTGATTAATTACTTACTAAGTTAAAAATTGAAAACCATTTGCTAAATGTAATAAATTAGTCATTAGTGAACAGACGGGCAAAAGACATTGTGCAGCGTGTGCAGTCACACGAGGTTACACAAATGTGTACATTAGCATTAAGTGAGCATATGACTTCCGTGATAAGGGCATAACTCTGTCTATCACAAAATGTGTTTGTCAGAAATCCAGAACGAACCAAACAATGATTCCTCGGCGCATCTTGGGGTACAGGCTAACGATGGATGTCTCCACCCCCACCCCTCCTCCGTCCGCGCCTCTGCGGAGCGTGATTGGATTAAAGTCGGTTACCCTTTCCCCTCTAACCCGGTGATGCTGGCTGTTTCCTGCTTCTTCCTCTATCCAACCCGCTGCTGCTGGTGATTTCGTGTTAGTTGAGCGCTGTAGCCACAGCGAGACGTAGAACGTGGACGTCAGTGGCTTTTCACGGCACAAACCCCGAGTCAGCCACTGTATTCTCCCATCCGAAATCACAGCAATGCGCAGGAAATCTAGGATTTTATTATGTTTCGCTGTGCTTTGGGTTCTAGGCATAGCATATTATTTCTATTCGGGGACAACGCTGAGTCGAAAGGTAGGTTTTTATGTTCGTTTCATGTTGCACGCTGCTGGATCGCTGCTATTAGAAGTTGCTCGGCGTGATTGTGTCGAAATATTTTCTTTGCGGATGAATGAGGAAAAACAGTCACCACGGCGAGAGAAGCCCAAACGTTTAAATAGCCAAAGTCTGATGAGTGGACTCACAAAGATAGTGTTATCTCTCCGTGCTGTGATTTCACTGCGAGACTATCAAATAACCGCGTCGGTTTGAACTGAATTCAAAGCCCGCTGTGTTACGCTCGTTTCTAAAAGGCGCATTTATTCCGAAGTCGTTTTTAGAAGCTTTGATGCACCGATTTTCTTTAGGAGCGAGAGGGACGTTAACTGCCTGGACAAACACGAGCAGTTTCGCTGGTGAATGTTACATTGTAGCGCGAACGCTACGATTATACATGAGGTCTCAGTCTAATATTGAGTCGGGGACTTTTTATTGGTGGCAGAGACTCGAATCTTTTGAATACGTTCACTGATAGATTTGTTTAGAATCTGTCAGTGACGCTTTCTGCAGTTTACGTCGTTACGCCAGTAGGTGGCGACACAATATGTTTGAGTATGTTATGAGTAATCGAATCATTCGCGATCAAAAAAAGTTTTTGTTTTATTGCAGTTTAAGTCTTTTTTTTTTTTTATAACGAGATCTAGACTTAGTCTTAATAATGAGATTAGTTATGATTAAGCATCTGAAGCGGAGTGGTATTCAGTACAATTAGTAGTGTGAATGTACAAGATTTCTGGTGTCAGTTGCTTCTAGTTATTACATTATAGTATAGTAGTTTTACTGTTTACTGTTCTTTGTTATTATTCTGTCTGTGTTTTCAGACTAATTAGCCATATTGGTCAGCACTGAATGTAAACAATGCCACTGAATCGAACAAAACTCGCATATTATTGCTGCTGAAAATGGTCAGTTATTGTCATGTTTTGGGGTGTACCAATCGGTCAGACTGGGAAAAACATTTAAAGTACTATAAACTGCCTAAGTTATAACAAATCAAGGAAAAGAGTTCAAAAGACTCTCTGAGGAAAGAAGGCGTTTGCGGTTGGCCGACCTGAACCAGGATTTCCAGAGCAAGAATCTCAACAACATTTGTGTTTGTTCTTATTTCCGGTCAGGTAGGTGAAATATGAGGCTAATATCTTAATTAATACTGCTCATATATTTCTTTACCTCCTGTTAACTTTAGTTTGTCAAAGTATGGCACCCTTTCCTGCTTACTAAGTCTTTTTCTATAGTATTTAGCAGATTCCACACCTTTTTTCTGTGATTTAGACAACATAAATTAGCAGAACAATATATTCAGTAGTGCATTAACCATGCAATCCATGCTGTTGTTACATTTGAGTATTGCCAAAATAGCTGCTTCTGTGACGTGAGTACAAACTCTCTGTTGGGATAAAAAAATCATAAGTCTCACCATCTAAGAGGAAATAGCTTGTTTCCATATTAAAAAAAATTAAGTGTGCGTGTATGTATGTGATTGGGTAAAACAAACACTGAAAAGTCCCAGTGCAGATGGACTGTTGTAACACCACCAAAATTGATGAACTGCAACTGATTGTCATATAAAAAAAAGAAGATCTACCAGAAAAACAACGAATTTGCATTTACAGTAAGATTTGATATCTGAAACTATGTATCTCATTAATCATCACTTGACAGTGTGTACATATTGCGCTCAGTTTTGAGTGAAGGTAGTGTACCATCAAACCACACTTTTTAGTAACATACCATCTGTCTCGAAGGAAGTTTGCTGAAATTTCCTAGCTCACAGGCAGATATTCAGCTCGTGTACTTCCCTTTATAATAAATGACACGTACTGTCTTGAGGTTTTGTTGTGTTTCGTGCTTTGTTTCCATAGCTGTCCATCAGCCACAGTCAGCCAACTCATTTTCTATTGTAAGTGCATTTGATATTGTGATCAAGGCACAATGAGGTGAATGGACCGCTGCACATTTGGGAATTGCTCCCTTATGACATTCTAAATGTATATGCTATTGTTTGTAGTGTAGCATTGATCACAGTTTGTTGTTCACAAGTCGTTATGCTCCTGAAACATTGTGTTCTGTATGCATGGCCGGAATGGCGATATACCAGACTTCAAAGACTTTCCTGCTTAACCATTAGTTTCTCTACCGGTTTATTGCTGCTTTTATCATTTAACCTCATAATGTATAAAGACGGCTGCTTGTGGGTCCAGTTTTTAAGCTTCATGTAGTGTAGCATAAGCAAGTGGCTGAACAGCTGGTTAGCGCTCCTTCATCTAGCTCAGGGCACTTCATGTTGAATTTCGCTCTACATTGAATGAGACATCAGTGCTGCTGTTTGGTGCAGCTTGTGTTTTGTTATATCCTTAAAATTACACCATGATTTCTTTTTTTATTGAAGAGTTTAAATTGACCTGACCTTGTCCTTTTGCATTTATTTCCACGAGAACTGTGCTACTTACGCAGTAGATTTTAAACAGATGTCAAAGATCGTGTCTCTGCGAGGAAATGAGTTTCTGCAACCAGCGAGGGTGGACGACAGCCCCGGGATGGTGGCGGGGTTGCACAGATGCTCATCACAGATTCTAGTACCTCAGTTATGCAAGGGTCAGATTCTGAATTTTTTCCCTATCGGATTGTTTTTTTGGAGCCGCGGCTGGTCTCGGATGCGGGCGGGATAGGAAAACAAGGGGCTTTTATCTCAGCCGAGAAATGCGTTTGATCTGATATCTGCTCCACAACACAATTATTGACATGCTGATTGTTCTGCCCCTGTTGGCAGGATTACAGTGGCGGTGTTGGGATGGGGCCGAACTGCTTTCAGTCACTTGTTCAAATCAAAGCTTGTTAACATCAGGATGAACCAAAGTGCATGACAGATTCGGTCAGCTCTCACAAAGCGCTGTGTGTCTTGCTTTTTTCTTTGTTTCTCCCTTTGATACCCAAGGAAAAGAAGTCATTTGGGTCTGATGAGTGTCATACAGATGAAACTCTAGCGAGAAATGAAAGCAAAAAACAGGGGCCCTCATTTTTTGGTGACTGGAGACTGTGGGTTTCTCATTTTCTGATAAGGTGGAGATGTTCAGCCAAATGGCACTATTTTGAGTAGAGGTTAAAATGCATTCTTTATTGCTGATGATGATATTTTAGAGATATAATGCCACATTATTTAATTAAATCGGAGAGCTGTTAAACAGAGAGTGTAAATTAATGAAGATGGAGAATCTGGGCATTGGCGTTTTCAGCTTTGTCAAAATAAACATCCAGCATGCTGTCAAAATAAAAGTCCCGCTTTTGGGCTTTCACAATTGTTCAGTTGACCCTTCGCAAAAACCCGCCCTCTTAGTTTCTGTTGCTATGATCCGACAAACAATACTGCTCTCACACTACACACCATGTTCTCACGCAGTAAAAAATACGTTGAGAAACAAAGAGGACAGACAAGACATAGTAGGTTACTTCTGGTATAAAACAAGGTCTCAGTTTTAAAATGTTGTCATTTAAGAATTCAAACAATAAATACCGTTTTGTGACTCTTTAATGTGTTGTGACAGATCACTGTATTGCCTTATTAGATCAGTCTTTTCTTCTGCAAAAAGCATGAATGAACATCATAATATATTTTACTTCAGCCATGGAAAAGATGTCAATACACACCATTTTTCAAGTTTAAGTCTACCGAAGTTAATCTACTCTCCTGTCTGATTTCTTTGTCAGAGAAGATGGCGGATTCACGATTGGTCAGATTGCTTGTCAATCAAACTGTTTGCAAAGGGTCAATTGACTGCTACTTTTGAGGAAGACGGTAGACCAACATTAAATATACCAAATACCAAATAGCCTAAATGTAGTGCTTTGGTATCCCTGTCAGTTTTGTGTGGAAGAACATCCTGGACGTTGATATATGAGGTTACGTTTTACTCACCAGTGGGTGAATTGGGTTTTAAATTTGAAGGGCAATATTTGAAGGCTTCTATCTCTTCGCTAAGATTCTGTCTGCGAAAAAATGTATAACCTTGAAAATATGATGCTTTTGTGTAGCTGTTTGCCATGGGATGTTTTTCTGCCTCTTATCTACCAGCTGAGCTTCAGAAGACCTCAATATTTTTTGGCTTCTTTTAAGTTGGCAACCGGATTTCATGAGATTATGTTTTGTCATCTTGTTGATTCAGCAGTTTAATTCCTGAGATTGAATCAGTGCCTTATGTTTTAAACAGAGCCGTGAACTAGTTACAGACTGACTGCGTTAGAGTACTTCCTAAGGTTTTTACCTTTGATACAAGTAGATAAATCCTTTTTTTTTTTTTTTTTTTTTTTTTATTTACGACCTGACCTTTGACAGGAACGTAGTTCCATGTATCCATAAAGGATTTTAAAGACACTTTACCTGAAAAGAGACCCCTCTCTCTTGTGCTGTAACTTTGGATACAATAACTGAGTGGCCTCAGTGGTCAAAGGTTGTTGGTCAAGGTTTATGACCATGGAATTCCTCTTTCTCAGTTCATTCTGTTTTTACCAGATGCTGACAAGGGCTGAAATAGTGAGAGTGAACAGGCAAGACTTCAGTCATTAAAAACTGAATTTTATCCTTGTCATCAGAAGGGCCAGTTTTATCTTTTTCTGATAAAGGAATAATGTAAGATGGGTTTTGTTGAAACTACAAGTTATGTATTTGTTTCTTGAATCAGGCTCTACATTTTATCCAATTACAGATACAGTATTAGGAATGTGCAATATGACGTACTGTTGGAATCTTTAAACCTAGAAATGTATTAGCATTTGTACACTTCTGGTTCTGTTGTCCCAAATCTGGTTTGTTTTTCTAAAAAAAAAAAAAGCCTGAAATAAGGTCTGTGTTTAATACAAGCGCAAGATATTTTAATGTTTTATTCTACAACATAAAATCTGTAATACTCCACTTAAGAGATTTGTCAGATTTTTACTTCTGGCAATTGTTTTTTAGTCTTAAAATGATTATCCATTTTTCATATTTTTTATTAACATGTTGTGGTACCCAATTCACTTGTAGCATTTGCTGCTTTACTTCTGGTTTCACAGACAAAGCTTAAGGCTAGTCTCAGACTAAAATGCATGTTTGAGCTATCTGAACTGAAATGATCTTGCTCTGACATATCTTAAAATGTCAATGCCATTGTTCTGTCTCAAAATGCACACCTGTAACATTTTTTTCAAAGGCCTTTTTTAATAAAAGCTGCTTAAATATCTTAATTTAACTAAGTCCTAGTCTTGGCTTAAGCTAAGCCCTGTCTGTGAAACCGGGTTTTAATGTTTTATTTTTTAGTTTGCTAAAATAGAATTTTGTTTCCTTTTGAGTTATACCTTTAAGATGCTCAATAGGAATGAAAATATTATATTCAAGTCCTTCTTTGTAAATCAAATGTGATGTTTTACTGCATTGCAGAAGATATGAAACATACTTTTTTCCCACAGTTGTTGAAGTGATAATTGTTGTCATAGAGTGATTACCTTTGAAGAATTGTCTTGTCCAAAGATTCAACATTTCTACTGAGTTCTTTGGCACCAGAGATGATATTTCTGTAATATTTGTTAAGATAAAGGTCTCTGTGGGGATTTGCAGAAATCCTTTTCAATTCTCCCACAACTGCCTGTTCAGTTAGGGAGTGAGATATGAAAAAAAATAATACATCCCTGCTTACCACTTCAGTCTGTAACCACATTGTCAGAGACAATTTTATAATCTCTCTCCTTAGAGTAGTTTTTTTTTTTTTTTTTTTTTTATATCCGTTCATGCTTGATTCTAGCCTTGTAAGCTAAAGGAATAGTGCGTGTTCTCATTGAACGGAATATCCTGGTTGTTTTTAGATGATGATGATTGAGTGAAGAGTGGAAGAGGAAGGACTATTTAGTTTCCAGTTCAGACTCACCCAAAGGCTTGTCAGCACATTGGCTGTGAGCCAGGAGGCAACGACAGGAGGAAGTGAAACATGAATGGCAAAATCCATAAAAAGATAGGATGAAATATGCACTAGCGTTAGGAAATGAAGTTTAAAAACCTGGAATCTTGCATCTTTGGACACCTTGACTACCAAAGGCTCTGTAAATATTACATGTAGAGGTGAAGATCGGCAAGCCTGTTTACCCAAAGGGCCAATGTCTAAGGAAATGTATCTTCAGCTGAATGTGTGATTGGAGAAAATCGATTATCCCCTGCAGAGTAGTCATCTTTCTGTGTTTTTCACATTTGGTTTAGTCATCAGTCCCTCATGTCTCTGTGAAATATGTATGAGCCACTGCAAGACGTATATGAGTGCAATGCAAATGAGACGAAATGAGCTTTTGATGTAAGGGTCATTCATTCTTCAACAGGCTTTAGAAACTGGATATTCCCCTTGTGGCAACTCAGTGACATCATTCTGTGATGCTATCTTTTATGATTAACACAGTCATCTGATTTTTATTGGTCCATAGAGGCTTGGATACCATAAAGAGAGAGTGTTTTCACATGTTTTATGGATCTTTGAAGGAAACATAGTTTGTATTTTTTTTTTTTAAGTAACCACACAGTTCAATGTTAGTTTGTTAGTTAAATGCAGCTTCAAAAGGCGCTAAACGATCCCAGCTGATAAAGAAGGGTCTTATCTAGCGAAACCATCTAACTTTTTTTTTTTTTTTTTTTTTTTTTTTTTTAGGAAAATAAAAATTTGTATACTTTAAGCACAAAAGCTTGTGTAGCACAGGTTCTGGGATGCGCGTTCATGACGCTACATACTATTGAATCAGGTCGAAAGGTCACGGAAACGTAGGTGGAACTACAGACCCAGTGTTTACAAAGCGAACATGCAAAGACTTTAGAAAGTGCAAGTAAGTCAAACGCTGTTTACAAACAAAAAGGTATAACGATGTCGGACGACTCTGAAGTTTTTGGAGAAAATAAGATGCAGTTTTTCCCCATACTCTACCTTTTTTGGCCGGAGTGATGGGAAGTTCAGATCATTTTACCGACTCTGACCTTTCAGTCTTATTCAGCAAAATGAACGAATCTTTTTTGAGTCATATCGCTCATTTTGTTCATTTTAGCAAAATATAATTAAAATGTTACGTGTTACTTCCCTAACACATCTACTGCTTACAAAAACGTTGATCACACTTCAAACAAGACAAAACTATAATGCTATAAGAAACAGAAAAGATTAATTCATTGTTTACCTGGGTCTTTAGTCTATGATGAGCTCACCTCAACGCAAGTTTTCGGGTTCGAGTTGTTCGTTCATCACGTGACAGCCCCATGAAATGCGAAAAACCCAAAGACTCAAAACAGGTGAACTAATTCCAGTACAGAACCTAATAGGATGTTGCACATACGCGACTGAACGAATCACTCCCAGAGTCACATTAAAGATTCGTTCAGAATGAACGAATCGTTCAAGAACGACCCATCACTAATTCGTAGCATCGTGAACGCACATCCCAGAGCCTGTGCTACACGAGCTTTTGTGCTTAAAGTATACAAATTTTTTTTTTTTTTCGAAAAAAATGACAGATCGTTTCGCTAGATAAGACCCTTCTTCCTCGGCTGGGATCGTTTAGAGCTCTTTGAAGCTGCATTTAAACTACATTTTGGAAGTTCAAATTCGGGGCACCAATCAAGTCCATTATATGAAGAAAAATCCTGAAATGCTTTCCTCAAAAACCATAATTTCTTTACGACTGAAGACAGAAAGACATGAACATCTTGGATGACAAGGGGGTGAGTACATTATTTGTAAACTGTTGTTCTGGAAGTGGACTTCTCCTTTAAGTAAAGATCATGTTCCATGAAGATATTTAGTAAATTTCCTACCCTAAATATATCTCAACTTTATTTTTGATTAGTAATATGCATTGCTAAGAACTTGATTTAGACCCTCGGATTCCAGATTTTCAAAAATCTCAGCCAAATATTGTCCTATCCTAACAAACCATACATCAGTGGAAGTTTATTCAGCTTTCAGTTGAGTCAATCTCAATTTCAGAAAATTTACCCTTATGACTGGTTTTATGGTCCAGGGTCACATGCGTTAGTAAATGACTGTTTAGCTCTGTTTAACAGAGCAAGTTTTTGTTAGATGGGTGCGTTTGGCCATTACACTCATGTAATTTACAGTGCCTTGCACATGACGGTGCTTTTAAAACGCAGCTCTCAAGGTAAAACTAGGCGTTAAACATGACAAAAATGCCTTGTTTTAAAAAATTCCACTGCCCTGCTTATCATCTTTGTAAAACAGAAAATGCTTAGTATGTGAATGACACACACTCATAAAGAAAGGTACAAAAGCTGTCACTGGTGCAGTGTACTTTTAAACTGTAAAGTTTTGTACCTTATTTATCCCTGAAGGGTGCATATAAGTACCTTAAAGCTACATAATTGTACCTAAAGTGTATGTGTTAGTATCTAAATACAGTATCTTTCAAAAGGTATCACCAGAGTGACTGTTTTTTCCCCTGAGAGTGAATATACGCACTTTCCCTTTTATATTCATCTGTATTTTAACCTAAAGTCTGATGAAAATTTCCATGGACACATTATGCGTCAACTATCACTTTACATAAATGATTGCCCTTCATCTTTTTGCTTTTAGTGCTGTTGGCAAACTGAACATTCTTGTGTTGAGATAAAACCGCTTTCTGTATCAACCACAGTTTTATCACTCTTCTGCTTCATCATCTCCAAGACAAAACAAAAACTGAGTGCTCGTTGTTGATAAGAGGTTACTGGCTCGAGCTTTTTTGCCATATCTGTTGTGAAAGTAGTTTAGACTTGTTTTTAAGCATAGTTTCCCACCAGGCAGTCTTAGTATGGAGCCTATAAAGGCAATATCTGTATTCTCTGAAGGCATACGTAATTCGTGATTTTCTTACGTTAGTACAGAGTTCAGCCTTGGGTCAGAAGAAGGAAAAAAAAAACTAAACTTTTTTTCACCTCCGAGGGTGTTTGTCCTGTGGTGCCAGGTGGATCGTATGTGCTGAGTGCATTCTCAAATGATCTTATAACATATTCAACAATACAGTAACAGTCTAACTTGAGGATCTATTTTAAGATCAAGATATAATTGACCGTGGCTGTTTAGGTTTCGCCACAAGAGCAACATAATCCTCTTCCATCCTTTGAAATAGAGATGAATATCAAATGCAGTCAAGTGTGTCTCATTGTTCCCAGTGTACAAGCCTAAAGGCACCTCTCTCACAGCTAGAATGTAAGGACTTCAAAGAAACCATGAAAAATTAACAAAAATAATGTAGTTAGTTATTCAAATTGATATCAGGGAGAAGATTCCTGATTTCATGTTGTTAATCATGTATTTTAGAGATGTTATTCAGTCTCATTGTTATAGAAGTCCACTTCCTAAACAACAATTTACAGGTAACGTACTCACCCCCTTGCCATCCAAGATGTTCATGTCGTTCTTTCTTCAGTCGTAAAGAAATTACTTTTTTTGAGGGAGAACGTCTGGATTTTTCTCCATATAATGGACTGCTATGGTGCCCCGAGTTTGAACTTCCAAAATACAGTGTAAATGTGTCTTCAAACGATCCCAAATGTGGTTGTAAATGATTCCAGCTGAGGAAGAAGGGTCTTATCTAGCAAAACGATCGGTTATTTTCGTAAAAAAGTAATAGAATTTATATACATTTTAATGTCAAACACTCGTCTTGTCTTGTAAATGAAGTTCGAAATGTGTAAACTCTGTATCAAATACCTTACTAATTATTAAATCCAGTTTTCCTATATTATAGTGAGGACTTGAAGGGATAGTTAACCCAAAAATGAAAAATCTGTCATTAATTGCTCACCCTTATGTCGTTCCAAACCTGTAAATCAGAACACAAATTAAGATATTTTTGATGAAATCTGAGAGCTTTCTTACTGCCTTTCTGGGCCTTGAATGTGTCAGTTGCGTTCCTGTGTATGCAGGGTCAGAAAGCTCTCAGATTTCATCAAA
Source organism: Labeo rohita (assembly GCF_022985175.1). Lineage (NCBI taxonomy): Eukaryota > Metazoa > Chordata > Actinopteri > Cypriniformes > Cyprinidae > Labeo > Labeo rohita. The sequence continues at coordinate 17,270,056 of NC_066881.1, read as the reverse complement.
AATATCTTAATTTGTTTTCCAAAGATGAAAGGTCTTGCTGGTTTGGAGCGACATGAGGGTGAGTAATTAATGACAGATCTTTCATTTTTGGATGAACTATCCCTTTAATTTTTTTCTGTTTTTGTTCTGTAGTAGATTTAGGAATACAATAAATATTTATTAGTCTTTTATATGTTCCATCTTGAGATGCCTACATTCACTTGTAGAATGCTAAGCATTTTTTTTTTCTTTTTTAACATAGTATAGATGTATGCTATTGTATATTTGTAGTCATTTTGAATAGTAATCCTGTATAGTACAACTGATTTCCCAATCCTCCAACAGTCACTGTTCGTGGAAACCAGTAACGCATCCCGAGAATGAACATCCGCTTTGTGTCTACAGCAGACGCATCTGCTCTGTCAGCTGGTGTTTGAAATATCGTAGCATGCTTCCCACATAGATTAAACAAAGATCGTCTATGAGTACCGAGCAGTCAGAGTTGTTTAGACGATATGTAAGGGCCCAGTTCTTCATGTATCCAGACGTATACACTAATGGGAAAACACTGTGAATATTGCCAGAGGGCATGAACGTGTTGAAGATGAGGATTTCTTAGCCAAGCGCTTTCAGGCTGTTTGCCGCCTCGGCATCTCGGAGAGACCAACAGACCAATCAAACTGCAGCCATATAATTTTAATGAGCTCGGTTTTTGAATAGCCTCCAGTGATGTATCATCATATCAGCGAAAGACTTTACAATGCTGCTGATTAAAAGCTGCTTTCATGCCATGGGAAGCTACAAGCACACCTTGCACTCAAAATGCACTTAGCTACACAACCTTAAAGTAAAGACCTTTTTATTTCCCATCATGAAAAGTGATACTGTCATTGTGACTCAAAGAAATAGTTCCTCCAAAAATACTCACCCTCAGGCTATCCGGGACGCAGATGAGTTTTTTTTTTTTTTTTTTTTTCCATCAGAACAGATTTGGAGAAATTTAGCATTGCATCACTTGCTCACCAGTGGATCCTTGCAGCAAATGGGTGCCGTCAAACAGCTAAAAACAATTTACTAGTAATCCACACCACTCAGTTAACGTCTTGTGAAGTGAAACCTGAGTGTTTGTAAGAAACAAATCCATTAAGACGTCTTTAACCGACTAAAATACAAATCCTTTTGGTTTCTGATTTATTACTTTAAGATATACAATATTTCACTGATCTGGTAACAATTGAGGCACAATATCAGAGAGGAAGCATCGTGATATTTTGCTAAAAAACAGGCGATGGTGGAAAAACTTCATCAGTGCGATAAGTATGTGACGGTTGGGCTGGTAGATTGTTTTCACCAGATGTTTGGTCTGTTTACCATCATAACTGCCAGCCATTATTCACTTTATTTGCTCCACAGCTTTATTTTGGCCTACGGAGCATGTAGTAGAACAAGAGTCACCAGAAACAAGATTGAGCCACAGGAACTCACCATCCTCTCTGACTGACAGAAATCAACTGCAGCGGTGAAGGTTTGTCAGCTTGTTCGTGGCTTTTGTAGCCTGATTGAAGGCATTTATCGAAAATGGCTTTCCATTTTTTCAGAGCTATCATTTGCCTGCTCAGACACACTGTATAGCTGATGTGATGCTTGAAATAAATTGCCTTTATTGATGCCACAATGTATAATTTAATTCATGCAATTTAGTCGAAAATGTTTCTGAACCACATTTCAAACTAAATCGAGAATGCAACAGTGTAATCATTCTTGTGGCTTTGTAAAGCTCAGAAGCATCAATTACATGCTAATTAACATGCAGTGGAGGGCAGACGGTACTCAGAAACTGCTGACTGCGGTCCCTTGTCTTTCAGCCTAATGTTACCTTTCATGCATATGCAACCACAGACTCCTCAGAGAATTTTAGCCTTGTCATTTCAAAGACTGAAGATAACTTTTAGAGTTTTTTTTTTTTCTCTTATAAATTCTTTAGACCCTCAAGTGTAATTTAATTATTGTAATTATTTCATTTTTACCATGAAAGGCCTTTAAGTGCATTTAAATGCGGTTGGATTTTAGTCAGACTAAATGCTGGAATTAACGGCGTTTTTTAAAATCTGCACACTAAGCGGCTAAGGTCTGGGACACATTAGCCAATTTTTCTTAACCGATTTTAAAACCATTGGAGACCACAGACATGATTTTTAGACTTAATTTTCTGAACGTGCGCTAGATGATTCGTCCAGACCGCGAGACCACACACTTGTTGACTGTATGAATGATTTCACAGTGACATGAGATCTGGCGTTATACAAGAACAAAAACACATGGAGGACAATCGACGTTGTCAGCTGGCTTTCCTGACGTGTTCTGTGGAGTAAAAAATAAAATAGAAAAAAAAGAAGATGGGTGATTGTTTTTCTCAGTACTCTACTTTTGGCATGTTTGTGGCTATTGCGTTTCAGCTATAGAAGCATGCAACATCCAGTAGGTGATGCTTCCTCACTCTCATTGGCTATCGGGGTATCACGTCAGAGGCAGCCCAATCAGGAGTCATGTTTGATATTTATGATTTGTAACCCTGGACCACAAAACCAGTCTTAAGTAGCACAGGTATATTTGCAGCAATAGCCAAAAATACATTATTTAATTAAAATTATAATCAAAATGTTTACTTTTATGCCCAAAATCATTAGGATATTAAGTAAAGATCATGTACAATGAAGATATTTAGTAAATTTTCTTACCATACATGTATCAAAACGTAATTTTTGATTAGTAATATACATTGCAAAGAACTTCATTTGGACAACTTTAAAGGAGATTTTCTCAATATTTCAATTTTTTTTGTTTTTGCACTTATATTCCAGATTTCATGTATGAATCTCAATGTCAAAAAATTCGGGGTCGCTCTGTCATGATCAGGAGCAGTTAAATAATCATAATGACACCACACAGTAGAGAAGTTTTGTACAAAAAAAAAAAAATTCTGACTAATTTTGAATTGGGCCATGCCTTCCCTATCATTTAGGGCTTAAAATCGGCCTTAAAATCAAGTGTGTAGCTAGACTAAGCCAACTTTGTTAATGGTAATACAGAAAAAAAAAACTGGGCATTGTGCACTAAATGACTAAGGGTCACACACTACCAAACTTTGAAGTCCTATCAAACATCGCAAACCCATGCATAAAGATACCTTGTTGATAGGATATGCATGACAAATAACAACAATGTTTTAAAATCGGCTAAAAATGTCAAATATGTGACCCTGGACCGCAAAACCAGTCATAAGTAGCATAGGTCTGTTTGTAGCAATAGCCAAAAATACATTGTATGGGTCAAAATTATGTTTTTTGTTTTTTGTTTTTTAATTCAGTAAAAATCCACAAAGATATTTTGTAAATTTCCTACTGTAAATATATCAAAACATAATTTTTGATTAGTAATATGCATGGCTAGGAGCTTATTTTGGACAACTTTAAAGGTGATTTTTATTTTTTAAGCTTTAGACTAGGGCTGTCACATAGCTTTTCTGTTGTAAAGAAATGGCCAAATAATAAAGATTAAGTGACATTTGAAGTAAATGTTGTTCAGTCAATATTAAACAAGGATTAGACTGCGCAGTAAAGTGTTAAAACAATCGCCAGGCCGTTGGTGCCCTCTGCAGTCGTTTATTTTAATGCATAATGCACATTAGCTCTGTTGTTAATAATACATTGCCCTGATAGCACACGTACGTCACGGAGACGTCTATTTGACATCTGCATTTACATCTGCAAGGCGTATTTTTTAGAACGTTTGCTCAACTTCAATACATCTATTGGATGTTTTCTATCAGATGTCAAATAGACATTTTTTTAGATGTCTTTAAGATGTTTATGATTTAGAATGTATGTAAAACTGACATCTGAAAGATGTCTTGTCAGACGTTTGTACATCTTCAACAGACATCTTGCAGACGTACATGTGTTTAGTTTAATAAAACTGTATGATTTTTTTGCTTTTGATACTTTATTTGAACTAATTATTATTGCTTCATTGCTATTATATATGTATTTTGCCATTTTAGAGGCTATTGTTTGCTTAGGTCTATTTTTAGATCTAATTGTAATTATATGATTACTCGATTAATCGTCAGAATACACAATTACCGGAATAATTGTTAGTGACAGCCCGTACAAATCAGGCCAAAAATCTGTGTAAAAGTCATGTGGTGTATTCCAGCCTTAAAACATTTTGTTTTGTAAACACTTCAGTCCAACTGAAATCATATTATTCAGTCATATTGTATCAGTCTTTGTGCCTGAATTTGTCTTCTTCCCTAGTATTCCAACAACAGTACATGAAATGTTGGGTGTGTGAGCAGAATTCATGAAACAGTAGGGGAAAATTACATGGATGAGATGCCCTTATACCTCTGCCAAGATTCTGAAGTGTGCATCATATGGGCACTTTACTATATGAAGAGGCCACGGGTGATGATTTCATGTGACCATAAGTCACATGACAGTGACAACACGACCCATGTAGTACATGCTACACACATTCATACTATATAGAATGTGTTGTTTTTGTTGTTGTTGTGAATTTCATTCCTCATTTAAAGTACTTCCTACTCAGACAGTATGTGATTTCAGGCACACATCCAGCATGTATAAGCTATAGTCTTCAAGGGTTTACCTAGAAATTAAGTCATCGTTACCTCCCATGTTGTTCCAAGCTCATGTGACTTAGTTTCTTCTGCAGAACACAGAACAAGATATGTTGAAAGATGTCTGTGTTTTCATAGAAAAAAGGAAGTCATATCGGTTTCGAACAACATGAGTGCGTAAATGATAACAGAATTTCATTTTTAGGTGATTTGTCTCTTTAAATCTGAATGTGCGCTTGCAGCCGATTGCAAGAGAGCGGTGGGGTTTCTGAGGATGAAGACTTTCGGCAGAAGATTGAGTTATGAATTATGATTGTTGCAAGGTCAAAAAAAGAAAGTTACAAAAAAAAGAAGAAACATTTGTATGGATATTTTCACAATAAGATTAAAAACATGCATTTATATATATTTAAAAAAAAATTTCATGCTGACATTAGACTTTTGGGTTTTTTTTTGGACTTCGTAAAAACATGCCCTGACTGTCTTTTAAATGGATGTTTTGACTTTGTAAATTAGACTGACTTGGTTAGGCCCGTTTCCGTGTCTGATTTAAATGAACAGGCTCTCATCTGGATATCTTGTTCAGGGCCACGCCAGCTTTGCTTTTAGGGAGGTGTTGCATCCGGCAGAGGTTCACTGCTTATCTAATTATTTGCAGGCACATCCTGAGACTCTGCCAGGTCTGTGGCTTCCATGAGTGCTTTGCATGCATCTTCATTACTATCACAGACCAACCAATAAACCACTTGGCTTGGTCTCTGTCTCTGTTTTTATTTTATTTTTTTAACCTAACAGTGCCTGAGGGCTCTGATTGTCCCTCATACCTGTCCCGTTTAGCTAATTTACATACCCTTTAATGAAAGGTGAACATCTGTGCCGTGAGTCAGCCCACCTGGTCCAGATCAGTGAAGGACACAAGCTGAGATGAAGAAAATAAGTCGTTCATGCTTTTGAATTTAAAAGCCTTGATGTGGGAGGGAAGTTTGTTTTCTGTATCCAAAAGAAATTTGCAAATTAAGGTCATTTGACAGCATTTGTTGTGTAATGTTGATTTGTTAGAAAAAAACATTAATTGTTTCTATTATTCAATAGAGAGAGAGAAAAAAGCCAAAATAGGAATTAAGGCACTTACAATGGAAGTAAACGGCGGCAGTATCTAGAGTTAGAGTTTTTAACTACATTTTTGAGAACCATTCATCTGATGTAACTGGTGTATCACTGACCCATGAGAGTTGCCAGTTCACCTCAACAGAGGTACAGTTTAAGTCAAAAGTTTACATACACCTTGCAGAATCTGAAAAATGTTAATTATTTTACCGAAATAAGAGGGATCATAAAAAAAAAAGTGTTCTTTTTTTTTTTTTTATTTAGTACTGACCTGAATAAGACATTTCACATAAAAGACATTTACATATAGTCCACAAGAGAAAATAAAAGTTGAATTTATAAAAACGACCCTTACATACACTTAATTCTTAATACTGTGTTGTTACCTGAATGATATAAAGCTGTGTTTTTTTTTGTTTTGTTTTGTTTAGTGATAGTTGTTCATGAGTCCCTTGTTTGTCATGAACATTTAAACTGCCTGATGTTCTTCAGAAAAATCCTTTAGGTCATTATTATTTATTTATTTATTTTGAAGATCAGGGTAAATTTAACTTATTTTGTCTTGTGGGAAACATGTAAGTATCTTTTGTAGCTTCTAAAGGGCAGTACTAAATGAAAAAAAAAAAAAAAAACATGTTGAGCAAAATAAGAAAACTCTACACATCTTCATTCTGTTCAAAAGTTTTCACCCCCTGACTCTTAATGCATTGTTTTTCCTTCTGGAGCATCAGTGAGTGTTTGAACCTTCTGTTATAGTTGCATATGAGTCCCTCAGTTGTCCTCAGTGTGAAAAGATGGATCTCAAAATCTTGCAGTCATTGTTGGAAAGGGTTCAAATACACAAAAATGCTGAAAAAGCAAAGAATTTGTGGGACCTGAAGGATTTTTCTGAAGAACAGCAGGCAGTTTAACTGTTGAGGACAAACAAGGGACTCATGAACAACTATCACAAAACCAAAAAAAGTGTCACAGCTGTGGATCCTTCAGGTAAAAACAGTATTGAGAATGAAGTGTATGAAAACTTTTGAATGGGGTCATTTTTATAAATTATGTAACTATTATTTTCTCCTGTGGACTATATGTAAACATCTTTTATGTGAAATATCACTACTAAATAAAAAAAAAATAGCATGCATTTTGCATGAGCCCTCTTATTTTGGTAAAATAATATTTTGCAGATTCTGCAAGGTGCATGTAAACTTTTGACTGCAACTGTATGTTGCTGTCAGGCCTATATTGTCAGACATTATCAATAGCTCCTGACAGCAAAGGACAAGAGTTCTTTTTCTTCTGCTGAGTCAAGATGAACCACCCATTCATCAGGTTGCTTCACCACCCTTCTTGGAAACCTTGCATGAAAGCTGTTACTGGGTTTTCAGGCTTTACCAGTCATCATGACAATGAAATCACAAGCAATTTTATTCTAGGTTATGGAAACAGTTCAGTTGTGCCGTCATGTTAGAATTTAAGTTTTATGACTATGATGTGCCTGGCTATAAACAGTGTCTTTTGACTTCAGCTTTTAGCTTTTAGTTACTGAAAAAAAAACAGCAATACTTCAGTTATAATCTACATTACACCACAGATGCTGTCTATTGAGCTCAACTTGTATTGAACCCGGAACACTAATTTAAATGATTATCAGCAAATGGGTGCTTTGCATGATTATGTATCTTAGTGGGAGGTTTACACTATAATTCTTGCAGTTCACAAGGTCATTGTGTAACTAGTGAATGTACTCCTTTTGTCAGTGTCATGATTAATATTATTTTGAGAACTCCCCATTGCTAAGTAAGCCTTAGCATAGGACTGAGACAGATGGGTGAAGGACAACGGCGACGGCGAACTGATCTCAGCAGCCTCTAGATTGACACGCCGGGCCTGCAGGGCAGCCAATTTGCACTTGTCTCCATATACAAAGTGACGGCCTTCTGGACGCCCAGTGCAGATTCGCAGTCGACAGCTTCTCACCTTTTGCCGGAGCAGTTCGCTGGCATGTCAGTGAGAGGTAGTCTAATTCACTGACAGGATGCCTGATTTTGTTTGGCATAATTTTGCTCTCTGCATAACAGGTTTCATTTCAGCTTGATAAGAGGATATGTTGCTGAAAAATAGTTCTGGTGCCGCTGCACTCACCAAGAGATTGGCGAGAGCTCTCTGTCTCCTTCATTATTATAAGTGTCTTAAAATGCCTCCACACACACACACGAAAAATGAAAATTTACATTATTTACTCATGTCATTCAAAACCTGTATGATTTTCTTCTACAGAGAAAATATTTTATTGTTGTAAGTCAGTGGGGTTCAAAATAACAGGCTGCAATCATTAAAATGATTTTTAAAATATCATCGTTTATGCTCCACAGAAGAAAAACAGTCATATAGTTTTGGAACAACTTATGGGTGAGTGAGTAGTTTATTCATTTATTTATTCATTCTCACTATCCATTAAAGATCTTTTAACCTGAGACTTTACAGGGCCAGTCTCACACAAAACACCTAATTCCATAGTACAAAACAGCACTATGCTTATTTCACTATGCAAACACTTTCTATCTATATCTATGGCTGAGTTCAGTGTACCTCTTTTATCGACAGTGTTCAGTGAGGAAAATATAGGTGACAGGTCGGGCAAAAAACATAGATTTCTTACTTAATACAGTAAACCCCCGCAACAGATTTTGCAGTTTATTCAGCGTTTATTCTGGTTGTTTATGCGATGTGACTTTAGTGATCTTTCTTGAATGCAAAACGGCTAAAGCTACCAGCAGAAATTTGTCATGTCACTTCTCTGCTTAAATGAAACCTCTTGGGTGAAATGCATAACATAACCTCGATGTCAGAGCGCTAACTGCCTTGCAAATTCGATCACGCTCAAACACCATCAGGCCAAGGACAACATGCAGCCTTTCAGTTCAAACTGCTGTTGTCACAAATCAGAAATGAATGAAATCCCTTGAGTTGAAAACACATTTTTATGCTTTCCGTTCAAGTCATGACTTTTTCCATTATAACCAAATTTGATTATTCACTACTGGGAGAAAAAAAAACAAAACAAAAAAAACACACACACACATACATCTGCAGTGTAATTACTTTCCCTGATTAGACATGCAACACTTTAATTTAGCTTTTTGTGCTTTTATGGAAATACCCAAATAATTGTTTAGGAATGAACAAATAGTTCAGTTCAATTGGAGGTTTTTATATTTGCTCCAAATACTGCCTTATTTGCGCATGTTATTTGAAACAGAATTGCTTTGCATGCAGTCGGATATTGAACGGATAAGTCATTAATTGACAACAGATTCACTGAGAATATAAACTGACTAGCATGTGTTTAACTGCTTGCTTTTAAGGCGTTTCTTTTGGACCAGTTATGGCTTTTGGAGGTTTGCTTCTATGGGTGTTCTTTTCATGACACAATTAGGGCACTAATCGTCGTAGTTTAGTCTACTACTTGTTTCCCAGAGTCTTGTAACCTGTCACAAATGATAGTCTGGTTTATTGGCCAGGCCCATTGATCAGCTGAAATTAGTTTCTGATGAGTTTATTTAATAAATTTATAAATGTTCTTAATGTTACAGAAGTTAAAGTTAGGTAAATAAAAAAATAAAAAAATTCTATTTCTTAACGTCTAAACTACATTTCAGTATTAAACATTATATTTTGTACAGGGCTGTCCTTGACTAAAGATTTTTTTGGTCCACTAGTAGTCGTTCATTTTAAGCATTAGTCTACTATTAGTCGCATGGTTATTAATAAACCATAAAAATCATAATAGTGAGCCTTTAATCGCCTACATAGCCTAATAAGTGCTCAACGCACGCAAGCTAACGTAAAGTTGACTATTTGGGGGCAGCCCTAATTTTGTAAATACTTTATTTAAAGTCCCCATTAAATCAAAATTGAAGTGTTTTTTTTTTTGTCTTTTGATATTAATAGGTTGTCTATAGGCTCATGTGCTCCAAAACAATGACAAAATTCACATTTAAAAGATATAAGCATATAAAACTTACAGTCTCTCACTTCTGCAAATATGGAACAGCGATTTTAATGACATCACCCTGCACTTCAGCTTCTCATCAAACTTTCTGTCCAATCAAATTCTCTCTAGAATCTGAGGCGTCCCGCCCCCTACATTATAAATAGACGCTGAAGCTGCGGCTGAAATCGGTCACTTGTTCACAGGATTAGTATTTTCTGAATTCAGACAGTGTAGTATGCATTCCTTTGTGGCGAATTAAGTTTGGTTTCACTTTGTGTCACACGGACCACCGCAGCGGGCACGCCGCCTGCTCCGGTCCAGAGAGATCATATGCGCGAGTCAGCGCAGACCACAAAACGTATCGGACACGTTTGAATTCTATGCGGAATGCTTTTTTTATATATAGATAATGCGATATGGATGAGATTGTAGCTGTCAAGCGCGGCTTTATCCAGCTCAATGGCTTTGGCCCAAGCTGTGATATAAACAAAACGCTATTGACTATTTTAAAAATGGAGCATGGCTGCTTGAAATGTCCCGCCCTGTCTGCCTGTTTCATTTGAAATTACGTCAGCACATAAAATAACGCTACGTATTTCAAAGCACGTTAATGGACCTTTAAAATATGCATTATTTATTATAATATAGCATATTTGCCACTCTGATCTCTAGGTTCCGTGGGGCATCAGACACTTTAAAACAACAAAACAAAAAAAAAAAACGAACTACTCTTGAAAGTTTCTGTAGGGCCTCAGGGATCCATAATGGACTTTCCCTGATAATGTCACTCAGATTTTATTTGTTTACCCATTATCTCTCTGTTGGACATTTGAAAATACTTTAAGGTGGAAAAACAGTTAATGTGGTTTCAAGTACTAAAGCGATCACAAAGGAGAACCAGATTTATTTCAAACAGTATTTGTAATGGACATTATCTACAGCCGAAAGAATGACACCGCAAGCCATTGACTGTATTTTGGTGTGAAGCTAATAGAAGCTCATTATGAAGAAAACCGCTTAACTTTGCTTAATGTACCAAAGCAGCCATGAAGCTAAACTTTTTCTTTCAAACCTGAGTTGTCATGCACTGTCTGGATGCTAAAGGATGTTGTCAGAATCAAAACAGAAAGCTGAAAATGTTACTTTAACCTTTGAAGTCGGCTTTGAAGACAATGTGCTGTGTTTTGGAGATGGCGTGTGGTTGAAATTGTGGTTGAAGTTGCACAATGGCGGAAGTTAACAAAACTGCTGAAATGTCTAGTGCCTTTTAACTCAAAAGAAAACTTTCTTTATGAATCACGGATTTGCATTTTGCCACGTTAAAATTTATTATGAGGGGAGTTTGAGAAATTCAGGTCATGGTTTCGTCAGGCTTAATTTGGTTTAGTATTTTTCCATGGAAACGTTCTAAAAGTAATTTAAACTTTGAGATTTTACTTTTTAGTTTATTAGTTGTCCATTAACGCTGTTTATGATCAGACATTAAAATGTGGTCTTTCTATTTCAGTATATTGAAGCACAGTCAAATTTTTATGGGTGAAAAGAAGCTTAACCAAAAAAAAATTGTTTTTATGCTTTTGATTTATGGGACATCGTTTTTTTGGCAGTAAATTTGGTGGTCCCCAGTCATTGAGGTTTTACATCAAACCATATTTATCATTTTTCATGTAAAATGTTTTAATGTTCCATAGTGACTTTATTTTTAATCTCAATGATTGACACTGTTCATTCTGAATACCAAGCTAAATAAAGCCCAAGCTGAAGGGAAAATTGAATATATTTGACCAGATAATTAGGTGTGTATGAGTTTTGGGTCAAGCAAGCGTTGTGCGTGTTCTTTGAACCTCGTTGTGTTCTCCAGATTCACGTGATATTGGTCTTGGAAACTCGGCTTTAACTCAATCTGATTAGGCTAAGTGAAATATGATATTTAGGTGGAATGGGGAAAAGATTAGCTTCCATTTGAGTTGTTTAGAGTTGTGAATTATTGAGGTATTGTACCACATTTCACTCCTGCTGTGGTGCTTTTAATGGCGGGTCTAGTTCTCTCAGGATATTCCTTCCCAAACCATTCCCACACCAGAGCTTAAAAACTGCATGGAGATCATCATTCGGCATCTGCTGTGCACAAATGTACTTTGTATTCCGTTTTCTAACACTAAACTTCTGTTGCATATTAACCCATTTGTTCACTGCCAATGTTGACACGCAGCACCACCTGTGTCCGTGCGCAAAACTCGCCACATTCTTCCTCGTGTTTCAACTTGTTGTACAGTTTTTCTCCCTTAAGTCATAGATTTTTAAATGTCTGTCCAGAAATGGTAAATGTTGAAGTTAGACCGAGACTTTTAACAGAGGGAGGGTTGTTGGTATTTTTGGCCTGCAGGTTCTGCCTCAGGTTTATTTTATTTTTTTATTGCATCATCACAATAAGAACCGGTTGTCATGTGGAAACCTTAGGCAGTGTTTCTCAGTTGGAGTTCAGAAAATTGGGAAACTGCTCAGAACCCCTCAAAGGTTTTTCCATGTATGGGAAGAATGTATTTTTAGCCTACAGTTTCCCCATCCTGAAGGCTTGGAGAGTGGGTGCCCCTCTCCTGGTGAATGAGGTAATCATCCTTTAATCTAACGGCTGAGTTTACGAGAATAAAAGCTAGCAACATGTTTTAACTCTTTCTGCCTTAATGCTATTGCTCTCAGACTAAAACTCAATATTCGTCAAGCTCAAACGAAAATAACCTCCTTTCGTTCCACGCTATTTTCATATTCTGTTCTGTAATGTCACAAACACAGACGAGTCTCCCAGTGCTGTTATACTAAATATCATCAGTCTTTGAATGCGGTTTGACCAATCAGAATGGGGAGCTTGTACTAAAAATTGTATAAATTACAATATATCTGGAAGTGGAAGAGATGTTAATGGAACATGCCCTTGATCTCAAGGCTATTATGCAGAACTATTATGCAGAAACGATGTGGTTTTGTCAGTCTGGGTCATGCCCTTGCCCACAGCATGACAGAGGCAAGTGTGGATGTTTAGCCTGTATTTTCAGCTGTCTGCCCTCCCTCACTGGGTTTGGCATTGTTTGGATTGTCATACATTGACATAGTGTTTCAATGTTTGGGAGCAGTTTTATTTGTTTTACGTTTCTGGCACTAAGAGTCACCGTTTTTGCCAACTCCTAGTGCAAGTGGGGTAAGATGTGCCACTTTTTAACAATTTACTAATGCACAGTGCCATATAATCTATTTTGTGCTGCTCAATATTTGAATTTCGGTAAACCAGCTATAAAAAAAAAAGTAAATAAAAAATAATAGTCAGAATATTTGAATTTGAATGCAAGATTTGCTTTGAGGAAAATGTTGTTCAATGTATAAATTAATTTATTGCTTTAGACATGTACATACACTTTATTTTATTTTCTGATGCTTACCAAGGCTGTGTTGATTTGATCAGTATTTTGAGTAAAAATGAATTTATAATTACAATTTTTTTTTTTTCTTCTGTCTTTGTTTACATAGAAAGTCAATGCAAACACACACATTCACACCGAGATTTGTTTGAAAGGAAATGGTCAATGTATCAATTAATAATTTATTGCTTTAGAAATATAAATACACTTGTGAATTCACTAATATGTATGATACACTGCCATTCAGAAGGTTCGGCTCAGTAAGATATTATTTATTTTTATTTTATTTTATTTTATTTTATTTTATTTTATTTTATTTTATTTTATTTTATTTTATTTTTAAAGAAGTCTGATGCTTACCAAGACTGCATTTATTTAATCAAAAATGTTTTAAGGGAAATGTTCAGTGTATCAATCAATAATTTATTGCTTAAAAAAATAAGTACACTTGTGAATTCACTAATATGTATGATACACTACAATTCAGAAGGTTGGGCTAAGTAAGTTTTATTATTTTATTTTATTTTATTTTTAAAAGAAGTCTGATGCTTACCAAGGCTGCATTTATTTAATCAAAAATAGCTTTAAAAAAAAAAGCAAAATAGTACTTTTTTATTTATTTATTTATTTATTTATTTTTTAATCAGATTACATACAAAGTCAATGCAAGGATGTGAATACATGGAATGTGATTGTGGTTGGTGTAATATTGCTGTGATATTCACCTTAATTGTGTCTTAATTCACAAGCCAATCAGCGACAAGCTTATTTACTAGTTGTATCAGAAAATGGAGGAGAGCATTATGTTTTATTCACGCAAGTTAAAAAAATCCTGTGAGTAACGCAATGTGAATATTCGCTTTGGTTTTGGTGTGCAGACACCATTACTGCTCCCAAACTTTTAAAAGGTTCATATGGTCATATGTGGTGACACACACTGACCCATCTTACCCCGCTCTCTCCTACTAGAGAAATGTTTCAAGTGTAAGGCAGTTTTCTCTCCCTCACGGGTGAGAAAGTTGAAGTGTGACATTAAATTACTGCACAAGCGACTCTTTAGCCTGAAGTGCATTCGCGCTCTCCCGTCTTTCTGCAACTTATCACATGCCATCACCATCTCCATCTGAAGCGGTAGCAGGATTTCTTTTTACCCCGAGGACCTGTTTGGCATTCAAGGCAAAGGGAGACTAATTAAACATGACTGCCTTTTTATTGTGTGAGCGGGCATATCGTATCACGCTGTTTGAATGATCTAGTCTAAAGGAATCTCAGGCACCGCATGGGGCTTTTGCAGATTTCTCTCTGCTCCCGTCCGATCGTGTAGAAGTTTTTGTTGTAGTAAAGTCTCTGAAGACCAAAGCAATTCAGATTCAAGAGCATGTGTTGCGTTCTTAATGTGTTTTGTGTTACTTATCATGATAGTGGCTGGAAACGTTTACCCAGCTAACAGAACCGTTTCAGTAATAATTTACTGTATTATTCTCAAGATTTTTTACTTTAAAAGTAAATTTAGTTTAAAAGTTAAGTTTTAATTGTTTGTGTGTAAAAGTTCTTAACTACAAAATTACTCAAAATTTCCATGCCTATGAATATAAATGTTAGACAGCTATGCAATTAAAAGAGTAATTGCTTGCTTTGACCTGTCAAAACAAAGCAATCAATGGGAATTAAGACGGGATGTACTGACGACATGGCCGACCCGTTGACCCACATGATTCTTCACAATTGCTATTTTGAGCTCTAATGGCTTGTTCTTGTTTTGTTTTTTTTCCTCTCCTTTTTTCTTTGCTCTCTCAGTTTGTGTGTGGTTTCATCATCTCTGCTCTGATCAGGTCTGCTGTCACATGTTGTTTACAACTCTGTTGCCACTGGTCAGATCTTCCCAATTTTCCAGCAAGAATGCTTTTGTCAAACCCATCATGCTTATGTTTGGTGACAGCGGCCTGTGGTTCACAGATGTTTCTAAGAGAAATCATTGTAAGTCCCTAGCCATTAATGTGATTCTTGTGACTGAACAATAAAGACGAGTGATTCAATGGCTTATCTGTCTGAAGCTCCTGATTCTGGTTTCACAATCAGGACTCAACAATGAGGATTTTTCCATTGGTCAAATCATGACTTTATTTCAGATTCTTACTTACACTGCCAACATTTCACTGGCCCATCACACAGTTTTATTAGTTGTCAAACATTTGTTTTTAAATGGGTCATGAATTGAGAAACCAACATTCCCTTGATATTTTGACATAAGAGGTCATTGTACTATAAAAAATATTTGTACGTTTCAGAACTCAAAACTCTCTCATTAGTCAAAAAACGGCTTATGTTGAAGCCAATTTGCCAAAACGTCAGGTTGTGGAATGTGCCACTCTGATGTAATAGTGTGACTAAACCCCGCCTCCGCAGAAGATCAACGCCTGCTTCTACATCACTGCCTGTTTAGCCCCGCCCACCGATTCATGTAGTGTAAATAACAAGAGGCGATAAAGATGCCTCAGAATACAAGAAGATGCTGTGTAGTACCAAGTTGTGGAAAAAACAGTCTTTGCATTGCCTTCCTTCTGATCCCTACGTTAGGAAAGAGTGAATGAAGTTCCAAACCACATCAGTGAGAACTTGGTCTTTTGTTCACTTAATTTTACTGCGGATTCGTTTACAAACAAGGCACAATTCAATACAGGATTTTCAGAAAGATTGAAACTAAAAGACGATGCTGTACCGACTATATTGGATCGGACAGTAATGTCGCAACAAACAAGTGTGAGTAACTGTTTTTATTATGTGGTTACTATTACTTTGTCTGTTATTACAGATCATTTGATAAGTACTGAGTAGGGCTGCATGATTAATCGAAGGCGATTTGCCATGCACATTTTTTTAATGCAACCGGTTGTGAAATCTGTAGTAAATCTCCAGCAGGTGCATTCAGACGGAGCAGCATTTAGTACACAGAGCCGTAGTTCACTAAAAAGCTACACTATATTGTGTTCATTATCGCAGACGATTTAATCGAGCGATTATGAAATTGTTCGCGATAATGACAGCTGTTTGCATAGCTTCTCAGTGAACTACGGCTACATCTGAAAGCACGTGAAAATACCACATTTAAAAACGTGTTTTTACTCCAAACTCACTTCATAACTTAAGTCAAGTGTTTGAAATAAATCCTTCTGTGAGATGATGTGGCTTTTTACACAGAATAAGCCACGAATAGTATTTATAGTGATCTAAGCAGTTACTAAATGCATTGCATTATTATGTACTGTATTATGAGAAAAATTATAACAATAAGAACTCAGATAAACCATACATTGTCGTAGTCATGTGTTTATTAGTCACGTTAAATCTTCTGTTTATTCAGCTGCAGCGATCGTGTCTTCTTCGAGCATATTTGGAGTTTGGCCTTCGGATGGAGATTTACTGCTGATCACAGAAGTGTGCTTCACTGAAAGATACACAATGACAATCGCAGCTTTTGATTAATCGCTATTGCGATTTCATTTCGATTTATCGTGCAGCTTTAGTACTGAGTATTTATGGATTTTTAACCTGAATCACAGCAGTGTCCATCTGTGAAGGATGTAGGCTGTCAAACATACAGTGGGCATTTACTTCCTACTTGCTTACCTCAGAGAACAGTACAAAATAATACAGAAAAGGCAATTCATGACCCCTTTTAATTGTGATATGTCATTTTTATACACTACTAATTCAAAAGTTTAAAAAGCATGTCATATGGGTTTTCAAAAATATCTCTTTTGCAGTTTGTAGCATAGCTATCCTTCAATGTAAACGGTCTGCAAAGTTGTTAATCAAAAAAGTGCATTATAAATAAAGATATTGTCTCTCAAAAGAAAGAGCTGACTCTGAGTTGCCTTAACGAGTCAACATTTTTTTCAAATCTTTTGCCTGTTACCAATCTACGTCACTGGGTAACACATTAGCATAATCCCGCCTGCCTGCGAAATGCAAACTGTCTGACATGCCCACAAAAATTTCTGCTAGTTAGTGTGTTTACATGATGTTGAAAAGACGTGGTGTTCTGTTGTTTTCATTGCTGAATGATGATGTGAAGAATCAGTGGTTAAAATTAATTTTTTCCACAATACCACAGTACTATAATTAGGGCTGCATGATAAATCGCTACAAGCTACGCAAAATCACGCTCATAATCGCAGATGAATCGCATTCGAATATAAGCGTTTTTGCGTAGCTTGTCAGTGATTTACGGCTCTGTGCAATAATTGGCGCTCCAGCTGAAAGCATGTGATGGATATTTACTACTAATCACAGAACCGGCTTTACTAACAAAACGCCTGACGATTGCATGCGATTTATCATGCAGAATCTTCTGTTGTGTGCTCGTCATTTTACCGAGGGCTGCTTCTCTAATCTTGGCAACTTCATTGCCGGATTCACTAAACACTTGTTCATGAAAGATAAGTCTGTACCTTCTTTGTTTAGACCATCAAGCGTCTCTGAACCACAACCTGCAAGTACGATTGATACATTATGTGTACATTTTCAATTGAGTGCTCAAAGTATCAAGTATTTTGTGCTAATGGGCCTGTTTACACTTCATCTTTGGCTTTTTACTTTGGCTATCTGATCGTGAAAAGACCAGGTGTAAATGCCCTCCAAAATGCTGTTGGGACGCATTTAAATTTGATCACTCAAACCACTTCAGGAGGTGGTCTGGGCCACATTCCAGACAAAAACTGGACAAGTGTAAATGCATCTGGTTGTTGAAACCAACGTGTGAGAGCGTTTTATACAGTAGGCTTTATGGCATGTTATAGTTTGATATGACAGTGCTACATGCATCGCCTCTAAGTAGCTGAGCATCTCTACAGCAAGCTGACACGCAAACTTCACCTTTAAGAATTGAATACTTTTATTCAGAATGGACACATTCAACTGATCAGAAGTAACTTGTTACAAAAGATTTCTATTTCAAACACAGGATGTTCTTTTGAACGTTTTATTCAGTAAAACTGTTTTTTTTTTTCCCTTGACAGTAATATTAAATGTTTCTTGGGTGCCAAATCAGCAGGTTAGAATGAATTCTGACACACACACACACCTTTCACTCTGGAAAGCTGCACCACAATGGCTCTTTAAAGCGCATTTATGTGATTGACAGTTTTCTTTTTTTTACAAACTTAATTGTAAAAGGGACAAATACTACAGAAAAAGTGGCAATTTAAAAGGTTACGGTGGTCATGGCAGATTCAGCAGCACTGTGGGAACTTTGGAGTGGCCAATTTGTGGCCTGGCCTGTCTGTCATTACACGTCCTTGGGTTTCCTCTGAAGGACTGTAATTATGATCAGCTGGCCTCTGAGCTTTCAGTTAGCAGTTGAGGCTTGAGTTGCAAACTGGTTTCATGAGTGCTTTTCTACCTAGTCCCTCAGTTTCTCTGAATTCTCCCTGGGATGAGAGTGAGCTACATGTAATTTTCTCTGTGTGTGCACCCAGCTTCTTTCATGAATACAAAACTCCAACATCAACTCCCTGGCATAGGGATGAGAGAAATCAGTAAGGGAGTTTTGGAAGTCAGGCTGCAAGTTATTTGACCGGCGATTATAACTAAATAAAAATCATTTTTGACCTTAAAGCACAAGTAGACATTTGTGCAAGGCATGCATTCACTGCCAGAACACTGGTAAAGATACTTACATGTACCGCAATCCCCATAATGAGCAAAGACCGCCGTGTGTTTTTTCTTAAATTAACTGTAATCACTATATAAACAAACTGATCTTTTTAAACCTAAATGATTTTTCAACGTCATTTTTGCTGAACGATAAACTCGTGAGAAAGCTTATTCAATGAGATATTCACAAGCTACACGTCAAAGAAGATCTGATATTGCACAATCTACAAAGTCTAGAGTTTCACTTAATTCCCAGTATTTTTCAGACCTGGCTGGATTGTGTGTGTGTGTGTGTGTGTGCGTTGTTTATATTTCTTTGCTAGTGACCTGATTGTGCCAGTTTGGGGCAGTGCATGTCAGACCTCCAGTTCCTCTCACACCTCAGAGACCTGGACAGTGGACAAACACAGTGGAGGGCTCAAGGCTACACAATTGTCTCATTGAATGTCCTTAGCTCTGCTTGCACTCGAGCGTGACTTCTCACAGTTTGTTCTGCGCAGGTTTTGCCCTCGAACCGTCAGCTGTGCCTGTTAGTCTGTCCAAAGCCGGATGCAAACTGTACCATTTTTGATAAAATTAGGAGAGATTTCTTTCATCATAGGGCAAATTCTTTAAAAGATGTCTTTAAAAGATTAGTGTGACATCTCAAAATAACTTTTCTAAGGCAAGACACTAAAGGCAAAAACATGTTTTTTTTTGTTTTTTTTTCCATGCATGGGTGAATTTTGAGTGTTGGCCCATTTTGCTTCCATAATAAAAAAAAAACATCCAAAATACACATTTAAGTGTTTATTTTATTACACTTTAGATTTTGTTCGTAGATTTTGATTACAGTACATATCTTTCAAGGCTGCTTTCTTAAAATTAGTTTTTTTTCCCTCATGTACAGAGCCAGAAATCTCCACCTCAGTAGCACTTACACCACTTTCCAGTTTTATATTCTTTTTACCATCTATATTCTGAAGGTTTGTATAACATTGTATTCCTAAAAACATTCATTTTTTTTAAATTCCTTCTTTCCCCTCTTCAATGTTTTTGATTATTTTTGATAAAATAGGTAAAAAGGTAATTGCAAGTTTACATATAGCAGTTCTAACTTTTTTCGTCTTGAGTTTTTAATCTTGCAATTCTGACTTTATTTCTCACAATTGTGAGGGGAAAAAAGTCAAAATTGAGACTATATCTCATAATTCTGACTTTATAACTGGCAATTATAAGTCTATGTATTGCAATTCTGATTCACTTTCTCAGAATTGCGACTTTATTTCTCAGAATTGAGGTTATTTCAAATTGTGAGTTTGTCTAGCAATTCTGACTTTATAACTTGAAGTTGCGAGTTTACATATTACAATTCTGATTTTTTTTTTTTTTCCCCCTCAGAATTGTGTGATACAAACTCGCAATTCTGACTTTCTCAGAACGTGAGATAAATGCAAGTGCGTGTTAGAAAGTCACAATTGTAAAGCATAGTCAGAATTACAAGATATAAACTAACAATTGTGACTTTTTTTTTCTCAGAATTGCGAGAACATAAGTCTTTTTTCCTCAAAACTGGACTTTATAACTTGCAAGTGCGAGTTTATATCATGTAATTCAGAGAAAAAAGTCAGAATTGCAAAATATAAACTAGCAGTTGTGAGAAAAGTCAGAATAGCAAGTTTTTATCTTGCAATTCTGACTTTATTTCTCGCAATTTTTAGTTTATTTTACGTAATTCTGTGTAAAGAAGTCAGAATTGTGATTTTTATATCTCACAATTCTGACTTTATAACACGCAATTGTGAGTTTGTGTATCACAATTCTGAGAAAAAAGTCAGAAATGCAAGTTTGTATCACAATTCTGAGAGTTTTAATTTTAAACCTTAATTAGATAATCTGCATATTCAAACATGTAATTTCAGAAACTCCATTATACAAAACAATTCTTCACATGTTGTGCCTTAAAATAAAATATTCACGTGGTGCCTTAAAAATTGCTTTAGAGAATTTACATCTTAGTTTCACTCAGCCATGACAACTCCAGAGATTTTTATTTCTTTCGAGAGCTTGCTTGGGTTTATGCAGTACCATTTCAATTTCGTGAGTCAATGAGGATGTCAGAATGTGACACGACTGATGTTTAAAAAAAAAACCTAACGCTGTCAGTCGTGACCAAAGCCTGATACAGTCTGATATAACAGACTGTTGATATCGCACAGTTTGCCTTAAAGTTTACCCGATATCTCACTTGGGGTTATATCGTGCAATCTAACAAGGAACAAACATAAAGAACGGGGCGGGGGGAGGGACAGCCTGGCATATTTCTCTCGCTTCCTCCTTCACAATTTAGAACAGAGCACGAGAGGATGAGAAAACACACTCCAGAACATTTGTATTCTCAGTTTGTGCAGTTTTGGTTCTTGTCGACCCTACAGTGACACCTTACAGCCACAGCTGCGGAAGAACAGCGGCTCTTGTTTCACTGCCGAAGGTCTTTTTGTGGACAAAGCACATTCCATTTTACAGGCACAATAAAAAACGTACTATTAAGGGATTTATCATAGCTGTTGTTTGACATGGGCCTGCTATTTTGCGCACAATATATAGTTATGTTCGTGAAAAACGACCCACCTGCCCTGAACAGCAAGGCTAAGTGTTGGAAAAGAATCTAATCTGATCCTGAGAGGTTTGTTTTAAGGCTCTTTTCTCATTAAAAATCTCCCCATGTTTCATTGAAACCATTAAACTGAAACTGTTGCTTATAAAAAAATGGATACAGTTCATTACAAGTACCTGGAACTTATAACAACATTGTGTCAGTGTTTAGATCATCATCTTTAATTTATGGTTAAGCAATACCTGGCCTGTTTCCTGGCCATATTAACCATAACCAGGTTAGAGTCTCAAAATGTAGACTTGTTTATGTAAAATATTTTACATTTATTTGTTTGTTAAATATTGAACCGCAAATGTAATTCCATGATGTTATTGAGTCAGACTTTCCAGTGTTTTCAGTGACTTCCCCAGACACGCTCTCATTTGGTCTTCGTCTATGCCTTGTGTAACCGCGTGTTGATGTTTAGGTTGCTTAATCATGTCCAGAGCTGAATCATATTCCAGAAGGTGAAATTGGTGCTGGGCTTTCATTGAAATTAAGCCATTTGGTTTAATAAACTACTGCCTTATTACTTTTTTTCTTTTTAAACAGGCTGAAGAACTTTAGCCTTCTGGTACAGTATGTTATGGTAAAATGCTGAGATCATTGGCTTTTAAGCAAGTGTTAACTGACTCTAGGACTGGAGAAAAGCTTGTAAATGTACTCTCAGAGTACAATGGCAGCTTGTGTTTGTTTAAAACTCAAAAACCGACATGTCCTTCAACGTCTTGTCATTCCAACCATAAAGAGAATAGCTCAGCGAGTTGAAACTTAAAATAGATTTTTTTTTTTTTTTTTTTTTTTTTTCTTTAAGACAGTTGGAAAGCATTTCGGGTATTGTATCCTTGAAAACTGTGGATCTGTTCTGCCGGTTTCTCTTTGTAAACTTGCAACTGAACAGGTGTCTTTGAAAGTTTTGACTCATTTTGTGCCATTAGTGCTACATTTTACAGGCATTGTCAGGTAAAAAACAGGTTAACTTAACCTCTTAAGAATATTTTTGGTTTTACACAATAACAGGTTGTGTGGAAAATGAACCTTTATTTACTCTATTCAAGTATTTGATTAAAAAAAAAATCATCGATTGCATTTTGCCTGTGTCCAGTAATCGGCAAAATGCTGGAAGTGGCGCATTTCACATATTAAACCCATTTAAAAATCATAATGAAGCATACAATTAAGAATCCACAAACGCTACTATTTAATTAAATAAATATATGCGATGCAGGTTTAATATATGCGCTTTAATTATTCACATGCGTGCATCTCAGAGGGACTCACAGTAAATGCTGCTACACATACAGTTATCATTTACATGTGTGGAGCTTCGCAGACCCCTTCTTTGCATGTTGTTATGAGTTTGGATTTATTATAACGTTCAGCTGGGAACGCAACGTGCATTATTTCATTAGATTTGTAAGGTAAATCATTTATAAACCTACGCAATGACAGGAGAATACACCATTAGCTTTATAAATATGCTAACTGTTCAACCCGATTTCAAAATAAAAGTTTAAACCCTCAGTTTACAAATTTGGATGTCCACATATTCAATAAATTACAGTGGCTGTACCGTTTCTATCATAAAGAAATGGCCCGGTATTAAAGATTAAGTGTACATTTGAATTAAATGTTCAGTCAGTATTATTAAAAGAGGATTAGATCGCGCAGTAAAGTGTAAAAACAATAGTCGCGCTGTTGGCGCAATCTGCAGTCATTTGTTATAATGCTTAAAGGAGAAGTCCACTTCAAGAACAACAATTCACAAATAATTTACTCACCCCCTTGTCATCCAAGATCTTCATGTCTTTCTGTCTTCAGTCGTAAAGAAATTGTTTTTTTTGAGAAAAACACTTCAGGATTTTTCTTCATATAATGGACTTCAATTGTGCCCTCAATTTTCAACTTCCAAAATGTAGTTTAAATGCAACTTCAAAGGGCTCTAAACGATCCCAGCAGAGGAAGAAGGGTCTTATCTAGCGAAACAATCAGTTTTTTGTTTTTTTTTGTTTTTTTAAATAAAAACGTGTATACTTTAAGCACAAAAGGTCGTGTAGCACAGGTTCTGGCATGCGCATTCGCGACACTACGTACTATTGAATCACGTCGAAAGGTCACGCCGAATGTAGGCGGAACTACAGACCCAGTGTTTACAAAGTGAATGCGCAAAGACTAAAAAAGTGCAAGTAAGTCAAACGCTGTTTACAAACAAAAAGGTACAATGTGTCAGACGATTCTGAAGTTGTAGGAGAAAATAAGATGGAGTTTTTCGCCATACTCTACCTTTTTTTAGCTGGAGTGTACAGACGATGAACTTAGACGTGATTCGTAATAGTGATGGGAAGTTCGGATCATTTTACAGACTCGCACCTTTGAGTCTGGTTCAGCATAATGAATGAATCTTTTTTTTTTTGAGTAATTTCGTTCATTTTAGCAAAATCAGCATCACGTGACAGCCCCATAAGATGAACGAACGACTCTCAAAACCCGAAGACTCGAAACAGCTGAACTAATTCCAGTACAGAACCTAATTGGATGTTGCGCATGCGCGACTGAACGAATCACTCCCAGAGACGACTCGTTCTTCGAGAGTCACATTAAAGATTCGTTCAAAATGAACAAATCGTTCAAGAACGACCTGTGGACGCCTGTGCTAAGCAAGCTTTTGTGCTTAAAAAGTATACCAATTTTTATTTTTCGAAAAAAATGATTGTTTCGCTAGATAAGACCCTTCTTCCTCGACTGGGATCATTTAGAGCATTTTGAAACTGCATTTAAACTACATTTTGGAAGAAAAATGCTGAAATGTTTTCCTCAAAACGGACATAATTTCTTTATGACTGAAGACAGAAAGACATGAACATCTTGGATGACAAGGGGGTGAGTAAATTATTTTTAAATTGTTGTTCTGGAAGTGGACTTCTTTGCACATTAGCTTTGTTGTTTATAATACATTATGTATTTTAACAGTTTTGTTCAATAAAACCGTATGATTACTTGTTTTTGATCATGTATTTCAACTAATTATTATTGCCTCATTGCTATTATATGTGTATTTGAAGTTACTTTAAAGGCTATTGTTCACTTTGGTCATTTTTACTGCTACAAAAAAGTAATTATTATCATCCGATTACTTAATTGTCAGAATAATCGACAGGTTATGCGATTACTGGAATAATCGTTAGTGACAGCCCTACTTATGGTACTATATTGTGTGTTTTAGCACTTTTTATTGACATCCAGTTGTATAATTTCGATTTTAAGCTTTTAGCATATTGCACATTTTCCAGTAGTCAGGTAGTATGCAGTCTAGTGTGTCCTTTCTTAATGTCCTTTTCTCTCCTGTTCTCCTGGTCTCGTATTTCCTCAGCGGGCAGTTAAAGATGAGTGGGCAGGCTTGAGTGACAGTGAGGTTGGCCGTTAATGCTCCTGCCACATTCAGTCGACTCTGGCACTTCGCTCGGACTTTTTATTGGGAAATTGGAAACAGTGGGTAGTCTGGTGGAATAACGCTGTGTAGATGCTTTCGTGGAGCATGTCTTTAGTCCAGGCCTTGGTAACCATGGTTACAGGCTCCTCTGCTTGCAGAAGACCCTGAGGAGTCATGGCTGTTTGATTCACCATTAGAAGAGCCGCCTGAAACGTTAATGCTGTAATAAATATCTGATTGGATTTCATTACGTTTACGCGCACTGGATGTGGCTTTTACTAATCTCAAGTGTTTTGCTCAGTTTGGGGCGGTTAGAGAAAAAGAAAGGTAATAACATTTGCTATTGTTAGGTCTGATCACAGGTGTTTGATAGGAGTGTGATCATTCGTGATAACTGCAATTTAATGCACACTTTAAATCACATTGAAATGCTAGTACTTTTTTTTTTTTTTTTTTTTTTTTTTTTTTTTTTTTTTTTCCTTTTAAGCAAATGTCAATAATGTGGGTGCTTCAAGTAGAAATGCCTCACTGATATGCATAGTGAATGTAGGCTGATCAGGTTTGAGCTGCTTTTAATATTCACTTAAATAGTTCACCCTCCACTTGTTCCAATGATGACATAAGTTTCATTTTTAGGTGAACTATTCCTTTTATAGCAACTATTTTTGTCCATTGCTTGTGAAAGTGTGTTGAAGTAATGTGGAAAAAAGTTAGAAATACATTACTGTTGTATAACTTAAGAGCAATAAGCATCATCCTCATCATTAATATTATATTGCTATAATTTTGCTGTTACTTGACTATTAAGTACCTCTGTACTTTTACTCTCTGTATAATAACAAAAACATTTATTTCAGTGAAAAAAAAAAAAAAAATTTCAACATTTTGAACAATAGGGCCATGCAATATTTTTCTCTTTTTTTTTTCCCCAGAAATTTAATTTAATTTAATTTAATTTAATTTAATTTATTATATATATATATATATATATATATAAAATATATTTGATAATCAAATGAAGGCATTAAACATTTATTTATTTTAAATCAAATGAAAATTAAACCCTTTTATTTTTTGGCAAACAAAAAATAAACACCGTTACTGTTAAAACTAATACATGAAAGCATTTTTGTAAATATTCTGTTAAAAAAGTTTTAATAATAATTGAACAGTTTTTTTTCTACAATCAAGTGGTTAATCTGGTTGTAATATTTATTTTTTATCATTTAATTGTTTTATTTAAATTGGCCAGAAATAGAAATATATAAAGACATACATTATACATTTTATTTTGACAGGTTGCCGTGAAGTTTCTGTGTGTATACGCTATGATATGATGCTAGTTTTCTCAAATGAAACGGAAAAATTCACATAAAGTGACTCTCGCAGCAGCTCTGGAGATGAAGTTCATGTGTTTATGTCGTCATATAATGAGACGCAGAGGCCAAAAATCACCGCGAGCCTCACGTGTGCTTTAGTATTCGTGTAGTAAACAAACCCATGTTTCCACCATTATACATACAGGGCCAAGCGGAACATGCAGGATTCATAGCTAAACCGTCTTTTTGCGTTATAACATTCACAGACATTAGTCCATATCGCGATTCGAATTAAGTGACAGACCCAATTTTAATTTATTTATCCCCGATCCTGTCCGCGTTTTCTCGGAGGAGAAATTGTAGATGCGCATCCATGTAGAGACAGAAATGACATGCCGTTGTGTAAATAAGATAAATAACCTAAGACCATTTAGTTTGTTTAATAAAAGAACAAGGCATAGACCTGTTCTATAGGAAAGGTAACTTTAAATGACTGTTGTTGTGATCTGGCTCTATATAGAATATAAAATTAAATAAAATTAACTTGACCTTTAAGGGCCACCCCCTTAATATAATGGCAGGGGAAACACTGCATATATAACTAGGATGGCTTGAGGGTGAGTAAATCAGGAGCTAGTTTTCATTGTTGGGTGAACTTTTCCTTTAAGGTACATTTTCCATTGAAAATTTCATTATCAGCCTTTGTCATTGTTTAGAAAGAGCAAAAATAAACATTTCTAAGAAAGGGAGAAATTTGAGAAGATGCATTTGCATACTTTCTGCAGAACATGTATCAGTGCAAATATCTCTGTTGCCTGTTTCAGTTTCATAACGCATGCTGTTTACTTTTCTGTTTGCATTTTTACTTTTCGTCTGTCTTTGTATCATTATTATTTAATTGCTTAAAGATGTCATATTCTGTTGAAGCTATTCATAGATAATTCCTAGTGAATTAAAAATCTTTGTCAATTGCCTTTGCAGATTTTGATTTGAGAAGTGATTCTGTGTGAATTATTATGTTTATACTTGATTAATGGTAAAAAGTGAGCTAAATGACAGTTTTATCATTGCTGTTTGCAACAGTATCTCCTTGTTTTCAACAGACTGTAGTACATTTTTCTCTGAGTTTCTTTTCTCTGTAAATCTTCTTTTTTCTCAGTGTTTGCTGGCAGCAATAGTTCAGTTATTGGTTGCAGTCCATTATGGCAAAAAGTGACGGTGTCTGACTGCAGGGTTTTGTGGAGGATATAGCCCGTAATTACTTTTTAATGATTCTGAACTACTTCAGTAGTGACTATAATAACAGTTTGGTCATAACTCCATTAGTGCATCACCTTCACCCATAGTCAGCTGAAAGTAACTTATGTATCGGCTTCAACAAGTCATAAAATTTTTCATTTAGTGTGTGTGTGTGTGTGTGTGTGTGTGTGTGTGTGTATCTATCTTATCCCACTTTCCTTTATGTGATTGATGTAAGTGATTTTGTCCGTAAACAGACTTCTAGATGGATGTTGCTCGTATTTTTATCTGTCTTCCTGTGGTTTCTATTTCCACAAGAGATTCCTCATGTTTTTGTTCTGTGTAAATGCTAGTTAAGAAATGCCTTTGCATGCATGCATCTGTTTTGTGTTGGCTAAATGTATGAAAGCACTGTTTTTAAAAGCATGCCCATTTTTACAGTGTTATAATAGAGAGGCGCTGCTGTCAATGGATTTCCACTGAGCTCTGCCCAGTGCTGATGCATCAGAAACAAATTCAGGCTGACAGACACTGGCAGCTTGATTGTAGTATGTTTCTGGAATTCAAGCGTAGCAGAACATCGTTTCTCTAATAGAAAAGATAATGTTTGCATACATTTCACTTATTCTCTGTGGTTTGATGTTCTTTTGCTTACTGTGTTTGGTGGTTTTGGATTAGGGATAGATCATAATGGTTGATTAGTCCTCCAACAACCAACCTGTTTTCTTTTAGCTGCTGGTGTACAACTACAAGGCTAAATCATAGCTAATGCAACAGTGTAATTTTATTTTTAATGTATTTGTTTATTTTTTAGCTGCATGTTTGTTTGGATTGCATAGACGCCTTTTAGAGAGAACCTAAACCAACACTATAAACAAGCAGGATGTTGCCATTTAGCAGTTTCTTTTCATCCAAAGCAATTTACTGTAGACCGCTTGCTGGGACGCCCCCCCACCCCTCAGGAACCTGAAGTTAACAGCTTTGTTCGCTTGCACAATTTGATAAGAACTCGGCACTGAACAATAACAATGATCCAGAACTAATTTGAAATGTATTTAATAATTAATTGTGCATTCTATTGATGTCCTGTATTAAAACCTATATTTTAATTAAATAAATCAGATTTTTTTTAAATTAAAGTTTTTTTTGTGGGGGTTAAATGAGAAAGTATCAAGTAGACATTACAAATTGTAGCTTTAGAAAGATATATATTATTTGATTCAACATAAAACTTATTACACACACACATTTAGGCTGCAACGGTATGTCGTAAAATATGGAGCATAAAGGAAAAATAATTTGGGAAATCTCAGTAATTTTTGTTCATATAAGGAAAGTCATTGGTAACCAAAACAGCTTTGTTACCAACAGTCTTCAAAATACCTTATTTTATGTTTTTTTGGGTATTCCTTTAAGGTTTTTAATTAATTAATTAAAGTAATTTAGATGATACTCTCCATTTAAATCATTGGTTTACACTATTCGCTCAAAACGCGGATTCAAAAGACAGGCAACAATTCTGCTATGGCTTTCTAAGTAATATGTTATCTGCAAAATTGAGCTAAAACACATAATATTGTTTTTAAAATATAACACAATATCAACTTCTTATTTACTGAAGTTTTGTATTAAATCACATTTTAGCTCGTGATAGATCGGGACAAAATCATCACCTGTGTCATATTTGCTCCTGCTGCCCCTGTGATGTAGTATGATGTAGTGTGATATATATAAATAAGATACAAAAAACATACAGGGACATTTCTTTTGCACCAATATCTTGAATTTTAGGCCATACCTGCAATTGTGGAGTTGTTGCCCTGCATCATATGTTAAGTCAACTATATAATTAGGGCTGGGAGTCGATTCCAAAAAGAATTGATTCCTCAATTCCGAGGCGTTGGGAGTCGAGAGTCGATTCCAAAGGTTGGAATCGATCCCATCAAGGGGAATCGACTCCCCATTCTTAGCCTTTTTAGTTCAACAAAGCTCATCTATGGGCGCCTCTTAAACGAAAGGCTGCATCATACGAAGGCTGCATATCTCGGCTGCTGTCATCAAACACCGCTGAACATCGATTCACGAAAATAAACAGAATGAAAAGAGTCGGCACTGAGCTCGTTTGAGTTTAAGGATGCACCCTTGCTCGCTAATAGTGATTATAAATCTGATTCGTTTCCACGAAAACATTCTTTCGGATAGATCGTTTTAATGAGCCAGTTCAAAAAATGATTCAGAAGTTATTTTACGGTGAAACGGCCTTATATTGTCCACAGTTTTGAGCGCCGCACGACAGAATAGATCATGACGTGATCGAGGGTCTTGATCCTATTTCCAACTTAAATGAAATGCTATTTTTTTAACCTTTTTATCAGCCAGTGCTAATTCTGGTTATTTTGTTTCAGTGTACAGTTTGTTAATAATCGAAAACAACAGTGAGGAATCGATTCTTGGAATTCTTCGATTCCAGAATCAGGAATCGGACTCGATTCCAAAATTTTTGGAATCGAACAGCCCTATATATAATATACAAGATGACATACAAGTCTGGGGACGGGGCTAGTGCGTTAACTGCGTTAAAATATTTTAATCGTGTTATTTAATCGCGTTATAAATATATTAATTGTTTTTTGTTCTCTTCAATTGACCACTTCAGGATCCTTATTGTTAAACCGGTCGCGTTTGTGTTAGCGGCCACGTCTTTATTGGCTTGCCCCAGCATGCATGAAACTTTGAATAATTTAATGCTCCAAGTCTTATCATATTCTGGCTCGAGTCGGTAAGGATTCCGGATGGACACTTAATTGTTTCACCGGTGAGGGGATTTTCTCTTTGAGTAAGATTCGACGATACACTCCCCGTTCAGCACTTCCATTTCACTTCACGGTCTGCAAA
The DNA here is from genome assembly GCF_022985175.1 of Labeo rohita. Taxonomy (NCBI): domain Eukaryota; kingdom Metazoa; phylum Chordata; class Actinopteri; order Cypriniformes; family Cyprinidae; genus Labeo; species Labeo rohita. Next base: position 17,239,754 of record NC_066881.1, on the reverse strand, counting down.
CAGAGCAGCTCTGAATCTTAAGCAAACAGAGTTGTCTGGATTTCTCTGTGCAAATCCTCATCAGCACTGGCATTTTAGCTAGTTAATTGGGGTCTTGTGTTCTTGGAGGCTCTGTGTGTGGAGAAATTAGTGTTCATTCAGCCACACTAACCTGACAGGTCTTGGTCAAATCAACTCACAGGTTCTGAGCGGCTCTCCTACCGTGGGATGATGGGAATGAGGCTGTGGCCATGGGCTGTCAGCGCACGCAGGGTGCCGTGGTTGATCTCTTGGCAGGTAATTGCAGTAATTCTGTGATGCTGGGCTTGATTAGCGTGCTGTCTGTGGGTGGGAGAACAGAGGTTTTGGCTTTTCAAAGCCTCTGTGCTCTGGCCAGGTGCTCTTCATTAGTTATACCAGCCCTGGGCAGCATGCTAATGGTTTTTCCTCATTCCGTCAGTGTTACCAAGCAGCAAGAATGCAAGGTCATTTACCTCTGCTTAACGTGTGAGCTGTAGCTCACATATCCTGTTAATTAAGGATGGGGTCATCCAACAACCAACTAGTAAAGTAGTGAGCGAAGCAAGCGTAGATGCTTTTATTAGTATACATATAGACCCCCTCCCCTTCCAAGAAATGGATATGATCGGAGTGAAATGAACCTGAAACTGCAATTATTTGGAGCTTGCTCAAAACCAGAAGTTGAATAGAGAGAGACATAAAGGTCAGTGACACCTGAGTGTCTATGATAAAGAAAAATGTAGTTTAAAACAAGTTAGAAATGTTGGTTTTAAATGGTTTTGAATACTTTTTCAAGAAACATTAAAATTAACAAACGTCATGTGGTGTATCAAACAGTGTACTAGTAATGAGTTACTGTCATTTCCCCTAAGGTAAAGATTACTCATATTTTTTTCTGTAATTTAATTAGTTCTCATGTAATTGAACATAATACTGTGTATAGACTGTAGAACATTTATATACAATGCAATACAATAGTGGATTTAACATCAAAAGTTGAAGTCTAACCCTAAAATACATGCTTTTTATGTACCCTTCTCACTTTAAATGCCTTGGTGAGTTAATAAGAATATTGGTAACACTTTAGTGTCCAATTCTCACTATTACTAGTTGGTTATTAGCATTAATATTACTATTACTATTAAGTGTGACCAGAAGAATTTATGTAGTTATCTGTTTATAAGAATTAAAAGAACTGTTGTCTGTCTGTCTGTCTTTGTATCATTCATTAACTGTAATATAGGATTTAGAAAGTAATTAGTAATAGGTAATTACTTTTTGGAGAGAGTAATTTGTATGGTAATCAAGCTACATTGTTGGAGATGTAATTAGTAATTAGTAATTAGTAACTAGTAATTAATTACTTTTTAGATTAAATAACCCAACACTGCATGCAATTAATTGTTTGACAGCCCTAATAAATAAAAAAATAAAAAATACAGTATATAAATTAATATTTATTATTATTTTTGGAAGTCATAACATAACAGAAGCCTGAACTAACCTTGCTTTTTCATTAAAAGCAGTTTTTGCAGCATGTTTTTTTTTTTTAAATAAATAAATAATACTAAAATATTTTAACAATCTCTTTAATTCTTTTTTCTCCTAGAAAATGATACAGTTTTTACTTTATGCCCCCCCCCACCACAAAAAAAGCACAATGAGCATAAATTAAAAAAAAATAAAAAGTAAAACGTTACAATAAAGTTCATTAGTTAACTACATTAGTTAACATGAACTAAGAATGAACAATACAACAACAATGAACAAGTTGTGTTTGTTAACATTAGTTAATGCACTGTGAACTAACAAGAACAAACAATGGACTTAAGTATTTTTATTAACTTACATTAACAAAGATTAATAAATAGTGTAATGTATTTTTCATTGTTCGTTCATGTTAGTTAATACATTAACTAATGTTAACAAATGACACCTTATTGTAGTGTTACCATTAAAAAAAAAAGTTATTCAATGTATGATTTACATTTTTAATATTTTTTTACTAATGCATCATGTCATTGACGTAAACATAAAAATGTGTATTTTTCCTCCCATATCCTTGCTGTTAACAACTGTAAATCTATTTTCTCTTTTTCCTCTAGCAGAGAGCAGTTGTTGACTGACGCTTTCAGCACACGCTCAACTGTTTCAGTTGCAATTGTTCCAGCTATATATCATCTTATAATGTGTTTTTGCATATTTCAAAGTGTAAGGTGGAGTTGAACTGCGTTCTTAGGACTCTTTGTTTTATTGTCTTTAGGTTTACCACACCTAGTCTAATGTTGTAAATCCAGCACAATGTAATCAATAGAGCTCCCAGCCAACTTTTCAGCCAGCATGCAAAGAGTGGGTTTGGCTTTAGCTAACATAAAAGTGTGACTCATGCCAAAGATGCAAATTTGGGAGGTAGAGTTTCAAATTCAGATCCAAAGATCTAGCATACAGATGATAAAAACGTTACAGTCTACATAGACAAAGCAGCCCAAGCTTTATTACCTGAAAAGGAGAGAAAAGAAGTCTGTTTGTTCTTGTTCGACCTCCATCATACGCCCCATCACTGTCTGTTTTGGCATGATGCAAAGCTCCGTCACTGAGCCTTAGTCATTAACAGACATCTGCTGAACTATAATTATCTTGCGTAGTAGCAATATCCAAAATGCTTTGAGTTCTTTGATGGTTTTTAAGATAAAAAATTGAGAGGTTTTTAGGAGCTAGTACAAACGTTACATAATTAGCCGAGTTAGAGTAGTGTACAAACATGGGACCAGTGCTTTCATCATTATGCTTAATGCATTTATAACACTACAACATTAGCACAATGGAAAAATCTTGTATAAACAATAAGAGCTTCAAAAGAGTCATGGAGCATAAGGAACAGCTTCTGGTCTTCTTTATAGGCCCATCTAAGGATAAAAGAAACATTTGGTTAGAAATTGACGAGACATGCATGCTTCATAAAGGAGTGGTGTAATTTACTGAGTCATTGAAGAGTCATTGACGTAGTTTGTGTTTTAAGGTACAATAACATACCTTAGGTACCAGATATGTTGGAGCCAGAGTGCTTGTGTGGTCTGATATTTAATAGCAAACCTTCAGGTTAGGGATCGGTAGGCCATTCAATAATATATATTAAAAAAATGCTGTTCTTTTGAACCTTCTGTTATCAAAGAAAAAGAATCTATCATGGTTTCCACAGAAAATATGAAATGGTTTACAACATTCATCATGAAATTCTTTAAATTCGCCTAATAGAATGATTTCTGAAGGATCATGTGACACTGAAGACTATACTGGATGCTGAAAATGTAGCTTTTCATTTACAGATATAAATATATTAACTGGCCCTCTGCGTTTATGTGTGTCTCTGTAATTCACCTCTGGTTTCATTGTCATTGGCTCAAAGATTTTATTGCATTAAGTTAAATTAAATATAAAATAGTAATGATGGGAGGGTACGCTGCTGATTTGATGATTCAGTTCTTGGGGCACCGCAGGATTCTTAAGTACAGTATATTAAAAATGAGAATTAAATTTGTGATGCTTTGTGATGGGTAGTGAAGACATTAAGCAGTCAGTTCTGTGCTTTTTCCCCTGACAATATTTTGATTGATTGTGATTTGAACTTTGCATCTGGAATACATATATGGAGAAAATAAATAAGAAGTACTTGTATAACATAGGATTCTGCTTCTGGTTCTGCAGTTTGTCGAAATGAAGCAGACTTGGCATATACCACAAAACAACACAAATGCATTTAGATGATGTGTACTGGATTCGGTTATTTTGTATGATAGAATTGTGTTAAAATAATTAAAGCTAGCCCAATTTTCCAAATTGTCCAATGTAACACTTTCGTTTATTAATTTTTCTGTACAAAGTTATTTCGATTCTGTTTATAATATGGATTTAATCTAATAATCTTTTTATGTCATGGAAATAAATCAGCTTTCAATTTGGTTAATTTTGCAGGCTGACAATTTTAAAACACAGCTTATTAATAATGTAAAAAGCAATGTTCTGCAATGGTGGACAACTTATGAAACCCGTCCTAATTTTTAGTCTTTATTAATTTTTTTTCCATTTATATGGGCCATTCTGGTCTGAAGTCAGAGTTGGAAAAAATTATTTTTCCAAAAAATGTGTTTGTATGCAAATTGTATAATATCCAAGGTACACATTTCTAGTAATTGTGCAGTTAATTCTCGTATTGTATTTTCAGAAAATTTTGGAATATTTGTCCTTTACCCAAATTTGTCACTAATGAAACACAGTAATGTATAGTTTAATTAGAATGGTTATATTGACCTGTTAAGATTTTGCTTACATCTACATTGTATTTTTTAATTTTTTTTTGCTGTTTAATTAAATTTTATTCTCGGAGGTAAATCGATAACAGTGAGATTTTAAAAATATTTCAAGTGTAATTTATGAGATTTGTTGTATTTTGAATCCAATTTTTCTTTGTAAAAGGCAAAAAGATGATCATACTGATTTCAAACTTAAGGGTTCATTAGTTTGAATATACATTGAACCAAAAACTATCATAACATCTTCTCTGACAATTCAATGTACTTTATTTTTGACAAAACATCCCATGCTTCGGTAGTGACTGTACATTTTCGGTAGTAACGGTAATGCTTTGGTAACAAACACATCACATTACAGAATTTTAACTTTAAACTTTTTTTAACTTTTTTTTGTTTATTTCCCCCAAATATGAGGATTATGTGTTCCCTTTTGTCAGTACCAAAACAATGATGACTTTTTGGTCGTGACGTTTCGGTAATAACAATTTTATGGGATAACACTAAAAAGCGTGTTGAATTTCAGAAAAATGGTGTCCAGTAAGTAGTTGACATTCTTTAAAGTTATGAACATTTACTTCAAAATGATGGGGCCTATCTACTCATGTAGCTGTGAGAGAGATGGACACAGGAATATTTCCTGATCATAAATGTAGGCGTCACTAAAATCAGTCTCAGCCAATGGACTGAAGTTTCATAATTTGCAAAGAAAATATACTTTTTTTTTTTTCTTTTTTTTTTAACTTTTTAAAAGAATCAGAAAAATACTTTTAAAAACAACAATGAATAAAATACAAAAATTATTTCAATTTTCGTAAGTTGAAATTTAGGGATTAGGATTCGGGACAGCCACCACCCAATTGAAAGTACCCCATCAATTAATAATTTTATATATATTAAGCTTACTGATATTTTAAATATTACTGTGGGTTTCAATAGATAATAGAAGGATTCTAATAAACATCTAAGATTTAAATATTCAAATGTGTTTTTTGGTTGTTGTATCGCAGTTGTGCATCAGTTCTGTAGAATAGCCCATGTACATTTCAGAACTTTGGAGAACTGTGTGGACATAAAAACACTCTTAGAATAAATTTAATTCAACTGTCAACTCTTTGATGAAGGTTTCCCATCACTGATCAAATTGAATCTTTAATTAAGCTCTGTTTCACCTGCTTGGAGTCAGAGGCCAGACCGTGACTCATTTCATTCCCCAGTACACAGCATGACTGCTGATTTCTGGGTGTGACTGGGTTCAATAATTGTCTCCGTTACCAGCAGGTGAGGCAGAACCTGCCTAGAGTTTTTCCATCTACGGGGAGTTGCTGTGTCAGGTGGTAACTGGCAGTCTAACGCAAGTCATACACACTCATACACATGATGGAATAGCACAGCTGGACAGAAAAACACAGAGCAAACCCCTTTGACACAAAAACAACAGTTTAGGTCTGGAGCTGTTGGATGGCTGAAGTGGTCAGATGTGCTTGGATTTTTCAGTACTACCATTACAAATATTTACCTTCGTCTGTCCATTACAGAGCCTGCTTTATAAGGCAAATTCACTTCTAGTTTTCATTTTTCCCTTTGTTAATTTTTAAAGGGCACCAGTGTACCCTAAAATGAACATTTTCATTCATTTTACACAGCCTCATGTCAAAGCACTTTAGACGTAGTGCTGTATTCCAAGTTTTTGAAGCAATATGGTAATTGTGTGTGAAATAGTGTTGGGCGATATGCTCAATTTTCATATCGTCCTACCGTCAGCCTGTGAGATCTCTGATACACGATATTATCGTGCTAATTTAATTATTTACTTACTTAGTTTCATTGCCGTCAAATGAACCAACACCAGCTTAGGGCTAAAAGCAGCCTAATGTTTTCAATGACTTAATTTGTTTAACATGATAACAGTTTAATAGAAACATTGTAGGTTACTAATGCTTACATTTCCTTAGTTATTCTAAAAGCAGCTACAGAAAACGAGCAAAGAACATTTATATAATATATTATTATATACTTCTGTCGCTGCATGTTGCCAGGGGTTGGCGACAAGGTTGCTAGTGGGCGTTCTCACTGCTGGTTGCCTTGACAACGAATCAGGTTTCTTGCCGCTAAATTCGAACATTTTGGAGGCAAAACACTAAATATAATATAAATATAAATTAAATCTGTACGTACAAACAAGAACGAATGAGAAGCAGAGCCTATATTTTTCCATTGCGTATGTTTATCTACGGCTGTGAGGAGAAAAATCACATGAGCTCTACCGTCTTCTTTCCTATTGGCTGTCGCTCCCGAAAGTCGCTCTTCATTTGCATAAAGTTGAGGGATTCTGAACTTTGTGGCGTCGCTGGACACGCCCCATCCGGTCGCCAACAGTTGCTGTAGCTCGCTGTCGCTCATGTCGCCGGAAATCGCCAGCTCTCAGTTGAAACGAATGGGATCGTGTCGCTTTTGTCGCAGCCTGTCGCTTGTAAGCAATTGCAAGCTTTCCCGAACGTCAGCAACTGCACGCAATTACAGATTGCATGCTTTCCACCCGAAAGACACTCTGACTATCGTCGATTGGCACAGCCCTAGTGTGGAATGACTGAAATTTTAGTTGAATATTTAGGTTGAGCTAAACTTCAGAAATGAATTGATACTGAATTTGACTGTGCTACTGTATGCCAAATGTAAAGATCGTCAGTGAATAATAATTTAAGGTTTGTTCATTCATAATACATAATACAGGCTATTTTACGGTTTTGATATGTGGCTTTTATGCTTTTGTGGTGTGTTTTTGTCATTTTTGGAGCTTGACATCCCCAGTCTTCATCCAGATATTGAAAACTGCCAGGATTTTCTTCAGAAAAATTTAAAATGACATGAGGGTAAATAAATGATGACAGAATTTATTTTTTTTTGTGTGAATAAATGTGGCTGTGCTCCTAAACATTAAAAGGGGATTTCACACTCATACAGTAGAAGAACCATTTTGGGTTTCTCAAAAAAACAACAACTTTGTTTGAAATTAATATAAAGAGCCTTTTTCTTTTCCTACCATAAAGTTCTATTGATGTTAAATGTCCTTCGTGGAACCATAGATTCCAGTAAAAGAAAAAATATTTTTAAGAGTGTACATGATGTCATCTCATTCTGTACAAACATGCAGAGAAAACCAAGCTGGGCATGGCTGAATATAGAATTTGGAAGAACAGCTTGGAGCATTATGCTAGAATGTAGTGCATTAAATCTGTCCTCACCTGTGCTGTCAATAAGTAATGCACCAATTCCCTTGCTAAATATATTACATTTTGATGGAAATGAAAAGATGTCTGTTAATTGCTTCACTCTTTATAGCTTGACAGCATAGAATATACTTAACAAGATTATTTTAGGAAGTGTCAAGCGATATTTGTGGTCGTAGCAGTTTTTACCACGTTGAATATTTAGCCCTCACATATGGGTTTGTCAAAACGTATGACGTTGCGCATTGAGCTGTGATGAAAAATGTTTTTGATTTGTTTTGACACCCAACCATGGATTGCGAGAGTGTGCCCTGCTCCTGTTGTAGCACAGCACTGTGGAAACTCATTTGTTCCACCCTGTAGCACACAGTAATGAAGGGATAAAATAGTCCTTTTATTTTGCGCTGAGGTGAATTGCATCTTCTACACGTTCCTGGCAGCTGACGATGACAACGGTCGCTTGCGTAAAAGACGTTGCTCACCGAGATGCCATCCTCTATGCATTTCTACCTAAAGTATTTTAATAAGGCTTTAATGATTGATGATGCTTCTTGTTCTTGAATTTACTTTATAGCAGTGACCTTGTCGTCATAGCAGATTGGTGCTTAAATATGGCAAGCAGTGAATTGACTGAAGAAACTTTAAGAGCTTAAGAAGCATCTTCTTTCGACAGTTTCACAGCTCTGAAGTGGCACTTTTCATTTATAGGTTCTCACATTTCAAGGATGCATGATTTTTATGAATATTTTTATTTTATTTTATGTTTTATTTTTTTATTTTTTTTTTTAATCTGTAAAATGACGGTGCTTTAGAAAATGTTGATTTGAAATATTTAGAGGCGTTTTATTTAGTTTTTGATTTTTGCAATAGTTACAAAAAGTTCTCTAGTGTTTTAAATATCATTAAAGAAAATAAAATTTCTATGCACTACCAGTCAAAAGTTTTTGAACAAGATTTCTCTTCTGCTCATCATGCCTGCATTTATTTGATCCAAAATACAGCAAAAACAGTAATATTGTGAAATATTTGTACAACTTAAAATAATTGCTTTCTTTTTGGATATATTTCAAAATGTAAAATGTTATTTCTGTGATCAAAGCTGAATTTTCAGTATCATTAGTGTCACGTGATCCTTCAGAAATTCTAACTGATTTGCTGTTTAAGAAACATTTATTTTATTATTATTATCAATATTATTATTATTATTATCAATATTTAAAACAGCTGAGTAAATATTTCAGGATTCTTTGAATAGAAAGATCCAAAGATCAGCATTTATTTGAAATTTAAAAAAAAAAAAATCTTTTGTACCACTATACCATTCCAAAGCTCAGATTTTTTCATTTATTGGGAAAGAAATTATAGAAATTAATACTTTTTATTTAGCAAGGATGCTTTAAATTGATCAAAAGTGAGGATAAAAACATTTATAATGTTACAAAAGATTTCTGTTTCAGATAAATGCAGTTCTTCTGAACTTTCTATGCATTAAAGAAACCTGAAAAAATTCTACTCAGCTGTTTTCAACAATAATAATAATAATAATAATAATAATAATAAATGTTTTTTGAGCAGCAAATTCGAATATTAGAATGATTTTTGAAGGATCATGTGACTGGAGTAATGATGCTAAAAATTCAGCTTTCAAATCACAGGAATAAATTACATTTTTAAATATTTTCAAATAGAAAATGGTTATTTTAAATTAAAAAAAATATTTTAAATAAAAAAAAATAGTAAAACACTTCACAATTGTACTGTTTTTGCTGTACTTTGGATCAAATAAATGCATGCTTTGTGAGCAGAAGAGACTTTTTTAAAAAACATTTAAAAAATCTTACTGTTAAAAAATTTTTAACAGGTTGTGTGTGTGTGTATATGTGTGTATATGTGTGTGTGACTTAAGGAATATGGTTGCAGATTGATCTTAAATTAATGTCAACCAGTTTATTTTTAATTTATAGTTATTGATATACTTATTTTTCCTCATACAGGTAAATGGTCAGTCAAATGTTCTTTATTCTTACAGTAACTTGGGTAACACTGAATGGTTTATCTTTAGTATTTGTAAACAATAGAAAAAATGGAAAAACTTGACAACTTCTGTTGATGTTACTTCAGGTGTAACAATTTCAGGGAATGTTCTTTCATTATAATAGGTTGAAGATTGTGTGAACCAGTTTTCACAGACATAATTAAAATAATGTTTACTACAATTGATTGAATATTAGCAAAAAACCTGTGTGATTTGTAATACTTACGGGTCAAGACCATTTAAAAATGATTTTATAGTTGTTATTTTAGAAATCATGGGATCTATGCCTTAAATATTTAGCCGGAAAAATTATATTGGCAAGATTGAACCCCTCATAACATGAAATAATGAATGGACATGGATAACAAATTTCATGTGTTGTGAGCACTGAATGTGGATATCTGGCATGTCATTGCCAATCATTCGTAATGGGTCATGAGCTGTAGAAGAAGACCAGCTGCTGAGGGGAAGCTCCGTGAAGCTTGGCGGTCCGTTCCTCTGTTCTCAGCACTCTCTCACACCTGCTCCCTTGCCCTGCTGACCCAAGAGCCAGAATTCCCTAACATGAATCACAATCTGGGTCAGTGAAAGCTCTGGCTTTGCTTGAATATTTAGCAAAGGCGTTGTGATGATTTGAGTTATTATAGCATTGGGAATTCTAGCATTGCTTTGTTTATATTAAAGTCATTGATCCATGTCAGTGGCTCTAACAAATTTGACATTGAATAGTTGTTTTTATGAGGTCCTTTTGAGGACTCTTAGTTGCTCAATACTGACATGTTCATTTGAGGCACTAACACTTAATTATTAAGTTGTGTATAAATTAGTCATAAGTGATCTTTTTTTTTTTTTAAACAGTGGAACATTTATGGTTTTGATCCTCAAAGTCATGTTTTCTTGGGCTTGTGGACCAGACGCTGGTCCAAGTGGGTTTTGGAAGTGGCTCCGCAAGCCTAATCTGCCCTGCCTGTCCAGAATGCACATTTATTTACTGCTAACCTTGGCAGAGGGTCGGGTGTGAATTATTACTAGCTCTCTGTTTTGTTGTGTGGTTGTTTGTTACTTCTGGGCTTGGCCTTGACACGATTGACAGAACACTCGTATTTTCCGACATTTGTTGTCAAGGGAGCTGAAATGATCTGACTGTTTTGTTGATGCCAAAGCCTTCTGTAGATTGGGTAATCTTCACTAGCTTTCTGTTGGCTCATGGCAGTGGTATGCCCTGGATTTGTGGGAATAAAGTCTGCCCAGGGTTTCTTCTTGCGTTCATGGTCTGTTTGGTTTCCATAATACCAAATTTTCATTAGTTGGTACCAGTACCAGTGGAGTTTCCTGATTCTTGATGCCAGTGTAGATGTTGTAGCAATAAAATACGGTAATGAACATGATGACCAAAAATTTGTTCTTATCATTTGATGGTTAATCACATTATTTTTTATTTTTTTCCTGATTGTGCCTTTATAGAGGGTTTGCACATGTCACGATTTGGTCAGTTACCTAGATGTGCATGTGGAAGCTGCTAAGTCTCATAGAGAAGGACTTAGTAAGCAGAAAAGGGCACAATATTTGACAAACTAAAGTTAATAGGTAGTAAAGATGCGTACTAAGTAAGATATTAGCCTAGTATTTCACCTACCTGTCCAGAAATAATAAGAACAAACACAAATGTTGTCAAGATTGTTGCCCTGGAAATCCTGGTTCAGTTTGGCCAACCACAAACATCTTTTGTTCCTCAGTTTTTTGCATTCTTCTCCTTGATTTGTCAAAACTTTTGTTTAGTCTATAGTACTCCAAATGTTTTTTCCCAGTCCGACTGGTTAGTACAGCCCAAAACATGACAATAATTCACCATTTTCAGCAGCAATAATCAGCAAAATATGCGAGTTTCGTTTGGTTCAGTGGCATTGTTTACAGTCAGTGCCGCCAACATGGCGATTGATCGTCGTGAAAACCCTCTATATTAATCAGAATGCATGACACGTTTGCAGAACCACTACGTTTGAGTTTGAATGAATCAAAAAGCAAACGGGCTGATATAAAGGTTTATCTAATGAATGAGAGTGTAGGTACAGCTTTTTCTTGGTTAACGTTACTGCTGTAAACAAAGCAGCGCTGCGTTTAAATGCTACATAAGTATGCATTATACTGAGGTAAGAAGAAAAGAAAACACCATCTAAAATTTTCTGAAGACAGTTCCCCTCAAAAATGCATTCATATAAACCCCCACTCCTAATTCAGTATTTAGAATTGTCTTCCTAAATTTTGTGCGTCATAAATGGTGAGCCTGATCTGCCTGCTGTAGTATTTTCTTTGCATACGTCTTCAGTGTCTCTGGCGTCTGTTAATGAACGCTTATAGTCGGATTATTTGTCCAGTTAACGAATGTTATCAGAGTTTTTCAACCATTAGTCAGAAGTGTATTGCAGTTAACAGTGATCTCCCCTCAATTAATGACGCTGTGTACGTTGCTTAACCATTGTATGCTGTTTTTGTTTTGTTTTTAAATTAATATGGTTTGTGTAATATATGCCATTTATAATGTTATTCCTCCATTCCTCCATGTTCAGACTCTTTTGGTTACATGCTGCTAATAATAAAATATGGTGGAGGCATAGAATGATAATAACTTTGTGTCTACAGATTATAGACTAGTCTAAAAGACGTGCATGCTCAAGGAAAAATAATCAAAAAGCACACAAAATGGACTTTAATGAACAGCTTGCACAAAACAGGGCCTCAGGTTTGCTCCTCGTCACAGAGATTACTGTAATTTCCATAATAGGCAAACATGGTTGTTTTCGTTCATCTTGTTTGAATGTTGTGACAGCATTTGTGCACTAAATTGTTGTAGTTAGTGTTTGGTACTAATAAAACCGTGAAAAGACTTTGTTTAGAGTGTGTTTTACTTTTTAGTATTAATTTTTGACTTCCCTATTCTAGTGAATATTAATTAATCTTAATGAGAAATGTGATCATATAAAACAATTTCTATCATTTAATTTCTTTGTTAAAGCGTTGTGTCTATCATTATCATCTGTATTTGGCATCTAGCTTGTTCTTTTAAAAGCATTGCTGTTATTTGTTTGTAAAATAATTGTTGAGTTGTTTGGTTTCACCTCGGTTGATTGTTTGCTGCTAAAAATCCCATTAAAAAAGAACGTGTGGATATGAGAACCAGGAGAATAAAGATGCAACGCAGCACAAGCTCCCGGTCATTAGATCTGTGGTTACTACAGCAACTAGACTGAAATGAACTTTTTTTTTATTATTAAAATTGGACTTTATTCAATGTAGAATAAATTAGATTTGAAGTTTTTGGGTTTGGACTAATTTGGCACAAAATATCATCTTCTGTCCTCGTGGAATTAGCATGAAGAAAAATGTCAGATCAGAGCACTCTGAAGGCAGTATAATGCATCACCGCTGACTTAAAACAGCTGTAACCGCTCGCTCGTTACCAGTTACTCTTTAATTTGTTGTTTAATTATTATTTTAACCTGTGCAGTATGCCTTTATGCTCATGATCTGTTCCTCTCTTCGGCAGGATGACTGGAGTGGCATTCATTCAAAGAGAATTCAATCACACCTCAATGCAGATGACAAAGCCCACAGCCTAGAGACCCTTCCTCCAGGTAAGAGCCAACCTGACAACCCATGTGCATAATCAGCTCATGTCAGGATTAGCCCGCTCTCATAATTCAAGTTTCTTTTTTCTGTACCAGATGAATAATGAAGCGTTTCTTCTCAGGGAAATGCTCAAAGATGAACTTTAATGAACAGCTTGTACAAAACAGGGCATTCGTTTTTCTCCTCCCGTAAACAGAACTTAACCTAAAGGTGTTTTCCAAATTAGGTGTGGAAAATCTCTCTTGAGGGCACCTAAAATGCATGAGAGTGTCTTTATGACTGGCCTGTAGATAAGAACTCAGCATCTTCACTCTTTGTTCCCTTTTGGAAATGTACTCCTTTGTGATCCAGCCGAACTGGGCTGCTCAACCACATTAAGCCTTAGATATTAACGTATGCTTTTTATAGACTTCCTGCATTTAAAAGCAGTATTGTAGTAAGGTTGTGAATGCATTACTTATTTAGCTCATTAGTTTCTATGTCATGCAATCGCTGTGGAACTGAGGTCCACAGAGAGCTGTTCTATTAAATTTGTCATAAACATCAGATTATATTCATGTTTCGGTTTCGGTGCATGCCATACAATATGTTTCCTGTCTGTTGTTTTTCTCCCAGGCACTGTTTCAGGGAATCATCAGTAGTTTCTTGTCTTCTTGTGTTACTCTTGTAATTTAGGTCACCCAGAAGATTTCCACGAAGCAGAATAGTAACCCAGGAGTACCTGATTTCATCTGTAATAATTAAGAGAACAGATTTAAAGTGATAGTGTGTCTAAAATTGCCATCTGCTCACCCTCATGTTCTTCCTTTTATTTATTTATTCTTACCTCATCCTTTCAAAGGAAAACGGACATAACTTGGTATATAACTAACTATCTAATTAGCATTTTTGTTCTCAGGTAATTTCCAAGTAATAACCTGTAGTTCAGAGAGTGACTGAGTCATCTGAGCTGAATCACTAAGCTAAATGATCGGTTCAGTCCATGATTCAGAGGCACTGTAAGAAAAAAAAAAAAGGAATTCCTTTTGAGACAGAGTACACACACACACTGCGTAAAAGAGCAGCTTGGTCATTCTGCTAAACATCTCAATTTCTGATCCTTCTAAAAAAGAATATTATAGTCCCCTCTAAAACTTAACAAATTAAGCAATTACTCTTTACTTAGATAACGTGTTAGGGTTCGTTGGGGATAATGTTCCAATAAGCCTGCTTGATCTATTACCAAAGAAGAATGTCAAAATTTTTCAGCAAAATAAGATTTTCTTATCAAAGTGATGAAAATTTTGTGTTGCAAAAACGAGCACACCACCCTGAAAGTTACTAAATAAAACTAAAAAAAAAAAAGTAGGTTTAAGGCAGGTAAGTATATTAAGCCAAAACTTTTAAAGTAATTTCCTGGCACTTAAAAGTGTTATATAGCCCACTGAATCATACCCAGACTTAATGCTGTCAACAATGAAACCACATGGGAGAGAACTGCCAGGTGACTTATTTCTCAGCTTAAAAGAGGACAATGCAAAAAGGAATACAAAATTATTGTTTTAAGTGTGAAAAGTACCACCGACATTCAAAAACAATGTTGTGACAAGGCTCCTGAAATAATCAGGTCTCCATTTAAACAAAATTGGCTTATTTACTTATCTTTCAGAAAATATTGGCATGTATTTTGTTGTTTTTATTAAGTATATGTTTAATACATTTCATTTTTGCCATCTTTCTCTGAATTATATTAGTGATCATTAAGAAAATGCATCTTTTATATTTATTCAAAGGGGGTTTACTCATTTATGCTGTGCACTGTATATTTATTTAAATTTAGTGGGAAAAAAATGAGTTGAGATTTGCAGCTGAGAACCTAAAAACCTGAATATGTCAGGTTAAATGTAACAGCATTGTTCTAGCAAGCTATTTTTTCTGACACTGCTTCCATGTAAATGCACTACCAGTCAAAAGTTTATGAACAGTAAGATTTGTAATGTGTTTTTTTATAAATAAGTCTCTTCTGCTCACCAAGCCTGCATTTATTTGATCCAGGAAAAACAGAAAAGTACAGCAAATATTTGAATATATTTTAAAATGTAATTTATTCCTGTGATTTCAAAGCTGAACATTTAGCATCATCACTCCACTCACATGACACTGAAGACTGGAGTAAAGATGCTAAAAAATGTAGCTTTAATCACAGGAATAAATTACATTTTAAAATGAATTCAAATAGAAAACATTTATTTTAAATAGTAAAAATATATCAAAATTGTACTGTTTTTGCTGTACTTTTGGATCAAATAAATCCAGGCTTGTTGAGCAGAAGACTCCTTTAAAAAAAAAAAAAAAAAACATTAAAAATCTTACGGTTCAAAAACTTTTGATTGGTAGTGTAAATAAGTGTCGTTTGCATATGTTTGAATATTTGTGTTGGACAGATGAATATAAGAACATTTATATACAACATGAAAAGCAGTGGACCCAGAATAGATCCTTGGGGAACACCTGTGGATATACTTAACTTCTAGACACAAAAGACCCTCAATATTTACAAAATGTTTTTTTTTTTTTTTTTTTTTTTTTTTTTTTTTTTAAACTCATGTTTAAACATTTATTTAGATAACTTGTTTGGTGCACCAACTGCGTCAAGTAAGTCTTGAAGAGAAAACATTTACAGTCCTCTAGAATATTTTGTAATATTAAATTTAAATTTAAATTTTGCAATCAAGCATGAAGTATGTGTTCACACTGTGTAGGATTGGGGAATAGATCACGTTACCGTGCAGTGTTTTGGCCTGGAAAGTGGTGATGTTCACACTCTTCTTTCTGTGCCCTGGCTATGTGTGCATGCTGCATGTCGGAGAGCACTTTGTCTAGAATCTTGCAGTGTCAAGTGAAGTGTGGAGGTCGCAGCTGAGACGCTCTGTTCTCCTCTGAGCAGCTAATTAGTCTGATGACAGCACCTACAGTCCTCTGCCGTGGGACGAGCTATCGACCTCGCACAAGGAGAGTTTGTGTTTTTTCTGGCTGTTCTCACTGAGCTTTCAGCAGTGTTGTACGTTGTATTGGAGATGCCAGACTTTGATTCTCTACTCTAGCTTTCTTTGGGCATCTTTTGACCTAAATTACAGGCCTGAGCTATTGAGATGACCTTTTTCTAATCGTTCTGTTCCAGCTGTCGCAAAAGGTGAATTTTTAAATTGTGTGAGGGGGCTGTAATAAATGTGACTGTCACCTTTTGGTGGATCAGTATACTTGGTGCATTGCAGTTCAGGATAATTAACCTGAGCTTTCGTTAACTTGTGCATCCTAGATCACAGAGGGTAACGTTGGTCCATTGACGTCTATGCATTTTGGTTTACCTGACTCTTACTTTTTATTAAAAACAAAAAAAGCACCCGATTGTAGTGTGCTGTGCAATAGTGAAGTGCCAGTGTTTTTTGCTGATGAAAGTTGAACTTTTGAATTCTCCCAAATGGCTTGAACAGAGACTCTTCATCTGCTTGAATTAATCTTTTATGCTGCCTTTGCATGTTCAACACGATTAGTTGGCAGGATTGAGCACCGGTCCCCTTTAATACCTTTCAGGGACATTTTGGGTTTTATAATGTTGACAAATGATCACCGGTTATTGCACTTCAGGGTATTTGATTCCATCTTAAGGATTCTGGCTTGGAACCTTTGGGATGTGTTGACTAGTTAAAAAGACAAGGGTATACATAAGGGTGGACGATATACCGGTAGGCATGATTAACTGGTAGAAATTTGTCAGCCGGTAAAGATTTTGGACTATTGTCTCTATCGAGGTTACACAGTCACATAATGTTGCTGTGCTACGTGTCACGAAAACGTGACTGAATTAGTTAAATAGAAGTTTACTTTAATTTGTTTGCGCTGGGATAACGATGAATCATTTTCGGTTGTTTGGGGTTTTCAGGTCCTAGAATGCTTTGCGTAGGTGAATATTAAATATAAAAGAGCGAAAATCTCTCACTGCTCTTGACTAAATCACTTTTGTAACTTTTTAATAAGAGGAATATATATTAAATTTACGCAGCGAAGAATATGCAGTGTTTTTATACATTTCATTACTTACAATGTATGTAGCATTATTTCTTATTTGTTCTACTGTAATTTGTTTGTCCTATAACAAAAACTCTCAACAAACTTACATTGTTGATTTCAAACTGTATTGTGGGCCTTACTGAATTTCCTCAGGTCTGCATAATGTACCCTAACTTGAAGTTCGCTCTGTAACAATTTTTTTTTTTTGTCCACTTTTGGATTTAAAAAAAATGCTGTTTTCTTTGTATTTCTTACTACGTATATAATGTTATAATGTGCTGAAGATTAATAATAATAATAATGTATAATAATGTAATTCCTAGTGAAAAATAAATATACTAAAATATATTTAAAATACATTTCATGCTAAGTATACTACAAATAGATTTACATATTATGTACTTAAAGAAGTTCAATTCCAGAACAAACATTTACAGATAATGTACTCACCCCCTTGTGATCCATGTTCATGTCTTTCTTTCTTCAGTCATAAAGAAATTTTTTTTTTTGAGGAAAACATTTCAGGATTTTTCTGCATATAGTGAACTTCATTGGTGCCCATCAGTTTGAACTTTCAAAATGAAGTTTAAATGCAGCTTCAAAGGGCTATAAACTGATCCAAGCCGAGGAAGAAGGGTCTTATTTAGCAAAATGTTTGGTTATTTTCTAAAAAATTGGCAATTTATATACTTTTTAACCTCAAATGCTCATCTTGTCTAGCTCTGCGTAAACTCTGTGTATTCCGGTTCAAGATAGTTAGGGTAGGTCAAAAATCTCCCATCTCATTTTCTCCTCCATCTTCAAAATCATCTTCAGTTATATTGCTGCAGAAGTACCGACCCAAGTACTGACCCAGCGATGGCCCACCCAAACTGTCATGAACCATAATCACACAGGTCTAGACAAGATGAACATTTGACATTAAAAAGAACTGTACATTTTTACAATTTTTATAAATTGTTAATTTTTTTTTTTTTTTACAAAATAACTGACCATTTTGCTAGATAAGACCCTTCTTCCTTGGCTGGGATCATTTAGAGCTTTTTGAAGCTGCATTTAAACTGCGTTTTGGAAGGTCAAACTCGGGGGCACCATAGAAGTCCTTTATATAGAGAGAAATTCTGAAATGTTTCCCTTAAAAAACAATTTCTTTACGACTGAAGAAAGAAAGCCATAAACATCTTGGATGACAAGGGGTTGAGTAAATTATCTTTACATTTTTTTTTCTGGAAGTGAACTTCTCCTTTAACAAAAATACTGCAGATGTGCTTTTAGCACACTAAGCTGGTATATTTAAAGTCTGCTAAATTGGAACAACTAATTTTGTATTTAATGCACTTTAATTGTGCGGAAGTAGTGCTGAAGTCCAACTAAAGAGATACTCAAATATATTTGATTTATACTTTAGATTCACTTTAAATATTTTGCATTTAATGACTGATATTATTTAGAGATCATACAATCCTCATCAATAATGTCATTAAAGCATATTTTAGGCTTAACATTAAGAAATGTACATTGTGCATAAATAGTATTTCAAATAAAATTTAATTACAATTTTTATATCAATAAGTCTCGAGCAATATGTTAATAGACTTGGGATGTCTTTTTAAAACATATTATTGTTTGTGTTCTATTAGTATTTGTGGTGTTATTGTAGTAGTAGTAGTAGTAGTAGTAGTAGTAGTAGTAGTAGTAGTAATAATAATAATAATAATAATAATAATAATAATAATAATAATAATAATAATAATAATAATAATAATAATAACAATAATAATAATAACAATAATAATAACAATAACAATAATAATAATAATAATAATAATAATAATAATAATAATATGAGCAATTGTCTATTTTGTTTCAGCTTTCTAAAAGCTTACATGATGATAATACTAGATGTTTATAGAGATGAACACAAAAGAAATGTGGTGTAATGTATAATTAAGTGGTTAAGACTTATAGACCATATTTAAGAGTTTAGCTTTTCCTGTCGTTTCTGCTCCTAATTTGAAATGTTGTCCCTTGTTCATTAACGATTCCCGTGGCAGTGGTCTTGGCCTTTGAATCAATGTTAGCACTCTGGATAGCTGGCATCAGTGGCATGTAATTCTCACTCAGGTTGGCCTAATTATAATGCAGAAGACGTTTGCCAGAGCCCTGCTAAATTAATTGCTTATAGTCTTTCGTAATGATAGATAACATAATCGAATTCTGCCACATGTTTCTGAGGCCTAAGTATCACCCCAGCCATCTCTGCCGTTTAACTCAATGACAACGGCGACTGCTGCCATGTTACTGTGGGATGTGACTAACATCAAAATGGAAAAATAACACTTTGTTGAGAGGAAAAGCTTTGCTTGCTGTTGGGAAATCATTTAAAGCAGACCGTTATGGAATGGCTCCATTTGGCAGATATCCTCATACATTATCATTTGGAAAATGTCTTCTTTGACAGATTCACCTGGGTTGTAATCAACTAAAGATGTCTAGCCAGCTCCTTTCACGTTCTTTTGGGCAGCTGTGATTTATTATGTAGTAATGGGCAGCAGTGCGTTCAGTTTTTGTTTTGGCCAAAAGAGACTGTTTTAAGAAACATAAGTATTTAATTCAAAAAACGCACAGTACACCTTTGTTCTTTATATTTGTGTGGACATTTGTCCTTGGTAAATGCCAAGCCTGATGTCTGAAGCGATGTAGACATCTTTGGGACATATACTTACTGACAAATTGATAGTTTGAGAGTTGTTCAGGTGGAAAGTAGCCTACTCATACAGTATGTTAAAGTAATCAATCCACGGTATTTGATTCATGTACACGCTGGGTAAAAATAAGCCTTTTGGTAATGGAAATGGCAGAAAAAGAACATGTATTTAGCCTTTTGTTGTTGTTGTTGCTGCAAAGAGCTAGACCTAAATGTCCCATTTACTCTGACATCCAGTGTTTAATCATCTGTTTGTCACTTTTTTTTTTTTTTTTTTTTTTTTTCAGGGAAGGTTAGGTGGCAGGACTTTGACCAGGACCTGTACGTGGGAGCAACAGTTGTGAGGCCAGGGCAGGATCCCTACGCCCGCAACAAGTTCAACCAGGTTGAGAGTGACAAACTCAGAATGGACCGCAGTGTCCCCGACACCAGACATGATCAGTAAGTCCCAGCCGAGTTTTTAGCTCCGCTCTTTCATATTTCAAAAATGGAGCTTTGCTTCTTGTTCGGTTCACTTCATTGATATGAGCTAATGCTCAACACAGTTCTGGGATTTGTTTCACAACCTAATTACATTGCATGCAATCAGTTTGAATTAGTTAAACAGAAGTTTGCTTAATTTGTTTGCGTTGCGACATCAATGCATCATTTTCATTTGTTTGGGGTTTCCAAGCCCAAGAATGCTTTGCAGTAGGTAAATATTGAAATTAAATAGTATTTAATGTGTTTTTGAATAACATGAGAGACTTTGTGGAGAATATAAATAAATATTGTTGTGTTTGTTGCTACACAGAACAATGTTAACATTCTTGTATTTCAAACCAGTACAATACACTTTCTAAACACCTTTCTGGTTCAAAAAGTTTTTTTTTTTTTTTTTTTTTTTTTTTTTTTTTGAAAGAAGTCTTTTATGTCCAAATGAAATTACTTTGAAGGGATAGTTCACCCAAAAATGAAAATTCTGTCATTAGTTACTCACCCTCATTTTGTTCCAAACCTGTAAAATCTTTGTTCATCTTCAGAACACAAATTAAGATATTTTTGATAACATCCGAGAGCTTTCTGACCCTGCATACATGTTCAAGGCCCAGAAAGGTAGCAAAGACATCATTAAAGTAGTCAGTGCTTCAACAATAATGTTATGAAGCTACGAGAATAAGTTTTGTGCGCACAAAAAACTAAAATAATGACTTTATTAGGGCCCTATGAAATCCATGGAAATGAAATTTTTCTGTTTAAATTTTTCTAGAGTCAGTTTTTTTGTTTTTAATCTTTCTGGACTCCTTTTAAATGGGTAAATTACATTTTTTAAATGACATAAAAAAGCATTTCTAATTAACAAAAATTATGAAACTTATACTATTTAACACCAATTTACAATTTAATGAAAGTTTAACAAAATTACATGTTTAGTGGCTTATGAAAGTTTTTTTTTTTTTTTTTTTTTTTTTTTTTTTTTCCCCTCACCTTATTTTTTATTGTTATTGTTTTAGCATGTCTAATTATCTGATTGCATAAAACAACTTTTATTTACTCTTACAATAGCCTTATGTAATGACTTATGTAATGTGTAATGACCTATTATGCTTTTTCAATTTTTAAATTTTAGTCAGTGTGTGGTGTGTATCTTTGGGCATAAAAAAGATCTACAAAGTTACAAATCTCAAAGACCACTCCAAAGGGTGATATTTCATTTTTTAAAAAATCCCTTTTCAAGAACTATAACGAACGGCTCCTTTAGACTACAACATTTGTTTTCCGCATGCAATGATGTCAAAACACGGCCCATTAGAATATCATCAAATTAAATCTCGCCTATGGAAATTCGAATTGTTGGGGGGTGGGTAGGGACGAGGTGGGGAATTAGCCTAACTTTAGCGATGCAACGCAGAGAGCCGCTTCAACGAGCTGCAGCGACTAGAGTGGCCGCTTCAGTGTGTGGTAAGAGATTTATTCATCATACAATGTAGATAGCTTCACTTACAACGCGAGTGTTTTTTTAAAATGCATAAACTTGCACTAGAATAGGTAGGCTAATCAGTGATGATGTTCTTTGATAATGTTAGGCTGCTTTTAGCCTTATGCAGGAGCTGGTTTCGGGCGATGAAACTAAGTATCTAAATAATTCAATAAATTAGCACGATCTCGCAGGCTGACAATAGGACCCAACACTACTGTAGCATATTATTTACTCACCCTCCATGCATTCTAGGTGTATATGACTTCCTCCTTTCAGACGAATGCAATCAGAGTTATATTAAAATTGATCCTGGCACTCCCAAGCTTTAGAATGGCATAGACGGGTGTTTCTCCTCATCAGTCCAAAACAAGTCCAATAATATGCATCCATCCATAATAAGACCTAAAGTGCCAAACACAGCTCCGGGGGGGTCGAGCCATTTATGCCAGGCTGGAAGAAATGTATTGTAATAATGTAAATTGTGTTAAAAGTAATGCATTTTTTGAGCCACAAAGCATGTTCTAGTACACCCCCAAAACAAAATCAAGGCTTTGTAAAAGAGCATAATGGGACCCCTTTAATTTATCCAAACTTTGATAAATTCCGTGACATTCTGTAAATTCCGTTTTTATGACTGGATTCTGCGATTCCGTCTGTGTTTTCCACATCTTGGAATCATAGAGCCCTACTTTATTAGTAGAACATTCTCCACCAAATGTTAATTTTTTTTGTTTTCTTTGCACACAAAAAGTATCCCCATAGCTTCAAAAAATTAAGGTTGAACCATTGATGTCACATGGACTATTTTAACAATGTCCTTACTACCTTTCTGAGTCTTGAACATGTTAGTTGCATTGCTGTCTATGCAGGGTCAAAAAGCTGTCGGATTTCAACAAAAATATCTTCATTTGTGTTCTGAAGATGAACAAAGGTCTTACAGGTTTGGAACGACATGAGGGTAATTAATGACAAAATGTTCATTTTTTTTTGGGTGAATCTCTTTAAGTGGGCTTGCTTGTTCTTTAGATATAAGCTAGTAGTTATCTGCAAGAGATTCTGTTGAATTAGTGTCTCATTTAATAGGATTTACTCAATTCTGTTACATTTAAGTAGAGTTGCAGTTTAGTTTAAGAAGCCCATTTCCAATGTGTGGTGACACTTTTCATAGTTGAATTAAGTTTAGCAAAAGTATTATTTGAAGAAGTTACATATCTGAACATTAGACTCAGGCACAAAATCTAATTAAGTTTCCTTTGGTTCTGTGAAGTATTCCTCTAATAATGGACACAGAGCATTTGCCCCACTATGTAAGGTTTTTCCATTGCCTAATTCATTATGTAGTGTGCCTTACTTTAACACATAGCGAATGTGAAGAACAGTGTCAGTGCTTCTTTGTGATAAAGTCAGTCAGAATTAATGTGCTTAATTAATTTCTGATTCTCTTAAAGAGAGGCCTGTCATTTGATGGAGAGATGCTTACACAGCACAATGATAGAGAAATGCATGAAAAGCACTTCCCCGGCAAATCGGCGAGTCTTTCAAAACTTCATCTTCATCCGTTTGTCGGTCACGGTGTCCTTGAGGTGGCAAAGTAGCAGATTGTCTTCAGGGCTTAAATGGCTGTCAGAGATGTCAAAGCAGGATTGACAATACTGAATCATCAGGGTGTACATGAGTAGAGTGCTGAATGTATAAGTGGAAAATAAATGAGTAGTTTAAATGGAAAACGAGCTTGTCGTCTTAGATGCAGTGAATGGTCTTGGGTGTTATGAATCTCATCAGCTGTAACAGTCACGCTTGTGTTTAAGCTGAAAGGTCTCGCAGGGGAAAATCATTTACTCCTGAGTGGGCATCTGAAGGAATGTCATACTTGCTGACGACACAAAATCTGGGCGCTCATTTTTTCCTCTGATAAATTGGCCAGTCACTCTCACGCTCTCTGTATCAAAAAATGTGTTGCACATGTTCAGCAAAACCAAATTTGGTTTGGACAAGTTTACTTAGCATCTTTGCATTTCAGGATTCATTTGTAAGAATTGTTTAAAAGCTATAAAATCTCCAGTAAGATGTCTACATTAAGTTTTCCATCACCAGTTTAATGTACCGTACTTTTTTGTGGATACAAGAACTCTAGGGGAAGTTCTGAGTTCAGCAAAACAGGTTTGCTAACTTGGGCTACTTTTTGATGTTAGAAAAATGCTTGACCACCCACAGTGCCTCTTCAGAGTTCACCAACTTACCCTGTTTATTTATAACGAGTTCCATATTCATTTTAGTCCAGCCTTTTTTGTTAAATGTCAAGAAGGCATTGCACAAGTTTTAAAGGTACACTGCCATTCGAAAGTTTGGTTGTACAGTTGTTGAAATATAAAACTTTTTTTTGTTCATCAAGGATGCAGTTATTTGAGCAAAAATACAGTACAGGAGTAATATTGTAAAATTTTATTGCAATGTAATGTAGCTGTTTTCTATTTAATATTATACTCAAATGTAATTTATTACTGTGGTGAATTTTCAGCATTATTACTCCATTCTTCAGTGTCAAATGAAACTTCAGAAATCATTCTGATAATGCTGATTTGCTGGTTAGTGTTAAAAATGGTTTCATAAAAAAATATGAAGCTGCACAACGACTACTACTTTTAATTTATTTATTTTAGCACTATTTCTTTCAAGCCAAAGTAATCTTCCGACCCCAAACTTTTGAACAGTGTTATAATTAGTAAGAGACTTGCTGAGAGAAAAATAGTCATGTAAAACTGAATTATTAGGGTTTTTTTGTTCAAAAGCTCATTTGAAGTGGACTTCAGTAATTAGTAATTATTAAACAAAAATCCATTGAAAAGCAGCAGTAATTAATTATTTTTTAATTACTTTTTTTTTTTATATGTATATATATATAATATACAAACCTCCCTTTCTAGTGCAGTTCAAACGTGGCTTAACTCTCAAATTTCACAAAGCTTCAGGATCCTTAGAAATATTATCTGGTCCCCTGGAAGTAACATCATTAAAGCTGCACTTAGCTGAGACTGTATCGATTGCATGAGAAAATGAGGTTTCCATCAAACACTCATGTTACTGCTGTTTTATAATGACCAGATGTAACTGCCTTTGTTGTGATTCAGACAGCCTAGATATCTTCACACAAAACATCTCAAGCGTTTTTACAGAAAACATTTTTAACGTATCTCAGAGGGCTGATGTAGATGTAAAAGCTATAGAGGGGAGGGGCTTGGTTGTGCTTAACGAATATAAATTGGTCCCACAGCCAGTTGTTGTCTCAGAATTAGCTGTTGTGAACGTTATGATGAATTAGTGCTCTCTTTTTAACTACCTGATGGTAGACAGAATCGAATTGCTCTGGATATTTCAAGAATGGTTGCTGCAGTGTCACAATATGTCCTTAACAATGTTTTTAATCACATTTGTGACCCTGGACCATAAAACCTTAAGTAGCATGGGTATATTTGTAGCAGTAGCCAAAAATACATTGTATAGGTTAAAATGATCTTTTTTTTTTTGTTTGTTTTGTTTGTTCTTTTGTCAAAAATCATTAGGATATTAAGTAAAGATCATGTTCCATGAAGGTATTTTGAAAATGTCCTACCATAAATATGTCAAAACCTAATTTTTGATTAGTAATATGTATCGCTAAGAGCTTCATTTGGACAACTTTAAAGGAGATTTTCTCCATGTTTAGATTTTTTTTTGCACCCTCAGTTTCTAGATTTTCGAATAGTTGTATCTCAGCCAAATATTGTCCTATCATAACAAACCATACATCAATGGAAAGCTCATTTATTCAGCTTTCAAAATCCGCTAAATGTTCAAAGTCAAAACAGCGCTGTTGCACATTCTATAATCAGTGAATAGCGTGTATTTGTGCCAAGTGATTGCTTATTAATTATTGTTGATGAATTATGACATTGTTTACATCATGGTGTTTATTTTGTGGTGTTACAGCTGTTTGAAAAAGTGCACATTTTGTCGGCCTTTTTTTTTTTTTATTGAATAAGCAGCTGAAAGTATTGGCTTAAAGATATTTAAAAATACGAGCCCTTATGTATTTCGGGACATTTTGCATTATGTATAGAATTTTTATCTGGGTATTACTGGTATTTTTGTAACATAATAAACTGGCAGAAGACCAAAAACATTTTTAATACATTCTGCACAATAATCTTTTTATTGCCTTTTTAAAAACACATTATGTTTTCCAGTTGAGTATGTGCCTTACTTAAGTAAAACAGTCTAATATGCTTGATTTTTATTTTGAGATTATTTAGTTTGCTCTGTGTGAATATATGGTATTAATTTTATTTGTTAAAAAAAAAAAAGGCTGAGTTTTAAAAACTCTGCAGATAGCAAAGGATTTAGCTCTGAAAAGAAAAAAGAAAATGGTATGAATTTTTACTTTGCTTGGGGGTTTGCCATTTTGGGACCCTGGACCACAAAACCAGTCATAAGGGCCAGTTTTTTTTTTAACTGAGATTTTTCAGTCTTCCATTGATGTATGGTTTGTTACGGTAAACAATATTTGGCTAAGATGCAACTATTTGAAAATCTGTAATCTGAGGGTGCGAAAAAAATCTAAATATTGAGAAAATCGCCTTTAAAGTTGTCCAAATGAAGTTTTTAGCAATGCATATTACTAGTCAAAAAGTTTTGATTATATTTATGGCAGGAAATTTACAAAATATCTTTATGAAACATAATCTTTACTTAATATCCTAATGATTTTTGGCATAAAATAAAAATTGATAATTTTGACCCATACAATGTATTTTGCTTTAAATATACCCATGCGACTGGTTTTGTGGTCCAGGGTCACATTTGTAGAGTTTTTGTTAAGTATAGTTTAATCATGTGTTTTAGTTACATAACAATTGTGGACATGACATTCATCGGTCTATTAAACACTTTATGGAGAAACATTAAAAGCAAAGTGGATAAGAACTCGCTCCTCAAACATTCACCGCCTCTGTCTGTGGTCTTGCCACAGCCTGCATATGGACTGACACATGCGTTTGAAGAGCGCAGCATGTGGGGTGAAGGTGCAGACGGTTTAGGTTAGCCAGCGAGTGCCATCTTCCACCATTGTTTCCACTGAAGGCCTGCAGTGCAGGGCTGGACTCCCAGGACTCGATTATTTACTGCTGACATGCAGGAAGACTTGTCAAGAGGAGGGCAGCCCTGTTGTCGGTTCTCCGCTCAACATAAACAGGCTGCTTGGGAGATGCTGCCCTCTTAGGAAATTACCCTCCCATTGCACAGAAATGAGCTTGGCCCTTGATTAAAAAAAAACAAAAAAACATTTAAAAATAGTCCTGTGGAGTATATTGACCAAAAAAAGTGCCATCACTAACTGATTTGTGGTGACAGGAAGGAATGTTCATTGTTAGCGTGACAGTGCTGTTTACATGGTACTTCGGCAGGTCATTTGAACACTTGAAGTTCCTGATTTCAGTGTTTCCATTTCCCACCTTGACATGTGAACGTGCAGTTTAAGAATTGGGTGTTTGTTACTATTTAAAAATCCAGCCCATAATTCCAGGAATTCAAGTGCCCTTTACCACCGCTTTGTGATTTAAATAAATGCAGTGACTCTTCACCGTTCACACAGGATACGTTCTTGCATCCGCCTTTGCTGTTTTTAGATCGTTTTTCCTAAATTGAACCTGTGCTAGACTGACATCTTTAATAGCTATGGCATGTCGCACTGTTTTTTTTTTTTCTCCCACAGTGTCTCGCATTTAAAATGCAAAGGGATTCACCAATGTTACAATTCTGTCTGATACCATTAAGCAGATAGCTATTTTCATATTATGAGTGTGAAATGGCTATAAATGGTAGATTATTAAAGGAGAAGTCCACTTCCAAAACAAAGATTCACATATAATGTACTCCCCATTGTCATCCAAGATATTCATGTCTTTCTTTCTTCAGTCGTAAAGAAATTGTTTTTTGAGGAAAACATTTCAGGATTTTTTGCCATATAATGGACTGCTATGGTGCCCCAATTTTGAACTTTCAAAATGCAGTTTAAATGCAGCTTCAAACGATCCCTAATGCGGTTGTAAACGATCAGTTATTTTCATAAAAATAATACAATTTATATACTTTTTAATGTCATATGCTCGTCTTGTTTTATTCTGCCTGGACTGTTTTTTTCCGGTTTCATGACAGTTAGGGTGTGTCGAAAAACTCCCATCTCATGTTCTCCCTCAACTTCAAAATTGTCTTATATCACTGTTTTGCCTTTTTTGTTAAGGGTGTTTGATCTTCTTTGCATGTTCACTTTGCAAAGACTGTGTCTGTACTTCTGCAGTGATGTAGGGTGATTTTGAAATGATTTTTGAAGTTGAGGGAGAGAATACGTTTGGAGTTTTTCGACATACCCTAACTGCCTTGAGCCAGAATACACAGAGCTCAATCATTTCGCTAGATAAGACATTTCTTCCTCGACTGGACTCATTTACAACCGCATTTGGGATCGTTTGAAGCTGCATTTAAAGTGCATTTTGGAAGTTCAAAATCGGGGCACCATAGCAGTCCATTATGGAGAAAAATCCTGAAATGTTTTCCTCAAAGTGGACCTCCCCTTTAAAATTACCAGTTCAAAATTCAGAATAAATTAAAAATAAAACACTAAAAAATAGATCAGTCATTTAAATATCACAACTGAATTTAGGCATCACATTATAGCAACTTTAATACAATATACATATATGTACAGTATAAAAAGTGCATTGGATAGAAGTGTCTTAGCAATTTGTGGACACATCCACTATACAATGATAAAAATCCTTTCACTCCTATTTTAAATTCCAAAAAAACCTAAGCAGTCTCAATTATCAAGCCGTTTTGATTTTCTGTGGAATATGATGTCATACTACTCAAGCCCCGCCCACAACCGCAGACGGACTGTCCCGTATTGGCATATTTCCGCCCTCAGCCAGTAGTACGCTTTCTCGTAAACATTGCAGGTTTTTTATAGTTGGTAATGTAACTTTTATAGTATGTAAAAGTTAACATAAGAGTCTTCCTTTTTTTTTCTTGACATCAGAGCCACTAAGGATGCAGTAGCTCATTATCATTTAAAGAGACATGCACCAAAACTAGCCTCTGTGGACGGAGCTGTTTTTGACAAGGTAAAAGGGTGCTATTTTACATGACTGTTGAGAAATTTTAACCAAAGCATTTTGCAGACATTTCATAAAGACCCTAAAGAATCATTCCAGCTTGTGGAATGACATTATGGAGAAGGCAATCTGAGGCTATGTTTACGCTAGTGTGTTTTAATTTTAAAATGCATGACTTTTGCTACGGTTATGGTTATACCAGCCATTTACACCCTCGAAAATGGAAACTTTCGAAAACGCTGCAGACCCTGTCTTAGTTTGAAAGCTCTGGGGGGATGGGTTTGTGTAAACAGACCAAAATGGAGACTTTTGAAAACAATGACGTGGCTGCCCACATTTTCTCTGCATATCCTTCACGACTGTGTAAACAATAACATCATGCTCTTTATAAATGGTCATGTAACATGCAATTTCGGTTGTGTAGTGTGGATGGAGATCAATTCTGAAATGCAGTGAAAATGCCAGTGTAGACGAAGATGAATGTAAAAACGGAAACTAAGCAAGCATACAGTATATTGTACAGTAAAAATCTGGTACCGTTAAATGGCTGATTATATACTATTTTGTCTAAATAAAGCAATAATAAAACACAAAAAAAGATTTTTTTGTGCCTTTAATGGGCAGGACTGTAGAGAGATGGCAGGAAAGTACTGGTTGGAGAGAGGGGAGCGGGATCAGCAGAGGACCTCCAGATGGGATTCGAACTCGGGTTGCCTTGAGCACGATTGTGTTATATGTCAGCGCACTAACCACAAGGCTATTGGTGCCGACAGAATCATGATTTTTTAATAGAAATATTACCAAATGTTACAATAGACACTTCGACAATATGCCAATGATAACAGTAACAAGAAAAGAACGATCCAACGCATGTTCACATAGAATGCACTTTTGACAAAGATGTGACGCGGGCAGTGGAATAGGAAAAACATGCAAGATTATGGGAGAGAACTTCTTTTAACTTGAGTGCCACGTTTTTATAATGCCGTTTCATGCATGAGATGCTGCACGAGGCACAAGTCCAAGAGTCAAAGACGTCAAAGTTTACATAGAAGAAAACCGTGGAAAAGCAGCGCAATCGAATAAGAGACCTGGTAAGAACTATTACTGTATGTCTGATATTTCATATTTGCATCATAATGGTGACAGGCTGAAAGCTGCTGTTCGTTGTTTTTACAGAACATTTATAGTTAATAATCTACTGGTGTTATTGTAGCACCCGCGTACTCAAACGCGTCACTTTCACTACTGGACCAGATCTAGGTTCTCAAGGAGTGGGGGAACAAACATAAAATCAGACTGGAGACCAGATCTTTAATATAAAAGCCGGCACTTTACTAAAAGGCAATCAATATTATACAGACAAGTTGTTTAAGAAAAGTCTTGTAAATGTTATAAAAGAGAAATCTTTTTCTATTAGTTTTCTTTTGTTTTTTTAATAATTATAAATAGTTATAAATAATAAACTAATAAATAATAATAAGTTAATTATTTTTATACAGTGGATCCACTTGTATTTGATGTCCTATTAAAGCTGATAATTTGTCTGATTTAACTTTTCTTTTTTTTTTTTTTTTTTTACAGGCGAGAGAAAAAAAAAACTCAAAATAAACAAAATAAACAATCACATATTATGTCATAACACACACACACACACAATACAATAAAAATATCTATAACACTTAAATTCAATTCAGTTGTGTGATGTAGTTGAGTTCAGTTCAAATGCTGTGTAATGTATTTTAGTTCAACACGGTTCAGTTGTGTGATGTAGTTCAGTTCAATTCAAAAATGAAGGAAAAAAAAAAAAAAAATAGTTGTGGAAGAAAAAAAATGTTCCCGGAAAAAATGGAAGAAATAGGTGAAAGGTTGTTGTCCTGCTCAATCCGTGATCCAGTGAGTTTACCGACAATCCAGCGCGTGTAATCGGTCTCTTTCGTCGTCGAATGAGGATCAAAGCTCTGGTCTGGGTTGGCTCGCCATCTAAACTCTCGGTATCGTGAGTCCTCTCATTGTTCGTCACACAGGAGTTTTTCGTGCTTAAATAAAAAACCTGACCAAAACCGCTGTTTTCTAATTTAATTATGTTTCCTTCAGGTTCGCGATCAGGTAAGTATTGTCTTTCTTCTTTCCTGGCTTCTTAAAATCAACTTGTTAATTAATTATTTCCCTCATTAATATCTTTGATCTTTCCGCTTTCTCTCTCTGCCGTTGCTCTCCGGTTTTTACGTGCGCGAGTTGTTCTCTTAAAGGGGAAGCAGCACTATATTCCTAACTGGCATGTTTTCATTCAAATTCCCTATAGGCTCTAATTATGTACTATAACTATGGTCATTGAAACCATATTTTAATGTGGGTTACATTATACCTTCAGTCATTTTGATTTTGAATTACCTTGACTTTTAAGATTTTCCTCATTTCTTAACATGTAACATGTATAAGACAAGTTTGTAGAAGATGTAGTTGTAGTTCATACATCATTTCTGTAAAGAGAAGTGATTTGTTTAACATTTAAATCATGTTGACGACTTCACGTGTGTTGCACTTGGAATAGAAATAATAAGAAAACGTTACTTGAATCATGTTGCAGTTACATTTTCAAGCTTAAAAGTGTAAAAAAAAAAAAAAAAAAAAAAAAAATCGAATTGGTCTAACCTTCTGAAAAAATCAAGATTTAAATTTTTTGCCATATTGCCCAGCCCTAATGTCAAATAAAACTCATTTGAAATTTTAAAACAAACCCCAGATCAAATAAATTAAGACCCCAGAAATAAAAGAAATCTTTTCATATAAACAAACTCAGGCTTTGTCTGTGCTTTCCATTTAAAATCAGAGGCAAACCACTGTATTTTAATCATGATCCAAACAAAGATGCTGCATGCAGCATGAGTAGTTTCTGATTTAAATTAACTTGTATAATGTCAAAATATGATGCAAAAACAGAACGGTCTGACTTTAATTTTGTGTAACTATACTACATAACATTTGTGCGAAACAAGCAGAGTCTCATCTCCCATTCCTTTTAAAACCCAGTTGCGCTTGCACCATGGCGAATTCACTATTTGCATGGAGAAATTTGCAAGAGCAAAGGCCAAATGCTTCTCCAGACAGGAAACGGATCTGCTCATGCAGGTTGGCATTTTTCTCTTTGTGCACAATAATAATCTTTTACATTGTAATCCTTTCATTTTTAATTTTTGGCATGTTTGTGTTCTGCTATGTGTAATAAGCAGAGTGTACGTACGTTGTGCATCTGCCTATAGGCACATATTACTAACACGCCCTTTAAAGGAGAAGTCCACTTCCAGAACAACAATTTACAGATAATGTACTCACCCCCTTGTCATCCACGATGTTCGTGTCTTTCTTTTTTTCAGTCGTAAAGAAATTGTTTTGTGAGGAAAATATTTCAGTATTTTTTCCGTATAGTGGACTACTATGGTGCCCAGAGTTTGAACTTCCAAAATGCAGTTTAAATACGATCACAAATGCGGTTGTACAGAAAAAAAAAATACTGCTCAGTTGACTTAAGACCAGGTTGTAGTTGGTCAACTGCGCAATCGTTTTTAAAGTTGCCTCAAAATAGCAACGCGCCAACAATGCGCCTGAACGTTCCTCGTTTTGCCGACAAAGTGCATTTGCTATTTAAACATGGCACTGGATGTGAAAATGATAACTGCATCGGCCTGAATCTACCGAAAAACACTTGCGTCGTGCCTGGCGTCGTGCCTGGCGTCGCACTGCGTCAGCTGTGTGACAGGGCCTGTTGATTTGCAACTGGCTCGAGATGCATCGTTACATCAACAGATGTATTATGCCTTCCTAAAGAATGCATTTCAAGACGTGTCATGCCATCTAGCTGGTTTAGTTCACGTGAACGCATCCTTTGTGAATGGCTCAACAGTATGGATGAAATTGAATATTCTGCTTTCTGGGAACAGAGCTTTAATTTATGGTGCTTCACTAAGCCCAGCAGCCAATATTTGCATCAATAAGCCGGTAACGGATCTCTGAATGATGAGAACAGTTTTTTTTGTTATTGTTGAGTTTCTGAAGATACATCAAGCAGCAAGGACATCTGTTCATCTCCTTCTTTCCTCACTCTCTTGAGCATGACCTTTTTAAGCCTGCCTGATTTTCAAAATCCCTCTGAACCGTCTAAGCTCTGGCCCTTTCGTGCAGAAAAACTACTTTGTGTGCTTTGGCCGGTGTCTGCCTGGCTTTTGGGAATATCTCACAGTGCTGCCAACCGCTGCGACTGGCAGAGCAGTCGTGAAGTCATCGACCGAAGTCTCCATGAGCCACATAAGCAAACATTGACCCACTGTTGTATGACTGCCACTCAGACTGTGTAATTAAGATGCGTTCTCGCTCGCACTGCCCAGTCCCATTTCCTCTCTTTGTGTCAGTGTTTCATATCGATCTGATCCCACCAGGTCCAAAGTTTTATTTGTCACATTTGTACAATTGCAGTGAAATGTTTTGTCTGCCCACCTCCCATGAGTGTGCTGTGGAATATAAAAGAAAAAGAAACAGAATACAATGCTAGAAAGGGGAAAACGCTGTATATATTTGCAAATAAAAGGCAAAATTGAGATTTACAAATTTACTTTTTAGATGTTCATTACAGGTTGTGTGATCCAAAGAGTGTCTTAAGCCTTAATGAACGCGAGAACATAAAACCACATTATCAATGACATAAACTTATTTCATTTGGCAATGGTTCTTTTTTACATTTTTCAAAACCAAACTATAGCCAGATTGACAGTTTCAAATCCCAGGTCTCAAAGCGGTCTCAGACATCTGGCCCCCGCTGTATGTGTGAAGTGTGATGCAGTGCGATTGTGTTGAGTACGTAATGGTTGACATGTTTATTCTTGGGCATCGTAATCTTACATCAGCTGGATGTCTGTTTTAGTCATTTGGCAGGGGATGTTACTGGCACGGTTCTCAGAAGTTGTTGACTATGGGTCGGTTGGACAGAGTTCAAATTGCATTGTAAATGGAAGCGTGTTGGAGACCGTCATGTGTGACCTGACCTGAACCGAGAAATAACAAGATGTTTGGATCATATTTTGTTATGATTTACCAAACACTTCTTCTCATCTCCTTCCGTCAAAGGTGGGCTATAATGTAAACGCTTGCCAAAGAGGAAATTTCTTCAAGTTCAAGAGTTCAGGTATTTGATTGATGTGCACTACTGTTAAATTTGGGTTGTTGTTTTTTCTCATGCTTTTCTTTGCATCTCTTATTCTTACCAAGGCCGCATTTATTTGATTTAACATGCAGGAATATTTTAAAATATTAAAATGTACCATTTCGGTAGTGACTATTTTATGGGATAACATCCAAAACAACAAAGATGTCACTACCGAAACTCCACCAAACTGTTTTGGTAGAGACAGTTTTCTGGGATAACACACAAATGATGTCACAATCAAAACTTTACCAAATGTTTTGGTAGTGACAATTTGTGATATTTTTGAACCTAGCTCAAAGATGATAATCAACACATGGTTAACTAGCAGAGTTTTGAACAGTTGTACACATAAAAACTACTTTTTAGGGAATAACTCCCAAAAAAGTGCTTAATTATAGAAAATGGTGTTCAGTAGTGACGTTCTTTAAAGTTACATTATTTTTTTAATATATTTTTTATATTTATATTATTTCCTGATCATAAATGTAGGGGTGTAGTTAAAATCAGTTTCAGCCAATGGACTAAAACATACTTTGTTTTGGTAGTGACATGAAAAATGTTTTTTTCTTTTTCTTTTCTTTTTTTTTTTTTTTTTTTTTTTTTTAACATAGTTTCACAATCTGCTTTCAGCGAACATGCAGAGCTATCACAGATTAAGTGTGTTTAAGGCCGAAGCTATTGATTAGCGGTTAGGTGTTTCTAGATGTTAACGAATAATAAAACTATTATTATTAGGTCCCAGAAAGCCTTATTGAAGGCTTGTTGTATGACTAAATGGACCACCGAGATGAATTTAGTGAAATGCCCAGATGAAAACTGTGAAGAAAAGGCTTTAAATTTAAGCTTTCTGTCATATTAGATCATTTAATGGTTTTTGCAGTTTTACAGGCATTGCACAGAGAATCAAAATGGGATGTGCAAGAGCATATTCATCACGATACATATTCAGAAAGGAATGCTTTAATATCCAAGAATTTGGTTTGCACTGCACTGCACTTA
Source organism: Labeo rohita (assembly GCF_022985175.1). NCBI lineage: Eukaryota > Metazoa > Chordata > Actinopteri > Cypriniformes > Cyprinidae > Labeo > Labeo rohita. The sequence continues at coordinate 17,204,494 of NC_066881.1, read as the reverse complement.
TGCAGCAGTGTGTCTTTAAAAATGCATGTGTCCGTTCATTCTGATAAGCAGCGGAAGTTTTCTCTGGGTTTGATGCGGTAAATGTGTTTGGCTTGACCAGTGGTCCTCTGTGCAGCTTCATGTAAACGTCTTGTCACTATATGTCAGTCAGTTTCCCTCCTGGAGAGCTGCTGATGCTGCAGATGACATTATCCTTGTTGTAAGTCTTCTTATCGCTGGCCTTTCACTATCCCTGCAGCGCGTGAGCTGCATTCCCAATGCAGTAGTCACGTTCAGTGCAGAAGACACACATAACCACACGTTTAAAATGGCTGCGAGACCTTTTTAAAGGTCAGAGCGTTATAGTTTGTTTGCTTGAATGCCAACCTTTTGTATTTTCTCCCAAAAGTAAGGAGAATTTGCCTTCTATGTTTTTGCACCATTACCTTCTAGTAAATTTACTCAGAACTGAAAGAATGAAGCGCACTAGTCTTAAACCCCTCGGTTAAACGCTTACCTAAAGTGGTAATGAGGAACACATGCTCTTTGTTTATTCCTGAGAGACTCTGCTTCTGTTGTGCTACCCTGGATGGCAGCAGGCCACGTGTCTTATTGGAAATGGTTTTGGCGGGCGTAGTTGTTGTCTCGCTGTGTCTGGTGTTCGGACTGCACCACTGCTCTAAAAAAAAAGAAAATAGACCTGCTTGCCAGTCAATTAATGAAAGATGTCTTTCTGCATATATGTTTATGTATAAGTCTATGTATATATGTGTGTATGTGTGTATGTATGTGTGTACAATTAATTACAACATATAATGTATATATATACACACTCACACTCACACACACACACATTCACACTCACACACACGCATGCATACACACGCACATAATAAATATATATACACACACACATACCTACACACATATACACACATGTGTGTGTGTGTGTGTGTGTGTGTGTATATATATGTATATGTATATGTATATGTATATGTATATGTATGTATGTATATGTATGTATATGTGTGTGTGTGTGTGTGTATATATGTATATATATTTAGAATGTGCGTATGTATGCGTGTGTGTATGTATAATTTATTTATTGTATAATTATATTTATTATATATATATATATATATATATATATATATATATATATATATATATATATATATATATATATATATATATATATATATATATATATATATATGTAATTATTTATGTGATTATGTATTATTTGCAAAGAAAAATTAACTTAGAAAAATTAAGACAATTCAGTGTACATTAAAGGTGTACATTAAAGTGTATATAAATTTTGTACATAAAGTTTTCTCCATAAAATATTACAATAAAAATAAAATTTTAAAGTAATTATCTAATTTAAGTAATTATGCATAAAAAAGTGTGTGTGTGTGTGTGTACATGTGTATACACACAAACACTTTCAAATGCATAATTTGCATTATAATATTATGCATTATTTTGCATTACGTTTTCTGTTCAGTGCTGTTGTCTTTATTCAATGTATTTAAATTATATTCATTTTACTGGGATCATCATTTTTCAAATATTGGTGGTAATTTAGTTACATGAATTAGAAATATTGATTAATTAATCAAAATCTTAAAACATAGTAGCAGGTATTCAGCACACTGAGCCCAGCACATTTATTCTATTAGCTATTGACTTGAGCTCTAACAGTGGAAGTATTTGAGAGTTTATTTGGTGTCATGCTGGGTGGTTGGAGGCCAGAGGAGGGAAGCATGCCAATGGGATATGCTCTAAAAAGTGCTTGTCTTCTAGTCAAAGCCTCCATTCTATTAATGGCCTACTGCACAGTTATTCCTCGCGAGACCTCCAGCAAACAGGGCTAGAAATGTGTGCTGCCCCCTTAATGTATTCCCAAGAAGTCCAAGGGTGTAAAAAGGTAGAAATAGACCTGTTGGTACATTTTCAATTCAAAGATTGAAAAAAGTTGGGGAAAAATATGGATGTACCTTCTGTGCCATCGTGTACCTTAATGAATGTTATTTCTCAGGCTGTAATGGAATTGAATATGATGCCAAGTGTGTAGTCTTAGTGTTGTGGAATACACTAATCTTCTCCCTTTTCGGAATCAGTCTGGAGTCTGATGGTGGGCTCTCAACCCTGACCTGTTGTTTAACAGCAGTGTAGGAGGAATTGACCCCGATTCCCCTGCCAAGCATCCAGTGGCCGCAAAATCGATGGCATCAGTGCAGAGAAAGCATTGTGCACGCTTATCCTCAGTGAGAGGTGCTAGGAAACCAGAGGATTAGCCCCATAGCTGTCAAATTAAAACCTCTAGGATATAAACAGTGTGGGCGTGTGTGGCTGAAACCTTTATAGTGTGCACATATGAGTGTGCATGTTTGGAGACGCAAGTCCAGAGAGTTTAAGCATGCATGACCTCCTGTCCATCTCAGCTTCAGAGAAGCATTAAATGAATGTGGGCTCTGAGCTCCTCTGAGGGTGAGAGACTGCATTCAGGTGTAGCAGTGTGACAATGGCTTTTCACTGTGTAGTGCTTCTCTTCAATTCAAACACCACCAGTCTCATTATGTTTTCAATTGCATCAACTTGACAGTTGAACAATTGATCAACAATTGAAGTAGACTTTTACATTTTCGGAAGAAACTGGTGGTTGCCCATGTCAGCCTTGCTACCACGATGCTAAGTGTCCTGCCAGGTTGCTTCTAGGTGGTTGCTAGGTGATTGCTTACAGGTCCACGTCAAATAAGCTCACATCAGTCTCTATAGCCATGTTTCTATCACCGTTTTTATGCGCATTTTAAGTATCGCATCGGAAACGAATGATGGAAATGCCAAATTTAAAAAAAAAATAGCTTGAGGTGGTTTTTGACTTGTGCAAAAAGGGTTATTGCGAATAATGAGAGATGAAAATGCATTTGCCAAATAAATTTCTATATGCACATTAAAAAATGTTGCGTGACATTGTTTTATAGGACAGCAAAACCTGGCTAACTATGGGGTCAGATCTCAGCTACAACTCTGAGAGTTTTGTGGAGAAAATGTCCGTCTCGCAAAGAAGAAAATATTTTGAGCGCACGAAAATCAATTTTGCATTCAAAATACGTTTTTGAATATCTGCAGACCTTCTCTTTTGCGTGTGCAACGTTTCACTAGCTTGCTCCCCTGATACCCTCCCTCAGTGCTCTATAAATGCCGACAGTTCACTTGTTCAACACAACCCAGTATTACAATATGCCAAAATTCCAGCCAATCAGAGTCGAGGCTGCTAAATTCTGACTGGCTGCACTCAAAATATGATCGTTCACGCTCAGAATTATGGCAGAGATCTAACCCCATAACTAACCGGCAGACCGATCTTGCACAGCATCTCAAATGTTGTTATTGTGAAATGCCCAAGCAAAGTCTGTCGTCAAAATATTTCTGTATAATTGCCTCCCAGAACACGACTGCTTTCCCAAACAGCAGGCATCCCCCTTCCAAAAGCAATGACAACGTTTATTGTGTTTCTTTTGCTTGCTCTGAGCCTCAAGTAATTTATTATGAAAATTATTATATTCAGTGGCTTCCCCTACTTTTCTTAGTGATATTTAGTGCCAGTTTATCAGGAAGTGTTAATTTTGTTTTTTTTGACTCTTGGATAGAAAACTGTGCTTACTTGCAAATGTTTTATGCGATATTCCAATTTTGTGCAAACCTAAATTCTCAACTTCAGTGTTTTTGTGTGTGTGTATGTGTGAAATGAAGAGTGACTTTTTTGGCAATGTATACAATTTTTGGCATTTAAAAAAATGTAAGAATTTTATTTTTTTTTAAATATATCTTAATATTTTCTTTTTCTCTCTCTCAGTTGTCGTCACAAACAGTGGAGGACAGATCTTCCTGCGTCCAGTGTGGTTATCACTTTCCACAACGAAGCCCGTTCAGCCCTGCTGCGCACTGTGGTCAGGTGGGACGTCCTATGTAAAATAGCAATGTTCAATGCTCTGTAATGTGGGATCTTCAATATACCAAAAATCAGATGCCAATACCAGGAAAATGTCAGTACTTTTGTTACTAATTTCAATGCAGCAAAAGTATTATTGAACACACTGCTTATTTTAAATATAGTTTTAAAGAAATTTAAACAGTGACATACAGTATTTAAGTAAACATTTAAAAAAGTAAACAGTCAGTAATAAAGCACAAATTAAGAGAAGTAGTTCATAATTCATTTGTAATTCATGTCACTAATGTCTACTAGTCTGTATTTACACTAGGGCTGCAAAACAATTAATCGCGATTAATCGCATTCGCAATAAAACATTTCCATACTATGTGTGTGTACTGTGTATATTTATTATGTACATATAAATACATACGTATAATTTAATATTTATAAATGCACAATAAATAAACACAGTACACACATGCATGTAAACAAACTTTTATTTTGAATGCTATTAATTATGATTAATCGTTTGCGGCCTTAGTTTACACTCTAGTGTTGAATACATAATACTCAAATATACACTTTAGTACAGAAGTACACTACTGTCCAAAGACTCTTATGCTCACCATGCCTGCGTTTATTTGATCAGAAATACAGTAAACAGTAATATTGTGAAATATTAGTACAAGAAACATTACTTATATGAACCTATGGTGCTTAATATTTTTATGGAAACTGTAATACATTTTCAAGATTCTTTGAAGAATATAATGTTTAAAAGATAAAATAACATTTTTATAACAATTTTAATGTCTGTACTATCACTTTTGATTAATTGAACATGTTCTCAGTTAATTTGATTCACTTATTTTAATTTAAATTAGGGCTGTCAAACGATTAATCGCATACAAAATAAGTTTTAGTAAGTTAAAAGTTAAAATAAAAAAGGTTGCCTGATGTGTGTGTGTATATAAATACAAACACATTCATGTATTTATTTAAGAAATATTTACAAGTATATAACTAAAAATATTTTGTACATAACCTATTTTTCTTAAATTTATACATTAACTTGTGTGTATTTATATATGCATAGTAATTACACACAGTACACACACATTTACTTTTGACATATTTATTAAGATAAGATAAGCCAAGATCTCTTTCTTTGTCTACATTTTTAACATGCATGCATTCAACCCTTCCTCTTTCCTGTCTTCAGTGTGCTGAAGAAGAGTCCTCCTCATCTGGTCAAAGAGATCATCTTGGTGGATGATTACAGTGACAACCGTAAGTGTTTTGATCTTTAGTCCCCAATCAAACTAAATGGTACAGTACTATATAAATCATCTCACAATCATATACAATCTGTTTCATGCTCATCATGTTTTTTCGGTCAGTGTTTTACCCTGTACAAGCTATTAGATCATCTCGAAATCTTCCTTTCTCACCATAAATCATGCAGTACATCCGTATAGCAGAACACAGCAACAGTGCAACTGAGATTTGTATGATTGTACAAAGTGTCATCATGGCACCAGCCGCTTTCCCGAATCCCTATCACGCTGCTTGTTTTTTTTGTATGCCAAACCCCTAGTTTGACCTCTTCAGATGCATGAACTCCGTATGAACCTTGTCCTAAAGGCAGTGCTGCCCTGCTTTATAACACTGCTCCAGGGAACCTGACAGGCACTGGACTTATTAGTCCTCATCTTTTTTCTGTGTTTTTACATGTGTGGATTGTAATCCTGCTTTTGCATATTGGCATTTGAGTATGGTCTTTGAATTTGGATATAATGCTCTTTCAGAATGGTCTGTTATATTTTCATTTGTTTTTGTTTCCACAATATCTAGCAGAGTTTAGTATCGGTGCTCCCTTTTTAATCAAATCATCATCTGTAGGCAATTAAAACTCAGATGGAAGTAAAACTAATGCACCTGATTATATTTCAGCATGTCTGCTGTTAATCAAAATTAAAGATGTTTGTAAAATACGACCATAGAAATGTCAAAAAGGTACACAATCAATTAAGATTTCAAGAAAATATAAAATTATACTACTACCTTTTGGTTTCTTTTAACTTTATGAGGTGAAGTGGCTTTTTCAGTATGTAACTTCGCTGAAAATATTCTTGATGATTTTTCTGATGGGTTTCTGTTTGCCAGCTCTTCCTCAGATTTTTCAGAAATATTTAACCTGCAGTTCCCTGCCCTAAAATTTCTCAAGACCAAAAAGAGGTTTGTAGCAAGCTGTATATGATGTGCCTTTTCCAAATATATGGTGACATTTACAGAATCGTGCAGGATTAAGCAAGTGACACAACTTGGCCACTGGCACATCTCACCACATTCCTCCTGTGTATATTAACTACAGCATATATAATAGATGAGATGTATTGCCCTGAACACTTGAGCTGACACAATATTTTCTCTGGGCTTTCAGCTGAAGATGGTGCCTTACTTGGGAAAATCGAGAAAGTCAGAATCCTACGGAACGATCGTCGAGAGGGTGAGTGATTTATAACCCTCTGAATCACAGTAACATCGTTAATCAAAACTACACCCAAGTTAATATGTAAAGACCAGTGGCTCTTTACTAGCAGCTCTTGGTTGGTCATTAAAATCCAGGCATCTATTAAAACTAGCTGAAGTTTTATTATTGCGACTAATTGTGACCAGACTCGGCATGAAGTCATTAAAAGCGCTGCATACTTCATAGGTGCAAATATGGAGAAAATTAAAGAAGAGAAAAGCAAATGGTCTGTTACGAGCTGCAGTGTATTTTTGGAAGGCGTTTTATATATCTGTCAAGCAAAAAATGCTGTTTTGTAGCCAAAACTGCAGTTTGTTTATTCGTATCCAAAGCCTTTTGTTCAATTCCTATGCCTTTCTAACCAAACAAGCTCTTTGTATTTGTGTTATGATGGTATTATATAATTATATGATGGTAAAGAAAAGAAAAGCTAACATTTACTCACCTTAGAAAAGCTCATAGTGAATTAATGTTAGATTTTAATGCAGGGTTAAAAACAACCCAACTTGGGTTATTTGGTACGGAGCCCCTTAAGGGACATGGTGGTGAAAAAAATCAGAGTGAGTGGGAAAAAAAAAAAATCAGGGTGGGAGGAAAAATATTTTTCAGATTTTTTTGCGTTCTCTCGCAAAACTTTTGCGTTCTCTCCCAAAACCAGTTGAGTTCGGACAAACACTTCCTGTTAACTTTACAGCTTGTAGTACATTGCACGTTCACAATTGAGCGACTCATAGAGTTTGATTCTGAACTTGAACTCAAGTAGGCTATTATATAAATACATCAAGGCACAATTTTGGGACATTCTAAAATGTAAAACACTGTAGGACCAAATTCAGTACACACCTTATATACCAGAATAGCTCAGTATATAAACGTAACCCGATAAATTGCACGTTAAGCGCATCCCCCATAGAAAGGAAACTTAACGGGCTAATAAAAGGCCGAACTCGGTATACAGTTTGTTATACATTTTAAATGTAGGAAAGAAGGTAAGCCCCGAATATGAACAGAAAGCTCTAAATTGCATGTTAAGCCTTTTCCTCCCATAAAGAACGTGGCTTTATGAAGACGTTGATTAAAAAAAAAAAAAAAAAAAAAAAAGACCAAATATGGAATTATTAAAAATATATTCAATGTACCTTAGCTTAATATAAGAAGACAGTGATATAAAAAGCCAACATTTTATATTTTATTAAAAATAGGCAATTAATGAAGTAATCTATTAAAGCAGTGGTTCTCAAACATTCCAGTAGGTGGCGGCATGTCACTGTCTTAATGAGCAAGGCGTTGCGTCATTCATTCATTCATTCATTCATTCATTCAATAACTAAGCAAATGGTTGTAGTTATGAATGGGTTATTAATCACGGACTCTCCGAATGGTTCAAAGCTGCAGATTAATTCAGCAACAAAACACCGCTGTTGCTTGGAGACACGCCAGTTCTGTTGCGGATTTCGTTGGAACTATTATTATTTCGTTAAACATAACAAACATCATGTGTTTAAAATGTAGGCTACATTTAAAATGTCACTTAATATTACCCTTTTTGTTGAACTGCTATATAAAATAAATGTTGCATTTTCAGTCGTTTGGATATTGCATTCTCCTATTTTAAACATGAAAAACAATAACTTGCACATGGTATTTTTCTGTATGGAAGACAGTTTTTATATTTTTTATATATATATTTTTACAGTTTTTATATTTCAGCTATTTGATCGCGCCGGTGCCTCGCAGCCTGTTCATTATTAAAATAATACACAGAATCACCCAAACAGATACAAAGTTACACTAGTCAGTTTAAGTAGTCTGTATTAGTCTGTGCCGTACAGCGTGAGCTATCCACTGCGTCCAATCCACTGCGGCACATTTTTGTTCACTATGATTTTTTTCATGTCGATAATGGAACGTACAAAGCCCGGTTAATTTAATGGTTTAGCGGCAAATACATTGCGAATATGGAAACATTTGGATTTGTGCTGAAGAAGAGCGATACATGAGCCCATACTTTCAGTTTCGCTTTAAATTATTTCTTTTAGTTTATTTATAGGTAAATAAGCTTATACCTATTATTATATACTGCATTATATTATATTTATTCATGAATACGGTTAAATTTAAAGGATTTGCTGTGGAGTGCTAGGCTATGTGTGTTTATAATGTCGGTATTATAACACGCTGTAGGCCTGCTGGTAGTATTATTTCTGAATAAAATGGGACTAATAGGCTACGTGACTTATTTGTTTTATTTTTGCTTTCAAAAACGTAATTTTTTTAAACAAGCAGCAAACAAATTAACCATGGTTACTAAACTTAAACCATTGTAACTACAAAAACCGTCCCAATTCGTCCATTAGCTTCCCTTAAGCGTTTTCTGTATCCTAAAGGTTTTCTGTGGGGAGAAAAGGCATTAGCAAGTTGCATTTATGAGTGCTTTATTGAGAGTAATGCTAAGGGTATTAATATTAAAATTTTTATTAGTATGAATGCCATTTATTAATACCGAATTGGGCCTCCGCTGTCACTGTTTTAGTAAATTAATCCACATTAAGCGTTTTAGAATGTTCCAAAATCATGCCTTAAACTATAAGCAATTAAACGACTGTATTTCTATAATAGGCCACTTGAGTTCAAGTTCAGTATAAAACTCTTATGAACCGCTCCGTCGTGAACATACTGAGCTGAGTAAACAGGAAGTGTTTGTCCGAACTCAACCGGTTTTGCAAGAGAACACAAAATCTTTGAGAGGGAACGCAAAAATCTTTGCGAGAGAACGCAAAAAAAATCTGAAAAATATTTTTCCTCCCACCCTGAATTTTTTTTTTTTTTCACTCACTCTGATTTTTTTCACCACCATGTCCCTCAAGGGGCTCCGTAATTTGGGTAAATATTGGACAGACCACATGTTGGGTTATTTTGACACAGCTGGTTGGGTTAAGTGTTTTTACCAAACATGCTGGGTTGTTTTAAGTCAACTATTGTTTAAAAAGTATTATATTGCTTGCTTAAAATGGGCTGGAAATTAAAAATCACATACAGAATTACAGAGGCAACAGCAATAATCGAACAATGAACATTTATTATTAAGCAAGAACACCCATGGACAAAAAATACAGACAAGTTGAATTTATTTGGATGAATACAGCATAGTTTACAATATTACATATATTTAAGCTTGTTTAACAAGCATTTTAGAAATCAAAATCTGAGCCAGTGATGTTTCAGTTGTATTGTATTTGAAAGATGCCGTGACTGACTCCATAACCTGCCCATAAACAAACAGTACTGAGATTGGAGAACATATTTTAACATCAAATTAAATTAAATTCTGTATTATAACGAATAAGATCAGTTTATTTTATGCAAAGCAAAAGGTGTTTCCATCATGCAAAAACTACCGCTGCTGACGCAGCTGACTGACATCTCATCCTTGTATGTGGTATAAAATAATATAATTTACAGCACAGTAAAGACATAATAAATTAAATAAAATGTGTACAAATCTTTATTTCGCTGAAGAGCAAATCAGCTGCGCTGTGAACTACTCGCTCCTGTAAAGGATGCAAGAAGCTTGTGCTCTGACAGTAACTCAGCAGCAGGGTTGTTTTGTGGGAGACAAGCTTAACCCAGCGGTTGGGTAGAAAAAATTAGCCCAATATTTAATAATAACCCATTAAAAATGACCCAGCAGCTTAGTTTCAGAAAAACTACCTAGCACCTGGGTAAAAAATATTATATTAACCCAATGAAATGACCCAACAAGCTGTGTTTGCGTTTGTGTTTAAAAAAAAAAAAACAAACAAAAAAAAACAGCATTTTGTAGAGTGCAGAAAAACTTTGCAACAGCTGAGTAAAAGTTCTTTTTTTGTTTGTTTTCATTTTATTAAGAGTATGAATGTTCATGTTTGATTACTGATGATATTATGTGTCTGATTTTTAATTTACAACCTATTTTGGGTTCAATATAAGCCAGCCATATAGTAATTTTTCAACAAAAGTTGAATAAATAAAACTCCAGAAGGTTGGGTTAAATATTTAACTAAACTGGGTCAAAACAACCCAGTCGCAGGGTTTGTCCATATTTCAATCAGGCGTTTTTTTTTTTGTTTTTTTTTTAATAGTGTAGTGTACTTTGTCCCATGCGGCCATACATGGGGTTTAAATACAATTGTATGGTGACATAAAAAAAAAAAGTGTGTGTGTGTATATAAATATAAATATATAAATATATATATATATATATATAATTTTATTTTATTATATTATTCTTTTTTCAATTTCTGAAAAATATATGTTGTTCATTTTGTGTACATTATTTTTGTCTACTTGTACACAGTCCCCTCAGAACTAACTAATACCTCACCAGTAATAGGCATACTGTAATATGTTGGCATCATATCATTACTTTTTTTAAAAAACATCTTTTTACCAAACTTGTGAAGTGCTCAAAATCCCAGCACTTTTGACATCTGTATGTTGGATTATTATTATGGTACCCTGCACACTTGTGTGTACAGTAGATCATTAGGTTAGAATACAGGCAGAACAACCTTCTCTCAATCCTGTGTTTGTGTTGTTATGTTGTATTTTCAGGCTTGATGCGATCCCGAGTCCGAGGGGCGGATGCGGCCACGGCCAGTGTACTAACCTTCCTTGACAGCCACTGCGAGTGTAATGAACACTGGTTGGAGCCCCTGCTAGAAAGGGTTGCTGAGGTCAGCCATGTTTCTCTTTCTCTGTCTTATTGTTTCTTTCTTTGACAAGCAGAAAAACATTGGGTTCTCGGATTTGGCAAATTAGCCATTGCTTTTGGAGGCTGTAATCACACATGCTCATTACAGCATTGGATGTTTAACAGCTCACTGCTATTGAAAATGTCAGGCCAAGATAATAAACGAAGAGTAGATGAGAAGTTATTGTTTTCTTTGGCTGCGTGTCTTCAAGTTTACTTGCAGTGCCATATCATTATACCTGTTTGTATCCAGTCCTGCTACCGACTGCCAACAATTCTCAAACAAGCCATAAAGAAAACTGTGGTGGGAAACTAGTGCCATTCAACACTGTGTGTTAGTACAGCATATAGATAAGACTGCAGTGTGTGTGCACAGGTGTGTTGAATGCAAGTAAACACACCCCAATCGCGGATGTGCAGGTCCGTTCTGATTCAGGATCAGGATCTAAAAGAAATATTTGCTTCAGCTAGGTTCCTAGGTACACGTAATTACTCAGAAATTGCCTCAAGATAAATAACAGTGAGTAGAAGTACAAGACACGGAAAGTGCAGATTACAGGTATAAATGTACTAAGAGGTTTCATAACCCCATTTATATTGTTAGGGGTCTTCATTTTCACTTGGATGACCCAGATAAGCACATAATCAAATTGTGGAGTTAGTGACCCCAGAATTTATCCAAGCACTTCATCATGATGATTATAGTGAGCATGAATTAAAAGTTGTCCTGCTTTTAAATAGAAGTACTGCTACACATGACTTGGATAGAAACAAAACAATTATTATAATTGAAAATGTATGTATGCATTATTTTTTAAGAGAAGATCTAGTCAAGAACTGAACTCCTACTGAATCTGTTTTTAATGGTTTTTGACATTTTTCATTTTTCCTCTTATTGTGTTCACTCATTATTAGTCGTCGTCAGGTTGAGTTCTTCCAGCTTTCTATCAGTACTCGCCGAAACACAAACTACTTACAGCCAGTACAGTGAATTTCCATGTATATTGCCAAAAATGCCTCAAAACAATTTTTTGATGATATTGATGATAAACATGCATTTATTAAACCATTAGTTACAAAAAATGTTTCATCTGGCATAATTTGGAAAAATCTTGCAAAATATTAATGTTGAGAAAAAAACTTCTTCCAGCTATGAAACCGTATAGTTTTAATTCACAACACAGTTCAACATAAAACGTAATGTATTTTAAAAAGTAAAGGTATGGTCATGAAAAGACCACTTTAAATACTATTCATATTGGAGCATATTTTGAATACCAGGGAGTAATTTTAATAACCCTAATTTATAAAATATATACAGTATTGTTATATTAATGAGACTATAATGGCAAACAGCTCACTTGAAATCGAATTTGAATATTTTTGTAGCATTCATTGAATAATATGCATTGTGTGAGAGCGATAGGAAAAAAAAAAGTTTGATACCTAATTTCCATTGTTGCATTTTTGCTACAGAAAACTGTTCTCAAATTTTCGAAACTCAAAATTTCAGGCCAAGCCGGTCTTTTCCTACTGCTAGTAAGAACATAAAATACAGAAATAAAATAATAATAAAAAAAGTGAATTATAATATAAATATAAATATATATAAAAAAAAAAAAATCAGATATTACTTTGTAAATTAAAAACATACATGTGCTATAAAGTGTTAAGAATTGTCAACTGGCTGACCCCATTTTGTAGCTAATAATTTTTATCCTATTTTGCAAAGTATCAGATACTGTTTTTACCCATATAGAGAGAAAATTTGGTATTATTGTATTGAATATTTACACAAATATTAAAAAATCTGCTACACTGGTTCTCTGTGGTTTAAAAGGTCTCTCAGGAACCATCATTTTAACCAAACAGTGATTTATTGTTTCAAAATGTTCAATGTGAGAAGTAATATGGGTCGTTCTACAGAATTGTTTTGAAGTCAGAGTTGGAAATGTCTTTTTTCACAAATGTGTGTATGCAAATTGTATAATATCCGAGGCACACATTTCTAGTAATTGTGCAGTTAATTCTCATATTGTATTTTCAGAAAGTTTTGGAATATTTGTCCTCTCCTGTAACACTGTAATATATAATTTAAAATAAAGGGTTATGTTTAGAGTTCGACCGATATATCGATTTACCGATATTTAAGCATTTTACCATAATCTGTTATCGATTTTGTAATATCGGGTTCACAGGGTTTTTTTTTTTTTTTTTTTTTTTTTTCTTTACAACAAAAAGATTTTTTTAAAAACAACAATACAATGGAATAAAATGCAAACAGTTTTTCAATATTGTTTTAATAAGTTGAAATTTAGGAGTTAGGGACAACCACCTCCCAATTGAAAGTACCCAATAAATGATGATTTTATATACATTAGGCTTACTGATATTTTAAATATTATTGTGGGTTGCAATAGATATTAGAAGGATCTCAGTAAACATCTAAAATTTTTATTACTGAATGCTTGAATGATCCATATACTAAAAAACAAGTGAAAAATCATTCAACAATTTTCATTCAGCAAAACAAATTTTTGTCTTTCACTGAATTAACTCAAGATGGATATTCAATTGTTTATATGTATTAATATAACAAACTGTATTTATTGTATCTACATGCATATGAATATGTTTTAGAAAATTGCCATGTGGAAACACTGCAGCACGGTGACAAATGAATTTGTTAATTCGGAGGTGAAGCCACAGTTGGGATGATTTGATTCGTCAGGGTGTCCCAGAATTGTCATGATGAATATTGGAAGATGTCTGAGAAGCAATACGTTTATATATTTAGTGTTAAATTCTCCACGCCTATCACGCAGAGTTGATTGCCTGTCTTTTCTGGAGTGTTTAACTCATAGCACTCAACTCTAAATACTCCAGTCATGTGTCAGCGAAGCTCACAAGATTAATGGGATTTTCCTAGGTATTTCTGATGGATTTGCTGTGATTCGTAACGGCAGTGCAGTGCACATCGCTTAATGTCACGACTTTTAATTTTCTAGTTTAACTTCATTATTTCCATCAGATACGTCTTATGAATGCATTGTTGCAAAGATGTGAGAAGTAATCTCTTTTCATATGCTTGTCGTCTTAATATCATTTGTTGTTCTCTTCAGGATAAGACTCGGGTTGTGTCGCCCATCATTGATGTCATTAACATGGACAATTTCCAGTATGTGGGGGCATCTGCAGATCTTAAAGGAGGTAAATCTCTATCAGCTCTTATTTCATCACAGCACTTCAGTCACTGTCCAAAGCCTTTTTTTTGATTGTGTGCATGTGTATTATATGATTGCATCCATTCGTGCATGTTTTTATGGATAATACAGCACTTGTTATATTTTATAGTCTGTGTGTGGTACTGTATGTTTAGATGCATGTTTGGAGTGAAAGCAATACAGAGAGAATTTGTGGAGGCAGCGCAATGTGCAGAAGAGTGAGAGAGCATGATGAATCTCAAAGAGAAAATGTCCTTTTGGAATGGAAACCATTTGATTGATTTTTGTCTGGGGGTTTTAGGCATAATGGCTCTATCTCTGAGTGGAATAGCTTTTCCTCTGAGCGCTGAGGTTTCTGGATGCAGTGGGAAATAATATGGAAATGGATCTATCCATGTTGGTATCACTGTATTTTATAAAGCAGCATGGGTTATAAATATAATTTTATTTATATGGACTTTAAGCATATTTTTGTTTGAAGGTGTGCTAGCTAAACGGCATTCAGACTTTATCTAGCATGTTTTCCATGTTTTCCATGTTTTTTTTGTTTGTTTTTTTATAACAGTATCTTCAGAATGATATACTAGCTCAGTGCTGTGCACTGCATTTATAATAAGCTACTTTTTTACAAAAAGTAGTATGTAATGCAGTACCAAAACATTTTAAACAGTAGGATGCTACATTATTGTCACTTTGATATGCTGAATCTTGAATTTGGGGACTACTGTGGTTATTTACAGCTTTTAGTACTTACTTTTTCACAAATTTCTGTTATTAATTGAGCAAACATACATAAAATACATACTCCATTTAAATTTACAGTAGATTTTGTTTCTGTATTAAGAAATTTGACGTTAAGTAATTTCCTCTTTTTTTTTCTTTTTTTTTTAATTTTTAAAATTAATTTTTTCTTAATATTAATAGTTTATTATATATTTATTTATTTTACTAATTGTCATTTTTATTATGTTTTAGGTACTTTTATGTAGCTTTGTATTTAGTTTTTGCTACTTCAGCTTACGTTTATTTCACTTAATTGCCAAGTCAACATTTCTTTTTTTTGTGTAATATTTAGAATTTAATTTATTTTAGCTTTATTTCAGTTAACTTTGAATTTTGTGTCTGTGTATATCATAAATTCTCCCATTGCATTTTATAAAATGTTCAATGCACAAAATGTAACCACCTTATTTGCATACTGTATTGTTTCTTTCTCGGTTATCTAAAGCTACCGAATGTCACATTTAATGTTGATTCTGGTTTACAGCTGACAGAAAACGAGGCATTTGGAAAATTAGACATGCCAACAGCTAGGTTTTTAAGGATACAGCATTTACACTGAGCCAAAGCCTAAAACCTACGATTGCTTAAAACTTTAAGACTATTCTTTTGCTGTTTGGCAAGCTATGGTTTTTCCTACCGCTAATGCAAATGTGGTTTTAATCCAGTTTTATGTAAAATGTCTTTTAATGAAAAGAAATGTTACGTGAAAACATTTGAATACTGTGCACGGAGTACATGCTGCATACTATCAAAGTAACAAGGTAGTATGCTATTCTGAACGAAGCCTCAGTTCTTTTAATCAGAGTGGTTGTAGTATCTCTAAAGTTCTCCTTTGTTTTCGTAACTGACACATGGCTGAGTAGGACATTGAACTTGCATTTAAATCAGACTTCATAATTCATCCCTAATGTAACGTCTGATCTTCATCCAGGTTTTGATTGGAATCTAGTTTTTAAATGGGACTACATGACCCTGGAACAAAGACGAGCACGGCAAGGAAACCCCATTGCTCCTATCAAGTAAGAATTAGTGTCTCTTCTTAAATATCTGCGCTACAAATGTTTTGGATCATGAACCGGTGAGTTTGTAATGGATTATTGACAGATGACTACTTTTTATTCTTCTCACACTGCTCTCCAATTAATTGGGTGTCAGCTGTTTAATGTATAGACTCTCTTGAAGCAGAACTCCTGCTATAGGTGTGCAAAATCAGTCTGTTTTCGACTGTGTTCTTGAAGATTTAGGCTTTCTGTTTTCATCTTGTTTGTAATATAGTTATGTATTTTTGGCATATTTATTAAGCTGAATGTTTCAATCTTTGCAATTTTAGTACTTCAGCTTAACCTTATTTCATTTTATTACTAAGTTGACATGCCATCTAATTTTAGTGGGTTTTTTATATTTATATACACTACCAGTCAAAAGTTTTTGAACAGTTTTTTTTTTTTTTTTTTTTTTAAGAAAGTCTCTTCTGCTCACCGAGACCGCATTTATTTGATCCAAAGTACAGCAAAAACAATAACATTTTGAACTATTTTTACTATTTACAATAACTGTGTTCTGTTTGAATGTTTTAAATGTAATTTATTTCTGTGATTTCCAATTTGAATTTTTAAGCATCCTTACTTTAGTCACATGATCCTTCAGAAATCATTCTAATATTCTGATTTGCTGCTCAAAAAAGCATTTATTATTGTTTTCTTTTTTTAAAATTATAAATGTCTTTATCATCACTTTTGATCAATTTAAAGCATATAAAAATAAAAGTTAAATGTTACAGAATGTTTTTTAATTTCAGATAAATGCTGATTTTTGGTCTTTCTATTCATCAAAGATCAAAGAATCCTGAAAAAATGTACTCAACTGTTTTAAATATTGATAATAAGAATAATAATAAACAAAGTTTAGATGCAAATAAGCATATTAGAGTGATTTCTGAAGGATCATGTGACACAAGACTGGAGTAATAATGTTGAAAATTTAACTTCGATCACCATAATAAATTACATTTTAAAATATATTTACATAGAAAGCTGTTATTTTAAATAGTAAAAATATTTCACAATATTTCTTTTGCTGCATTTTGGATTAAATAAATACAGGCTTAGTGAGCAGAGGAGAATTCTTTAAAAAAACATTAAAAAAAACGTACTGTTCAAAAACTTCTGACTGGTAGTGTATAAAACTGCTGTGCTCTCAAACATTGCATTATTATTGCTAAAATGATGCGCACCAGTCTCTTTAAATACATCTGCCCCCAAATGTTAATTCTGCTGTCAACATGGGAAAAGAATCCCCTAAAGTTCTTGTAATAACAAAACAAGTTTGTCCAAGAAGCCCATGTGTTTGCTTGCGTGCTTGTTTGTAAAAGGTCTATTCTCCAGGGAATGACTTGAATCATTAACAGCTAAAGGCGAGCCGGAAAGAGAAAGTAAGGTGTGAAGCGACCGAATGGGGGATTGTATAGAGGGTGCATTGCTGTGATGTGAAATCTCAATCACCGTGCAGCGAGTACATTAAAAGTACATTAAGATAATAAACAGTGTGGTGCCTTTATGGGATGTGCTGTGTAAAAGTCTTCATGACACAGCACTCTTCATTCTTGTTTAATGATTCCAGTGTTGTTTAATGACTTTGTTTATGAGGTTGTGATCAGATTGCTCCATCACAGCATTGGAGAGTGAAATGAGCACAGGGTTTTATAAAGTCACAAATGGCCACTGAAACAAAACACATCACCAGTATGTCAGATAACTGCTTCGTATGTGTTTTATAGAAAGTAAGGTCTACGAAGTGTAGAAAGTAAGTCTAAGAATTTGTTTGATTGATCTCATTTTTCATGTTTTGTGTTTACCAGGACTCCTATGATTGCTGGTGGCCTCTTTGTAATGGACAAGAACTACTTCGAGGAGCTGGGAAAGTACGACATGATGATGGATGTGTGGGGCGGTGAGAATCTCGGTGAGTGAATGTTTTATTTCTCGAAATGCTCTGCATTTCTTTTGTCAGTCTGAGACATACTAATTTGAGTTGACTGTCTGAAGACAGTAGATCTGTATCAGTGTGTATGAGTCTGTATCAGATTTGCCTATTCAAAGTGCCCCAAAAGGGATTAAGGGGTTAGTTCACCCAAAAATTAAAATTCTGTTTACTCACCCTCATGTCTTTCCAAACCTGTAAGACCTTCATCTTCAGAACACAAATTAAGATATTTTTGTTGAAATCCAAGAGCTTTCTGACCCTGCACAGACATAATTTTCATTTCTAGGTGAACCTTGCCTTTAAATCACATGGTTTAATATTATGCATTGAAATTGAAGTGTTTGTGTCACTTAAATGTGTCCAAATACTTGGTGGCTTCACTGTATATGAATACTGATGTGAGCTCATGGTACTTCTTTCATTAGATTCTATGAGATAATGCCTTACTCAGCCAAAATGTAATGTGCCCATCTAAGGGGCAATTTAGGTCACCACAGAAGAACGATTGCTTTTTTTATTATTAGTAACGAGGCTTGAATAAAAAAAGTGCAGTGTAAGACTCAGTGAGGTAGAGTTTTTCAGGTTTTGTCATAATGTCTGTGGCATGATGGATTCTGAAAGAAAATCCTGACTCATTCCACAAACACAGCAGTTTTCTCAGCTCTGCTGCTTGTGGAAAGTCTACAGCAGCTCCAGAAATGATCCATCAGACTGGAATAAAGTTGCTTTTCCATGTGTGTGTCTTAAGAAGTTTTCAAAGTCCAAGAAGTTCACAAAGTAGTGCTTTTTTTTGTTGTTGCTCTTGTTTGTTTTAATATACCACACATGCAATTATGAGTTTTGATACTTTGCTTTATTTTCACGTTCAGAAATGTACATTTATGTTTTGGTTGTTGGTGTACATTTGGTTGTTGGTGTGTTTTGTGACGCGTTTTATTGATCTCTTGGCCGTTGCTGTGATTCTCAGAGATCTCATTCCGGGTCTGGCAGTGCGGAGGCAGTCTGGAGATCATTCCCTGTAGTCGAGTGGGACATGTCTTCAGGAAACAGCATCCGTACACTTTCCCAGGGGGCAGTGGCACGGTCTTTGCCAGGTATCCACTGAGTTAAGAAATTCTTTTATTCAGAAAAGATTAAATTGATTGAAATTGACAGTAAAGACTTAGAGGAGAAGTTGACTTCCAGAACAACAATTTACGGATAATTAAGAAATAGTTTTTTGAGGAAAACGTTTCAGGAATTATCTCCATATAGTGGATGTCTGTGCTGCCCGCGAGTTTGAACTTCTAAAATGCCGTTTCAGTTCAGCTTTAAACGATCCCAGCCGAGGAATAAGGGTCTAGCGAAATGATCGGTCAATTAAAAAAAAAAAAAAAAAAGAAAATGTATGTACTTTTTAACCTCAAATGCTCATCTTGTCTAGCTCTGCTTTGTGCGTGTGTACTCTGTGCAGTCCCGTTCAAGAGAGTTAGGGTATGTCGAAAAACTCCCATCTCATTTTCTCCTCCAACGTCAAAATCGTCCTACATCGCCGTTTGACTTTCTTTGCACGTTCACTTTGTAAACAGTGGGTCGGCGGCGATGTGGGGCGATTTTTGATGTTTGAGGAGAAAATGAGATGGGAGTTTTTCGACATACCCTAACCGTATTGAACTGAGAGATAGACAAGACAAGCATTTGAGCTTGTCATTTTTTTTATTTTTTTAGAAAATTACCGATCAATTAGCTAGATAAGACCCTTACTCCTCGGCTGGGATTGTTTAGAGGCCTTTGAAGCTGCATTTAAACTACATTTTGGAAGTTCAGATTCATAGAAGTCCACTATACGGAGATAATTCCTGAAATGTTTTCCTCAAAAAACATAATTTCTTTAGGACTGAAGAAAGACAGACATGAACATCTTGGATGAGTACATTATCTGTAAAGTTTTGTTCTGAAAGTGAGCTACTCCTTTACACTTTTACATTGTTTTACAAGTCCAGTCAAGTCAAGTCAATCTTTATTACAGACTCAAGGTCAAAATTTAAAACATTTACAAAATACAAATTTACGTTTTGTTACCCAAAATATTTAAATTTCAAATAAATGTTATTCTTTTGAACATTCTATTCTCAGTTTTTTTTTCCCAAAGAAATATTATGCAGCAATTGTTTTTAACATTGAATATAATAAGCAGTGTTTCTTGACCACCAGATC